>NC_137458.1:41114801-42314801 GCF_964235325.1 Thermobia domestica
TTCACTCACGTAACCCACTTGTTAAAATGCTACAAACAACAGGGATAGTATATCGTATTATGAAAGTTTTCCAAAACTTTACAGTATAACTCCTGTGCTATTATGCAACCGTAATCACACTCAAAAATGTATGGTTGCCTATAAGCATGTTACTTTGCCGTAATTAACCCAGCATCTGCTGATATGTTTCCCAGTCGAGCTCCAAAAGTTAATATCAGACCCTAAATAAATTTATATGAGACCACCGATGCACCTGACTTGAAGTTACGTATAAACATATCCAGGACATGTATATATAAATGGGTTCTATTGAGATTTTTTTCAAGTCGATTAAAGGTCAAAGAACCTGTGTTAGATGTATTTGAAAAAATATTCAATTGAGTTATTAATATGAACCATTTATTCATTGTAACACATGCTACATTTTGTTTACAGTAAATACGAGTAGATTACCAATTTACGTGCAATTATAAGAGAAAGATTCTTGAAGTTTATGTGTATTTATTTCTGAGGATTTTAAGTTTGAGGTATTGGAATTCAGAACGTTCCCGTAAATTTAAATCCAATAAAATAGTATTTCAATCTATGTTATTTTTTAAAAACTAGGTCTTCGCTCAAATTAAATCTTGGAAACTTCTGAATAACAGAGCTCTCTCATTAATTTATTTTTCAATATATTGATATACTGAACTTCTTGTCACTATAACTCATACTTTCTTCCTTTTCTTTTTTAAAAAGTAAGTTCAGTTTAGTAATAATGAATCCAGTTGATAAACTCACAATCTCAAGTACGATGTAGTGGAATATTATCACCAGGGCCCGGATCTTGTTGACAAGTCAACTTTCTTCTGTTACACATGGGGCAAGGCAAGTTCAAATAAAATCCTTGTCCATCAACTCTAGCTTCTAAAAATATTTATTTTAGGGTCAACTTTCGGTCATTTTTTGCTGTTTTGAATTTGAAGTCATTTTTTTAATATTTTAAGGTAACTTTTAGGTCACTTATGGTCTTTTTAGTACTTTTCTTTTACATAAGGAAATCTTAAAATGAATACTGTTTACGGATTAGAAAAACACGAAATTAAATGATCTCCTTTCCTGCTTCCTGACTGTTGGGTGGAAAAACTGCATTCCTAACAAGCTACTGAACACTAAGCTGTAACTGGTGGACAAGGGGTGGGGGTTAGTAGGTGACCAAAGCAGATGCTTTTGGGTTGTTGATCATGTGAATAACTAAAAATAGATTAGAAGGCGCACAAAGATTTTAATCAGGGTTTTTATCTATTATTCTCGTGTATGCAGTCCACACTTGCGAATTTATATTCCTTAAGTGTACTTCCTAGTTTCAACTCGGGAGTAAATTGACGCTTTCAGTACGTACAATGCCGTACAATGGACTGACCAATGGACTGGAACTAACTGAAGCAAAGCTTTTGAAATTGAATGAGAGATGATAATTAAAATCTAACAAATATTCAAAAAAATGTCAATGTTTAACGAAAAAAGACGTTTTAAAAAACGCAAGTTTTTAGGTCAATTTTTTGTGAATTTTAGGGTCATTTTACAGGAATTTTAGTGTCACTTTATAGGTCATTTTTTTTTAAATTTTAGGTCAACAAGATCCGGGCCCTGATTATCACTTACTTCCGTTAATGGGAGCATATTGTATTATTGCAATATGCTCCCCGTCTTTCCCTTCCAAGCGACGTCATTTCATATTTTGCTTGTAGAAGGGCATTGTCCAACTACATAATAGTCTTTTTATTAATATATTGGTGTACAATTGATTAAAATATATGTATTATCCAAAGTCAGGAGCAGCAATTGCCCTCTGTTCTCCTAAATGACGCCCCTACTCCCAGCCTTCAATGTTGTACTAAAATGATTTTTTTAACCAAAAATTACTACAATGCTAAAGGTTTGTTACTACTGTAGTATACTTTATTGATTATTTAATTGGAGTTCATATGTCTCTGTCTTTAGCAACAAAGCTAAATAAGACCAGATCTGCTGCTTAAAGTGGGGTCCGAACCACTACCCGGGTCCCTATCCGAGGCTCTCATTCTTACTAGAGCTGACTACAGATATGCTAGAGCTCCGACTTGACTTCGCTGAAGACTTGACTTCGAATCTCGGTGGGAGCTCATGTAATTAAGATGCCATGTAAACCTTAGGTCCCCGTCTCGTATAGCCTTCGTGCGAGAAAGGACACTAAATTTCAAGTCAACCGACCAATATGATTTTAAAGCATATATTACGAGGAGTAATCGGAAAGTGAGGCTACAAAGCCTGCAATGAAACCTATATATATTATTTCATGCAACAAATACAGACAACAGATAGTACATCATTAGGTTTTTTTCAACATAGGTTATTTCTGATCCTCCCTCGTACTATTAAAAGTACCAATTCTCATTTCCTAGGCGCAATTGCATATCTTTCATCAATATAACTGGCATTTCGTTATTCAGATAGACCTCGCCCTGTTTATTGGTAGTTCATTGAGTATGAGCGAGTACGGAGATTTGTTTGAGAATATTTCAAGATGAGCAGGGTTGCCACAAACAAACGGACTTCCATATAGCCTCATAGTTGTTGAGTAGTCTCGGTTTTAGGGATCTACAGTCGCAAGACTCTCCTAGAAAGTGACTCTTATTCAGCTTTATTAATAGGTTCTGTCTTTCATTATTTCGATACTTAGGACATAAAATAGTAATATTAGTTGTAATAACTATTGTACAGTGAAGGAATGCTGGTGTCTGACAGATAACTGCACATACCGTAAACAAAACCAAGAAGAAAGTTGTTATCCAATCACTGCATAGCGGTTCACGCTGTTTCTAAGCAACCAAGGACAGGGTCCGCGATATTGCCAGTTGTTGAAAAATGGATCTTCTTTCAAATATTCCACGTATGATTATTTTCTTATTTTGGTATAATACTTTACAAATCATTCTGTTTTATTAATATGATTGTGACTTGTTATATGTTCTACGTTTGTTGAAACTGCTATCCGCTTATTGCAGAATCTTTGGCAACGGCTTCTATTATGTACCATGTGTTGTGTCCCAACTATTAGACGCCAGCTTTTCTGTACTTCACAATAGCATTTAAAAAAAGGATAATAATGCACTTGTTATGTTCCCGCTATTCACTTTCACTACATTTATATCGAATTTCATTTTATTAAATAAAACGTTCAATTGACTGGTACCTGAAACTATTAGAACTTAAAATCTCTCCATTGAGAATCAACTACTAAAAATGTTCGCTTTCGAAACTCTACAAATGTGTACCCCCAATAGAATTGTTTTGTTGATGGGCACATAACATAGAAGGGAGAGTGATGTTCAATTTCTGACTGATTCTCAACTAAACAGCAAAAGTCGATGGACGAGCTTTTTATTTAAAACAGGCCGAGAGATGGAGAGAAATATATAGGAGGGGGAATGTGAGGGACTACCATTGAGAGTGACATGATTTAATTAACTGATCACGTAATGTGCTTCCCTGGTATAACAGTGGTTCGTTAGTTGTATTGCAATGACTCTATACACATATGCAATCATATATATATGTATATATATATATATATATATATATATATATATATATATATATATATATATATATATATAATATAGTTATGCATGTATATGTGTGAGAGTGACTCATGGGCATGAAAAGACAGGAGATAGAAGGGGAGGGTGTAGGACATTATAGGCATTAGCACTTCGCCGTGAGTATTATTCACCTTTCAGTGATAAATGCTGTGAGAGGATTATTATTGACGGCGCGTACACAGGAAATCTAGGCCATCAAACAGGTATGAAGAATATCTTCTCGTTTTTTATATATATATAAAAAACTAGTTCTTTCTTTACAGTGATGGTCAATTTATAATGCGCTACGGGCCAAGACAGAATAAGAACCCTGGTGTAGGAGTCATTCAAGATATACCTTTCCCTCATTCCTCAGGGGATGACTTTACGTTTTCCGAATCTCTGTTCTTTCCTGCGTATCTTGCTTCTTATTTCATTTATCTACGCTAATTAGGGCCTAAGCTACACTGAGAAAAATCTGTTATCCGAACAGCGGTATATTGTACAAATATACGGAATCCATAAGTTCACTACGAAATCTGCACGTTGCATACGTTATCCATATGCTACATATAAACTGCATTTTACCCTTAGGTGTTACATCATGCCGCTGAAGGATGTCTGACATCTAAGAGTCTTCCGTATATTACGTACGTAAGCGTACGTTACATATAGCGCAGTGGTAGCTCAGTGGCAGAGCGTTCACCTCTGGTCCCAGTACTCACCAAGTGAGCTTTGTGGTGAACAAACAACGAGTGCGTGCATTTTCTCGGAGTTCCTCCGTTTTCTTCCACTTTCTTCACCCCACCATTTCATCATTTCTCATCATCACCGTCTCCTTTAGCCTAGCCGGCATAAGTATGGGACGTAAAACTTAAAGATTTCATTTTATTTCATTTCCAAACCTAACACCATTGAGCACATGTGAAACGTGATGGGACGGCGTCTGACCTCCAGACGGTAAATAGCATCACTTAGCTACGGCAAAATGTACTGCGAGCGTGGGCTACTATAACCGAGACAAACATTCAGTATCAGTACGAATGGCTATCTGCCCGAGCACCTTCTCGAGATAGTTACATGTACTGTGCATTTTTTGAGCACCCTATACAACATGTCATGATGCAAACATTTTATGATCAAGTAGCTAATACACTGTCTCAAGGATGGTAAAAATTTCAGTTTTATCTTCCTTTCATTTGGAGGGCAACATCAAACTATAGAGTAAGCATATTCATGTTAGCAACAGTTTCCATGGTGATATCTCATTTGTAACATATTAAAAGATTTGATAGTTTTGACTGTTTAAGAGTTTTTTTTTCTTTTTTTTACTTTGGCAGCACAAGAGAATGTATTTTCTAATTAAGAAACTACACAGACGTCTTAGATACTTTCAGCTTAGCAACGTTTATCACTATGGAAGAAACAGCATAGACAAGTCGATGAACTATACTTCCAAAACCTATAAGAACACATAGAATCTTGAAAATATTGGCTTCTCCCTGTTTGGCTTTTCAATTTCTGTTTCTTTTTTCTTTTTTTTAAATAATCTATCAGTGGTGTCAAATTGATTTGCCTCCATGTCTCTACCATAAGAAATGTAGAAGGGAATTGTCAAAAAGCTTTTGATCTGTTTCTCTGTCACAACTTCAAGGCAAAAACGTGGTCTTACGGGATGGATCACCCGGTTGGAAATACCTTATTTATGATATAGCTGGATAAATACTCCGTTTGACTTCATTATTGATTCATATAAATATCTTAGGAAAATATCAGAAATCTTGTAAATCAGAGTTCTTCTCAAATGAGAAATTATGGAAGCGATATTCAAGAAACTCAAATAATTAAAAATCAGCAGAAGTTTTCATTCTTCTTACTCATCCTACAGCAAGAGTAGGGTTTAATGACTACTACCTTTATACTCTGACATGCGTGGCTGTTTGTGACATACTTCCGTACATTATCGGCAAAATTTTGCTGGGCCGACCGATTGAAAATAGCGACACGGCGACAGTTCTACTCACTCTTTGTTTGGTTGGTTGCTTTTTTGTCAAATATCAAGAAACGCAGAAAAACAACACTATTTTAAATGAAAAGTCCAAATACGATATTTCATTTCCTTACACCTACGGCATTCCAAAAGATGGGCATTTTAGTGAACAACATCCACCTTTTTTTCCTTTCCATGTAGGTCAAATATTAAAAATCGCTAAAATGCATTGTCAATTATTTTAAACGAAAATTTTAAATACAAATTTTATGTACACAGGTATAATACTTAAAGGTCCAAAGGGACATTTTCGGAACTGGTAAAAGATTAAGCGTCTTAGAACCGTACCTGAGCCCCTTCTCTTATATTTATTAGGTTTTATAAACCAATACAAGGAATTCCGAGATATTAACATCTTTTTATAATAATTGCAATGCTAATGTCCTCTCTTTATGTCGAATTAAAAAAAATCCTTACCTGTTTCTGACGTCACAAGTCCTATTCACTGAGAAATCAGTCAGGACTTCTTGTTTTATACACGAGACGTTCAGAGCACAAGGAAATCAAGTCCAAGAACCAACGTTGTGAATAAAACAGACATAAAGTTTCTATGGTAAGCTTAAGTACATGCAAAACGCAACAACTTTTTATAAGTGTCATTTACAATAGGGGACTACAATTGTTAGGGCGTTAGACGCATGTCCGCGTGGTCTCAGCTTCGATTCTCGGCCGGTGCACCCCATTTTTTGAAGTCCACATAGTGTCGTGAGGCAAACTGGGGAGCCACGTGAATAAAAGACGTGACGGCCGCTAGGTCTAGAAAGCTCCTGACGCGCCTGTTAGATACAGGGCGACCCAACGCACTGATCACCTGTTCGTCACAAGACTGGACGTATTTCAGCCGGTCGCTAACAGATGGCGTTGAGCGGTTCAGACCCATAAAGGGCTGTCACGCCAGTGGTTAGTTATTTACAATATCTGCTCAAGAATGATTTAAGCTCTGAAAGGAGCTTCAAATCGAGATCTTAATGATGAACTATGTTCAAAGTGACCAAAAATCAGCTTAATTTGCTTGTGCATTGAACACGTCATATAGAGATTAGACTTTATAAAAAAAAAAAAGTGAGATAGGTAGTTAGTAAGAAACGAGACCATCAGATGCCCACTAAAAACCAGAGAAAAAGACCATAGAAAAGCAGGTGTTGAGTTGGAATGTTCAGAAAAGTGGAAGAAGAGAGGAGATAGGTCAAAACACGACACGAGCTAGAAAGAGACAAAAAAAAACTGACAAACAGTCTTTGCAGACACCTAATTAATCCTCTGCCAGAAATGACAAAAAATAAGAAAAACGTATTTAGCACATTTCTTTTGCGTTTGTTTCGCTCCTATATCACTTCTCAATTGTACCATTACTTCCCAAGATTGTAAATTTCAAACTTTTCCTTACAAGTAGTGGATCATTCTGTAATTTAAATTACAAGTAAAGAGCATGGTTGTCACTGATAGGGAAAGAAAAACAATAATCTGGTAGTTAACAGAGTATTTTGCTACATATAAAGCAAATAAATAAAAAAACAGGAAAATAAAAGCTGTCTGGTATCTTATAATGCCATTCTTCTTAGCGCCACAAAAGTTCATTTTTCGATTTTCTGAAAAACTACGCATGAGAATATATTCATTTTATTCAGCTTGATGAGATCTATTCACAGATGTATGTCCTCTATTTGGACCACATTTTAGCTAGGTAGAAATTAAAATTTCAGAATTTATAATTATAATAATTTTAGCAGGGCCGTAACTTGTGGGGGCAGGGGGCAACTGTCCCTCCAGGGAAGCTCCCCGCCGCTCGAGGGGAGGGCACTTTAAGACAAAGTTTTCTTACGCCATATACGATACAAACATGAAATTATAAATGAAGCATCACACAGGTTCACTATATTACATAAACAAAACGGTACATAAAAAGTATATAAAACAAAGATGAGTCGTGGGCCCATTTCAGTAAAAAATTATCTACTATTAGGGACCCTAGAAATAATATTTATTCGTATGGCTTTGAGATTTGTCAATATTGTCAATTTAATTAATTGTCCATGTATGGAAAGGGCCCAGGGGCGTGCGAGAGGGCCCACATTCACCAGGGGGCCTACAAAGAGTAAGGGAAAGATGGAAAGAAGGGGCCTATTTTCGAATTTTGCTGGAGGGTGCAAAAGAAATTTTTCTAGGGATCCAAATATTAATGCTTGCCCCCCCCCAGAAAAAAACTAAGTTACGGCGCTAATTTCAGGCTATATCTCATTAACCGTAGAATGTATGTGCATCTAGGGCAGCAACATAATGAAGAGCTTACCGAGACTATATTTTAGTGTCAAATTCACTTCAATAAGCGGCATGCTTCTATTACAGCATCATTTTCTTAAGTTTACAAATTAATTGTTTCTTTTTATCCATCTTTCTCGAAAACTACGCATTAGATTTCACATTCACCCAAATCATTTTGTTAAAATTAATAAGATGTATCAATACCTCATTTTACGACTTGATTTCCGTTTGTTAAACTCTAATAGTTTTAAATCTTATTAAATTTCCTTTGAACAAATTTTATTCGAGCACTTTTTTGATATTTCTACTCTGTTAAGTTGTGTGAGAAAATGAAAGTAATATGTCCCCTAATACAGATCACAATTTTTCACTTTATCCTAAAATTATGCGAAAATGGTTGCTAGGAGAAAAGTGATAATAACTTGTTACATTGCCTATAATATTAGAAGTATAATAAAGAAAGAATGATCCTTCTACATTAATACATTTAGAAACTATGTGGCTTAAATTAATTGCATGCGAAAAATCCAAGATGGCAGACTATTTATTCAAAATGGCGGAAAACTCGCAACTGGATATATTTTTTTTTTATTTTTTTGCAGGGTAATACGACCGGTACGTAGAACATATTCCAACAGGTTTCAAAGATCATTTCAAATGTCCAGGTTTGGTCAATTTTTGCTGTAATTTCACTGGAGTATAATATTGTATAATTTAAAATAGCAGTTCTCCAGGAAGCAAATCAGTAATGCTTTTCTAACTTTGAGGCTGTACAGGAATTCAATGCTACTACAAATTTAGTTTCTAATAAATATCATAAAGCCTCCGCTTCTCTGTTTCAATAATTTCAACCATTCCACTACAAAGGGAAGACTGTAATGGATCCGTACTTCCCAAATCTAGATTTTTATTTCTGAATACTTGTGATCTTCTAATCCCGTTTTTTTTGTTTTGTTTTTAATTTTATGTCAATAAGAGTGTAAAATATTTATATACTTACTACAAATGCCTGTCTTCTCTTTTAATAATAAATAGAACAAAGCAGATGGTGGATAGAAAGTTTGATCTTTGGTTCAACTTGTTACCTTGAATTTTAGAAAAAAAAAAAATCCCGGTAGGGACACTTCGCTCGAATATGTGTAACAGCTTTTTCAGGAAAGCTATCCTGAGTGAGTTTTTTCCAAGGTTTTCCTCATTCACACCAGGCAAATGTCGGAATAGTACCTAACATAATAGCCTTCAGCCACTTCCGTCCTTCTCCATTCTTATTTCCTCTCCAATTCCCCGAGCAGTGTGATCCCCGAGGGACGTCATCACTCATATAATGTCACTGACTAACATGGCCATAGATGCCAAAAGCCCAGAAATATGATTCCTAATCCTAATCCTAGAAAAAAAATCTGACTGTTATCTTTAACTGGCAAAAAATGTTCATAAATAATCAACAATTCACTGTGTACAACTTCGCTACTAATACTGCAAGAGTGATATTATTTTGTAGAGCTGTTGTACAATTTTGCAAATGTGTTCTGTTGATTTTACAAGACAATGGTTTTAAACTGAATTTATACCTGAAAATAAGCAACTAGACATTGTGTTATGTTCCGCGAAAATTAAGTCAGATAAACAGTTGAAATCTAAATGACTATGTTTGTGATTCTTTAATCTCTTGAAACACTCTACCGGTCTCGATCAAATTTTCAACATAGATGAGGTTCGGGCCTGGGATTTCTTTTTTTTTTTATCATTTCACTTTGACGGTGCAACTTAGGGGAGGAGGAATGGTCACATATATATATAGATCGAAAATGACCGACATTAGTGTCGAATCCATAGTTTTCGGGCTTTCTGAGATGAACAGTGACACTTCCGATTCACTTTAAATCCAAATTCAGCCCCCATTATTACTTCTAAGGGAGAATGGTGACATGTATTTATAAATATTGTTGCAAATGACCGATATTAGTGCCGATTTCATAGTTTTTGAAGTCCCTAAGTTATTGGTGACAGTGTTGGTGTCCTTTTTGTCCAAAATAAAACGTATTCTACCCGTGTGAAGAACAGGCGTTCTGCTAGTAAGATATAAATATGTGTACTTCTTAATCGAAATGATTCTCATGCTTTTCTTTTTTTAAAAATCTCGTTTTCGGTAGACATTTTCAGTTGAGATTTTAAAAATCTCTTGGTTCACAGTGAAATACGCTTACGCTTTGTCCTGCGAGGCTTAATACATCTCTGTAAATTCTTGATGTCAACCCTATTCTCTACGGAGGAATCGAGAAAAGTGCTCGTTTTATACGTTACTTGCGTAGAAAATTTATGATAGTTGAGACACAAGCAAACGAGCTTCCTTCATTTTCTCTACATGCACTTGTGCGTGTGTGTGTGTGTGTGTGTGTGTGTGTGTGTGTGTGTGTGTGTGTGTGTGTGTGTGTGTGTGTGTGTGTGTGTGTGTGTGTGTGTGTGTGTGTGTGTGTGTGTGTGTGTGTGTGTGTGTGTGTGTGTGTGTTCGTCGGTTTTGCGGGAGTAACCACAACAGGTCCGTAGTTATTGGGCATCCAAGAAGCTTCAGCCCCTGCCTCTGTGACTATCTTCAGCATCCTGAAACTTTAAGTAGTATTTTATTTATTTTTTTTAACAAAAATATGTATTAAAATTTTTGAGAAGCTTTTATGCTAATATCACATTAAACTGAAATAATTGTTCTATGCATTTTGAATGGTTTTGTTTATACGTAACATATCAAGGAGGAAGATCGTATTCGTGGTAATAGTATTTGTGTACTAAGATACTAGGAGCGTAAGGTGAAATCAAGTTACTCTTCTTCTAAAAACAATTTCGTCTCTCTTGTCTTATTGTTCTGGCTTCGGGTTTGGCAAAAACGAAAATGAAAAAAATGCATGAAATCTTTGAGTTTTACGTCCCACGGTTATGTCGGCTAGACTAAAAGAGACGGTGATGATGATAAATGAATGAAATGGTGGAATGAAGTAAGTGGAAGGAAACAGGAGAACACCGTGGAAACTCACGCGCATGGTGTTTGTCACCACAAAGTTTACTTGGTGGGACCCGGGATCGAACCCGGGACCCCATTCACCAGAGGTGAACGCTCCACCACTGAGGCACCGCGGCCTTCCACAAGAAAGGATCATGTTGCAAAGATTGTTATTTTAAGTTTAAGGAAGTGAAAAAATCATACACCTAAATCAATTAGTAACTAAATACTTTTACAAAAAGTGTATTTTGTGCATTTACACGAAACGGATACTCTCAATCAAGGCTAAACCATAAGAGGGCCATAATTGAGAAAGTTTTTTTTTTTTAAGTAGATATGATGTTGTGTGGGTACACATGTCAAAATAACTTGAGGGGCGCATAATGAATTTTGAGAGGGAATTTGAAAAGTTATGCCCCATTGTCCAAAACATTTCGAGTGCCCTTTGCAGCTTCTCATCTGAAAATAGCTGAAATGATATTAGGAATCATCCGCGTATCACCTAGTTGCAGAAAATCAAGTGTGTGTGTGTGTTTCGTCACGGCTGAACCGATTTAGCTAAAACTGAATGGAAAGAAAATTTCAGTCTGGGTGACATTTGTATCATTTCACCTTAATGAAACAATTATCACGAACAGAGATAATATTTGTAATTTACATGTCCATAGAGTTCATAATTGTATGTTTCCATATAAATTTAAAAATTGAATAGCTGACAAGTAAGCAACCCGTGAAACAATGGCGCATTGTTGGTTGCATAACATCGTAGGTGAAATATTTCACCCAAAGTATCATTCAGGCTTCCCATCTATATGATAATTTATCAAAATATATGACGATTTAAGCCTGAATGCTATATACGATAAGCCCTTGCGATAATATGTGAATATACAATAATTTTAGAACGCACTCTGTTATGCAGTTTTTGAATGTGCAAATAAATTGTAGATATGCAATAAATACTTATAAAACTCTCACACCGAGGTTTTTAGCAGTCATTTCCGCTAAAATAAATCAATAACGATTTGAGAATTGACAAATGGCAACCCTGCATCCACTCTTTAAATTCAATTACGTTTACGAGGAGGTGGAAATATTATAGTTGTTCAGAATAGTGTTGATAAAGGATAAAAAGAAATGATGAGGACAGTGACTCGAAGCTGTAGATTATTGGATAAAATTATTATGTATTATTGCTATCATTAGCAACACTATACTTTTTCCTACACTTGTCACATGGATAACGAATATACGAGTTTTTGTAATATACGATAATTTTAAAAACGAAAGTCGATAATTTTGTTCTCTGAGGTTGGAAACTGATATCATTGAACTTCAGCAATCTTCCATCTGCCAGATTTTTCTTTAAAATCTCACTTTTGCAAACTTGGTTGTTCTTATATACATTGTTTTAATTTTATTTTATTTCTTATATATATAATATATTTTTAGCTTACTTTATTACACATTTTATGTCAGAGTACGTTTGTGTTTTCTATTTCTGGTAGCTGTATTTTATCATATTGACTTAGATATTGAAATGCCTGGAGAGCTCCTTCGTGACTAAGCGGCTAGCGTACGCGCCTTTGGCGTGGGAGACCCGAGTTCGATTCCCGGCGGGAGCTCATGTGGTTCGGATTCCACGTTAATCAGTAGGTTCACGTCCCATATAGCCTCGCTGCTGAAAGGGACGTTAAACCCACAATCAACCCAACTCAATTGAAATGCTTGAATCCGCTGCGAGTGCATTATATCCGATACCAACTAATCGTAGCACATTGTACATTGAGAAATAAGACATAGTTTATTGTTGTTGTTGTTGTTGTTGTTATTATTATTATTATTATTATTATTATTATTATTATTATTATTATTATTATTATTATTATTATTATTATTATTATTATTATTATTATTATTATTAATTCCTGCCTTCTATCAATCGAATACATACAAGTATATCCTGCCTTCTATCAATACATACAAATCATTGGTAAGATCAAATTAGAATACACATCAATAATTTGTAATACTTTAAGTCAGACCCGAGCGAAAAGAATTGAAAAAATGTTTGAAAAATGTTTTATTAATTCCTTTTTAAAGTTAAGTTCCGATTATTGTTCCAATACGTCAGACTACCGGACAACATTTATTTTCAACATGAACCAACATAAAACGAAAGAAAATTGCTTGACTCAAATTTTATGGAAACGATATTTGACAACTGCTCTTATACAGAGTATATTTGAAAAAACGTTGAAGTAAAATTTCCAATACATGATATGATACAAAGGCTAGAATATTGTTTGAATCGAGTAACAGAAAAAATGTAACCAACTATAATAATTGTACATCTTGGAATTATGTTTGATTTTATGTCTTAAGGTGTTTTAGAAATTCATGCTGACTATTTTAACAAAGCTCATTTCTTTATTCATTCATTTTATAAGTAAATAGCATAATGGTTTATATTTTTCTTAATTTAAATTTTATACATAGAATTACAATAATAGCATTGAATTGTACAGCGGCGCAAATCTATCTTCAACATTGGGGGAGGAGGGTAAGACCGTTCCCATAATGTTTTTTCAAGCGACGTTCAAAATATTTATGAAGTTGAAAATCAATGCTGTGGAGGATCAGGGAAGCAGAGTTGTCTTCAACATTGGGAGGAGAGCTGATTTGAGGCTTGTTCTGGGGGGAGCGGATATGAGACTCATAATACGGTAGATGAATTTGATTTCTAAGGTGAACACCTGTTGTATATTACACAGCAAGGGACATCAAATTCATTTCACTTTCCTTTGTGGCAGTCGGACACAAATCATCACATTTCTCCCTAAAAAACACATTTCAAATTAGATTAATGGGGGGATGGTTCCCCCAGTTCCAAGACTGGAGAAGACATGCTCCACATCATCCCCATGCTCATCCTTCCGGGATTTGGGCCAGTGAAATTGTACAACTAGGTACTGTAGTTATATTTTGATCAAATCTCAGCACATTCATAAAGTTAATACTATTATTACATAAGGTCACGTACCAACTACTTCTGCTATCACCTGAAATCAGCGATATTCGCGAGCCGCCGATTGAGAATAAATTCTATTACAGTCCTACTATATTCTCCGTTATTCATGTTAGCAAAGGAGAAAAATTTCTAATGCAAAAATATGGCTTGGTTTGGTTGTTGAAGCTTAACATCCCTTTTTGAACACCGAAGTTATATGAGACGTAGCCCTGCAATTTAAGGTAAAATCTGAACTACCGTGACGCGTTCATTTTTAAGGCTCCGCCACTGGGAATCGAACTCGGAACCCTGTGCATCAGAGATCAGGGGGGAGTGCTAGATCAGTGGGGAGTGCTTAAGTGAGAAAATGTATAAAACTATATATATATATATATATATATATATATATATACAACTGATATTTTAAAAGGTCATGTGTACTGTGCACTGTAAAGTTACAAACTATAGATGAAACAAAGAACGCCAAATGCTAGTTAAACAAGTATCTAATTAAAGGCTTTTTTTCTGTTCTCATTTCAAAGATCTGTGATAATGTGTCTTGCCCTAATTAAAGCGTGTGTTTATTGAAATCAAAGCTTGCTTGTGTGAGAGTCTCTTTTGCTCTTGAATTGTGTGTGTGTGTGTGTGTGAGAGAGAGAGAGAGAGAGAGAGTTGTGTCTTTGTTCTAACTTCTGTCTGAGGAACAAAACGAGTTTCTGTTGTTTGCTGCGTGTGTTGTTTATCTGTATACAGATTCTCAAAGTAGAAGGAACACTCAGAAATACACAGAAACATACAAACGAACGAAGAAGAACATTCTCTGGCCACGAAATTCTTTTTCTGAGTACATCTTCCTTAATGTTTTTAATCCTTTAGACGGGTAATGAGCGCGGTTGCTTCCCGACAGTTTTTTTTTTTATTTTAAGTTTTGCGTTACCTCCGGCGGAAGCTGAAGAAGAAAGAAATCTTAAAAGTTTTTTTTTTTTTTTACCGGATAGAATAGCGAGCAAAATGAAAAGAAGAAAATAAGAAAATCCTCCCTTTTCCTCGTTACTAATAGAGAAAACGAAAAGGGATGTAGGCGGTAATACAAGTAGCACGCATTTTATAAGAAGGATACGCCAGATACAGTTTTACCTCATTCTATGTATTGTTTGCCAAGCAGTTTTTCTTCGGATGATATCAGAATATATATATATATATATATATATATATATATATATATATATATATATTCTTTATCTTTTGGTTATTTCTTTTTATTTTGGACAAGGAAAACAAAATAGCATACTATTTACTTTTTCTGGGAAGAAGATTTTTTAAAAAAAGACATACATATCTACTAAACGTATATGGACGAAGGAAGACAATTGGAAAAGTAAATTCCTGAAATCAATACCACAAACAAAAGATTTGTTATTTAGAATTCCTATTTAAGAAGAATAAAAAAAAATAAAGGGAAAGAAGGAAATAACCTATCTACAATGTTGCCAATTTGGGGGATTCGACTTAAAAGCTAGCGAAAGAAGAACATTTTTCTCGGTTTTTTTTTTTTTTTTTTTTTTTTTTTTTTTTTTGTTTTGTAATGACAATTTGCTGACTTACAAATTCAGAGACTTTGTGCTCCGAAAAACTTGTCCTTTTGTAATCAAGTGCCAGGCACGCACCAATGGGGGTTTCATTAGGTCCATACCCCACCCTCGTAAACTTCATAAGTCGATAGACATTTATTCATTTCTTTTAAATAAAATAATCTTGCTTTAACAGATAAATGATTGATGTAGCCTAAAGATTTGATCTTATGCTACATCTGCACTCTTTAATTTCTTATTTTGTTTGCATGAAATCTTCTCTTGTACTTTTTCTATACGTTATGCAAAGGATAATTCTCAGTCTTTTTGTTACAAGGTTAGTCTTTTCGTTGGTTCAGAGAGGCCTTCCTTCCTCTCTGAGAGGACTTCCTTGCTTCAGCACGGATGAACCACACAAACGAAATATATTCTAAAGCCTCTGTTTTCATAGTTTTGGAAATTAAGTTTTTTTTTTTTCACTTTTCGTCCTCTGACGCGAATTTCTTTCTTATTTTAAATTATACTCTAAAAATAATTTCTGTAACCACTTAAAACAAATTGAGAACTATTTTGAAAATACATTTTCTGTAACTTATTTACTATGAAAAGATCCGAGGAACATTTATACGAATAAATGTAAGAATTGTTCCGCTTCTCCGCGTCTCAAAGCAGTGAAGTTTGTTTTCGGTGCAATAATTTATGGTGCCATGTAGATGGCTACCTGTTTGTTCAGTAGTCAATGAGCTCACATTTTGAGTAAAAGGAAAGGGAGAAGAGGAAATGAATGTTAAAATAGTCCAAGTGAAATACGAAGAAAAAATAACATTTTCTATACCGAATAAAGAAATGTTCGCTTTAAAATGTTTTTTGAAAGAATCTTATACATTATTATTATTATTATTATTATTATTATTATTATTATTATTAGTAGTAGTAGTAGTAGTAGTAGTAGTAGTAGTAGTAGTAGTAGTAGTAGTAGTAGTAGTAGTAGTAGTAGTAGTATTGAATGATCTAAAATAATTTATTACTTGTGAATATGGACGAAACCAAAGTAGAATCATACTTAAGGAACACTAATATATCAATTTATCAATACAAACTCGATTATCATAAAACTGAAATGGTTTCAACTATCAACAATCTGGTATTGAATTTTTTTACAGAAATAAATTTAGTCATTAAAACAGCAAACAGTAAAAATTAAACATAAATGTGCTGCAATATACACTGACAATTGTAATAAAAGGGTAACACATAATGATTAATAAATGTTTCAGTCCTCTCTGTTTAGATTTTGCCATAAACACAATCACGCACTAACGAACAAAAGTATCATTTAATACTTTCTTTATTGACATTATTTGTATTATATTATATGTATGAATATATTATTTAAAAATACGCAGTTACCAAACAATACCAGACCAAACAGTGTTAATAAGTTATTTTGTTTACTATTCAGTGTTGCCAATAACCTCTGAAGCTAATAGGCTAGATGGAATATGGTCTTCAAAAATAAGCAAAAATGGCTAGATTTGAACTGCTAACCTATAACCTACGTTGTAGATTTTAAACCCCTTTTTTGAGTGTAGGATTATAAGTGAGTTGTAGTAAAATTTGAAATGAATTTCATTCGCTGAAGACTAACAAGCAACATACATGACTTTAAATTACAATAAAATCCATCAACAACTCATCTGATTTGTGAACGTCAACAGCCATATTATTAGTTGAATTAAAATAAGTCGTCATCGATGACGTCGCGGCTGGCTGAGGCGCTGGAACTAGATGCACCAGCGTTGGCTTGTGGATTGGTTGTGTTTGTGTAGATTACCGTTGTCAAAATTTTCAGTAGTACTTCTTTCGGTAGGCTTTTACAAACACTTCTGATTTCTCCATACATCCACGTGCAGGGGCGTCATTTATGGGGCACAAGGGGGCAATTGTCCCCGCAAGACTTTGGGGAATACATTTACTTTAAACGGTTGTCTACTATACTAGTATAACACGTGAAAATCTTATGTCGGTTGTGCACTTGCCCCCATCAAGCAAAGTCTGAAATGACGCCCCTGCCCACATGAATCATGATGTCTGCACTGAGAGTTTTCAAGGTAATTAGGTATCCTATTTGCTTCCTTTAATAAACAGAAACGATCTCTGAGGTTTGAAGAACCGAACAGTTTACTAAATTTGTATTAGAAAACTTTCATTCTTGTAATGAAATGTGAAAATTAAAATAATTAAAAAGTAGCAAACGGGGCCGTTACGGGAACGAATTAAAATTCTGAGTCGAAAAGTATTGTTAAGTAGTTATAAATTTGTGGGTGAGGAGAGGAAAGAAGAATGAAAAACAAGTGTTTGTTGCGTAATAAAACATCCTCTGTCCAGGGAGAGCAATTAATACGATAATATATAATGACAAATAAATTAATTTTTAAAAATTACACTACATTTTCAAATAAAAAGTACTTTTGGAATTAATTTAATGGCTAATAGAAAGCCAAAAATGGCAAGAGAGTTTCATAAAATAAGTTATATTTAAGGCTAAAAGCATTTGGTACAGTCCGCAGCAAAAACACTGCAACATGAGCATGCAAGTTTATTGTGAAACTACGCCTAACAGCACAGGGAATCAACATAACTTCTAAGTGACACGAATCACGCCAAGAGAAACCTCGGCGTCTCCCCTGTACACTTATTTTGGAGTAAAAGACTTCGTCGTTTCACAATAAACTTACATGCTCATGTTGCAGGTTTTTTGCTGTGGACTGTACATTTGAATGGCTAAATGCCTCTCCAAATAGACTAGAATTAGCCAAAAAATAGGTTAAATTAGCACCACTGTTACTACCCTGTGATAGGTTACAGGTTGGATTTCAAATAAGGGGGAAATATTGAACAAAACATGAACCAAAATATACTAGCAGCTATGGAAGACAAGGCACTCTAAAGATTTTCACAATTGTTTTGTATGGAAATATTTAAAAGTTTCTATCATGACAACCAGTTGACATTAAAAGGTGCGGTTTGCATGTATCTATTCATAATTCATTTTTCTACTTCCTAAGCTCAATTAATGTAGTAATACAACATTTCTAAGTATCGCGTTTGGTATTGATAACATTCACAGTGATGCGAAAAGTCAGGATGTATTATCATCTACCACAAATTGGCAACACCGCGTAACTGGACAAAGCTGATTGCCCTTGTCATTTGAAAAGCCCTATAGGTATATGAATTCTAACCTCACCAACTTTTTTTTTTTTTTTTTTTTTTGAGGTTTGACCAAAAATAATTTAACCTTAAACACTTTTAATCTCAGAGAAACTTTTAACCTCAAAACTATTGTCTTTTAACCTAAAAAAAATGAGATATGGATAGCCACCTTTAAAGTCATTGTTACCTATGAATATGTTAATTGATTGGCTCCATTAACGAATTCGGCCGAGATAATCGCTATTACAAAAAAACACAATTCAAAAATTCGCTTTCGTCCAAGAATTACTATGTGGAGTAACAGACGGACATAATAATAATATAATATTATACTGCTCTCTAGCATGATTCTAATAATGTAAGCAATGCTGCATATATTGTCTAATATGATACATATAAGATTACAATATTATAATGCTCTCTAGCGTGATTCTAATAATGTAAGCAATGCTGCATATATTGTCTAATATGATCCATATAAGATTACAATATTATAATGCCCACTAGCGTGATCCTAATAATGTAAGCAATGCTGCATATATTGTCTTATATGATACATATAAGATCACAATATTATAATGTCCACTAGCGTGATTCTAATAATGTAAACAATGCTGAATATATTGTCTAATATTATACATATAAGATTACAATATTATAATGCTCACTAGCGTGATCCTAATAATGTAAGCAATGCTGTATATATTGTCTTATATGATACATATAAGATCGCAATATTATAATCCCTACTAGCGTGATTCTAATAATGTAAACAATGCTACATATATTGTCTTATATGATACGTATAAGATTACAATATTATCATGATCCTAATATGATCCTATTATCATGATTATTAACGTAATCCTAATAATGAAAGCAGTGCTGCATATATTGTCTATATGATACATATAAGATCACAATATTATAATCCCCACTAGCCTGATTCTATATTCTATGATTCTATGATCAAAGTTTCCTCTTAAATCCCATTTTATCTTCTCTCTGCATGTGTAGAAAGCTAAAAAACACATGAAAGAGAAAGTAATGTAATCATACGAGAAATAAAAGGAAAGAAAAAAGTATTGAAAATGTTCATTTTCTAACATTTAGCTTTGGGAAAGGTTTCGTCCTCTTAAAATATTTAAAATCCAATCACTGCTTTAACCCCAGGCCGAAACTTGGTTCAAAATGATTAATTTTGCTGCATATATCGGTAGCAACGTTATAGGAGGAAAATCTTATATGTAGATGAAAGACAGGAGATGAAGTGAAACGATTTATCTTTTCTTATTTTTATTTTATTGCCTAAATGTGGAGGGGTAAAAAGGGATAAAAATTTGTTCTCCCTGGCAGACCGCTGGGTTTCCAGCTGCGGAGGACGAAGTTCCTTTACTTGCCGTGCACTCAAGCACAAATTGCGTGGTTTCCCTCTGATCTATTATTAATGGAATAGCGGTGGCCTGGATTTTCGATTGGGGAACTAACATCAGCGGACTTCTCAATCAGGACTTCCACAAAACCTTGTAAAACAACGAATGAAATTTTCTCTCTTTTAGTCAAAATAGCTTTCGTAGCTTATTGTCTCACATTAGCTCCTCGATTAGCCACCAGATTCAGCCAATAGCCAGATCATTGAACACCGTATAGCCGCGGAGACTGAAAGGAATTTAAGGATCACACAAACACATAGGCACAATTCTCATTCAATCTCTTGTCTTAATTGTAAATATCTAGTCCGCACTCTCTCTTCTTCAAATGGCCAGACGTAAAGAAGTTGAGACGCTGTATTAGATTCACTGTTTACTTTTTCTTTTTTTAAAAAAAGGTATTTAGTTTACAAGTAACTCCTTCATATATTTACTCTATCTGTCCGTCCGAGGGACTCAAATTCGGTTTACCAATAACTTATTCGTATATTTACTCTGTCTGTCCGTCCGAGAGACTCAAAATCCTTTCACCAATTACTCCATATATTTACTCTATCTGTCCGTCCGAGAGACTCAAAATCGGTTTACCGATAACTTCTTTATATATTTACTCGATCTGTTCGCCCGAGGGACTCAAAGTCGGTTTATTAATAACTCCTTTATATATTTACCCTGTCTGTCCGCTCGAGGATCTCAAAATCGTTTCACCAATTACTCCTTCATATATTTACTCTGTCTGTCCGTCCGAGAGTCTCAGAACCTCGAGGTCTGCTGGGTGCACCATCAATTTTGATCAGGGTATAGGGGAATTGTAGTTTGTTGATAGAGGTGATATGTATATACAGTTGATCCCAAGAGAAAGTCTATGAAAAATAGGTTTTCCCTATGTATTCATATGGGACGGAGTTCGTAAATCCCTGGCTGTCAGGCAACCTTTCTAACAACAGAGTTGTGTGGGTTGCATATACTTTTAAGGAGTTTGGAAATGAAATGAAATCTCAGTTTTACGCTCCACGATTATGCCCATTAGGTTAAAGGAGACGATGATTAAAGCAAGTGAATGATAAGGGAAGAATTGGTGGGATGAGGAAGTAGGAGGAAAGGGCACAACTCGAGAAAACCCACGAGCACAATGTTATCCACCACAAACTTACTTGGCTGGGGATCAAACTATGAACCCCACACACCAGAGGTAAGAGCTCTACCACTGAGCCACAGTGCCCCCTTTCTAGGAGTTTTATTTACTACATTGTTAAGTCGTTCCACGTTGTGTATGTACGACTATTAGAAACGTAATTCCTTCATGTACTCGAAATACGATCACACTGTTACTTGCTTTATCGTAACATTAGTTTCTACGGTATTTAATAGTAAACAAAGGGATTTTTTTACGCATTGTGAAGCTACGGTAGATTGAGATTCAAGACTGAAACCAGAAGTCGTAGATCTATCTCTTCTGGTTTCAATAGAGATGGAACCCGTTCTTGGGACGCTGACTCAAAATGAAAAAAACTGTTTCTCGTGGTGTCTCACTATTTTGGCTCTAAGCGAATCAACATTGAAATCGGAAGTTGTAGTTAATTTCCGTCACTTTCAGTTCCCGTAGGAGAATAAAAGCTGAGATGAAATATATTTTGGCGGTCATTAATCCTTGATTTAAAAGTATATATCGTTTCCTATTACTTATTTTTCTCTACGGAGGCCAATATTTAAAACGGAATTGTGATAGTGGTTTCCTGTTTCTTCTGGTTTTAGTATAGAGATAATGATAGAGATAGAATTTATCCTTTACAAAGCTGAATCCTATGAAATACCACTTCTCTCTATCTATTATAGTCTATACTGTATATTGGTCAAAACTGAAAACGGAAATTGTAGATTCCTAGCAGTTCAGTTTGGATTGGGGACGGGATTAAGAGAGCAGATCCGTTTAAAGAAATCCGTTGGAACACTGAATCTGTTTAAACAAACCACTTCAGGCTATTTCTTACTCTTTTTGATCTTATATTTTTCGACAGAGGGACGAATGTAGCTATTCTATACATGTATTTCCATCCCCCTCTCCTGAAGAGCTGCTTGGATGAAACCCCCCAAATTTACTATTCTCCCCCACAGTTTCAATTTTGCCTCCAAATTTAACATTTGCCCCCAAAAGTACCTTTATTCTCTAAATTTACTATTCCATTCAATCAAATTTACCGTTCTCCCTCAATTTTACCTTTCTCTCCCTGAACTTACTATTCTTTCCCCAAATTTATCATTCTTCCCAAATTTATTATTCTTACCCCAAATGTATTATTCTTCCCCCAAATGTATTATTCTTCCCCAAATGTACCTTTCTTCCTTCAAATTTACCATTCCTTCCAGTCAAATTTACCGTTCTACCCCTAGATTTACCTTTCTCTCCCCGAATTTACCATTCTACCCCAAATTCATCTTACTCTCTCAAATTTACCATTCTTCCAACAAATTTATCCTTCTTCCCTCAAATTTAGCATCCGCCAATTCTACAATCATCCATCAAATTTCACTTTCTCTTCCAAATGTATCATTCTTCCCATTTCTTCCCTTAAATTTACCTTTCTTTTCCCAAATGTACTATTCTTCCCCCAAAATTTATCTTTCTTCCACAAATTTACCTTTCTCCAGTTAGATTATTCTATTTTCAATGAAAAATTATGTCGCCCCAAATAATTCACGATCTCAACCTATGTCCTAGTATCCGCCTGTGAGCACCCTGTCTCTATAGAACTTCCAGTGGCGGCTATAGAGGGAAACTTTTATAATTACAGAATAAGAAAAGAAAACTTCCATATTGCATTAATTGTTCTGTATAAGATTCAGTGCATTAGCTGTTTTCTTCCCTTAGTTGGAAGCGATATTTTTTTTAATGTGATTTCCTGGAGAATTTCCCACATGTGTGCATAGCATAGTTTAAAAGTCTAATAACACCTAGACGAACGAACACTAATTCAAAAGACGCTGATATTTTATTTTAAAGCAACAATTTTTTTTCTCTTTTCTCCTCTGAAAGCTTCTTCGTGGCTAAGCGGTTAGCTTACGCGCCTTTGGCGTGGAAGACTTGGATTCGATTCCCGGTGAGAGTTCATGTGGTTAGGATCTTACGATAAACTGTAAATCCACGTCTCATATAGCCTTGCTGCTGAACGAAAGACTAAATACAAAATCAATCAAACATTTTTTCTCCTCTGAGAATAGCCTATTAATTGTATTACTTCTTGGGGAAGAAAGGTGACAAAAGAAAGGCTATCAACTCTACCGCCGTCAAGTCTTTTTCTATTACCGCATAGCTAAATCTTTCATGCGCAGTGTTTCAACGGCGTGTTTAGCGCACCCTTACGAAACATGAAAATTCATCTTTGCATAAAGAAAATTGCATACGACGTACGTTTGGCAGAATTTCCCCAAAGGGAATTCTTCTCCATGTTTAAGTCAAGCACTTCGTTAACATTCGTGGCATGGGTCTCCTTTAAAGTTGATAGATACGTCACTCAGAACAGGGCTCACAAGATCTTTTTTTGAAGAAAGCAGAGAGTTTAAGAAGCACTGAAAGTTTGAACAGTTTTTTTATATTTTTTATCTTTGCTTCTAAGGAAATTTATCCATAGTAAATAAATAGGAAAAATTAGTTTTACGCGCCACAGTTAGGTCCTTTAGGTTAAAGGAGACGGGCGATTAATGAAAAGTGAATGAAATTCGTGGAATGATAATGTACGAGGGCACGTGGGAAACCATTTCCACGATGTTGTCCAGTACAAACTCATTGAACTGGGATCGAAGCAGGGCCTCCTAGACCTAGAGGTGAGCTTTGTAGCATTAAGCCATCGTATTCCCCCAGGGAGTAGATAAAAAAAGAACTTAAAGTACATAATAAAAGTAAGAAAACTATAAATTCTAATCATTACCATTGTGTCTCATTTATACAGAAGAAATTACCTCCCCTTTTCTGCCCTGAGTTTCCGAAAAAAGACCTACAAATACTACAAATTGTTTTCAAAATACAACCAGCTTTCAAGTTAACATTTTTACTCAGGGGGTTCATGGTAGCTTAGTGGTAGAGTATCTCCTAAATACACGAAGGATTCCAGCTTTTATCCCAAGGCATGTGAAGCTATGGTATACATCACGGGAGGTAATTTTATCTAGTTTCTTCTTCTGTTATTACTTTTTCACATTATCGATTCCCCAATTTTTCCACTACTCACTTCAATCACCATCTGTTCTCTTTAGTCTATAGGCATAAATGTAACTATAACATAGCCACTGGCGTTGCAGCCCTTCTCGGGCCTGCTCCAATGCCATCTATTAACGACCGGCGCATGCATGTCCAGTTTAGCGACGAACACATGGTCAATGCGTTGCGTCTGCCTCTGGACCTAGTGGCTTCCCAGTTTGCCTCACGACGTTAGCAAATAAATTAAATTAACATATCTTAAGTATGAAGATTTAAGAACTATTCAACTGACAGTAGTTAATACATATGTAGTTAGCTATGACATTATGTACTTTATAACTTTAAGGTTAAAAAATGTTTTTACTTTCGCACATTATATCCTATAGAATGATCTTTCTCAATCAGTGGTTCGTGGACCCTTAAGGGTCCGTGAAAGAAATTTAGAAGGTCCGCGGCATTATTTACATTCAGTGGCGTAACTAAAGTTTGGGTACCCTGCAGGCAGCGTGAAGAGCTCTTTCTCTACGTACCACTCTACGATTTGCGGGTCCCCTGATGGCTTGGGCTCTCCGCAATGCGGGGTCTGCGGGCCCTTTTTACGCCCCTGTTTACATCTCATAATTTGTAAAATATATATGTAAAGCCATGGACCTATGTTTGTACGTATTGTATGCTGTACGTTTACAACATAAATGAAAGTTTGTAATTTAATTATTAATATTGCTATCTACCTCTCAATTACTACTACTACTACTACTACTACTATGAAGATACCAAACTTTAAAGATGTGAAGTACGCACCTTGTCTTAAAAGTAAAAAGAGAGTTCGCAACTTTGAAGTAATTGAGAACCACTGCTACAGATTAACGAAGAGGATCGCAGGAGTTCAATTTCCAGTGGGAATAAATGTGGATCGGTTTTATCATGTTAAACCGTAAATCTAGAACTTAACGAACATGGTTGCTTTAAAAGAAAAAGAGAATCTGAAACTCCACATGAACAAACAAGAAGGATGAAGGTGTAAATGGATGAAAATCGAAGAATGGAAATACTGAATAAATGGAAATAGTGAAAGGAGATGGAAAAACTAAGAAAACTCAGTCATGATGTTGTCTACTAGTGCAGTAGAAGTTCGAATAATCACATAATAAAATATTGGAATAAAATAATTAATGTAACAATTGTTCGCAGATTTCTTTCAAATAAATTAATAGTTATTTGAGTTATGAATATTGGGATAATTATGCTTAACAAATATTGAAATACCTATTAGAATAACGAATATTAAGATAATTGTTAATATAACAAAAATTAAAATAATAAGAAGAAACAAGCGAACACTGAAATAATTAATAAATAAATGCTGTGACCGACTTCTTTTATAAAGTTAAGGCCTTCGGGACCCCATGAACACCTGATTCGATAGCTATAGCGACAAAATATTTGCCGAGTAAATTATATATATATATATATATATATATATATATATATATATATATATATATATATATATATATATATATATATATATATAAGTTGAGAAATTAAAAATTTTATTAACAATGAATATATGTCTGTTAAGGAATTTAAAATTGTTATAACAAAGATTATTATCAAAACATATTTGGAATACTTATTAGAATGTCGAATACTGGATTAATTGATCGAAAAACGATTGTTGGAATAACCATTCTAATAACGAGCATTGGATAATTACTAGTGTAACGAATATGAGATAAATATTAGTATAACGAATCAATATTATAAAATTGAAAGTGACTATGTTTGTGACTCTTAATCTCTTGAACCGCCCAGCCGATCTCGATCAAATTTTCAACGTAGATGCGGTTCTGGCCTGGGAGTGTTTATAGCTATCTACTTTGACGGTACAACTTAGAGGAGGGGAAGGAGGGGGACATAGAAAAAATAAATAAAACTTAATAACTCTTGAACCACTCGACCAATCTCGATCGAACTTTCAACATATATATAAGGTTCAAGCCTGGAATGTTTTCTCATTTCACTTCTACAGTGCAACGAAGGGGAGGGAAGGGGGAAATATATGTAAAAAAAAGTGAAAATAAAAGTGACCGTTTTTGTGACTTCATCCCGCTTAAACCACCCAACCGATCTTTAAAAAAATTTTCAACATAGATGAGGTGCGGACCGGAGGTGGTTTTTATTATATAACTTTAACGGTAGAACTTAGGGGAGGGGAGAAATCTATTAAAATAAATGAAACTTAATAACTCTTGAGCCACCAGACCTATCTTGGTCAAACTTTAATCATAGATAAGGTTCGGGCCTGGGATGTTTTCGTTATTTCACTTTTACGGTGCAACCTAGGGGTGGAGGAGGAGAGATATATATGTAAAAGGAATAAAAATAAAAGTGACCGTTTTTGTGACTTCATCACACTTTAACCATGCGGCCGATCTTAATCAAATTTTCAATATGGATCAAGTTCGGACCTGGGGTGGTTTTTATTATATCACTTTGACGGTAGACCTTAGGGGAGGAGGAGGGGAGAGGACAGATATATATAAAAATAAATAACACTTAATAACTCTTTAACCACCCAACCGATCTCGATCAAATTTTTAACATAGTTGACGTTCGGGCTTGAGATAATTTTTATCATTTAACTTTGACAGTGCAACGTAGGGTAGGGGGAGGGGAGGCGGATATATATATATATATATATATATATATATATATATATATATATATATATATATATATATATATATATATATATATGTAAAAAAATAAAAATGAAACTGACTGTCTTTGTGACTTCGCTCTTGAACCACCGCTCGTTCTCGATCAAATTTTCAACCTATATGAAGTTCAAACATGAGATTGTTTTCGTCATATCACTTTGACGATGTGACTTAACACGTTCACTGCCGTAAAGCCCGCATATGGGCTTCACATAGTTCTTCACAGGGGCCATGAAACCCACATGCGGGCTTCACAATTCTTCTTCTTCAAGTCGTGATTTCCACGCGTGGGTTTTAGTCTTGGCTTTCTTAAAAGAGTTTATGTGGCCATGCGGCCCTGGAGTAAAATACCTGTGAATGGCCTGCAGCGCAGATGAAAAGTGCTCTGCACGTATGCAAATTTATGCTAATTTATTTTGGATGTTCACTGTAGGCTTATTTTACCTAGATTTGATGGCTCCAGGAGTCGGAATTGAATTTCTGCCTTGGCAGTCAACGTGTTAAAGGAGGGGAAAGACATTTACAAATGATCGAAAATGAGCGATATTAGTGTCGAATCTATAGTTTTCGAGGTCGCTGAGATGAACAGTAACACTTCTGATGCAATTTAAATCCAAATTCAGCCCCGCAAAAAATTGGGAGGGGAGGAATAAATCAAAATGACCAATATCAGTGTCGAATTCATACTTTTCGGAATCGTTGAGATGAACAATGACACTTCCGATGCCGTGGCCCGCAACATGAGGAGGGGAGGGGATATATAAAAATCATCGAAAATGACCAATCTCAAGGAGCGCTTTAGTAATAGTAAAAAGTGACTGACTAACGAAATCTATTACTATTTTTTCTTAATTTAACCCAGCGAGGCGGGTAATTGATGCTAGTATTGAAATAATTGTTATGTATAACGAATATTAGATAACTATTAGTATAACGAAATTAAATAGTTATTAGTATAACGAAATTGGATAGTTTATTAGTATAGCGAATATTTGATAATTATAACGAAAATCGGATAATTATTAGTATAATAAATATTGGATAACTATTAGTATAACGAAATTGAATAGTTATTATTATAAAGAATATTTGATAATTATAACGAAAATTGGATAATTGTTAGTATAATAAATATTTTGTAATTATTATTACTAGCTGAACCTGCGCGCTCTACACAGCGCATCATTCACATATGAGCATGAATTTCCTTGTCGTTCCTTACAATATCTGTACATGTCCGTTTACAAACAAAAGTGAAGGACGTATTGATAAAAATCGGCAAGGGGTATCATAAAGGAAAGATTTTTTTCAATATCTCGCACCGTTTGCAAGATTTGAGCCTACTTCCGGTTGGATTTTCTAATTCATGTATAATCAGTGTTTTCTTTCTTCTTGTATGCAGTATGTAATAAGCAAATACATTACTACACAATTAATTATAATGTCAGTGATATATAGTGTTCATTGGTCAAAACACTCCTAACAATAAACATAGTCTTAGACTGGAGAAATGGTTATCCTTCGTTTTTCATTATAATTTGGCCATGAAACAAACGCCAGAGAGATATACTAACCCTGTATTCAAAGGTGTTGTGTTGGAATGTATAACTCGTAGGATATGATGCTTTACTTTTTAAAATTTCAATATTTCCAGTGTACCCCTAAAAACTGTAATAAAAACATAGCGGCCATTTTTTAAATATTCAATTAGAATTGAACAATCTACACAAAATTTGCAATCGATTCGTGAAAATGGCATCTTTCTTCTTAAGCTTGTGGTTTCCGAGATGTTGTCAAAAGAACTGGCCACAAACATATAAACGTCCACAAACATATAAACCTAGTATTTTAATATATAGATAACGAAATTGGATAGTTACTAGTATAACGAATATTTGATAATTATAACGAAAATCGGATAATCATTAGTAAAACGAATACTAAAATAATTCATTATTAGATCGAATTGGAGTAACGAATTACAGTAAAGAATATTAAGTATAAAAATATCAATCTAAAACTAAGAATCTTTCTTGTGATTTAGGAACAACTGGTAAAAAATTGAGACGTCTGTTCAAGTTGATTCATTCAACCAGAACACATACAGAAAATGGAAGTTGAAAGACAATCAAACAAACGACTTTTTAGTTTTTTTTCTTTTTAAAAAAGTTTTTATTTTTATTTTTTTCTGTACGGGAAATGGAAAATAGAGAAAAAATATTATTAACTGTAGAGGACACACACACACACACACACACATATATATATATATATATATATATATATATATATATATATATATATATATATATATATATATATAGAGAGAGAGAGAGAGAGAGAGAGAGAGAGAGAGACCCAAAAGAATTAGACAGTGTTTTTTTCCTAATGAAAGAAAAAACACGGATTACTCAATCGCTGTGGACTTAATTCCCATCTTCATTTGATATTTGAAGTAGCGAAAAGTTTTCTTTATAAATAGTTTTTCCTTTTATTTCGCTTTTAACTTTCTTCTTTTTTTAAATTTTCATTACAAATTCTTCTTTGCATATCTTATGGTTTTAAAGCTAAAAAAAATAAGAAAAAGAAAAAGAATCCAAAAAATTAAAATATAGTCCTCTTCATTTAGTTCTTCTTATGAGAAATTTTCCACTTTGCTAACTTTCTATCAAAGTTCCCTTTTCTCATCTCTTATACACTTCATTTTCTTGACTGTGTATTTTTAAATACCATGATTTAACGAATCTCAATATCTTCTTTTAAAAAATCCAAAACGAAATGGGGAAAATATCTATCTTTTACAGTATTTTTTTCATCTTTCATATTACATAGGATGGATTACATCTGGAGACAATTACAGATGTACGAGAAAGTAGGAACTTTCTTTAGCCGTTACAGATGTACGAGAAAGTAGGAGCTTCCTTTAGCCGTTACAGATGTACGAGAAAGTAGAAGCTTTCTTTATCCGTTACAGATGTACAAGAAAGTAAGAGCTTTCTTCAGCCATTACAGATGTACAAGAAGGTAGGAGCTTTCTTTAGCCGTTACAGATGTACGAGAAAGTAGAGATTTCTTTAGTCGTTACAGATGTACGAGAAGGTAGGAGCTTTCTTTAGCCGTTACAGATATACGAGAAAGTAGGAGCTTTCTTCAGCCATTACAGATGTACAAGAAGGTAGGAGCTTTCTTTAGCCGTTACAGATGTACGAGAAAGTAGAGATTTCTTTAGCCGTTACAGATATACGAGAAAGTAGGAGATTTCTTTAGCCGTTACAGATATACGAGAAAGTAGGAGATTTGTTTAGCCGTTACAGATATACGAGAAAGTAGGAGCTTTCTTTAGCCGTTACAGATGTGCAAGAAAGTAGGAGCTTTCTTTAGCCGTTATAGATGAACAAGAAAGTAAGAGCGTTCTTTAGCCCTTACAGATGTGCGAGAAAGTAGGAGCTTTCCTTAGCCGTTACAGATGTACGAGAAAGTAGAAGCTTTCTTTTGCTGAGCTCGGAACTCGATATATCTACGAATCTATATAGTATAAAGTAAACTATAGTCCAAAAATTTTTATTATTTTATATATTATTTTATATGCAAACATTTAAAGCGGAAATGTAGTTATAAATCACTTATGCTTCGCAACTATTTGTTAGGAGCTAGTATGAACTTAAAATAGTTATCTTGTGTGTATAAAACTAGTTTATTCAATGTTCCTATTTTTGAAAAGACGTCTAGAACTGAGGCTGTGTGATATTTCGAAATATCGATTGGTCGATACTTTCAAATATTGAAATACACCGTGTATCGATATCAAAATTATTACTGTTCGGTATTGAGATGTGTCAATATTTTTTCAATGTTTTTCGATATTGCAATATTAAGATATTCAAATATCGAAATGTGTAATATTCCGATATTTCATGGTTTTCGATATTTTTCGATGTTTTGACATTTGATATTTCGATTTTGTCGATACTTTTGATATTCTGGAATTTATTATTTCGATATTCGATGGACACATGGACAGAGAGGGAAGTTTTAATAAACCATTTTAAAAAAGAAAGAAAGAAAGAAAGAAAGCTACTGTAAACGTTCTGAGTGTACCTACTATGGTCAACACGACATCACTCACGTAAACTACGGCAAGGTGACATTAAAATGCTGTTTCGAAAATTAATTTATCATATTTCGTATATGCAACTATATCACAAGGGAATTCGTAAAATATTTTTTTTTGTTAGAAAGTTACATGTCTCTTAGGAGGCAAGAAGTAAAAAAAAAAAAAAAAAAAAAAAAAACAATCTAATTTTATTCTCTCTCAAGTGGGTTTTGGGGACTTCATCACAATTTTTCTTCGTGGTTACTATAAGAATGATGGTATGTGAAAACGTAGTAATAGAAGTAGTAGTCTAGGGAAGCATAAAGTAGATCGAAATCATTTTTACATTACTTGGAAAGATCATCTAGAGACTTATTTCAATTGTTATTTCTTCCTTCTCCTCCTCTACTCAGAAATTCAATATTGTTGAATACATATAAGAGAATAGGATATTCGAAAAAAAAAGAATAAGGAAAAAAAGGATTGGTAGTCTCTCTTTGCTGGCGGGAGATTGATATGTGTAAGCCCCTGTAGAGAAAGTATTTGTAGACAAATGTCCACCATCTGCAACAACATTCCCAGCAGAGAACGGGGAAAAAACAATTTTAGAAGACTTCAAGCACGTCGTGGGGTTTTAGGTAAATGCATTGATTGAAAATGGATTTTCTTTCCTCTCACTCTTTGCCTCAGAGGACAACAACATTTGTGTGCTTCCAAATAATTTATTCTTCGTTTTCAATACCAATGTATCTTCCGAAAATGTTTCTTCCCCCTTTGATATCTTGGTTTTAAAGAATTCGAATCTCACAAGTACTTTTACTAAACATATGAGGAAACAATATGTACCTCAATACTCCCCTTCCTCCCACTAAAAATAGTTGTTTCTTTGTCAAGGACGTAACGGGAAGAGTTACATATGTTCCTCCCCTAATATGGTGCGATTTTCCACAAACAGAAGCCTCAAGGAAACTGAGAACGAGTTTTATTGAACCTGAATTCTTCCAACTGACTTCATGGTTTCAAAAGCTTCAGAGTCAATGTTGCAACAACGTCATCCTGCCCAGTGTTTCTTCCAGACATGTTTTTCTTTGTGGGGGGACACTGCCCCAGGAGTTCTGAGAGTGTCCCCCCGGAAGTGGCAAAAAATAATACATCTATAATATAATAACAAATAGAATAGTACTGTGTGAAAATATGTGCCCTTCCGAATACTAAATGTGCCCCGGATCATTTTTTTTTTCTGAAAGAAACACTGATGCTGTCGTGTGCCAATTTGATTTTTTTATATAAATATTTATTAATTATAAGTACACGCTGCATTTTCTTAAAATTTAAAATGTTTTTTGATTAATCCGTATTTCTCACTTATTTTTGTTCTATATAAAAGGAAATTAGTGTTTTTTTTTTTTTTTTTTTTTTTTTTTTTGCAAATTATTGACAAAATCTAAACTCCAACTTTAATAGATAATAACTCGGAAATCGAAAAGTTAAAATCCCAACTTTAATAGCCAATAATTCGGAAATCAAAAAGATCAAATTCCAACTTTGGTAACCAATAATTCGGAAATTACCAAAAAAAAAAGTCCAAACCTTAACTTTGATAGCCAATAATTTGGAAATCAAAAAGATCAAATTCCAACTTTGGTAACCAATAATTCGGAAATTACAAAAAAAAAAGCCCAAACCTTAACTTTGATAGCCAATAATTCGGAAATCAAAAAGTTCAAATCCTAAATTTTACGATCCATAACTCAGGAAACGAATATCTGCAAAGGGAAATATCTCTCACGTTTATTAAGCCAGTCAAGGTCTACGATCATTATAGTATTGCTCAGGGGACGAGACGAGACGAGACGAGACTAGATTAGAAACAAGGATTAAATTCTAGTTGTATAACTATGAAAAAGAATTCTCGACTATACGGGCCAATGTGACAAAAGGGGAAGGTAGAGATTAAAAGCAACCGTACTTGAATTCTCAATTCCTGTTCCAATCATATCATTAGGAACACACTTTCTATAACAAAAGCCATTGTTATTCATATATTTACGTCCCCTTAGGCCAGTACTTCCTTGTATACTGTATTACAAGTTTCAAAAAGTTACCATGGAAAAAAAGGAGTCTAAAAATGAAAATAATGTACACATTTTAAGATCAATTTTATGATATCTAACTTAATTGCAGAGAACATAAAATGATGTACACTGTAGTAGTTGTAGAAAGTGGGACATGTGAAAGTAGTAGAAAATGACCGATGTTAGTGTCGAATTCATAATTTTCGCGGTTGCTGAGATCAATGGTAAAACCCCGATCGCATTAACTTCCAAATTCACCCTATTCGGCTGCGGGCCGGGTGGGCACCGGAGGGGATACCGAGACATGTAAAAGTAATCCAAAATGACCAATATTAGTGTGCCCAATCCATAGCTTTCACGGTCGCTGAAATGAATGGTGATATTCCCACAGGCGTTGACTTCCATATACAGCAACCATGCGAAGAATAAGTATTCTCTATATTCAGCTAGTTTTAAAATACAGAAAACATGAACGTCAAATATAGGCCTAATTCAAAAAAAAAAATTATTTCGCTGATCATTGATAAATCATCGCGCATCAGAGATAAGCACTCAACCACTGAGCCAACTTTAAAAAAAAAAAAATTAACTGTATTTCTCAGTTTCCTGAGTATCCAAGTTTTCCTCGTACAGGTTTGTTTTAACCCTTATCAGAGTGGCCAGTGACACAAACACAAATATATCTAGGACAGTTATAATTGCAAAAGCTCTCCCACCGGGAATCGAACTCAGGACGACATATACCATAGGCGCACGCACTAGCCACTACACTAGCTGGGAAGACTAAGCTACCGTACCCCGCCAAAAGTCATTGCTAGACGACTGCTTCTCCTCCTTTTATGAAGGCGTTATAAGACGAGTAAATCGTACGAAGAAAATATTCCTTATTTTGTTACGATTTTTTTAACTAAAACAACACCGACAACATCTGAGAGGTGATTCCTGACACTAAGATAAGACGAAAAGTATAGACCAACCTGCGTGCACAAATGCTTACTTTTGGAGTTATAGGCTGCCCAAAACGAAAAAATGAACTTTAAAGGTCCAGTACTGTGGGACCTACTGTAGTCGGGTCAAGTCTTCACTTAGGAACTAGCATGTGCCCTATCCAAATATCTATGTTTCATAATCCTGCGGTACTTCCGCAACAATTTTTATAGAGATGCTTACTTCAAATACCCGTAGCCAAACTGCCTCTATGAACATTGTTGCTTGAGGCCTTAGGATTCTGAGACATGTATTTTTGGATAGGGCACATAATATTTTCTAATGAAGTCTTGACCCTACCACGATAGGTCTCATAGTTTTAGAGCTAGGGACCTTTAAAGTTCATTTTTTCATGTTTTCGACAGCCTATAACTCCGAAAGGAAGCATTTATGCAAACAGGTTGGTCTATGCTTTTCGTCTTATTTTGGTGTCAGAAATCACGTTCCAAACGTTGTAGCTGTTGTTTTGAAACACTCTGTATATCAGATGTAAGTAATATTAAGCATATACATAAAGGAAATTCATTTTGTTAAAAGTTCGCTTCCTGAAGCTGGTACCATTTAAAATGTACATGAAAGGGAAATCAGCTTTTTTTTTCACCAAACCCTATAATTTATTTGTTCGCTTGTGGGGTTGGATTGGAATCTGTAAATTCTGTTTCCACCCACATTAACTTAGTCTGAGTCTGTTAAAACAATACAATGATCCAACTACTGAGGCATTCATCATCAAAATGATCACAATATGTGAAGCTACGGAAAACTCCCTGGGGAAATGCGAACTGCAAACATTTTTCCGTTCCTCCCTCTCCCTTTAAACAGTTTGCTTTTCGTCCTGTATGCGTATAACGTTGAAATACCGTCGCCACGGGCGAAACATACAAATAACTCAGCTACAACGCGTTCAACACATAAACATGTTTGTTATGTTAACAATGAACAACCCCGTAACAATTACTCGTCGCTTTTGTGTCAGGGAAATTTATGAACTTTTCTCCGTTTGGTAATTGTGTTAACTATCAGCCGAACTAACAGAATCATATTTATCACTATACATCGAAAAATAGCAGACGTCTACACAGCGTAAGAAATTAAAAATACATTGAGCTTGAAAGTAGAAGAGAATCTAATAGGAAATTTGAAACTGTGTTCGTTAGACTGAAAATTGCAATTGCTTTTCTGATATTTGTTGCAGCAAGTGTTGAATTGTATTTTAAGTTTTAAGTAGGTAATTGCTCCAGTAGTCGGCTATCTTCCAGTAACTGGTCATGTGTAGGATTTATAATACATCTAGGCAGGCCAGTGTTGTCACAGTCTTAGCTCTGGAGTGGGCTGAAAAATAGTACCAAATTGAAACAAAAAGGTCTCAATTCATTATTTTATACCAATGTAATACATGACTTTATAACACGAAACTAAAGGAGGTAAAGTTCTAGAACACTCCCCCCCCCCTCCAAGAGTCAAAATCAAGAAATTACTCTTTTCAAAAATTACTTTCTAGAAACATCCAAATAAGACGACCCCGAACAACTGTGGAAGCAGATGAAACTTTTTTTGCATGTAGGGAGTATAAAAGAGGTCGCAAATTAAAACGGAAGACAGTTACCATCTTTGGCATGTATTGTAAGGAAACCAAACGCACCTCTCTATGAATATATATATATATATATATATATATATATATATATATATATATATATATATATATATATATATATATATATATATATATATATATAACAAGGAACAAGTCAATCATCTCCAAGTTCGTGTGTTAAAATATAAAATTATTGAACCTTATTCTTGCTTATTTTACGACCGAAGGAGGATAATAGTACTGATACTTTTGAAAATGTCACAAGTATTTGCTAAATAGTGCTGAATTAGGTAGAATTGTACCAACGTTTTCACAAAAGGGGTTGAAAAATGCCAGCGTGGTACCGACGGGCCGATGAATGACAAAAAGGGCTGAATTCGGTACAATTGTACCAAGTGTGGCAACACTGAGGCAGGCGCACACCCAGAATTTTTTTGTTGAGATAAGTCCAAGCTTTGGGGAAGGATCAAATACTACAAAGCACTATGTCTATGTAGTATGGAACAGACAGTATTCTGCATCCGAAAAGACGATAAGTAATAAAACACTTTCACCCTTATTTTCAAAAAAAAAAAAAAAAAAAAGTTTTTATAAGAGAAAGAGTACAGACAAAGTGTAACTACATCAATCGTTTCAATGTTAAAGGAGTTTAGTTTTATTGAGAAAGTGTACAAATGTATGTGGAGTTTGGTCGTTTTCGGGATGGTCCGGGTCCGGTGGACTCCCTCATCGTTGCACCCCTGCAACTAGGGTTACCAGACATCTCTTTTTCGTGTCCCAAATTTGGTCATGACTATACGGCCAGCTTTTTTTTTTTTTTTTTTTTTTTACGAAAAATAGGGAAATATTTTTTGGGATACTGACAACTACTTCAACATTGTTTTTATATATTTAATAATTATACAGGGTGGGCCATATTGATAGGACATATTTATGTTTTGAATACTGTGAGTAATAACAAGAATGCATGTTATTCATATAGCTTAACAGGAAGTAAGGATAGGGTTTACTGATACGTGTCTCTTTCATTGTTGCAAGGTGTAGTGGACAAACATCGTGTGCGTGGGTTTTCTCAGGGTTCTCCCGTTTCCTCCCACTTTCTTCATTCCACCATTTTATTCATTTCTTTTCATCGCCGTCTCCTTTAGCCTAGCCGGCATAACTGTGGGACGTAAAACAAAGACTTTCATTTCATTTCATTTGTCATTGTTGCAAGAAATTATTGTAATGTGGACCGCCGTTGAAATTCCATTCGTCGTGGAAGCGTTGTTCAGTAGTGGAAACTCCATCATCATAGCACAACGACATTTTAAGAAACGGGTGTAACCATCCCGAAGGTCATAGTGCGTTATGTTCAGAACTATCTTGAGACCCCAAATGCGTACAAAGAACGGTCCCCTGGGAAATCTCGATCATTGTGTAGTGCAGTACACATTGAACGTGTATAATGCCATGGGGAGCGAAGTCCAAACAAGTCAACTCGGTAATTGTGTCGTCAAGTGGATATTCCATGTACCAGCTTGTGGCGAATTCTTAAAAAGAACTTACAACTGTATCCATACAAATGGTGCATAAATTATTAGACCAAGATAAGGTTCAACGAACCGCATTCTGTAATTGGCTAATCAGCAAACGTGATGACTTTGTGCAACGCCCAACGAAGCTCATTTTAACCTGAGTAGTTATGTCAATAAACAAAACTATCGATTCTGGGCTGGATAAAATCCGCAATTATTGTATGAAATACCATTACACAGTGCCAAGTTACTGTGTGGTGTGCAGTGAGTCATGCCTGTGTGATATGTTAATATTTTCTTAGGACAAACATAATGACACTGTCACAGTCACTACTGAGTGGTACAAGATAATGTTACGAACTTTTTTCATTCCCGAAATGAGACGGCTTAGCTTAAGGGACATGTGGATGCAGCAGGATGATGCCACCAGTCATACTGCAATAGCCTCAAAGACAACCCCTCGATCACATTTCCCAGGACGCATCATCTCTAGATTCGATTATATCCATTGGCCACTCAGATCTCCCAATCTAACTCCATCGAACTATTTCTTGTGGGTTTATCTAAAGAAGACGGTGTAAACCACAAAGCCCACTACCATCAATGAACTGAAGGGCAGCATCCGAAGGGAGATAAGCAGCATCGCTGCAGAAACCTTGCGCCAAACTATGCTCGAAATTCGAAATAGAACGAGGCAATTTCTATTTTTCTCAATATTTAACCAGTTGAGAATGCTCCAAGAGCATTGCCAGAACTAATTTAAAAGGAATTAATATTTCTTATTAACTTCGACAGGCTTTGTGCCAATTGTTCTACGTACTTTATTACTATACTGATTAAAAACTCTTGTAATATATTTGTCCATTTATAATTTCCTTGAGTACTAAATCTTTTTCACATGTTTTGTTTAAGACTTCTGTTAAAATGTTCTATGATATGTTGTTTTACGAAGACACATGCTCAAAATGGAGGGCTCAAAATTGAAAAATTCCCAAAATATCATCTCTCTATGACTTACGGTTCCCGAAATATAGCTCCTTAAATCTCCCGAAATCCGAAATTTTTAGCCAATATCTGGGGAACGGTGACCAGTTGGCCAGTGGCCACCGGTTACTATTGGTACTCTTAGGTATTGGCCAACACCAATATGACCTCTCTATGACTTACGATTTCCGAGATATGGCTCCTTAAATCTTCCGAAATCGGAACTTCTTTGGTCAATATCTTGGAAATGGCAAGAGTGACATGAAAAATTCCGTCACTTCTTTTAGATAGTTTTTGATACTCTATCGAATGTAGGTCTCAAAATTTTAAAAAATTGGAAATGACACACACACAAACACACACACACACACACACACACACACACATATATATATATATATATATATATATATATATATATATATATATATATACACTTACACATAACCCCTTCCCATATATTTATATATAGAGAGAGAATTCAGTAACGAACATTTTAAGTTCGTTGAAAATGACTCCGAGATTGTCAGCCTCGTCATTACGGGAAAATGGGTGAACCATTTGAAATGGATTTTTGAACAAAGTTAGCACTTGGGTCTGCATGAGTTTTTATCATTTTGCTTAGAGTGAAATGCATATTCGAAAGGGGGGAAAAGGGTTTAAAATTTTCACAAAGAGAGGGCGCGGTGGCTGTGGTAGAGCGTTCACCTCTGGTCCTTGGGGTCCCGGGTTCGATCCCAGCCCCCGCCAAGTGAACTTTGTGGTGGACAAACACCGTGCTCGTGGGTTTTCTCGGGGTTCTCCCGTTTCCTCCCACTTTCTTCATTCCACCATTTCACTCATTTCTCATCATCACCGTCTCCTTTAGCCTAACCGGCATAACCGTGGGACGTAAAACTCACTTTCATTTCATTTCATTTTCTTTTTTTTTTCACAAAGAATAGTGTCATAAACATACTTTTGCCGTACGAAGCACGGGAGCAAAGGCTGAAATATAGGGTGAGAGGTCGTAGGCCGAGCAAACGTATAGGGACTAGGCTAGTCGAAGGGTAGTAGAAAATATCAAATTGCTGATCGGTGTTTTGGCCATTCGCTTTCCCCAAGCACAAAACCTGAAATGGCCCAACCCTACTGGCTAAAATCAATGAAGAATAAATTTTCCCCTCATTCTGGAAATTCATTAGATTTTTAATTACTTATTGTCTTTAACTTAATCTCAAAAACATGTTGGAGAGCATATTTACTAACATGTATCCAATGAAGACATTGGTTTTACATCTCTGTGTTAGTAGATGAGGTTTCAGGTCTACGCTCTTGAACCTTTTAATAAGACATAGTCACTGTCTGAAGTTACGAAAAGATCTGATTCCCATTTTCCAACATAGAACTACATAAAAAAAAGAAAAAGAAATTAACGATTCTCTCCAGACGCGTTCTTCTTTTACGAATCAAAGACTTTCCTAGACACTTCAATTCATTCATTATTTCTCTTATATTGCACAAAATTTAATTAGTATGACAATTGATTTCTATTAAGTTTCCGACCTTTCTCTGAAAAGAAAAAGAAATTACAATAAAAAAAAAAAAAGAAAATGCCGAAGAGAAATCATACACTTGGACTAACAAATTGGCTCGACGTCTGAAAAAACGAAAGGGCCCCGGTGCTTCTTTCAGAACATAGATGGAGAAGATGATCTAGTACTTAATCCAGCCAGCAGAGAGCGCTGGCGTTTGTTTGTTTGACTGCTCCGAAGAGTCTTCACTTTGTTCACACTTGAAGAAGCAGTTGAGAGATCGCTTACTTGAGTTGGCTCAACAGGAAAATGGCTTCTACGAGAATCTTCAAGTGACAAAAGCAATATGGACACTACGTAAAGATAATTTCAATCGCATTGCCACCTTTTGCAGTGTTTGTATTTTATGCAGCCCAACGCGGAGTACAACACCAGAAATTTTGTTTAGCACTAAAAACATTAATTGCAAGCTACTGTATTGCACTCCCAAAGGTGGCCTGGCTAGTCGATTAAAAAAAAAAATGTTTCTATAAGCACAAGCAGTGTTTCTTCCAGACATGTTTTTGGAAGGGCACTGCCCTCCCCGGAGGGGACCAAAATAATGCGTCTACAATATAATAATATAGTACACTTACACATGGGCCATGGCCGCACCTACACATCCCTCTAGACTTGAGTCTGTTCTCAATTTCTTTATTGCAATAGTACGTTTCCGTGTTCCCGCACTTCGAATATTACCTAAGGAGGAAATTTTGCGATATCTTAATATTCAGACGCCGGAAGTACGCAGAAATAACTCTGATTTCAAGTTTCTTCATAAGATTGTAAATGGGAACCTAAGATCAGAAACCCTAATTCAACAATTATCCTTACATGTCCCTTCCCGCAAAACCCGGAATACCCACCTATTCCATCTTGCACGCCCTAGGTTGACAATTATACAGAGGTCTCTTTTTCACTGAGTACCCAACTATTATAATAATCTAATAAGTGAGGTGGACATTTTTTCGAGCTACTCGGTGTTCGAAAGAGCAATAAAACGCGTGCTGGCTAAATAATATTACTTGTGCACTCTTTCTTAATACTATTGATGTTACTGTTGTTTATTTTTTAAATTCTTTTTCTTTTTTCCCGCTTGTTGACATTTCCCTGTATAATATGGCACAATTATGCTGTATCTGGGAATTTGTTCAATAAATAAATAAATAGAATAGTACCAACAGTGCCCCCCGGAATACTAAGTATGCCCCCCGGAACACATTTTCTGAAAGAACGACTGGGCACAAGTGTGTAGCTCAGGGGCGCGTTGGAATGGGTTCAAGTTTTGGAATGGGGTCGAATACAAGCTACTACGTCTGTGTAGTGTTGAACGGATATTATTCAGCACCCGAAAATGCGATAAGTAATTGTAAAATACTTTCACCAATCAGGAAAAAAATGATAGAACTGGATTGTTATTATTTTTTTTAAGAGGAAGAGTACAGGAGAAGTGTAAGATCAAATTTTTATACTACAGTAATCATTTCCTTGTTATAGTGCTGCCAAAATGTCTTGATCCGTGGCAAAAATGCAAACTAATGCTCATACCCTCGATAGACCCACGTGTTGAGCCAATAAGAGTTCAGCTGTTGTTAAGCGAGAGAGCGGATGACGAAAAGGAGTGAAATTCCTTCAGCCGATAGCAGCGCTTGCAACAGAAAGCCAAGTGTCAAGTCAATGTGGTATATCTATAAATAAGTATAGTTTTATTGAGAAAATGTACAAATGTATGTTGAGTTAGGAAGTTTTTTTTGGGGGGAGGGGAGGTCTGAACCCGGCGGTCTCCACAAATTTAACCTGAAGCATGACATTTTGTTTAGCTTGAGTGTCATTTAACAATTGATATACTGTATGTCTCGTCTCTCTCTTATACTTAAACAAAAAAAAAAAGTAAATAAAATAAATCACAACGTTGGGTTGTCTGACTATTCTTGTTAGTGCTATAATGTAAAGCTCGATGAAGGTATTCTTCAGTATCAGTTTTATTAATAGATTGCGTACTTATCGCACATCATTTTTTAACTTAACAAAAACAATCGTTCACCTCGACTTTCTCAAAAACTACACTTGAAGATTTAAATTCGCCCATATCATGTTGTTCAGATGAGTGAAATTTATTAATTGATTGATTTTGTGTCTTTGGATATTTATTTCCCATTCATACGCTAGCTTCAGCTGCTCTTCCCGCTAAAACTGTGGAGATTGTGGCGCCGCCACTCAAGGAAGTCGGGTACTACGAACTACTAAAAGCAAGAACGAATCAAATCATTCAGAGCGTGTGAGTCTGTTAGAATTAGCCAATGATACAGTTAGCTTCTGTCAGTAGCAGACGATGCAATTAGTTACAACTCTAGCCGGTCGTGTCGCAGAGTCACTTCCGTTGCATTGTGGGAACGATTTGTATTTCCATTAGGAATACAGGGAGTGATTCATCGGGGTAATCAGTGATTTTAGACGTTTTGAATACTTAAAAGGCTGAAGAGATTTTTTGATGTAAACATGGCAGCTCAGAGAAAAGTAGAATGAAAGAAAATACGCATGCATATAGTACACTTACATAGCTTAAATGTAATACAGGGTGACTCAATAAAACCTCTTACATTTTAAACGTTAAACAAAACAAAAAGTATTGGAGATAGATACTTTTATAGCAGGAACGTCATTTCAGATTTTGCTTGGGAGGGGCAAGACCCCTTGATATTAGTAAAATTTCGCGTTTCTCACTGATTTACTACTATTCTATTGATAAAATCTATATACATCTCAAACTCAGGGGGGGCAAATGCCCCTTCCTGCCCCCCTAAATGACGCCCCTGTTTTATAGTCAAAAGTATAAAATGGTATTGAAAATAATTTGTAAATGTTCTGTTTTATTGTGTGTTCAAATTACACAGTAATTAACAATACAATTAATGTAAATAGCATCTCAATAAAACCATCCACTTTTTGATCGTCTTTCAGTGGAGGGGAAATGAAATTTTTGAGTTTTACGTCCCACGGTTATGCCGGCTAGGCTAAAGGAGTCGGTGATGATGAGAAATGAATGAAATGGTGGAATGAAAAAAGTAGGTTGAAACGGGAGAACCCCGAGAACACCAACACACACACAGTGTTTGTCCACCACAATTTCAGTGGGGGGTTGGAAGGAGTGGGGGTCATCGCTTCTACTTACCTCTCCTATCGATTTCAGTTGTCATTATGATTTGGCCAGAAGCTCTTCGCTCGTACACAGTTGAAATGTTTTTCAAAAGCAGCAATATCTATAATTATAGTGCAAAGAGCTTTTTCTTTAAAATTTGCTATTCTACGCAGTGAAAATATTTCTGATTGGAAGACTGTCTTGCACTGAGTCGAGAACTTCCGAACAACAGATTCACCATTGGAATGTCGAGGCTGTCAGACAGTCTATTTTGCAGTCCTCAGAAAATTCTGCAAGGAAGTATGCTGCAGCTGTTGAGCTTCCTAGGAAGAACGTAAGAACAGAGTATGAGGGGCATACTGAAAGTCGTGAGCAACATTTTTTCACAACCGTAATCTTTATTTGTAAATGAAACCAAATATATTGTCTCAATCTACAGACCTGTTTTGTTTCAAGTTCATAATGATGGAACCAGCTTTCATCTCCAGTCACAATAAGTACTTACTCGTCAAAAAGTCATCACCTTCATCGAAATCTCTGAAGAAGGGTTTGGGCAATGGTTAGTCTCTGACGTTTGTGATCCTCGGTTAATAAACGTGGGACCCAACTTGCACAAACCTTCCGATAACCTAAGCTGTGATTCATTCCTTGCACCGCAGTATGTCCAACTCCAAGTTTTGCAGCGATTTCATTCACGGTGAAACGCCTATCTTCCCTAATCAGCTCATCAACCCTTATCTTGTTGCGTTCCGTGGTGGCAGTTCGAGGGCGCCCGCTGCGAGCTTCATCTTCGATACTCGTGTTTCCATTCTTAAAATGTTTCACCCACCTCATAACACTGCTGGCACCCATGCACACATCTCCATAGGCACGCTGCAGTCTGCGGTGAATCTCAGAAGCAGATTGGTCCTCTTTAACAAGGAATTCAATCACAGCATGCTGTCGAAACGAAACATTGCTGCCCGCCATTTTGGAAATCCTGCCTGTGGTCACGTGCCAGCAACAAATAACGTACACGTCTAGAAAGAAACAAAGAAAGGTCTGTAGATTGAGATGATATACTTGGTTTCACTTACAACTAAAGATTACGGCTGTGAAAACATGTTGCTCATGACTTTCAGTATGTCCATATTAATTACATACTATTTTGAATATCATTTTATAATTTTCAGTAAACAACTTTCTACCCGCAATACTTTTTGTTTTATTCGTCTTTCAAATGTGAGACGTTATTTTGAGTCACTCTGTATTACTTTTCGGGCGTCTTGTGGGGTCGTACCGATATGGAAACTTGGTTCGCCTAAGGTTTGCCTCTTTATATCTCTTAACAGACCTTTTCTGTCACCATCTGCTGTACTCCATGTAATGATGCTGATGAGCCTTGACTATCTCGGCAGCGTGATTTCCATTTTGCTAATGCAAATTAGCTACGAAGGTGATGACAGAATCTCTTGACATCTTCCAAGACTTTAATCGTGGTTAAGTGAATTCGTGTGTATTCTTGTCTCACAAGCTAAAGCCACAGAAATCCAACGATCCATATTCTTATCTCGATGCCTCCGTACCTCTGCTGATATTCTATCCGCTTAGGCCTTTCAGATACTGCGAATTTTGCGATAGATAAGGATAATAGATATTTTTTCACGGCGATTATACATAGATCACTGAAAACTACGCAGCATTTGTTCACTATCAAGATATGTATACAGTATTCGGTAAATGCTTGGCTTTTATCCAGATTCCATGTATGAACAAGATTGGTATAACCTACTTACTTCAGCATCGACAAATCAAAATAAGTATGTGTATTCCATTACTTATGAAATGACCACCGTCCAGTACATAGAGCCCAAATTTACGAAATGACCCTTACACGTTTCTATGTTTGTAAGGGTCATGTCATAAATTAGGTACAGGAGCTAACGGCAATCGAGATATGGATAGTATGAATTCATTGCTCGATTAGGCTTTAATGCAAATGAACACTGAAGTACAAAACTATAAAGAGAAGTACTGTACATAAACAAAAAACAGTAACCATCCTTGAAATAGTCACCCACGGCCTTGACAAGTGGTACACATTGACGCAGATATTATCCTAAACTATGTTTAATAATAGACTAATTTTAAAAAATTAGTGTATTGTTAAACTCAGTGTCGGAATCTGGACCCAATTCCGGAACAATGTTTCAGCGTCCTTGGTTCCCAACTAACACACACACATACATATATATATATATATATATATATAAACATAATATATAAAATTGCTTAAATGTAAGCCTACAAGTAACTAACTGTTCAAACGTTCTTCCTCAATTGATGATCTCAAATAAGTTTTGATCAACGTAATTTTGGAAAAACTCCTTTCTCCAAATGCCACATTTACTGAGATTCTCAAGATCACGCAGGGTTTGTTCGGAAAATAGTAGTACTGATTTTTGTTTAATTATTCACAATTTTAACACATCGACTTAATAGTTTTAAAATATGCTCCTTCTGCATCAACCCAGCGTTTCCAGTGACTGCCAATCACCGAAGGTTCCTTGGAACGCAGAGACTGGAATGCTCCCTTGTTACGGCTTCTTGAATGGCCTGGACCGAGCCGTGGTGCCGTCCTTTCGCGACCTTTTTCAATCGGGAGAAGAGGAAGAAGTCTGCAGGAGCGATATCTGGGCTGTAGGGTGGCTGCAGAAGCTCTGTGACACCATGTTTGGTCAGGAAGTCCATGACAGCAAAGATGGTGTGGCTCGGCGCATTGTCGTAATGAAGCTTCTATGATCCAGTGATTGCTGAACGGACGCAGACGCCTCGTTTTCTGAATCTCTCAAGTACTTCCACGTAGAATGCAGTATTCACAGTCTGCCCAGCTGATACAAACTCTGCAAACCACTCGTTTGCAGTCAAAAAAGATTATCAACATCAATTTCATTTTCGACTTGCTCATGCGGGCTTTTTTCGGGCGAGATGAGGGGAGAGTGTGCCATTCAGAGCTTTGGCGCTTTGGTACGAGGTCGTACTCAAAAAGCCACAACTCGTCTCTGGTGATAACACTGTCGAGAAAGTTTGAAGATGACAAGACACTTTAAAAAGGGTTCAACTTAAATTCGATTTGCACTTGTAAACGCTTGGAAACGACTGGCGACTGGTGCTTTGGTATCTAAGGCCCCCACCTAACCAGGGCAGTAACATCCTCCTCCTTCATCACGTTTTGGCGGGAAAATCAGTCCTACTACTTCCCGGAAAAACCCTATATATTGCAATGTTTTTTTGTGTGTGTGTGTGTGTGTGTATTATACAAGCCGAGAATAGATTCACTGTAGCGCGAAGCTCTCTTATGCGAGCGGAAGCAATAGATAGAATCAGCGAGAAGCTCTCTTATGCGAGCGGAAGCAATAGATCCAATCGGCTTAATTCCAGTCCTGGTCAAATTCCACTGATTTTTGACCTTTCATTTAATTATAATCTGCTACCTGTACTCAGAAGTAGAAGATGTAAACTACAAGAATAACTCATAAGTCTTGGGATATTTTCCTACAACCCAAACAGCAGGCGCTTGTATATACCGTGATCAACCGTAAATAGAAGATCAATCTAGCCTAAGAGCTAGTGTGTGAAGCAGACATTTAACACGGAAGCTGTCAGTCCACCAGTATGTTTAGTCAGTTTTTAGTGACAGTAACATGAGTGCTCGCGCGTGAACTGTTACTATATAAGTTCGAACTCGGACGCGTAAAGGCAGCAACCCAAAACACCTGTCATCCGAAAGGGAAGGGCACAGTAAACCACAGCACAGCAACTTGTTGGTTTCAGAAATTTCGTGCAGTTGTAAAAATGTCTAAGATTAGTCAAGATCCGGCCGCCTTAGAGTAACAGATTCTGAGACCACACGACACAATATTGAGGAAACTCCATCCACCAGCACACGACGATTGTCAAATCAACTCGGCATGTTTTAATTCACTATAGTGCGTCAACTTCACGAACTGGGCAAACCCATCAGGAGCTACTGCATTGTGCCACATGATTTGACCTTAACTCAGGCCCAGAGGAGAGTGGATGTGTGCCGACAACTACTGCCAAATCCGCGTAATGCGCGTTTCCTAAAACGAATTGACACGAGACAAAAAGTTTAAAAAAAAAAAAGTTCCGAATGTACAAAAATAGTGGTTGCGCAAGACCGACTTCCAAAACCGGTCGTGAAACAGGACTGTTTCGAGATAAAATCTGGGGATAGTGAAATTACAGCAGGGTAATTCAGTTTGAGTTCGTTTCTAAGGCCGTACATAAATGCCGACTTCTTTCCGAACAGTTGGAGCAGATGTATGCTGCACTACGCCAAAAATACCCTGCATTGGTGAACGGAGAACTCATTCTGCTAGAACAGTATAACGCAAAACTAAACTCGACTCGAGAAACAAACAAAAATAAAAGCTTCAGAAATTTGATGGTTTAGAACTAATGCCACTAATGCCTGGCATATAGACCTGACCTTGCACCTTTGGATTACTATCTGTTTCAATCTATGGCATATTTCCTGAAATTTTGATGCTTCACCAACCATCAGGAGGTGGAAACAGCAGCGATTGCTTTCTCTCCCTTTAAGGACAGAACGTTATATCGATGTAAAACCGAGAAACTAGCAGGAAGGTGACTGCAGATTGTCCAGCACGAGAGGCTACACTTTGAACGTTAACGTTCTTTCGTTGCAGGCCGGTAGCCAGCCCAAAAATGTAGGGGGGGCCCGGCCAAAGTTAGGGGGGCCGATCCAACCATATTATAGTTCATTAGCAAGCCTACCGTGAAAATTTTAGGGGGGTGGCCCCCTAGACCCCCCTGGATACCGGCCTGTTTCGTTGTACTATAATAAATACAGATATGTTGTATATCAGAATATTGCAAGACTTATGACTCATACTTATATTCACTTTTGTCTTGCTCTCAGTGGCACCGATTTCTGTATAACTTTCGAGGAAGTTCCATTCAGGTTTGCCAGATTTAATCTAACAAAACATCAATGACTTCCCTTAAAAAATGTATGGATTTCACCAACAAGGTTGCATCTAATCCAATGCATTCTGTGGAACAAGGTGAAATTGATGTAGTTGTATATTTAAAGTGCCCTCCATGGACTCACCGTGATCGACGATTTAAATTGTACCATCTTGGGAGCATCAGCATTCTATGTAAAGAAATTGTTCTGGCTTAATTAGTTAGCCTTTTTTATTTTTATTATTAGATTAAATTATTGAAAATGATGTAGCTAGACTATCGGTTATTATAGAGTTTTATTTCTTTTTTAACTAATAATCAGTGGTATGAAACATTTCCTCCTTCTCACCTTATAATACATTTTTCCATTGAACTTCTTTCTTTCTGAATGTCGCTTTGTTTAAGTTATTCGTGTCAATTCAGATGCCACTGCTAATCTTGGTTCAATACCATTCTACTATAGTGATCGCGATGACTCGTGAAGCCTGGGATCTACGCGAATCATAGAACGCATGATGCATCGGAAGAACTCGGGACGATTCGTGGAGCTGTTTTCCGAACGCATACTTGATAAAAAAAAAAAGTGAAACAGCAGAAGTGTACCAGTAACGTTGCCAAACTTAGAAGACATAGCGAACGAACAACAGAAAGCAGCACTTAAAGAATTGTAACACGAACACTAAAAATTAACAATAATAATAGCAAATAGAGCAACGGCAATAACAATAATAACAAAACGAAACTTAGTGACAAGTAGACAACACTGCACCCTCAGGAGATGTTTTTCGTATAGCGTAAGAGACAACACTGACAAAATTTGACGTGTAGAAATTGACGACCGGAACACACTCTCACGTTCTATTGGGTGGTGAAATTAGAAAATCTAGGTCAAGCTTCACGACTCCTCGCGATCACTATAGTACACAGAATGTTTTACTGCTGTATAAGTGCGATTCTGATTACTTAAGAACATTATGTACTAAATGTACTGTTTTTCGTTCCTTTACAGGTGAGAAAGATGGCGGGGGTGAATGGCACGGAGTTGGACGAGAAGGGGCGCTACTCCATCGCCGAGATGGTCATCATAGCCACCGTGGCCGGGTTCCTCAGCTTAGTCACGGTGGTGGGCAACTGCATGGTAATGATATCCTTCAAGATCGACAAGCAACTCCAGACAATCACCAACTACTTTCTGTTCAGCCTCGCCATCGCAGACTTTGCCATCGGCCTGATCTCCATGCCTCTGTTCACTGTCTACACAGTGTTGGGTTACTGGCCGCTAGGCCCCCACATATGCGACACGTGGCTCGCATTGGACTACTTAGCGAGCAACGCATCAGTTCTTAACTTGCTCATCATCAGCTTCGATCGGTATTTTTCAGTCACACGACCGCTCACCTATCGTGCCAAACGCACAACCAGTCGCGCTGCCATTATGATCGGTTGCGCGTGGGGAATATCACTCCTTTTATGGCCTCCATGGATTTACTCGTGGCCCTATATTGAGGGACAACGCACTGTGCCCGACGGCGAATGTTATATTCAATTTATTGAGACCAACCATTACATCACGTTTGGAACAGCCATTGCAGCGTTCTACGTTCCTGTGACTGTTATGTGCATTCTGTACTGGCGCATCTGGCGGGAAACAGAGAAGAGACAAAAGGATTTAACCAATCTTCAAGCAGGCAAAAAGGATAATAGTAAACGATCCAATTCCAGGTATGTACGCACTCTCTAATTACTCTTGTATTATTATTGAAGCTTTCATTACAAATGTTCATAATTAATAAGCAGGGGCGTCTGAAGACTCATAAAATAAGATGTAGCAGTAGGGGCATTTTAGGTTTTGACTCAGGGGGGCAAGGATGTCTATCAACATGTGACTTTCACGTTTTTTTTTTTTTTTTTTTTTACTAGTATGGTATATTAGTATATAATTTATTAAATATATGTTTCTCAAATTCATGAACAATTGCCCCTACCCTTTCCAAATGACACCCTTGGGATGTGGTAATTGATGTGCCGAATGGATAAGTATGATATACCGAATATCGAGATCAGCGGCGTAGCCACAAAGTCATCAAGGGGGTCTATCTCTCTCTCTCACACACACACACTCACATATGGCTCGAAACACCTTAGGCGCCATATCACCAAGATGTCTGGAAAAACAAGTCTGGCGCCTAACTAGCTCTATGGCCAATGAAACCCGAAGGTTCAATGCCACATTCTCAAAAGCTCTGTATTGACTTCTGTCAGCCAAAAGCGCACTTTGTCGAAAGTATTAGGTTATTTCATATTTTAACGTATCTATAATTTGCAGTATTAAGTACCGACTGATTTCTCTGTATTTACTTCTAAACCCATACTCCTGCAGGTATTTAATAAAACCTCTTCATTTCTTTCTATTGTCCTATCATCATCCTATCAGCATAAGCATAACCAGGGGAGTGTCATTCAACTCTATGTTCTGGCTGCTATCTTTGATTTTCCTTATAGCGTATTCCAGAACAAATTTAAACGATAATAGAGACAAGGCATTTCCTTGTTTTGGGCCATTCTCGATGTAAAAATTCTTGACAAGAGTTTTCCTACTTGAACCTTACTTTGGGACACACTTAAACACATCTTAATTAATCTAACTAACTTTTTCTAACTAGCTAATCTCATCTAACTTTTCTAACTAGCAAATGTGGCCTCTATTGTGCTGCCAAAATGTCTTGAGCCGTGGCAAAAATGCGAACTAAAGCTCACACTCCGACACGTTGAGCCAATAAGGGTTCAGCAGCTGCTAAGCGAGAGAGTCTTAGCGAAAGAGAGTGAAATTCCTTCAGCCGATAGCAGTGCCTGAAACGGAAGACTAGGTGTCAAGTCAATGTGATATATCTATAGTATTTATTTAACGTATTCCAAATTTTTACTTAGAGTAGTTCGCTTCGATAGGTTAAAAATAAAATAAATTCGTTATAAATTTCACTTCCCAACTTAACTTATGTTAAGTTGGATAGGTTAAAAATGAAATAAATTCGTTATAAATTTCACTTCCCAACTTAACTTGAACCTTACACGAATGACTCATCGTTAGAGAATTTTGATCCATCTAGAATAGTGGAAAATATGGTATATGAGTGTTCAGACTACAATACATGTACATGAACATAAACCACGTATTGCTGCTTTTTATTATTACCAAGGCCTTGATTTTTTCTCAAGCATAAGTTTCTGATTTGATACTTCCCATTAACCAGTAGTGTCACAACTCAAATTTGAAGACCTTGCGGGCCAAGAAATGGGTCTGCTTCGAGCAATTACTGTTAGTTACCGTGAATATTGTGACGTAGCTCTATCAGAGTTAAATGAAGAATTAGTGTACCGGTAACAACGTATCCTAAATGCCTACGATCTAATCATGTTAATCATGTTAATCACGATCTAACCATACTCCATACTACAGAAATCTGGGCCTTCTGAAACTTGCCAAAAGATGTAATATGCATCGACTCACATTTCTCTTTAAGGCTTTGCGATTTCAACAATCTTCCTACTCACTTCAACGATTGCAACAATTAAATGCTCATCATGATTACGATACAAGTTCAACTGTAAAATAAGCTCCTTTCTCTTCCGCTACACTCGTCGAAATATTACTCGAATGCGTTCTTTGCATCCTCAATCCGAGCATAGAATGATCTTCCACCCAGAATACGATAATCTCACTCAATCAATGTATTCAAGAGACCATCCATGAGTCTAGGCTTGCTGATATCTGATAAAAATGTTGAATTTTTATTCTTCTTATCTTTTATTTGTTTTTCTTATTCCCTAAATGTGTCTGAATATATTTGTAATAATCTATGTGTGCATGTAATATGTGTGTGTGTGATTGTGAGTGTAATTTTTGTTTTCATTTCAATGTGTCTCATTCAAATTATTATTCTATAGATATTTGTTATGGTAATATTAATCCTGATGATTGCATAGTTAAAGTGGGAGACAAGACATGATTAGCCTTAACTTCGTCATGTAAAATAAGACTAAATAAATAAGCTATAAAATTGTTCGTCCAGCTAATCTCACCTGAAGTACAGAGTAAACAGTGTCCCGTTATATTGAAACAAACAACATTATCAACCATGTCTTCAACATGGGTATTCATTGGTTGGTTGAATTGAAGTTTAGAGTAAGTTGAGAGTCAGCACCGAGATTGTATGAGATGTAAACCTACAGCTTCACGTGGACTCTGAATAACATGAGATCCCACTAGGAGTTGAATCCGGGACTTCCCGAGTCTAGCCACAAAGAAGTTCATTTGCATTGATGATGTAAAAATAATAAAACAACTTTTTTTCACTTTATCCTCTGTAAATGAGTAGATGGAACCATCAGCATCTTCTAATGGATAAAATAATTATTGAAGTCTGTTTCGTCTACCACAAAGGAAAGTAAGCATCTAGCTACTACTTGTCAGTGTTACCAGTCACGAAAAAACATTGAAGAGCGGCAACTTTTAATACATCCGAAACTAGTTTCAGATTTACTGCTAAATTTCATGAGAAGAACAAAGCTTTCTTCCTAATCATTTCCTTGTCTGCACAGAATGAAGCAGGGCTGATTTGGTGGCTGCCTAATAAAACATTTAAAACTATTTTACTGGTATGCATCATAAATAACTGGCATATGAAGCGTGGAATATCTGCTACCTCCAACTCGGCATTGTATTTATCATTTTTTTAAAATCATAAGCACTAGTTTAATTTCTCTAATACATGTTTTCAAAGATATATAAAAAAGACAAGAAAGCAATAGTGAACATACTATTTTTTACGTTTTCCGTGCGTTGCTTCGTTGTAATTGTTGATCCATGCTGGAATATTATTCCCCAAATTCGAATAGATACAGTGGAGAAAACGAAACGAGAAAATAGAAGATGAAGGAGGAGGAGGAGGAGGAGGAGGAATAAAAAATGTAGCTTAAAATTGCACTTATGGTTGTAAGCTTGTGCCAACTTCACATTGTAATGGTATAACTTTCCTTTTTGTATTAGTATAGGCAAATTACAATATCGAATTCAAGAACTTCCGCAGCAGTGTAACTTTCAGAGGGCAACGTTAATTCAGATATCAGTTTCAAGTTTCTATTTTTTTTAAAAAAAAAGGAAAAAGGAAAAAGAAAAACTTTTCGGAATATTTTTCTCGATTCGACCTTGATAGTTTCAGAAAAGGTGTTTGATTTACCTACGTATCCTTTAAATAATTGTTCTATTTATTTAATATATTATTAATTTACGGTATGTACTAAAAATTTTAGGTTATATAATAGCCCTAAGTTCCTTATATTTAAAAATATAGAAGCATTTCAAAGGTAATTCATATACCAATTGTTCAAATGATAACACAAGAAATCGAATTTATTTGAACTACTGTATTTTTCGTGGATTTTCCGCATTTAATTTATTACTTGTCTCTTCTCAGAACTAACGTTATACATCAGAGTGTTAAACAAGCAGAAAGAAAAACAGTTAAGAAGAGTGTGCATGGTATTAAACAAATATCACGTTGTAATGAATAATAGAAATATCGGTAAAATGTTTGGTTTCATTACATAGGGAATAATGAATACATATAATTACCAAAATAAATGGCATGTAAATACTTATTTGCATTTTGTATTTGCAGCGAAGAAGCAGTGGATCTTGAAGATTGGAAAAGATCACGATCGGAATCTAGTACAGGAGCTGCTGAGCTCGAGACTACATATGTACCTACAGCGGTCTGCATCAATCAAGACCAGCAGACCCGCCCAACACCGGTAAATCTTTTTTTTATATATATATAGTTTATTGTAGCTTACAGCGAAGAGTGACAGAGAATACTTGTCATTTTTATCGATAGTATATGTGTCTAAGTTTACATCAAATAACAATAGAACTATTATTATTATTATTATTATTATTATTATTATTATTATTATTATTATTATTATTATTATTATTATTATTATTATTCCGTGTAACGTGGGTTCCTGTCACCACGGCATGGCGCGTCCTCAGGTTGCGGATCGAGGAGAAGGCCTCTAGATATAGAGGTTAGCTGCGAATATACTGAATAAGCAGTCGCGGACAGACGACTAGGAGTGGCCCTCCAGCTTGGGGGTTTGGGTAAGGCTAACACCCTCATCCTGTAAAAAAAGGTACTTGTTCAGAAACATTCACAAAAGCCTCGGACAAGGACTGATAACTTGGCACGACATCAGCAAAAGAAAATGGACATGAGATTTGGAACATGGAATATTAGAAGTCTTTATAGGGCAGGCGCGTTAAAATCTGTAACGAGTGAGTTAGAGAAATACAGGATGGACTTAGTAGGAGTTCAGGAAGTTAGGTGGGAAGGAAATGGATCTGAGAATTCCGGAAATTTTACGTTCTTTTACGGGGAAGGAAATAAAAATCACCAGTTAGGAACAGGGTTTTTCGTTCACAAACGAATATTACCAGCAATTAAACGGGTTGAATTTCTTACTGACAGACTTTCTTTTATTACTCTTAAGGGACGGTGGTGTGATATTATTGTTTTAAATGTACATGCTCCAACTGAAGATAAGGGTGACGATATAAAAGATAGTTTTTACGAAGAAGTGGAACGGATATTTGACCAACTCCCGCGATACCATATGAAGATTCTATTAGGGGATTTCAATGCGAAGGTAGGACGAGAGGATATTTTCAAACCGTTTATAGGGAACGAAAGTTTGCATAAGGAAAGTAATGATAACGGTGTTAGACTCGTGAACTTTGCAACATCCAAAAACCTAATCGTGAAGAGTACAAAATTCCCACATCGCGACGTTCATAAATACACTTGGACATCACCAGACGGAAAAACACATAATCAAATTGATCACGTTTTAGTAGATAGAAGAAGACAATCTAGCATAATTGACGTCCGGTCGTTTAGAGGGGCTGATTGTGACACTGATCACTACCTGGTAGTAGCGATAATACGGGAGAGATTATCGTTCAATAAAGGTAATATTCAATGTCCGAAAACGGAGAGATTTAATTTAAAGAAATTAGAAGAGAGCCAGGTAAGAGAGGAATACCAGATTGAAGTTTCGAATAGATTCGCGGTTTTAGAAGACTCGGAGTGCACTAGTGTTGAGGATACTTGGATTGAAATTAGAGATAGCATTAAAAGTTCAGCAATAGAAAAATTGGGACACGCGGAAATACGTAGGAACAAACCATGGTTCGACCAAGAATGCATTAAACTAGCAGAGAAGAGAAAACAGGCAAAATTACGGTGGCTACAAAATCCGAATGAAACAACTACACAAAATTTCGCAGATATCAGGCCGGAAACTTCCAAAACTTTTAGAACAAAGAAACGGGATTTTTTGAAAGCTAAAATTAAGGAACTTGAAGATAATAGTAAAAATAAAAATATTCGGGACATGTATAAGGGGATCAGCGAATTTAAGAAAGGCTATCAACCTCGTGCTTATATATTAAAGAAATCTGACGGTACAGTTCTCACCGATACGGATAGCCTCTTAAATAGATGGAAAGATTTCTTTGACGATTTGCTGAACACGCAGCCAAAAACTAATGTGCGTGGAGAAAAGGAGATACACACCGCAGAACCATATATTCCAGAACCCAATCGAATAGAAGTGGAAGCCGCTATAAAGAAATTGAAGAAACATAAATCTCCGGGTGTAGATGAAATTCCGGCTGAGTTAATTTTAGCTGGAGGCGAAAAATTATGGAACAAGATACACAAACTCATTCTCCTTATCTGGAACAAGGAAGAATTGCCACAAGAGTGGAAAGAATCAATCATTGTTCCAATTCACAAGAAAGGCGACAAAACTGAGTGTAATAATTATCGAGGCATTTCTCTTCTGTCAACATCCTATAAAATACTTTCAAATATTCTGTTAGCAAGATTGACCCCATACGCAGATGAAATTATTGGAGATTATCAGTGCGGATTTAGACGAAATCGATCAACTATCGACCAAATATTTACCATTCGCCAAATACTCGAAAAAAAGTGGGAATACAATACCCCGGTACATCAACTATTTATTGATTTTAGAAAGGCTTACGACTCGGTTAGCAGAGAAACATTATACAACGTTCTTACAGAACTTGGAATACCGAGAAAGCTAATTAGATTAATCAAGATATGTTTAAGTGAATCCCAAAGTAAAGTCCGGGTAGGAAAATTTTTGTCCACGAGCTTCCACGTCGAAAATGGCCTGAAACAAGGAGATGCGTTGTCGCCATTATTATTTAACTTTGTGCTGGAATACGCTATAAGGAAAATCAAAGATAGCAACCAGGGCCTAGAGTTGAACGGCATTCACCAGGTTATGGCATATGCTGATGATGTAAATTTAATAGGGGATGATAGGAGAACAGTAGAAATAAATGCAGAGATCTTATTAAACGCTTGCAGGGACATGGGTTTAGAAGTAAATGCAGAGAAAACTAAATACATGGAAGTGCGTCGGGACCGTAATACGGAAAATTGTGGAGGCGTTAAAATATTAAATAATGCTTTTGATAAAGTGGATACTTTCAAATATTTAGGATCAATATTAACAGACGAAAATCATATTCACGAAGAAATTAAATGTCGACTAAAAGCAGGGAATTCGTGTTACTATTCGGTTCAAAATCTCTTGTCGTCGCGAATTCTGTCGAGGAATTTGAAGCTTAAAATATATAAAACGATAATCATGCCTGTTGTTCTGTATGGTTGTGAAACACGGTCGCTTACTCTGAGGGGTGAACATAGACTGAAAGTATTTGAGAACAGGATCCTGAGAAGAATATTCGGACCCAAGAGGAACGAGAATGGGGAATGGCGGAAGCTTCATAACGAGGAACTACATAGTTTATACGGTTTACCCAACATTGTTAGGGTCGTCAAGTCTAGGAGGCTTAGGTGGGCAGGTCATGTAGCTAGAATGGAAGAAAGTAGAAACGCTTTCAAAGTCTTGACTGGTAGACCCATAGGAAAACGACCATTAGGAAGACCTAGGCGCAGATGGGAGGACAATATTAAGATGGATCTCGCAGAGATAGGAATACAAAGTAGAAACTGGATGCAATTAGCTAAGGATAGAAGTCAGTGGAGAGCTTTTGTGAACGCGGCACTGAACCTCCGGGTTCCATAGGCCATAGAGTTAGTTAGTTAGAGTTATTATTATTATTATTATTATTATTATTATTATTATTATTATTATTATTATTATTATTATTATTATTATTATTAATGTATAAAGACTAATTTCCACATGAATTAAAAGCAATTTTGGGGACAACAAACATTAAGTAACAACTAGAAATTTATGAAAAAAGATTTAACTCAAAAAGTTTTCGACTATAAATATCAAAATGGAAAATACCTACATGACATTAGTAAATATAAAAGTACCAAGATATACAGGGTGTATCAAAAAGGGCTTTACAACTTTGAAAACTCATTTTGATTTTTTGATTTATTCATTTATCTTACAGACATGGTTTTGGTGTCATTTTATAGCAAAATACATCAAGTTTTGACTCAAGTAGTATACTAGTTCAGAAACAAGCCACCGCGAGCGCTAGCGACAATTGTCTTTACTGCTCCCGAGCTGTGTATTTTGGTTTGGAGAATCACGGTCTGTGACAATTGTGCAACGTAATTTTCGTACAAAGTATGGTAAAGATCCTCCCAGTATGCCTACTATTTATCAATGACATAAGTGTTCTATTGAAACTGGATGTTCGGTAAGACACAATGAATCTTCAGGTCATCACTGTACGTCTGAAGACGTTGTAAAGCAGAAATTGATTTCAGGTAGAATGTCTGCCGTATTTTCAATTAAAGCCACATTGAACCTTTATAGATGTAAGGTAAAAAAATGTATTTTGCTACAAAATGATACCAAAACCATCTTTGTAAGCTAAAAAAAATAAATCAATATGAGTTTTCAAAGTTGTAAAGTTTTTTTATACATCCTGTATTATTGTATATATATATATATATATATATATATCTTGGAATCCGAATTTATTGAGTTCCAAGACAATACCCCTCCAGCCTTTAAAATAATAAAGACTAAATTAACCCGTTTCTGAACCCCATGAAATTGAACTTTCAAAATTATTTTTTAACAGTAAATACACTGAATTTTAAGACAAAACCAGAGCCGTGCTGTGGAAAATCAGCGCCCGGGGCGAGAGTATACGACGGCGCCCCCATACATATATTCCAAGCAATTTTTCCTATCTTTTTTCCTTTTTTCACTCGAATTTTTCGCCCCCCTTACTTCGGCGCCCGGAGTCGTCGCCCCACTCCCCCCCACGGCACGGCTCTGAATAAAACACTGTACTAATAAACAACAATAATATTTGGAAAAATATTAATGGATAAAATTTTTAAAAAAATATATAAATACATATACTTACATATCTCGCTCTTGGTACAATTTTCGGTATTGGCTCAATGTGACGAAGTAGTTGAAAAGTTAATTGAATACAGATCTAAAAAGCCAGAAAATATATCGTTGCTCAAATACACATCACTCAGTTAAACGTGAACCATCTTGTCAACCATAGGCTTTCATGGGTTGTAGCGTCAGAAAGTCAAGCTTTTCTTATTATTATGGTTAGAATTTATAGAGGTAACTTTCAAAAGAAGAAAGAAAATAAAAAGGTGCTAAAAATGAAATAAAAAACAAGACAAACAAAGTGTTAATTCCTTCAATTATTTTGACAACTAATCTTTTATCTAGCTGAAAACAACTTAATAGAAACTACGTACATCTCTATAATATATGTTTATATTGTCTATACCCTATTACCTGTAATCAGGGTAGGTAACATACCTCTTTTCCCGGAACCTGTCTTCACTCACTCCCATAACTATGTCTGGAACCTTTTTTAAAATAAATTTCTTACTCCAGCAATATCATGAAAGTAAAAGGCAATAGACAGATATTTCATCGTTGGGTTTTTGCACAAGTTTATTTAGCAGAATGCAATTTCTATTTGCAAAATCTCCAGCTACTACCAGCAGTACGTTTTGTATTCATTTTCCTTGCAAGCACATATAGTCATAAATATTTATCTTTGGCTATTCTTCCGCATATACGCATATGAATTTCCTGCTGTGAGGGAGCAAGCACAGTAATATAAATAGATGGCATTCCACGCGTTCCGTCTTCAAAAAAGGCCTAAAGGTCTGCTCAAATACTATCAGAGTCTTATATTAAATGCCACTTATTGAGCTCTTTTTAAAAATAAAAATCCCTTTTTGCATTTATAGGAGTTCCTTAGACCAAGAGTATGGACGAGAATTTCAAGAATCTTATTCAAAGGAAAAATATAGTTGGAACTATTTTATTTATTTTTTTTATCATCTAGCTTTTATTGTTATACTGTGCTCTACCTTTTTATATTTATCTTTTTTTGCTTAGTTCCACTTATTTATTAAGTATTTCCCTGTTTTTGCTTCCGTTTTAGAGAACTCTCACTTGTATACAATACAGAAACTCTTTGTTGAGCGCCCCCTTTCCTTTCTCTCTGAGTTGCTCGTCTGCCGCTCCCTGAAATTCAAATTTAACGAATAAACAACAAAGAATGAATATAACAAATATTTCCAAAAAGCTAAGTAATATATTGAACAGTTGAATTAATATAAAACTCTCCTGCCTAAACTCAACTGTTAACTGTATATACTAACGAAAAGAGGAAACAACTAATTTTTAACGCTATATGGACACAGGGATTGTCGAATGACAGCAGGGGTCTCTGCTACAGCCCACGTGGTCCGAGACGAGAGTACCGACCTGGAGAGTGAGAGAGTGTTTGGCTATTCTGGGAAGTGGACTGGGTGGCGTAGTGATTAACGCATCGGCACAGTATGTCAGAGGTCCCGGGTTCGGGTCCCGGTCCAGTCAGTCACCTTTCCACTCTTTGTGAGTTATATCAACTGTTATAGTTGTGAAATCCATCAGCTACTGGATTATAACATCATAAAGAACATCACAACATTACACGAAACTGACATCAACAATGAAAAGACGTTTTCCAATCATCGTTCTGCAGGAAGTTAAAATCAATATAGAATAAAGCGTGGATTTACCCTCTTATCCTCCTGTTCCCCAATTTCTTTTCGAGTTCCACGATATTTTTTTCTAAAATTCATTCGGTTTTGATACGTTATGATGTAAATTTTTTTGACTCTCTTTCCGTAATCCTCAGTGCTTGCGATTAAAATTAATCAAGAAAAAGTGAATTCAGCACTCTCGTGGGGTCTGAATGTCTTCCCTCTTTAAATATGTTTCACGACAATTTCCGGTACAATTGATCGATTTCGGTGCAATATATCGTACAATTTCTTTAATGCTTCCCAATTATTCATTTTGCATGGAACTAAAATCAGTAAAGAAATAGAATAATAGTGTTTTTTTAATTTTATTTTTATTTTTTATTTTTATTTTTATTTTATTTTTATTATTTTTTTAAGTTTCCCGATAACTCATATAAAACTCATACGGTTTTAATACAATTATGTACTTGTATATTTTATTTGGCTCTTTTCCGAAATCTTCTGTGGTTGGAATGAAAACCAGTTAAACACGAATGGTGAATTTAGCCCCTAAAATGGAATGGATTAATCTCCGACCCTCAGATTTAAAAATATGATCCATATATTTCGTATAATAATAATAATAATAATAATAATAATAATAATAATAATAATAATAATAATAATAATAATAATAATAATAATAATAATAATAATAATAATAATAATAATAATAATAATAATAATAATGATAATGGAATATGGCGTATACTTTGTAAAGTTTCTCAATGATTCCCACTATTTGGATTTAAAATGAATCGACAACAAGAGAGAGTACCTCCCTCCCAAGTTTTTTTATATTTTTTATTTATTTATTTTTTTATAAAATACATTCTATGTTAATTTTCGTAAACATTATTCGATTTTAACATAATATGATGCACGTGTTTATTAAGGCGTTCACATAATTCCGACTTTTGCAGCTCAAGTCAATACTACTCATACCTACCCCCTAACCCTGCGAAAATTAAAATAAATATTGTGTGATAACTTTCGTAAAGATACCATTTTGTCGAATATAGTCACTTTTACTGAGAATCTCCAATCATCTGAATTACAGTTGAAATAGGTCAATACTAATGGAACGCGTTTTCTCTAATTTTATATAATATATTATATATTTTTTTTTTTCAAATATTCGTTAAGCATATTCAGATTTTAATAGAATATTGTGTGTATTTTGTCGGATAGTTTCGAGTTAAAATTAGTGAGTGGGAGGATTTCTTGTTTCAACAAAGAAATAGCGTTCACTAGTATAATTCCATATTTTGAAGTAAAAACTCTTCTTGTATATATTCATTTACTTTATTATTTATTTGCCTTTTCCGTCCCTATTCAGTACTAACATGTAAGACTGCATAAGACATAAACCGCCAGTCATAATCAAATAGATAGGATAATGTGGATATGGGCAGGTCATCCTTTGGGACGAACTAAAATCTACTTAGTTAAACATATTCGTACGAGGGTTGATCAGAAAGTAAGGTTACAAAGCCTGCAGTAAAACGTATATATATTATTTCATACAACCAATACAGCCAACAGATAGTACATACATTAGGTTATATTTCGACATAGTCTCCATATTGGTTGAGGCTCTTGTCGCATCCTGGGATGTAGGGGGCGCGGTGGCTCAGTGGTAGAGCGTTCACCTCTGGTGCTTGGGGTTCCGGGTTCGATCCCAGCCCCCGCCAAGTGAACTTTGTGGTGGACAAACACCGTGCTCGTGGGTTTTCTCGGGGTTCTCTCGTTTCCTCCCACTTTCTTCATTCCACCATTTCACTCATCTCTCATCATCACCGTCTCCTTTAGCCTAACCGGCATAACCGTGGGACGTAAAACTCAAAGATTTCATTTTTCATCCTGGGATGAGTTTAAAAATTCCCTCCTGGTAAAAATCCTGACCTTGTGTGTTCAGCCACGTTGTCACAGGTGAAAGTTGATTGGAGCGAGGTCCAGGCTGTAGGAAGGGTGGTCGATTATGTTTCAGCGAAACAGCTTCTACAGCATGGTGGTCCTCTGGGCTTCAACAATGTGATGTTTTCTCTACCAGCCGCAAACTTTCGATACCGTTCTGCGACATGCTGGCGAGACATTACAGTCTCTTTGTAAATCTCTACCAGCTGCCAGCAAATTTTCAGCCGTGGCTACATGTTTCGTCTACAGAAATCGAATAACTGAGCAGACTTCTTCGCGAGATCAGTTTTCCAAACGAGTCGCCATTTGTGTTTACCTACAACTAGCGCCGCAGGTGGCGGATGGCTTAAACTCTGCACAGTTGCCAACTCCATGTATTAAGATTACTGCACATTCTTCATTCCTCTATAACAGACGAAACTACAGAAATATCTTAGTTTCTCGTACTCCCTCGTATATTATTTCAAACTTGCAGTCTCACCGATCATTCAGTCATGTGAATTTTTATCTTTCTCCACTAAAGTCTTTATAATATTAACCTAGCAATAGTATTAAGTGACAGCAAAGTAGAGGGCTCAGTGCTAAGAGCGGTCACTTCCGGCGTGAGAGGTTTCTGGTTCGTTCCCAGACATTTGAGTTTATGGTGGAATCTCGCGTTTCCTCCCATATTCTCATTCCATCAATCGCTTTCATAATCATTTACTTCCATTAATTATCAGTCTCATTTACCTTAAAGCAGAGCTAGTCAAACAATCGATTGCGGTACCGAGTAGTGTGCAGAACTTAATAGAGAAAATGATATTCTAAAAAGAAATCTTACGCACGAATCGCGGTTTTTTAATCACCTTCTTTAAGTGAATTGGAAGACATTACTATACTTTGGAAAAGAATAAATATAACCAGTGTCGTGCTGTGGGGAGAGCGAGCGGAGCGACGGCCCCGGGCGCCGAAGTAAAGGGGCGCAAAATTCGGGAGGAATAAGAAAAGAAAAGGAGGAAAGAAAAAAGAGAGGAAAAATTACTTAGAATATTTTAGATTATTTATCTAAAAATAGCAGCAGTATTTATCAGTCTAATATCTAATTTGACTTCCAATTAGATATTTAGATTCCCAGGGTCAGATTTATACTTTTTGCGTCTTTAGAAACTTGCTAAAAGCGCCCCACCCTTCTCTTTACAACCGAATCACTGGGAAGTAGTTCTATAATGTTACTCATATTAGGAAAATGCATGTTCACATATATAAAATGGAAAGAAAAAAGTAATAAAAAGTGCTCAAAATCAAGGAAAAGCAGGGTTTATTTTTGAAAATTTTCTTACGCTTCGCGCCAACCATGGTAGCACTTCTTGGCTGGTCTGTTGACCTCACTCATATGTACGGAGGCGCCGTCATATACTCTCGCCCCGGGCGCTGATTTTCCACTGCACGGCGCTGAATATAACTTCAACTTTCCTTCTGAAAATGAATTACGAAAGATGAAAGTTCAATGCCATTGGCAATTGTGTATATCACGACTGTTGAAGATCACCAAAGAAGATTTTATACTCTGAGCTAGATCACTGAATCAAAAAGTTTGACCACCTCTGAACCTACAGGGCATCACACATAAACATATGACGTAAAACTATAAATTATATTTCATTTTCATCAGTTGACTCTCAAAACTAATATGACACACCAGACCCGACTTTCCTCAGTTATCGTTCTATTATGTGCTTAAATATATTCAGGCACGTAGCCAAGGGGAAGGGGGGTCCGGGGGTCCGGACCCCCCCCCCTTCGAGACCAGAAATGAAAAAAATAAGAAGGATAAAACGAAATGAAATGAGAAAAAGAAGAATCGGCGTTAAAAATTTAAAAAAAAACTATAGAAAGCTTTTGGTTACTCTTTCTTACTTGCAATACATGGTGGCGAGGTGAGTGGGATATCCGGGAAGAGTCAGGGAATTTGAAATTTCTGGAAGTTACGCAATTCTTAGAATTTCTGCTACCAGTCAGGGAGATTTCAAGCTTCTGAAAGCATAATGCCGGTTGTGTAACAGCGTGGACAATTTTGATCATATTTTTTCGTCATCGCATCCTTGCAGTATCAAACATGTTATTTTAAAAACAATTTTCTACTACTCCTTTAACCTGTCATTTGGAACAGACAGAAGTTAAAGGAATAACAAAAACAGAAAATTATGTGAAAAGAAAGTTCTGTTAACATTTCATTCAACAGAGAAAGGAACGCAGATATTGTAAAATATTTTACAAGACATTATTGAGTTTGTACACTCATGTCCAAAATTAATGTCGCATGTCTATAAATATGTTGTTGTAGGAGTAAAATTTGATAACGAATTCGCCCGGTATTTCTTATAATGTTAGTATGTGTATAATCGGCACAGACATATAAGTGGCAAATTTTGACAAAAGAGCAATAAATAAGAACAATAAAATAAAAATAACTTTTTTGTGCATTTAGCAACATTTCGTTTTACTCACTCTAATTTTCGTATTTATAGTTCTTTTCCTATGAAATTTACTACAAATAGGGTATATGCAATTCCCGATTACACACATGGTATCAGTATTGAAAGTACCCTGTAAAATCATTATCAAATTATATTCTTACAAGAAGACAGTCATAGACATGCGTTAATCATTTTGGACATGAATGTACTCTCTATAATAGTGAATATGTACTTTTTATAATAGTTGAGGTCGTAATGAAAGGAAAATTGTTATATTTGAATGAACAGAGGAAGAACGTAAATATTGTAAAATTATTTTGAATACGTTTTTTTTTCTTTTTTTTTTAAAATTTTACTCGAGATTTCTTCGTAGTTTGTTATTAAAATACTTACCAACAATTCCTCCAAAGCAATATATGTTGATAGTAAAGTAGTTTAGATTGATTGGGCCTTCAGTGTTTCATGTCACGTCTCTTTCCCCCCCCCCCCCCCCCCGATACGAAATATGACTAAACGAACCTGTATATGATCCAGTAAAATAGTTTAGAATGATCAAGCCCCTGGTGTGAAGACCACAGTATTTTGTCACGGACACCCCCCCCCCTTCACGAAATCCTGGCTACGTGCCTGATATATTTGTTCCTACTTCCACCTATAGAGGGCTAACTACATAATAGAAATTATATAGAGACATTATAGCACGTACAGAAATATTTGTGACACACCATTTTCGCTTATGCTTCATCAGACAGGGAGAAATGAGAACAAGTTGGAAGAAACATATATTAAAGAAGTTTGAACAATGAGAACACAAATGGGATATTTATATGAACCTGTGGTCGAAAGTGCATAGTTTCATTATAAGGTGCCGAAAACGTGAAAAAATGAACTGTAAAGCTCCATGGTTCCACTAGTATAGAACCGATCGTAGTCGGGTCAAAACATCATTGAGGAACTAGTATGTGAACTATGCAAATATCCATCTTTCAGAACCTGTGGTACTTGCACAATCATTTTTAGAGGGGTTATTTTGGAGTTCTTGATCACTCTAGACCTACCTTTCTAAAAATTGGTAGAGCATTCTTAAACATGGATACCGGTATTTAGAGAGTTCACATACCAGTTCCTCAGTGATGTCTTGACCCGACTACGATAGGTCCCATGGTAGTGGAGCTATGAACTTTTAAAATTAACTTATTTTACGTTTTCGGCAGCCTATAAATCCGAAATTATCCACTTTTGAGCACATGTCCATATGAACTTTTTTTATTATTTTGATGTGAGGATCTGTTCCCAAAATATTGTGAAACATTTTTGTAGCACCCTGTATAGGGACATCAGACACTAATATTTGTAACTTACCACTTTCGCTGCTACTTCATCAGACAGGGAGAAATGATAACAAGTTGGAAGAAACATATTAAAGAAACTTGAACAACGAGATTGCAAAAGGGACATGAAAAAAAAAAAAAAGTTACTCAGTACCATTATTTCTAGTTTTGCTTTGGAGGACGGAGAAAGCAAGATTTTCCACCGATCTAAGTAAATTTCATGTTTTTCATTAGTATACAAAATATTATATTATTTATTAATTTATAAGTATTTACTAATGTATATATAATATATAATAGTATTAGTATATAGAATGCTCTTTATTAACATATACGTATCTCAGGGGATCAGTTGCCTCCCTCTAAATGGCGCTGCTGAATTTTCTTACAAGAAAGTAATAAAAACATTATCACACAATAAGAAAGTAACTCTATAAGCAATTTTCATAAATGGTTCATTGGATAGGGAGGAAAGAGCAGTGATTGAAAACCGTCTATTGGGTTCCATACTGGATTCCATATTGGGTTCCACACTGGATTCCATATTGGGTACCACACTCTGATAGTGAACTTACTATTTTCTGGTAATGTATACATATACACTGACCAACCAAAACATTATGACAGCTGCCTAATATCTGGTATGTGCACATTTGGCTTGCAGGACAGCAGCAAAGCGGTTTGACTTGGAAGCAATGAGGTCTTGGTAGGTGGCTGGAGGCATGACGCACCACACCTGCTTTACACAAGCCACCCAGTTCTTGTAAATTCTGCGGAGAGGGCGATGAGAGCACGGATCTAACGTTGAATGATATCCTAAAGGTGTTTAATTGGGTGAATTTGGGAGCTGTTACAGCAATTAAAATATACCCCTCTGCTCCTTGAACCACTTCAATACAACGTTGGCCTTGTGATAAGGAACGTCATCCTGCTGAAAGATGTCATTCCCAGTTAGAAATGTTGTCCACATGATTAGGAATGACCTGCCGATAGCTACGAGCCGTCATGGTGCCCGCCACACGCATTACCTGGCCCATGGATGACCATATGAAGGTTCCCCAAATCATAATGGAGCCACCATCGGCCTCTCGACGTTCTATTGTGCACATCTTGAGCAGCCGCTCCCCTGGAAGATGACGGATTATGATCCAGACATCGGTGTGCTGGAAGTAGTACCATGACTAATCGGACTATGCAACATTGTGCCATTGATCGGCAGTGACGGCACGTGCCCATTCCCGTCGTAATCGGTGATACCGTGGGGTTAACATTGGTAGACATGTGGGACGTTGGCTGTGGAGGCCCATATCTAATAGTGTACGGTGAACTATGTGCTGAGACACACTCGTGCTTTGACCACTGTTAGGGTCTGCTGTCAACTATGTCACAGTGTGCGCTTTATTTTGTTGTACTTCGACAGTCAGAGATGTCCGACCTTTCAATAAGGTATGGCCACCCCACTTCTTAATGTGATGCTGGTTTCACCGTCCTTTTCCCAACTTTGGAAGATACCAACCACGGCAGCTCGCAAACACGTGACAAGTCGCGCTGTTTCCGAGATTTAAGTTTTCAGCGGTCTGACTATCATAATCTGGCCCCAATCAAACTCTGATATATATATATATATATATATATATATATATATATATATATATATATATTTCTACGCACAAGCATTATACTGACTAATCGAATGACATCCTCTCCCCGTCTGGCAAGTGGTTCTGTTGTGCCCCGTCCCTCTTTGGTCAGCCCAACGACTTCAATCAAAAAGTAGCGGATGGTCACAATGTTTTTGGCTGGTCAGTGTAGAGTACAGATCCACGTGGCATTCTTTCTAAAATCAGGATATCATTAACACTGTATTCAAGAAATTATTTGTAACTCGGCAAATGCTTTAACATTTTGAATGCAAACCAGAATTTATTATGAAATTTTAGTCAGTGATAAGCGATAATTGATTAAGGAACAGTGGTGGGTTTAGAAGGTAAAAACTGGGGGAGGCCAGCCAGAACCCAATCTATGATAGTATATTATGAGTTTACAATTTTTCAGGGTCTTGCAAGAGCCTCTAACTTATCTCTCTCCCGATGGATATTATGGCTAGGTTGAATGTTGACATTGTGGACTTCAAGAATTGTTTTACACATTTCGGAACAGCAACACTACAAGTGAAATTCTATCTAATGCTTCAAAAATTTTCCAATAAAGAATAAAAGACCATGGCTTACTATAAACTTTCAAAAATATATAAATAATAGCTCTAATTTTTTGCCACTCAAAAAACTGGTGAGGCCTAGGCTCTGCCGGCCTCGGGATAGATCCGTCACTGTTAAGGAATTGAATAAGTTTGAGACGAAGATAACAGTAAAACCAAAATAAATAAATAAATAAATATAGAATAATCAATGAATCGGAAATTCGTTAATTTGTTCAATTTGTGTCCTAAATTTCTTGTTCTTACTTAACCATGAGGTATTACAGCAGCTTCTCTCTCTCCCTTTGAAATAAGACTTCATGATCCGACTTTCATTATTGGCATCAGTATATGGTATTAAAAACTGCACACTACCTAAATTACAGTAGGATTCTCTCTTGCAGAAAATGTGCTTAACAATGTCAGCATTGTATCACTTGAGTGAACGTTATTTTCAGGGGCTCACATTACTTTCTAAGCCTGCGAATACTCGGAGACAGTTATAATAACTGCGGACATAAACCATAACGAGTTTCCTACATGTAATACCCACGACGTGCGTGACGCAATAAATATTTGTACTCAGCGACAAAGCATACCTGAATGTAGTCATGGGAAAGGGAAGATACAGCGATATCTCAATAAAAGGGTGTCGTTACAGAGATGAGACCACAGTATAAATCTTCATATTGCATGAACGGACACGTCCCAGAGGAGATATCATCGCTCTGCCATCTATGAGACTGAGCATGAACTACCTTCCACAGCTGGAGGGGTCTTGTATTGATTCATCATTCCCATCTGGCAGCTGCTTCCATTCAGCTAGGTTGTAGAGTAAGACCAGAAGAGCAAAAGAATGAAAAAAAAAGAAAGATTTTTTTTTTAATTACAATTACAAGATTTTTCTCAACATATAAGAGAAAATTAAGAAGTGATAAGAGCGCATATAAGAATTTGGTGTACCTTTCCATATTTTCATTTGTATAACTGAAATAGCCAAATTAAATTAAGTAATGCTATGAAATGAGTATACAATTGGATCAACAGTAATAATAGAAAGTTCAATTGTTTCTGTTAATTCTTTAGTATGAGTTTAATCTCTCTTATAAAAGTTCAACTAATAAATTTTGTTTCGACCAAATTCATGTTGTCTTCAAAAGGGGATGTCACTTTTTTTTTCTTTCTTTTAGACAAACGATCGCTTTCTTGTTTTCATAAGTTTCAAAATAATTTATAAGTAAAACACAGTATCAAAGTTTAAATCCAATGTGTTCAATCATACGATCTTTCTAACAGTCATGAAAAGCTTACCATCTAAAACAAAATAGCACTACGTATGAATGTTAAAATTAAAAACTTGGGAATGTTGGAAATGTTAAAGTGAAAATACTTGAGAATAATATTTATCAGTACAATAAGAATTAATAATAGAAAATTTTGACAGTCCAATTACTTTATTTTAACTTTTATAGTAATCAATCTAATTATAGGGACTAACAGATAATTTCAACAGCCTAGTACTTTGTTAGAGAAGGATAGTTTTATAATATTTTTCAGTACAAAAAGAGATACTAATAACAATTTTAACTAAATACTTCGTTTATAGAAGAATAAACTGTTCATGTCTCACGCATTTTTTTTTTTTTCTAAAGGGCCATTACTTTTTGAAAGTAAAATCCTCAAAGATAATAAAATCTCTAAGTTATAAAGATGGACATATTGACACCTTTTCGCACAAAAAGGTAATGAGGTATTCTTGATAATGAGAAAGTATGGGGCAGCTTAACATTGAGTACCCAGGAGCCACAATATCTAAATAAGGCCTTAATCAGAGTGCTTGTACATCGAATACAAATTCAGTAGTAGAACCAAAATACAAATAACTGTTTACCGTAGTCAAAACAAAAACTCTATTATTCATAATTTGTAATCAAAAGCTTTAAAATTAGAAAGTTGATATATTCCATTCATTGAGCATGTAGATGTGAATTCAATTTGCCTAACGATGAGGAATTTCTCTAATTAATAAATATGAATAGAAAGATTTTATTAACTCTTATTTTAAATGGGTGGAAATTAAGCTACTTTTGTCTTGTATTCATTCGCAATCATTTATATACGTACTTGTTGAATAAATAATACAAAAAGCAGTCAAAAAAGATCCTGGAATTCTGATGTAGCTCTTTATTACCACAATATATAAATACACATTTACTAAATTGCCATCAAAGTTGGCACCTTCAGAACACACACATACATTTCTTCCACTGTTCCTGCGATTGGTGGAAACACCGACGAAAAATCCTTTTTTGGTATCTTCAGAAGTTCAGACGTCGTGTTGGTTTTGGTTTATTCTGTGTTGGCGAAACGAAAAAAGGCCCATTTTTAGCTTTGGGAAACATCCGATAGTACTAAACTATTTTTTTAAGGCTATCGCAGTCTCTAAAGCAAATTTTCTCCCATTTGCACATGAACTTGATGTTTGCGCATTGCTTGATCTGTCAAATTGCAGCAACTGATCACCACACATTCCTTAGTTGAGCTACATTACTCGTACACTGCCTGTTATGGCGTGTTAATACTTGCCAAATTCATAATTAGACAACCTAAGGACTGTTCTGTACAAGATTTCTTTGTGATTGCATCACAAAAGCCAAAACTAGAACAACATTCCAGAAATTTTTTGATTGCCCCTCGTATAATATAATATAATAGACGTTGACAACTAAAGAAAATGAAATTTTGGGATATCTTCTCTAATACAAAGATGTACATAAAGAGCAATTGAATACAAATAATATGCAAAGCATATTTAAAACTAAAATTTTCCTTTTAAATATTCTGATTTATGTACAGAATAAAAACAAGATTTAATAATGTTTTTGATACCGCAGTGTTGAAGATACATAAAACTCAAATATACTCGTATTGAAACAATCCAGTGATACATAAAACTCAAAAGTAAACAAATAAATAAATAATTAAAAGTAAAATAAGAAGAAAAACTAACGCTAGAGATAAAATATTCGTTTAAAAAAAAATATTCTTTTTATGATAAGCTATTTAAGAAAATATTATTGTGGTTTTCTTTTACATAGTGCTTAGTGCTCAGTATTTCGTGAGTTTTTAACAATTTGTGGAATCGAATTCCATATTCATATACTGTAGTTTTTACTTTAAAAGATTTGGAATTAAAATATGTACCGTATATGGTATTGTTGAAGATTCACGAGATATTAATTCAATGATAATTTCCTCTTAATTTAAATTGATGACTAAGTACACACTTACTGTATCTTTACAATTTTATATAATATAATTAAGCGTTAGCTCTCGTGAAAACGAAACGTTTCCAAATTTCCTGATGGCAAAATTAAAACTATTATATTGGTCAGCAAAATGTTAAAGTTAATATACAGGGTGTTTCAAAACAACACCAACGACGTTTGGGAGGTGATTCCTGACACCAAGATTAGACAAAAAGTATAGACCAACCTGGGTGCACAAATGCTTCCTTTCGGAGTTATAGGCTGCCGAAAACACCAAACAAAAGGAACTTTAAAGATCCATAGTTCAAATACTATGGGACTTATTGTAGTCGGGTCAAGAATTCACTTAGGAACTAGTATGTGCACTATCCAAATATCCATGTTTCAGAATCCTGCGGTACTCCCGGAATAATTTTTATAGAGGTAGTTGGTGAGTACTTCAAATTATATTCCCGTAGTCAAACTCCCTCTATAAAAATTGTTGCGTGAGTAACTTAGGATTCTGAAACATGTATTTCTGGATAGCGCACATGTTAATTTCTAAGTGAAGTCTTGATCCGACTACGGTAGGTCCCATAGTATTTGAGCTATGGACCTTTAAAGTTTTTTTTTTTTTTCATGCTTTCGGCAGCCTATAACTCCGAAATGACGAATTTCTGCACCCAGGTTGGTCTATACTTTTTTGTCTTATCTTGGTGTCAGGTATTACCTCCCAAACGTTGTCAGTGTTGTTTTGAAACACCCTGTATATGTAAGTATGTGCAAAAAATGACAATAAACTAAAATGCAAATACATGAAGTTCTATAAATAAAAGAATCAATTGGAAAGAAAAACACATTTGGGTACTTTTTTTCGCAAGAATTGGAGCCAGTGGCGTATGCAAAGGGAGGTTTCTGGGATTTAACCCCTTGAATAAGATATGGTGAAAAAACAGCACTTATAGAGATATGTATACAAAAATCCCTGAAATGGTATGCACTTGGGAGTTTGATCCCTTTTGATGAGATTCTGCGCACGCCACTGATTAGTAATCATAGACTTCAATTAATATTTTAGTAACAATTATGCTACTTTGTTATAGAACCAGAAAATGAATGTTACTTCTAGCTTAATTTAGAACCCATTGATTGTTTTGCCTTTTGATAACACTACCAGGTCATTTTGACTAGTTTGTTAGGTTCATACTAGATTAAGTTAATATTAGATGTGCCCACAAAGAAACCATGATTCAAAGTTAGTTATTGATATTAAAGGATAGCAAATCGGCAAAAAAAAAAAAAAAAAAAAGAATAAAAAAGGAAGAAGAAAAACAAGAAAATTTTAAACCTAAAATTTTGTATAGAAGTGTATAATTTATATAAAATTAGAGTGTTTTAAGTATATCTGTACCCAGCTGTATATATGTGTATGAAAGAACAATTATTGAAAATCACGACCATTAAATACGTAACCTTTTTAAAAGCAGATATACTTTCAAAGCTTATTTCAAGAGAAATTAGATCATGTCATGACCACATCTACAGGTAGTTAATTGAATGGTTTGCGGAGAAAAAAAAGTGACTTTTAAAGTTTATCCAATACAAGGAAAGAGTATGCTCTGGCCAGTTAGTGAATTTTAACACGGAAGTTAGAACAGTTTCGATACTTTTCCTGTACTTTCTTACTTTCTCGACCAAAAAAAAAAAAAAAAAAAAATTCTCAATCTCAAGATCTATGTTAATATTTAAGGAATGTATGTTCATTTCTGATATGTATACTAGATCATTCCTGATATATTAAATTCATCATGTTATGGACACCAATTTCCCATAAAAATCTGTTTAATTTTAATAAAATGACACAACATTTAGAAAAAAGAAAAAAGAAACTCATTACTAAGAAATTTCCTTGTATTAGGCAATGTTGATTTCACATAAAACTATCTAATTTTGCATCACAGGAAAATAATCACTTGTTTTACAGATTTCTAGTTCTACTCACCCAAACAGTGGTTCTAAAGAGAGGAAACTTGGTGCATCACACCCTGTTAAGGTAATATAATATTACTCTAATAACAGCAGAAGGTACCATAAAATGTTTAATTGATTAAACAGTTCTAATCACAAAAAGATATAATCATTGAGAAAGCCAATGGGCTATAGATTTTTCCTGACTATTAAATCAGGAAACATAAGTACCAAGAAACAAAACTAAAGATGAGTGTCACAGCTATACCAATCATATATAGTTTCCAATATGTTCAAAGTCGATTCTACATTTCTAAGTATTTCTACTACCTTAACTACTAGTAAAATAATTAGCTAAAAGCATATTAAAATACTTAAGAGACTTTATTCATACTATGTAAGTGTTGGATTGGCTTCCCCGAGAATAATAAATTTACTCCAATACGTATTCTTGTACTCCGTTACATTTGGCCATGCATCCCTTTAGAATTTAACTAACAATGTATCGGTTGAAGAAGTTATGAACCGGGGAGTACCTCAGGGATCAATACTGGGACCACTTCTCTTTCTTCTATATATATAAACGATCTTTCTGAAAATATTAACAGTTTATGTGTGACTTTATATGCAGACGATACGAACACAATTGTTAGTGGGAAAGGGGAAGGCGAATTAGTTTCAAATTGCCAACTGGGAGTGAACCAATTTTCTAATTGGATGAATAAAAATGAGCTAATTATTAATACCAATAAAACATGTGACTTAAATTTTTTATAATGTTAAAAATAATCAAACTAATACAACAATGAAAATAGATGATAAAACAATTAAATTTGTAGAAACTGTCACTTTTCTCGGTGTAAAAAAAAATAAATAAATAAATTCAATTGGGAGCCTTATATAGAATATATAAGAACTAAGTTACGCAAACTATGTTATGCTATTAGATGTGTAAGAGATAAGATTAATGCGAAAACAGCAAAGTGTATATATTACTCAAATTTTCATTCTATAATAAGGTATGAGTTGATGTTTTTGGGGAAGTGTCCCCCAAAATCTTGTTACATCTAGATTACAAAAGAAAGTGATAAGGATACTAGCAAGAGTAAAATGGAACTCCCCATGTAGAAATATTTTTTAAAAGCTTGAAATAATGACTCTTCCTTCGATGTATTTGTTTGAAATATTAACATATGTTAAAAAAATATTGTCAACCAAGATAAACACAGTTACAATATAAGAAGTAGACAAGATATTCACTTGCATACACACAGGACAAACATATTATATAATAAATCAGTCACACATAAAGGTACTCTATTATACAGGGTGTCCACATGAAGCATCTTTGATTACAAATATTAAATGCATGGAAACTATTAGTGCCAGAAAATAACGGTTTGCGACATATTGAAGAGCAATTCAAACAGTTTTTCCTTATATATGCACTTCTATATGGGTCCCGTTAGTAGCTCTCAGAATGTCTGGTCGATATTCAATCTCGCGCCATGTGTTATGTAGCATGTCCGGTGTGATCGAGTTGATGGCTTCTTCAATTTTGTGACGAAGAGCAGGAATATCACATGCAATTGTGGCGTAGACTCTTTGACATAGCATCATAGGAAAAAATTCATAAGGGTTATGTAGGGAATGTGCTGTTGTCAACTTTGTTTATGAACACCTGCAACAAATAACAATTAACAATCAATAACAAAAAACTGTTTGAGTTGCTCTTCAAGATGCCGCAAACCGTTATTCTCTGGCACTAATAGTTTCCATGCAATTAATATTTGTAATTAGGGAAGTTTTATGTAGACACCCTGTATAATCCGATTCCGCCATATATAAAGAATCAGGTTTCTGTTAATAACTTTAAAATCAAACTTAAAAGGTATTTAATAGAACAATGCTTTTACTATATCGAAGAACGTATTCAAAATAATTCGTATATCATGTAAAACTAAAATGTATAATAACTTATATTAGTTAATTCAAAGTACTCTAAATGTAATAGATGCATATATAGTATTTTAAATTGACATATCCAGTTTCGTTGTATGACGATTAATGGATGCAATAAACGAATGAATGAATAATTATACGACAATTAACTTCGAAATTGAAGCTATTAAGAGTAAATTTGAATTTTTACTTAATTAATTTACTATTATTAGTAGTAGTATTGATTTGAAGAGAGAAAATTGGGTATATTACAGTATAAATCAACTTCATTAGTGTAAGTAGGCTATTTTGAAAGGAAACAGACTGAATTGCGCCTTATTATTGGCGTTACATCGATGTTAATGTATGTACAATGAACCAACAACAACTTCCTAGCTGCGGAATAAATTGAATTGCATACAGCCTAATGTACAGGTTACGGTCGAAATGGAGAACAAGGATTAAGCCATTTTTTGTGACTTTACCGTTCAGAGAAAGGGAAACACAAATACCATATTGAATGTCTGCCGTAAACCAATCGCGGTTGAATTATATACTCATAATAAGTCGACCCATACATAATTAGTTAAGGCCACTATTTGGATAAATTTCTTTACTTGAACTTTCAATTCATTAAAATAAATAAATAAATAAATAAATAACTAGAGAAAGAGATTAAATATATATTCTTGTTAGGAAAGAACGCTTCTTATTCAATGCAGATGTTCCAAAATGGGTTAAAGATGTCAGATTGATTAATATTTCCTGCAGGGCTTAAAGAAAGAAAAAATTAAAACCCCTGATGCAACAACCCGTAGGAGGTCGGGCCTACCAGCCGGCTTGTGGCACTTATACTTTGGGGTGGTGTGTGGTCAGCGCATCGGTTCCATTTGCCGTTAATGCTGGCTTTCTAGAGTAGAGTTCGCTACTTCCTTTTTTCAGGTAGCTCCCTAATTGTCCCCACGACGCTGAGTGAATGCCGCAATATCAACACCATCTGGTGAGTACGAACGGTCACCCTTCTTTCTTCTGACCAGACCCAGCACTGCTTGAATTCGGATAATCTCACGAGAAATGGTATTCCAGTGCGAGTAGGGCGTTAGTCCTGCAATGGATTTTGTATTACAAAATTAAAGATATCAAAAGTGGACAAGTTGTGCTCACTTCATACTCACTAAAAGATCACGTCAATTATGATAAAATTTGAGATTCATGTGATTCACTAATATTTACACTAATCCATCAAAGAAAAGTTGAGAAATATCTTAGAAAATGTAAAAGTTACTTGAACGATCACAAATTTTATTGCGGTGTTTATAAAGTCTTTTGTGGTTGTGATGCAAATTGTTTTAGCGCCATGAAAAGAAATACCCATATAAGGAGCATGTGATCATTTCAGGTTATTAAAACATCTGCAGATAAAATCAATAAGATTAAAGTGTGCAAGAAAACTATTTAGGAAAATATTATTATTAGAAAAAGAAATTAAAAAGCTTTAAACTTGATACAGGGCTTTTGGAAAATATTTGATGTCTATTGGTTGACAATGATACTCGTACATTTGCTGATTGTCCAAAAATTGTTTTTCCCCTTTTTGCTACACCAACCTGACATTAATAATTAGTAGTTAACAAACACGAAATAACCAGGAACACTTCACCAACATCGATGTAAATTTACTATTGCAATTTATTTATCCTTTGTTTTTTGTTTGTCTAAGTTAATTTTACCTTAAGTATTTCGTTTAATTTTCATTTTATTTCTTGTTCAAATTGTTCATATAAAACTAACATGTATTTTAAAATTATGTAGGCGCATGAGATGATGATTCAAATTAACAAAAAATTGCTTACTTACCAATATATCCTCCCGTGGAAAAAGTAAATATTCTCCAAACGTATCGGAACAACAAATTAGTTCCGTCTTCTGTGGTAAGATAAGAAGGATATGGTATGGAAAAAGGAATACATATCACCAAATAAATATAACGTGAGAGATGAAAACTAAAAACAACGAACAGAGCACAGTGGACGAAAGAAAGAACGAATTAATTTGAAACAAGCGCGGTGTCTATGCAACATCACTATTGCCAGATTCAAAATATACATCAAAGGTAGGTAGCCAGATTTGTCAATGTTACCAGAATCCAGATTTAAAGCCGGTTTATATTTATGAATACAGAATGATTCTTTAATCTCCCGTTGTTTCTTTGTTTTTCCTGAACCTATCACATTAACCTGCTTTATATTGTGTGTACGCTGTTTTAGGTGGAGTGACAGCTCGTTTTTTTTCTTTCGTCCACTGTGCTTTCCTTATTGTTTTTAGTATCCATCTCTCACGTTATACTTATTACGTGGTATGTATTCCTTTCTCCATACCATGATTCTCTTATCCATTTTTATCCATGTTACCCTATCACTGAAAACGGAAGTGTCTTGTTGTTTCGATACGTTTGGAAGATATTTAGTTTTCCTATTGGTAAGTAACCATTTTTTTTTTTAATATATTTTCTTTATTCAATCTTCATATAATAATAACAATATTTTGAAGATTATTATCATTGAAATATTTATTTATTGACGAAATTCCAAAGAAGTCTTCTAAGAATATTTTATACTGAAAACAGTAATGATATGAGACAGACTTTAATATTTGTAAGAAGTCACAAGTTCTTCTATTCAGATCATGTCACTAAAAGGATCCTAAGAAATTTAATCATTATACCTGGCCACATGACTCAAATCCGAAAGTTTACAGTTGCGAACTAAGGTCATCAGTTTTTTTGTTTAAATGAAGTATAAACACTGATAGGCATTGTTTATTTTTTTGTACACATCGCAAACAACATTATCTTGCCATTATATTACAAACAATCACTGAATCTGAAATTCCAAAAAGTGGTTTGTTTATGTGTATACTTTGGTATAGTTTATATAACCTTCTTTGTTTTACTTAATTTAGTTAGCATACTATTTCGTTACCTTATAATGCTCGTTGATGATGACCTCTTTTGTTAATCGAAATATTACGTACTAAACTTGAAAAATTTCTTCTACTTTTCCTCGGGACTTAAAATCAAATGAAACACCATGAAAAAAAACTTAATTATTATATGCTTATCTCTGTAAAATATTTTACAAGTATACGTCATACAATATAGCAAATAAAAGAAATTGAATGCTTCATGCCCACCACAAAAGTTTCATCTTTCCTGCAGATGTGTTTGCTTTATCTTTCACTAACATAATAGACTATTATTTAAAGAAAGAAAGAAAAAAACAGACACAGTGAGATTGTATTTGTAGAGTTTAGGCCTTTCTGAGTGGAGTGCCCTTTCCCTACGCTTCGTTGTTAATGATGGGGTACCATACTTAAAATCGTGGCTTTTAAGATTTGTTCTTTCAGGAGAAAAAAAGAGGGGATGCAGCAAACGATACCATTGCACGGGGCGGCAAATTGACTAGGGCTGGCCCTGATTCGTATAATATGTTATCCTTTTCACCTTCCCAAACTTACTTCAGACGTAAGTAAGCTGAAGATAAGGACCTGTTCCTAGAAAATACTACTTAACTTTTCAAACTTTTGTGATGAATATGCCGCGTTCTATTTTATTTGCAACATGTACCTGTATATATATATATATATATATATATATAAGACCGGATTTAGGGTGGTGCAAAGATGCACGTGCACCCTGCTCTCTTCCCCCCCCCCCCCCCTCGTTGTAAATGAACACTATCTAAAGTAAGAAGTTAGCAGTGAAAGTAGCAGCACTTTCCGAAAATTTCTGCTGTCATGTTTCCGTTTGGGTTTAAAACAAAGGGAAGTTTTGCAAAATCGATAGTTTAAGTCAATTTTCTAAAAGTTGAAAGAAAAGTATTCACCGAGAACAGACACTTAGCATTTCCAATAATGCTTAAGCACTACCACATAGCAATAAAACAAAAAAGCCCATTATTACATCTCTCAAATTCGGGTGAAGTTCCGTAGTAGCAGTAGCAATAGTAGTAGTAGATTATATAATGACAGATTTAGTTGAGTACTATTACCATGTTTTGAATCCTTTAAGGAGGCATGCCGTCTACGGAACTTTACTCTCAAATTTTTACCAGTTAAAATTTACATTTCTAGATTACAAATGCATTTCTCAAATTTCTTAATACTATATACACAATTAACAATTAACATATTATTAGTGTGTTTGGTAAACTGCTTGTTTTCCAAATTACGTATATGTAAAGGTAACAAACTGAACAGTTTCATTCCATTATATTTAAAATTCTGCTGCGTCTTGCATAATTTGACAGACGGCGTTTCTAAATTTGTTTTGTACCTTGTATTATAATTACATAGTCCGGCTGTTAAGGGGTTAAACTCTGCATTTTGTGACTAAAAGGTCACACTTCACACAGATATTCTTTGGGCTCTAATCAACAATTTGAGAAGGGGAGCCAAGCTGAAATTCTTGGCGGGTGGCTTTGCCAGGCATGGTTGCCTACCTACAGGAGTAGATCACTATTTGCAGCGTTTGATTCGGTATTGGGCATTCAAACGTATCTCCTACGATACAAAATGTGTAAAAATGATACGAGTCAATCATTAACTAAATCTACAATGTCGGTACCGTTCGGTTAAAAGAGAGCAATCTTTATGCCGGATTGCCTACATTCGAGGATAACTCTTCAAATTTTAGCACTAAAAATGTTTGATCCTCACATGTTTTGTCAAATTTACGTATACCTGAGTAGGTAATCAGAAATCAATTAAACTGAAAATAACGGCACTAGTGTCAGATTTCAAGAGTTGTTCAATTATAGCATTAGAGTACCTTTAAAATGTGCACAAAAATAAGTAAAATACCATCATTGTTGCTTTACAAGAGCAATCCATAGTTAACTGTCATTAACAACGCTGTACGCTGTCACAACGTTATTTACACGATAAAGTAATTGCTAAAAAGGAAATGCAGAAGGCAAGGAAGTTAAAAAAGTACTCGAAACAGTTCATTGGTAGTAGCAAAGTAGTGTACAGATCAACGAAGACTTCCAGAATTTGCACCGATTCTCGGAGAATATCCTCTTGCAGCCACACTTAACCAACTCCAAACAGATCTCTGCCGCAATGGGGATCGTGGTAACTTGCCTTCATTTTCTTTCCAACTCCACGAAGTTTGTTGGGGAAGGTAATGGAGTGGCTTCAAACATTGAGCCCAAATCATAGACTGATAAAATGCTCTGCAAACATGTTGAATCAGGGCGTCTTGTGTTGGTGGGATTGATTCAGTTGTTCTTCTTTTCTTTGTAAATAAATGCTTCCTTACTACATTTACAGAATCTCTATGACTTATGTAGTAGCACAACGTACTTCTCAAACGATGGAATCGTTTCATCTATGTCCCCGTTGGCTAGTGCAGTAAAAGCTCCAGTCACTTCTGGTACTGCGTTTTCTGGCCGTTTTCTTGTTTCTTCCGTATAATGTTGTGGTATCACATCCCGTAAATGCATGGAACATCGGAAGTGTTCACGCCTTTGATGGTCCCAATGACCAGGGGAGGATTAAGACTTTTGTGGCTCTGGAGCCAACTATTTCAAGGGAGCCCTAATTCCAGTGCATAAATTTGCTGCCTTCCACAGCCTCATAGACTTACCGAAACACCAATAACTATGCTGTAATATTTTAATGGCCTCCAAGTTTACAATAATTAGTTTCATTACATTCATTATTAACAGTTAAATGCTCATATACTGCAGTGTAATACACAAATGCCAAATACAAGCCAAATGGTCAACCTCACAAAATAGGTATCGTGAGGACGCTGGTGGAAGAAGACTTAACTCTAGTGATACCGCAAGCATAGCGAGCGGAAAATAATTAACATGAGTCTGAAGCCTATAATATAATAAGTTGATTCTTAAATTTTAATGTCAAAGAGAGGGATTTTCGGAGGGCTCCTGAGCCTGGGAACCCCGGAGCCTGAGCTCCATTGGCCCCGCTCTTAATATGCTCCTGCCAATGACTCTGACATTTCTCTCACGTTTATGAATCTGGAATACAGAAATAGCACATGCCTTAGGCGTTTGCAATGCTTAAGTAAGCACAGCATACAGTGTCACTCGATTAGCAGTAAATAAAAAGATATTTCACAAAGGTGTGTGTGAGTGCATTTAAGCAAACACTTTCAAGCGCTGAGGGAAGTGCTGACTCGCCGGGAACAACAGCATGTGCTGACTCGCCAGGAACAACAGCATGTGCTGACTCATGGTTCCATTTATAGACATAATGTATATTTGCTTGGAAAGTCAAGAGATTATTCGTGGATAGTCTATATTTGTAGCAGTTACGGTACTCCATACCTAATCTTAATTATACACTAAGAAGTTATCCCTGTGGATATGTGAAATGGGTATACCGACAGCTAATGCCGAGTCCAATACCAACTGAATACGGTTTCACCGATTTCACCTTTCGCAGAACAACCTTTATGACATCAAATCCTTCATTAAATGACATTGCGTAATTACCGAAAGCTTTGTCCAAGTCCAAAGGCAAAGAACATGTCCTCCAGTGCCAGTTTGTCGAAAACGCTAATAGCCAAAACCACAACATCTGTGTCCTCAGTTTGAAGGAGCAACTTTCGATATCCACAAGAGACAGCGTCTGCAAGATGAAGCATCATCCGTCTGTCCGCTTCCTCGTGATTGTAGGGGCTTAAAGAATTAATGTTCGATCTGGTAGCCGTAGTCAGTGCAAACTCCCTTTTAGTGGTATAAACTTCTTTGTTCATTTGTCCGATTTCCATCAACTTTGGGATGATTAAACGAAAAAGTTGTCGCTTATTGTCATTTGATGGCAGGAACTGAAGAAAGGTCTTGGGAATTGGAGCGTTAGATAAGACGCGATATTTCCAACCAATTCCCCTTGATTCTAGTGCCATATCTTTTATGGAGGTGGGAAAATACTCGTCCCATATCACATCGATTCGTTTCACTGTTGCAAGCTGTTTTCGATATATTCTTTAAAAGCTTTGGCTGCTCCTCGAGGAATCATATGAATAATGGCTAACCATAAAAAATGTTCACGTCTACTTCAGGTACTTGAAAAATTTCTTCCTTTTGAAGAGGTTCAAGGCATTTGAGCAAACTAGATTTGTGACTCAGCTGTATAGTCTCCTATTGTTGGTGACAAAGAGTGCAACTCATTTTCATACTTAAAGATTTCGTTCAAATCGCCCGATCTATATTGACATGGAATGTAGAGACGACTAGACAAAACACAGTCATTTGTAAGGCTGGTGCACTTTACAGCAAGACGTGTTCGTCTCTTCTGTTGTTTCTTGAATAAGAAAACCTTTTGTATTTCAACGGATCAGTAACTTTCTTAATTTTGTTCTTCAGCCTCTCTTCAACAAATCTTGTGAATTGCGATTGTTCTTTTCTTTCCGTCATTTCAAGGTTGTCATCTGCTTCAAATTGTGCTATTATTTTGTTGTTGATCCGGCAAAGCTCTCTTGTTGTTTCCAGAAAAGGATTACCAGCATACTCGAAAGTCATTATTAACAAATGAACACGTTTCTGAAATTTTTCAGTAAATGTTTTAGATGTTTCATGATATTTAGTATCATCTTCTTCGCATTTAAAAGTGGGTTCCATGTGTTCAATGTATTGACATATTTCTGGGAATGTTAAAAGAAATCTCCGTAATGTTTTCAGACGTTCGGTCAGTCCAACAATTAGCCTGTTATCTTTAAGCGTTGCATTAATTTGCTCGTGAGCTTGCTCGAGAGCCATCGCTGAAAATGATCGACGTCTTTTTCGTACAACAAAGGCATCTCGTTTGAAAGCTGCCATCAAATCGGGATGCAAGATATCAAGTGAGAGCAGGTCACAAACAGGCAACCATGCCAGAGGCGTCAAGTAGGGGGTTTTAAGGTCACTTGCTTCCTGATTTTGAGGAACACATCTACTTCAATCACTTGTCTACTGATATACTATTAAAAACGTGAAACTCTTATGCATTTAAGAAATACTAAACAAAGATTGAACCCTTCACAAGTGGATGGGCATAATCTGAAGAAAAATGTGAGACGTATAACTTTTTACCAACAAAATGCAGAATTCACCAAAATCTTGGTGTAATAGTGAATAATCTGTGAAGAATGTGGAAGAGTGTAATAGTGAATAGTCTGTGAAGAATGTGGAAGAGTGTAATAGTGAATAATCTGTGAAGAATGTGGAAAAGTTAAATAGTGAGTAATCTGTGGAGAATGTGGTATAGCAAATAGTCTGTGAAGAGTGTGACACTACTGTCAATAGTCTGTGATGAGCATGAGGATAGCCGGCTTTGGCATGAGTCAGAGTTCGTGCGAGCAAGAATGAAGTTGGAGTATGCAAGTGGGCTTGTTAGAAGTACTGTGAAGAATATTATTTAGTAGCATGGGGATAAAAATTAGTAAAGTACTTTTGAAGTGTGCATGTACCCGTGTCCGTAAATAAAGAGTACTTTAGTTTGGAAGTAGTTATTTTAATAGTAAAAGTAATAGCGGTATAGCAAGTAAAAGTTATAGCTGTATAGCACTTGGCTCGCCAAAATTTTCATTTTACTCATGTTCGTGCTATTTTTTAAATATATTATTTTGCTATAATTAAAAAAAACACTTGAAATGTAACAACAATAACATTACTTTAGTTTAATTGATTTCTGATTATCTACTTATAATTCGACAAAACATGTGATGGATCAAACGCTATTCGCACTGAAATTTGAAAATCTATCCTCGAAGGTAAGCAATCCGCCATATAGACTGCCCTCTTTAAACCGAACAACGCCGATATTGTTTGTAGATTCAGTTAATGACAAACGCGTACCATTTTTACACATTTTGTGCCGTAGTGGATATGTGGGAATGTCAAATACCGACTCAAATGCAGCAAATAGTAATCCACTCCTATAGGTATGCAACCATGCCTGGCAAAGCCACCCGCCAAGAATTTCAGCTTGGTTCCCCTTCGAAAATGATTGGGTATAATCTGAAGAACATTTGTGCGAAGTGTGACCTTTTAATCACAAAATGCAGAGTTCACTAAAAGTTTGGCTCTTAATCACCGGACTATATGTACGTTAGATCGCAAATTAAATCTAGTCTGGTCTCCCTTAATATGCATTAAACTACAATAAATATTTATTGAGGGACTGTCATAATTCGGTATTCTTTGAAAATGTCCCTACGGGATACAGTATCAGGTACACCTTTAATACAACGCAATGCCTTCTTTTGCCATGGTTGTTATCACCTGCGTATTAGTCGTAACACAACTAGTTACGTTTAAAGGCAAGTTGTTAGTATATAATAAACGAAGCACACATCTAAAACAGAAAACTGATAAAAGAATGGTATCCCAACATTGCTGTCAAGAAGTTTGAAGCTTACCTTTCGAACAAAACTTAAAAATTAATTTGAATATGTTACTTATACATTGGTTAGCGATAGTGCTTTCCCATTATTAGATATACTGTTGGAATAATTTTAGAATTATTTATATTGATTTCAATAAGGCTTTTGATAACATTCTGAGAATTACATTTTTTTTATTATATCAAAAACAATAAATTGATCAAACAATTCTAAAATATAGTCAAAGGAAAATATAGGAATAGGAAATATACACTATTGCTGATGGCTGTATAACATGTTACCAGTATGTGGTTGCCAGATAGACATGATTATTTAATTTAACTTACGTTAACTTACTTGCATATTACTAACACTTTGTTAATTTCAGGTATCAAGAATGGTTCGGTTGTGGAGGCGGTGTGTGTCGTGGTGGAAGCCTGGAAAAGAGACTGATCTGGAGCTAGAAAATACTCCCAGCGAACTTGGCTATGCAACCCCAGTATCAGTGGAAACACCCCTGCAATCCAGCGTGTCGCGTTGCACGTCGCTCAATGTCATCCGAGATCCTTACGCGCAAACTCCAACTCGGTTGCGGCAAGACCTTGTTTTTTCTTTGCTGGACCGAGGTCACTATGAATTACCTGCTGCCTCCCGCCTTGCCTCTCGCTCTCTGAGCAACGACTCTGTATACACAATCCTTATACGCCTCCCTCCTGACACCAGCAACAGTGAAGGCGATCAGCCCTCGATTAAGATGATCCCAGAGCCAGGAGATACTCCAGTACGTCGTATTGGACGCGTAGACAGCGCCACAAGTGTTGGTCACAGCGACTACAGCTTACACCCGGCGGGAAGTGCTTCTCCTGCCGCATCCCGTAGGCCATCCCACATGCCCGATGTGAGAATCCCGCTCAATGCTAAAATTATCCCCAAGCAACTTGCTAAAACAGGCAGTAGTGGTCAAAAGAAAAAGAAGAAGAAAACACAAGAGAAAAAACAGGACAAAAAGGCTGCCAAAACATTATCTGCCATTTTGTTGGCGTTCATGATCACGTGGACGCCGTACAATATCTTAGTGCTGCTAAAACCATTAACAACTTGCACTGATTGTATACCAGACGAGCTGTGGGAGTTCTTCTATTACCTGTGCTACATCAACAGCACCGTAAACCCAGTTTGTTACGCGCTCTGTAATGCATCCTTCCGAAGAACATATGTGCGCATCCTTACGTGTAAGTGGCATAATCGCAATCGCACAGCGATGAATCGCGGCTTCTACAACTAAACTTGTGTAGTGTAGTCCTGTGATGTGTCCTACGGGTAGCTATTTTCATCTCAATGGAAATCGGTGTATTTTGGAGTAGATTTTTTGAAGTATTTTTTAAATAATTGAAAAGAAGTAACCGTGTCTATACTTGCGAAAATAAGAACTACAACAATAATAGTAATATCTGAACCATAATCATATACATGTTCTTCGGCAAAAGAATCAATGTTTTTAAAAAAAAGAAAGAAAAGTTTGCTCAGACATAGAAGTGTGCCATTTATGGCTATTCTTCCAATATGACCAGTGTTCTTTCCTCACTTCTAATATTTTTGACTTTTAGGTTTGATACCGTGCGTGCCAAATATCATATATATAAGTTAAAAAAAAATGCCAATTATGAAACTGAACACAACTACAAAGATGGATATCACTGGCATACACACATAAATATATAAATAAACAATATATATATATCTTTCTGTGTCAAATGATGTACATTTGATTTCTGAGCGGCATAAATTAGAAGTGTGTGTTTTTCCTGACAATCAGATCTCCGAAGAGCTGTTTTTCACAAGTTTCTTCTTGAACTACGTCAAGATATATTTTTCTTCTAGTTTTTATTTTTTAAATAGAAATAAAGTCTGACTTGAAGAGTTCAACCTTTTTATCAAAAAGGAAAACTAAAAATCAAAGATTTCATTAAGCACTTGCATTTATACTCAATTGTTGGTTGATTCGAGATTTGATGTTCCTTTACAATAGTCAGGCTATATGAAAGATGTTAATTAACAATCTAATAATTATAAGATTCAAATCACAAGTGTTTCAATCCCAAAGAAGCCTATATCAACGGATGAATAAGCCAGTGGGTTTCCAACGAGTTTCTCAAGTATTAAAATTACTTTATTTGTGTTATATAATTAATACTTTTCTAACCAGAGTATACATTTATTTATTAAAATAAGTCGTAACAGTTTCGATAACTTAACGTTATCTTCTTCAGACGTTAACTTCATTAGATATTTCTGCCAGTTAAACGTCTGATGAAGATAACGTTAAGTTATTGAAATTGTTACGACTAATTTTAATTTTAATAAATAAGTATATACTCTGGTCAGAAAAGTATTAATTATTTAAGTAATAGTTCCAGAGTCAAGTTGGAAGAAGTTTATTTGTGTTATATATTATTTTTTTAATGCTAAACATTATTTTCAACATTGAATTTTAACACATTTAACCCTTTAATGAATTCTAAATTCGAAAAACGACAAACAATTTCAAATATACTTAATTATACCCAGAAAAAGAAATTAGTATACACATGTTTGAACATTTTTACATCTGAGGATATGTTTTCAGCAACTCGGAAATGTTGCATTGCTCAAATGTTGAAACAATTTTTTATAAACTAGATCCGTATTTCCAATTGTACATTACTGACGTAATTCAAACAGTTGTTACGTAAAACAAGAAGTTCTTATACTTTTTATGATATAGAAGGAGATCTGAATGTCAATACAATATACAAATACATGAAAAAAAAAACTAATGTGTTGTCCTAAATGGCTGTGGATCAATTTTGTTTTACAGATTTTTTTCTGTAATATTTTGGGTATAACATTCCTTAGAATTTTTAGTACATAGCTTCCTCAAATCACGCCTACATGTAATGTATGTTTCTGATTTTTTTTAAAAAAAAGTGAAAAAGTAAAAAAGGATGTGTATATATATATATCTTGTAGTGAAACCTGGAAGCAAGTGTTTATAATTAAGATATCAGTACAATAATGACTGTCCCAGATTATTATAAAGAACTGATTGTGTTTAACAAAATATACTGCATTAAGGTCATTAACATTTGGATTCGTGTATGTAGAAGTACGTGGGTTATGTACAATATATGCAGTTCCTGAAAGAGAAAGTCAAAATATGTATTAGTGGAAACTGTTAATTCAGCAGAAAGCATACAACATGATTAAAAAAAGTGTGAAGCAAGTAAAAGGCAAGTGAAGCACAAAAAACACATAAATTTATATATATATCAGCAAACTCTACGGTACACCAGAGAATGTTCTGTCTTTTTTTTTTTAAAAAAGTGTCTGAGAATATCACTATCATAAGAGTAATTTAATACCGTAGGATAAGAAAAAGCATAAAAAGAATTTGCATTTAGGAATTAAGTATTTTTATACATAAAAGGGGGAAGATATTGTATTACAGGGTATTTTCATACTAAACATGTTTGGGTTTGCGAAAGAATAATTTTATGCACCCTGAATGAATGTTCGTTTTTAAAAAAGAAATATATTGAAGGGCAGAGCCCTATATTATTATTATGCAAATCCTCTCTTATCATGAAAAACATTTTTACTTAATATATTTTATTTGATGTAGGTAGAGTAATATATAATTTTAAATTTTTAAAGATATTTACACAGGTCACAAAAAGTTTCTATTGCCTATTTTTTAAAAAGAAAATAAAAAGATGAGAAATATTATATATATTATATCTATAAGGAAGAAAACAGGTACAAAAAATGAGTAAGTTGTGTGAGTATATCGCTCCAAAAATGTTATAAAGAGTAAAATGATTTCCCCATTCTCTAACGTAGTATTCTTTTTAAGTTGTTCAACAACGCAGAAAAGTGTGAGAAAGGCGCCAGCAACTTAAGATAATTCCTTCATGACATGGCTAAGACAAACAATCATTTCCAACAAAACTACCTCTATCACTACTTGTCGAATCAAATGAAAATAATTTACGTAAACTGAAATAAATTTGAGAAAATAAGACTAATGAAAATTGAATTCAAATTAAAACAGACTTCCTCTGATACTGATTTAAACTTCATTTTTGTTTAAGGATAAAAGGTATGAAAGTAACAGATTTATGAGATTTGTTTACACAGAACTTTTGTGTAAAACAAAAAGATTTGTTAATTTATATTTTATCTGTTCTTTCACTATGCTTTTCAATAATGACTCAACTAAGTCAAAATAAATGTAAAATAAGATTTACAAGTAAATGCAGCATTACAATGATAAAAAAAAATCAAATTGAACATTACGTTGAGAATAAGTTATGTATTTACTTCTTTAACTTTGTGTTTCTACCTTAAAGACTCAAGATATGAAAAGTTATTTTTTTTCTTGTTACACATATGGGTTATAAAACTCGAAAATAACAGATCTGAGGGTTATAAAACACGAAAATAACAGATCTAAGGGTTATAAAAGTCGAAAATAACAGATCTAAAGGTTATAAAACTCGAAAATAATAGATCTGAGGCTTATAAAACTCAAAAATTACAGATTTGATGGTTATGAAACACAGAAATAACATATCTGAGGGTTATAAAACACGAAAATAACAGATGTGAGGGTTATAAAACTCCAAAATAACAGATCTGAGGGTATTAAAACTCAGCTTTATCAGAAACTATGTATATGTGAAAAACTTGAAAAGAAAAAACACTATATTCTTTTTTCAACTTGGAAATTCAAACAGCCTGCTTCCACTAGATACAAAAGTTTGTAAAAATCTTTACAAAAATTCAGCTTTGTCTGAAATATACTTTTAATCGAACTTTCAATCAGTTTTTTATTCAGTCACCATTTTCAATATTACAGTATCCAAGATAGAGAATAATAATCTCTTAATAAATTAATAATATACCAAGTATAATATATTGCCAATGTGACTTCCCTCAAGAACAGGCACAGTGTTAAACCTTCAGGAAAGCTTCATTCTCCAATCATCGTGATCAAGGCTGACGATTTTCACCGAAATATAAAATAAATCACATTTTCTTATGTACTGTGTTGTTCAAAAACATCTTGGCCACCCACCTTGCTCTGAAAATTGAATTCTGGCAACCATCCGTAAGAAATTCTAATACATTGGCTCCAAATGAAGATCTCAATTGCCCAAAGGAAATTCCCATGTGTTTGATTTACGCGTAATTTTCCGTAGTGTGTAACAGTACAGTGCTTTTCAAAGAGAAGTGGGTGGGCAGTTTTTTTTTAAAGAAGAAGAAAAAGACTATACATACGGAGAATGTACAAAAGTAGTAAACTAAGACACATTGCTTTTGCATCCTCAATGCGTAAAATGAACAAATCAAAGAATCTTGTTTTCAAATTACAGAATCTTGCTATATAATAAAAATATATAGTAAGTGGATTACGTTAGCTATCAACGCGTAGAAATCTCGATAGAAATTAGTCAAATAGTTTGTTTTCAACACAAATATACTATTTTCGAGTTTTACAACCCTATCCTTATTTATAACTAGTATAAGTTGTTTTACAGACATATTTTAACATTATCGAAGCTACGAATAAGAAAATTTGTAACTGAATCCAAAGAAGGTGCAAAAAATTAAGAAGAAAACAAAGGAAAATTATGGGGAAAACCTTAAATCTTAAAAGAAAAATGATTTAATATTAGATTTCAGTCCATATACAAAAGTCAATCGTCATTCAATTGTTTTGTCTGAAAATGTATTTAAGAGATTGGTTACATTACCGTCAGTCAAAAAAGAAAATGGTGTCCTCGTATTTTTATGTTAAAGGTATTTTATTAAAACGTAAAGATAAAATAACTACTGAACAAACAATATTCCTCTTTTTTACATTTTTTTTCCAAAGAGTGTAAGAAAATGCTCTATTCAGGACTAAAGAGCTTACAAATACTTCACGCCGAACTACAATGAAACATCTTTCATTTAATTATTTCCGATCGACATGTATTAGTAATTTTTAAATTATTTTTTTGAAGAGTCAGAATTTTCATATACATATAAGGGAAAATTGATCCAAAATTATCAGATTTTGACGAAATTTCAAATTAAAAGAAGAAGAGGAAAAAGGAGCTAGAATGTTGTATCTCGCCAAATTTAAGGCATTGAAACAAGGATGGTGACAAAAGACGATTTTCTACTTCTCACTCTCTAATGCTTTCAATTATTTGGATGTCACTGTATTTTGATCTGATCAAGAGGGATATTTTAGTACAAGGTTTAGATATCCTATAGTTAAACTAAATATATTGAACAATTAAAAATATAATTTTTGAATGGTGAATTATGTCACAGGAGATGGACATTTTGATAATTTATCATAATAGACTCTATAAAGATGCGTTTCTTTCATCCTGCAACACCTTCAAAAAAAACTTTCATTGCAGAGCTATGTACATGTGCATCGCAACAGGAGATATATTTTCCCTCCTGGTGTATGATTTAATCCTAAATACCTACGTTTAGAAACAAATAGATTAAGAAACTTTACTTCACCACTTTGCTTCACGTGGAAAGAAGTCTTCTCATCGGCTTGAGTTTTCCACGAAATTACCTATTCAAAAATGTGTTTGCGAGCTTACACTCTAAGAGGCTCCGAACGATTGTTAAGTTTGTCAACTTCCTTCTCACACTTTTAAGTGTGTTCTTTTCTAAATCCATATATTTTTACATTATTCCTTTCCTAGTCTTGAAACTAAATATGTAGGATATCAAAGATCAAAAAGTCTTTCCTCGTATTTTTATCCTATACGTGATAAAATTCATAAGTTGTTCTTGGGTCGAATGCCTCTTGCACTCAACTTTACGACGCGTTACAACATTCTAGATAAAGAACAGTGTCATGATATAGCAAGAATTACTTGTTAAGGAATATTCTGATGACGAGTGTTAAATTTCAGTCCACACTGTTGAAAATACGGTAGTATCCAAAATATCAGTACTTTATCCATGGTTTTTACTTTGATTTATATTTTTTTAAAAAAGTAGTCTGTTATTCAAAAAGAACAACAGAATCATATCTTATCCTGTAAAATATTATACAATCTCTCAAGTATTGGGAACGCGATAAAGTTGAAAACTTATTCATGTCCGTACTGACTATGTAAACCAAATTGAAGTTCGCTTATTATTTGAAGATATACAGAATCGGTTTGTTTAGTAATAGCTGTTTTGAGTGGAATTTGTAACCAATTTGTAAAATCTTGGGATCACTGACAAAATTCAGAACAACATAGAGATATTTCACGGCATAAACTCATGCTACTCGTATTTTAAAAAAAAGAAAAAAAACTTAAAATATCGTCTCATATAGACTTGATTGTATGAGATACTTCAGTAACAAATGATTTTAAGATTATTATCGTTTTACAGTTGGGAACGGAATTTTGAGATTGAACTGAAACAATAAAATCATATTTATTTGTTAGTCTCAATGCTACTATGTTAAATATATTACTAAATTACTGAACAACAACTTCATTACAAATACAAAAAGAATCTGTATTACGTTGGAAGTAAAAGTGAAAAAGAAACAATTTTCCATAGCACAGTACTGTCCTGTTAATGAAAAAATTTAGTCAATATATGGAAGGTTGGTAAAACAAAATATAAACAAAATAAATTATTGTTCTGTTCATACTTTGGTCGATAATTATTCTAATTAAAACAATAACGTTTTTATAAAATACACAGAGGCTGTTCAACAATGACTTACTAATAGCAATTTTACAATGAATTCCGTATTTTTACAAAAACATTCTAACCAATATTTCATCTCTCTTAGCCTAAAGGAGATAATCGTGGGACGTTAAACTGAAATATTTCATTTCATATTTTCTAATTCATATTAGATATTTATACAAAAGGTATTCCTACATGTTTTTTTTTTTTCAGAAAATTAATAACAAAAAGTAAAACTTCAAAACTAATCTAAAAAAAAAAAATCAAGTACTTTCCGAATAGCTTCTGTCAATCTGAAGTCGAAGCATAAGTGGCTAGCGGGACTAAGCCTATCATTTCGTACTTCATCTTCAAAAAGTGGTTTGACAGAGGCAATTCAGATGGTTTCTCATAATATCAAAGGCAGTTTTGAAGCAAAATATTTATTAATATAATTGTAACAATAAATTATACGTAGATTTCCATAAATTTTCTCCCAAGTCTATTTTATTTATTTTATTTTTTTTTCAGCAACAGAAATTACTCTATACAAAATTTGGTAAAGATCGGTTCAAGCCATTTTCTGGGATTTTATAGCAAAAAAAAAAAAAAATTCTGACGACGCCTATTTATTAGAGGGCTAACATCAAATCAAGAACACTCCCTAGTGTTTCAAATTACGTAGACAATGATTATGAGGGAACAAGAAAACAATCTCCTGCGAAAAGTTTCTGGCGATGTCATATCTCAGTGAGTCAACTGCTAGAGAAAAACACTGCTTGGGGGTAGATTAACAACTTGGTACCTGTTTTATGTTACGTAGAACAGAAGTTGTCAGTGGATAGAAAAAACAGAAAAACAAGACCTATTTGAAACGTAAATACGACTAGTTTTTAAAGTCGTATTAAAATAATTTTATAAAATGGTAAAAACAAACAGAAAAAAAAAAACAACATGAAATAACTTTCGAGAAATGTACATTTCTTGGGAGTTATACTCGAACAGAGTGATGAAATTATACATCGAATTAATTAATTTCTATAACTTTTCTTTTTTTATTTTGATTATTATTTTTTTTTATTTTTTGAACATTTTTTTTCTTTCTATGATGAAAACTACACGTGAGGAAGTCACGTGCCTTGATATAAGATGAGCAAGCATCAAACGTGTATGGAGAATGTATTATTACATTTACGAATTATCAAATAGAAAAACAACATTTGCAGATAGAATGTGGTGCCTTCGGGTAGACACACTAAGCTCAGAAATTGTTCACGAGTGACTCAAAATGAATTAAAAAAGAAAATGTATATACAAACATGTTATTGAATAATGTAAACTGTATATTGTTTGTAGAAACAATATCGTAAAAAAGAAAACAGTGTATATCACATTGTTTTGTGTCAATAGCTTGATATGAGTGTGCATGAGAGGTGTTAACAGATATGCATGTTAAGTTTGTTTATGTGCTATGTTGCAAGCAATATTCTCAGTGAGAGACATGACAAAGACATAACGGTGCTGTCAAATATCAAGTACGTATATACACCGTAAAAAATATATATATAAATTGACTTACAATGGCTTTGTATTTATAACAAAGTTATCAAGTTGTTTCAATGCCAAGTTAGTCAAATATCAAAGTTTACAAACAACAGGACAAAGATGTTTCAAACATTAACTCCGAGTTTCAAATTAGTGAATAAAATTATCAATAGTTGTGCTAGTATTTAAAATTTATGTTGCTATATATTATACAGTCTTGTTAACAGAAAATCCTAGAATCCGTCTCTCTTTAAAAAAATCATGTACTTCATCCATAATAGGAAATATATATTATTTGTCAGTTGCGACCTTTCAGAGGGAGAGAGAGAGATGGCTAGGATGTTTTGAACACGACTGCTCATTGATAATCTGAAGCAATTTGAAAAATACTTTTACACTTTGATTAAACTATACCGAAGTAAATCAAAATACAACCTGCAAATATTCAGAATTCAATGAACAATCTAAAAATTGTTTCGTATTTATTTTCATTGCGTCCTAAATGAATTTTATAACAAAATACAATTTGTGTCGAACTTCATTATACAGACGGTCAAGTTCCTTGTCTAAACTTGTTGATTTGTATTCACAAAATTAACTATTATCACTCGAGTTAAGGAAAGTGTTTATTCTGTATTTTACATACTATTATTTATTAGCAAAATTAACTAAAGAAACATAATTAATTTTTCTTTGATTAGCCATTAGTTTCTCTTCACGTATGTTTTATGATTGTGCTATTCTAGTTGTTAATTAAAAGAAAATTAGTGAAAGAAGACAAATGCTCAATTACTTTCTTTACGACACGATAAAGAAATTTAGGAAAATATTGACAAAATACTCTTTTTAATTCCGGAACGCTAAAGCTTTATTTTTATTATTCAAAGAAACTGTTTTTTTTTTTTTTTTTTTTTAATGGTTTAATGTCGTGTTTGTGAATTTCAACAAACACGAAAAATTTAAGCAATATTTAATGTTTCTGATGCACTTAGAATCAATATTATCATATATGTATACATATCTTTAATGATTCTCACAATTTAGACCTACATTGAAGCTACATTTTTATTACAGTAAAGCAAGAAGATGGAAAACATGTTATATAAGAAAAAGTTTATATTCGCTTTCTGTAGTTTTTCTTTTTCCGTATTTTTCATCTTTTTGACTATCCTTAATCTTTCTTTATGCAGCCAATGACGTTTGCAGAAAAACAATCCAGATATTGTACGTTTAACATAGGCTCCAGCGTGTGAGAATTATCCAGTGGTGGCTCTTGAGGGAAGCCACATTGGTAGGATTTTAAATAAACTAATTCTTGTGTACTGCTTTCTGAGGCTGTACTACTTTCTAAGCTTCCTTCTTTAGTTTGTAGCCGCAAAATTTATTTTTTTAACTAACAAAGGATAAATAATACAAATTTTGTAAATTTATTTCAATTACTCAAGATATAAAACCAGGGGAGATCTGAATTTGTTAAAATTGGATCAATACTTCAACAAATAAATTCGAACCCAAAATCCATCCATTTCATTAATAATCCATAAATAAATATATTACATTACTCACAAAAAACTTGCACTACTGGCGAATTTTTATTTTATATATCACTCAATTAAATTTACTTATCTCGCTGCTTTGGAAAATGTTTTACATTTTAAAGAATTTTTGTTGTTCCAGTGAAGATAATTTAGATCAAATTTTACCATAGTGGTTCAACAATTAAAATTATGCACATATATCATTACTAGTATACTAAGGCTATAAATCTAAGTCCTAGTAACTTACAAATGCTTTTAAAAATAGATTATTATTTAATTACATTCAAAAGTACTGAGTGTAACATGACAATAACTCATCTATTAATGTGTTAAACCTAAAATGGAATGAAGAATATTTATTTTTAAGTATGTGATTAGTAAAATTAATTATAGATTGGAAAAAGTTACATAATGCGTTAGGATAAATTTGATTATATTTACTGGTCATTTAAAGAAAATTAACACAAATACTAACTCTGAAACTTTCTATTTATTACCTTTTTTTAAAATTTATTAGCTACAACATAATGTTATTGTCTTTGAGTATCAATGTATCAATTAGCACCGTTTTTGTCTTGAAGACCACTTATACGATTAATAATAAGTTGCGAGTCTTAAATTAAAATTGTGGTGAAAATGATATTAATAAATATAAAAAGTTACTTTTTCCGATTTTAAGTTAAGATATTTAATCATTATTCCTATTATTTACACCATACTCCTCCACCTGATTGTTGATGTGAGTCATGTGAAAAACCTTCTTTCAATGTTGGTTTCTCGTTTCAAGCCTTGGAATCGTATACCCGTGAAATAAGATATTATGCAATCCTTTTATTCATCCGCTCCCCTCCATCAATGACAAGAAGGAAGAAGAAAGATGCTATTGTTTACTAGTAACACTCTTCTGGGAACTTAAAAAGAAAGAAATTGTTTTCTATCAAAAAAATCTTAAATATTAAGACCAAGAGTGTTATAAAATAGAGGATCTGCCCATACGTATCTTAATCACATAAACTCAATGAAGCCAAAAAAAAAAAAAAAAAAAAAAACCGAGCATCGTTTGAGCCGGCACGTCTGATTGGCTACTCTCGTATCCACCATGATTGTTGGCTCGAAACATTGCGATCTTAGTGGCGCGGAGTGGGTAGAGTAGGTGTTGCGAAGCTGTGACGCGTGGCTTCACGATTTTGTTGTATGGGCAGATCCTCTATTTTAAAACATCCTTGATTAAAACCTACTTTATCGACCTAGCTCTTTTCCTGTCACAACTTGTATTTTGCACACGACACGTAGGAGCATCGTAGCAGACGCCCGCTTCCAATGTGTTGGCAATGTTGCCCAATAAAATGCCTTGCCTTCCTCATTCAATTACGATAAAGGAAAACTAGGACGGATAGTCGCGAGCTGGATACTCGAAAGTCTACTGTATTTGTAAACAGAGTATGTTTTAAATATGAAAATATCTTTTTAAAAACTCTTAAAACATTAAAATAATTTTAATAACATCATTCAAAATTGTATTTTATTAACGTTATGTTCCAATTTAGTTTCTTTTTTTTAAATCTCATTAATTAAAGATAACAGCTTTGTTCCGGAAGTAAAAAGTTACTAGAATATTATCGCGAAGGAAAAAAATTGTTTAACTTTCTACTTGTCAAAAAAAAAAAAAAAAATCATCAAAATTAACTCTACTATACTACGCGTCACCCAAATTGGTGTGGCATCAGCCAATAAGCTCGAAGTGCGCTGTTACTAAACCTTCAGGGAGGAATCTAATCATTCATAATTGATTTTGTTCGTATTTGTGGACAATTATGAATGATTAGATTAGTCACTGAAGGCTTAGTAACAGCGCAGTGCGAGCTTATTGGCTGATGCCACATGCCAATTCGGGTGACGCGGACTATAATGAAACTTATTCAACAATGCGTCAATGCGTATAATCACAAGGAAGAAAAACAAGCTTGTGAAAAAAAAACTTAAATCTGTTTTAGAAACCATGAAAAATTTCAAATTGATTCTGCTGAATGTTTTCAGAAACTCGTGTAGCGTGAAAGAAAAATCATGCATAGACATGTCAACATCTCTCCTTTGTAATGGTAAAAAGAATGTGTTCTTGTTACTATTTTGGTCGCATTTATTGGGGATATTACAAAGTGTTATTTGCCCTTGTATTTAGGAAAACAAAAATAATAATAATAATTCGAAAGAGTTGTACTTCCTGTTATTTTGTTACATTTATGAGATTGAATAGCATTGAATGAACATTTAATTATTGTCTACTTGTCGTGGAAGACTTAATTATGATTAAGATAATGTGTAGATCAAAATACGTGCCAAAAATATACATCTGTAGCTCATCATAAGTATTGTAAAATGTATAAATACAGTAACAAAACGTGCATAATCATTCAATGGATTTGGTATAGGAAAAATAAAAAGAAATTAAGTAAAAAAAATATAACTGCATATAAGCAAAAGACTGCAGAAAAATGTTACCTACGTGCATACTAGAAAAGTAACTAACATTACAATTTGTAATGTACTACCCGGTACTGATTCAGAATTAACAATACGTATGCATAACGTATACGAACTAAACAACAGAATTGATTACATATTAATAAACAAATACACACATACACACAGATACACGTACATATATTTATTAATTGTTCAACAACCAATTCATTCAGTACTGTCTGATTGCAAACTTGGATCAGACTGAAGAAAAATCTTGAATTTTTAGTGTAAATGAATGGCATTTTGCAAACATGTTTTCAAAGTTATTTGTTGTAATGAATGTTCAATTGTATGAAGTCTGTTAATATATTTCATTCCTACTCGGTACTTTGTCATAAGTAGATATTTAGTTAAGACGGGAAAAGTAATAATCATCCAAACTCACAAAACTACAACATTAAAATAAACAAAAGGAAAGTAAACCAATGTTGTAGTTTTTCTCATAAAGACAATAACTGCTAGCAATGCCATAACAGAATTAAGTGTATTTGGATGATTGTGTTTTGCAAACCACTTGACTTATAATTAGAAAAATTCCATGTTTATATAATGTTATTTTAGAATGTGGGGAAAAAATATTATTATTTTCAAACTTTGATGGAATTTAAAATAATAAAAAAAAATGTACGGTCATATTTGCTTACGCTCCTAGCTCTTTATAAATTTAAAGCTGAAGAGTCATTGGATGAAAAACAAAGAAAAAAAATGTGTTACATAGTCGTTTTGCAATTTTTATTGTCATGAATTTATCTGGTGTAAGTGTTTCTGTTTATTATAACTCAAAAGTATGTAGTATAATTAAAAAAATGTATTGTGTTTAATGAATTTCAATATTTGATCCATTTTACAAATACAACTTTCTTTCTACACGATAAAAAAAATCACCCATTTCTTCCATGTATTTTTTGTGATGCAGTAATACTAGAACCATATTTTAATGATCGTTGCGTAATAAATTTTATGCCTTATAACTATGTTACTATTTTTCCTCTGTGGTACTCGAATTAACTTATTTTTCTTCTTTTTTTACTTACATGTTTTATGTCGTAATGTTTCTTTCCTTTTTCCTAAAAATGGCTATAATTAAAATGAACATTTGTAATATATACTTGTTAACATAAGAACATTTATTGAAAACAAAAACGTTTTAAACTATATACAAATAAAAACAACGTTCAGTAACAAATATTTAGTTCAGAAATAACAAAGAAAAAAATTAAAACTACGAAACTAGAGTTATTTACTTTTTTTCAATGTAGTAGATTTATTGCGATAATCAAACAATAATTTTGCAAAAGGAAAAATGCCATATTCACTAAATGATACCAATAATAATAATAATGATAATAATAATAAAAAACAGATTTGTCTTCAGTCAACGTTAGAAGTTTTGTATGTATGTATGTTTCAAGGGGAAAATTGAAAAAAAAAATGCAATATAGATACTGTACTACATTATTAGTACATATACGTATTTTCTTCGCATACAAAACAGTAAATAAAACAGGATATATACATATATATGTGTATATACAATATATACAGAGTGTTTCGAAACAACACCGACAACGTTTGTGAGGTGATTCCTGATACCAAGATAAGACTAAAAATATATACCAACCAGGGTGCACAAATTCTTCCATTCAGAGTTATAGGCTACTGAAAACATAAAAAAATGAACTTTAAAGGTCCATAACTCAAATACTAAGGAACCTACCCTAATCGAATCCAGACTTTATTTAAGAACTAGTATGTGTTCTATCTAAATATCTATTTTTCAGAATCCAGCGGTACTTCTGCAACAATTTTTATAGAGGTAGTTGGTGAGTAATTCAAATTATATGCCCGTAGCCAAACTGCCTCTATAAAAATTGTTGCGTGAGTACCTTAGGATTCTGAAACATGTATTTCTGGATAGCGCACATATTACCGTATTTACCGCACATGATCCTAAGACGCGCTCTTTTGTCGATTTTTTTGCCTCCAAAATCAAGGTGCATCTTAGATTTGAGTTATGCAAATTTAGGTCGGATTAGATGAAGTTTTGCCAAAAATTGCTACATACCAGTATAGCATGATAATGTGATACCGATCATGGATTGCTATAAAACAGACGCAAGCAAGTATTGTACCGTAATTACATTAGCAAAAAATAAGTACCAACAGATGCACATGAATATACCGTAAATTCCAGCAGTAAGTTCAATGTTTCTTTATTTTCCCATGACATTATTTGTTTTCCCATGTTTATTAATCCTTTTTTTCCATTCTTTAAAATCAAGATTTTATTTTTAGATTTTATTTTATTTTTCATTTTCGCCAAGGGTGCGTCTTACATTCGAGGATTTTTTTTTTTTTCAATTTTTCCTTCAAAAATTGGGGGTGTGCCTTATATTTGAGGACGTCTTAGATTTGCGTAAATACGGTACCGGTAGTTCCTAAGTGAAATCTTGACCCGACTACGGTAGAACCCATAGTTTTGGAGCTATGGGCCATTAAAGTTCATTTTTGTCATGTTTTTGGCAGCCTATAACTCCGAAAGGAAGCATTTGTGCACTAAAGTTAATCTATACTTTTCGTCTTATCTTGGTGTCAGGAATCATCTCCCAAACGTTGTCGGTATTGTTTTGAAACACCCTGTATACAAATATTACTTCTTGTTTGTTTTCTTAAACAAAAGATTTTTTAATATAGAGAACTTAATATGTTGAATTACGCCTAATAATGTTTATGTGGAGCGGAAAACGACGTCAAATATATATATATACATAATAAAAGGAACTATAGTTCTCAGCGACAAAACATGCTTCGGAAGAATGTGTGTTAAAGTTAAGATATATATATATATATATTGGCACAAACACCAAAAGACGTGCAGTTAAATTTAGAATTTTATTAACAAATTTGTATTATGTTAAACTGTTTTATGTTAAATGTTAACTTTAAAAAAGATGATAATTAACAATGACTGTATAAATGTTATGCCACTAATCTCTGAAAAGTATTATTTTGGTAATTTGTGTATAAATATTTGGAGAAAATAATGAATGAATATGTAATAAGATATGTATATTTATCGTTATTTCTCAAATAACACCCTAAACTCCTTGATAAATGAAACTAATCAAATACCTTGATACATCTATAGACTCTTCAACAATGAACTGAAAAAAAAAAAATTGAAGGCTTAAGTGCAAGAAGGGAACAGCTCCAATTTTGCATTTAGTTCAGAACTCAAGCAAAAACGTTGTTAAAAATCAATTTATTTTACTTTAGCATCCAAACTTCTTGTACAGAAAGGTATTATTATAGGAGTAAAATCTTTCTTTGCAAAAAGTTTGGAGACAAAAATACAATAAATTGATTTTAACAATGTTTTGCTTCAGTCCTGAACCAAATTCAAAATTATAGTTGTCCCCTTCTTGTACTGAAGTCTTCAATTATGACACTCATTTTCTGTTTCTTTGATTGGTAAGCTTTCAAGTTTCCCAGGTAGGTCGTCAAGTCAATTGAACAATGTAGGAACAATCCAAATCATTGCATTTGGATTTTTATTTTTGAATCAGAAAGAAATTATTGATATTGCCTGGTATTTCCCTGAGACTGTACTGATCTTCTGAACTTCATTTGTTACATCTTCTGTATAACGATTAATCCAAGATTCTCTCTGGGCCGCGGTGGCTCAGTGGTAAAGCGTTCACCTCAAGCGCATGGGGTTCATGGTTCGATCCCATCTCGCGCCAAGTAAACTTTGTGGTGGACAAACACCGTGTGCGTGGGTTTCCTCGAGGTTCTTCCGTTTCCTCCTACTTTCTTCATTCTACCATTTCATTCATTTCTCATCATTACCGTCTCCTTTAGCCTAGCCGGCATAACCTTTTGACTCAAAACTCAAAGATTTCATTTAATTTTTTTCAAGATTCTCTTAGAATCCAATTCTTTAACGAATGCAGAGCTACAAATTCTGCAATTCAAATATACCTTCTAATTTAGTTATAATATGATCCTTTTAAATGAAGTGAGTTTAACGTACTGTGCTACATACATAACTATTCATTGTTCTTAGGATATAAAACAGCATCTCGATTGGGATAAAACGGAAACTATTTTCCGATTGCTGTCAGATCTGAACTATGGCCGCATGGATAGTAGCATTGTCAGGTGTCGCAGCTGTAAAACTTTTGCTTTCACCGATCTCGATCACCACATTCTTAGTGTTTAGTCGATTAGTACACAGATATACTGTACCTGTAATTTTTTTTTCTTTTAAAAAAGCTAAAATTTAATCTGGGTTTTTTTCCAACGAAAATAGTCCTTTACGTAAGTAGAAATTAATGTAATATTGTAGAACTGAATAAGAACAATTTGGTGAGATAGATTGATATATTAGGTTGTCTAAAAAGTATTGATCCCTTGGAGGCCAAAATGATGTTCGATGACCTTCTGCCATTTTTCTGGCAACACCATAATCTGTGTTTCTGTGGTTTCTGGTAAAAAATTGTGACACATGGTTTTCACAGATCTCTTTTGAAACTAAATTAACACTATTCAGAGAGTTCTGTAGATACCGAAACAAATGATAATCTGACGGTGCTAGGTCAGGTCTATATGTGGATGCATTAAAACCTCCCAACCAAGTTTTCTCAATTTCTATCGGGTCGTTAAAATGTATGTGGTATAGTGTTGTCAGCGATACTTTTTCTGTTGACCAGTTCCGGTCGTTTTTTTTTTTTTTTTTTTTTAATTGTTAGGTGTACTCGCGCTAATTGTCGATAATGCAGATCCAGATCCAAGTCGATCGTTCTGCCCGGCAGGAGCAGTTCGTGATGAACGATGAAATTTCAATCCCACTAAACGCACAACGTAACTTTCTTGGGCGTCAGTGTCGGCTTTGCACAGACCATAGAGCTTTCTCGTCGCTTCGAGCACAATCTTTTTCTCGGACATTGTCATAGGTTATCCATTTTTCTTTGCTCGTGATCAATCACTTCATAAATAGATCGAGTTCGTTTCGTTTCAGTAGTGAGTCGCAGCTAGAAATTCGATCGAGTAAATGTTTTTGAGTCAGATCATGTAGCACCACCCAAACGACCAGCTTCTCTTTGTAACCAGCTTTCTCGAAATGGTTTGACAATGTTTGCTGATGGATGTTTGGTTCGTCAGCAATGTCAGGACTGCTTACATGTCGTCTTTGCTCGATGTATGTGAGAATATTCTCCATATTTTTGCTATGCTATGATTAGTTACCCACTGCGACAAGCATCTTCGATATTGAAATTTCTATAAACAATTGCACCTGAGCCATTTTTAATTGTTGCTTTCGATAACATATCTTGCCTATAAACAGCACAAATTTCTTCTCGTTTCTGTGAAAAATTTGCGTCTTTGTCAAAATGACATTGTACAATGTAGCGCAGTTTCGTGGAAAATTCACTTATCTTCACGGCGCAGTACCTTACGACTAATTATAAGAATTTCACTACTTTTTGTATATCTACCTGCTTCAGCGTCAGCTGTAAACGACGTTAGTTCTGACCTGCTGCGATTTGTATACCCTGAGATATAGGACACTGGTGCCATCTCATCCGCAAAAGGCTCACTATTTATTAGATATCTTTGTTGGAATGACCTCATGTATAGAGTTTGTTCATAATATTGAAATATATCGTTCGCAGATTATAATTTTGCTATCTCTTTTCAACTAATATTTAGGGATCTTCTTCTTCCTTACCTCAACCATAGGTTAGTGGGTAACATGGAAGTTTTAAAACTTTCCTCTCCCTTGGGAGAGTTGTTTTATACTTTCATAAGATCTCTTCTTCGTAACTGCATCTAGATATTCTATCCTTGGTCTTTCTCTTCCTGGTTTTCCTTCTGTCTTTTCCTCTATCAACACGGTGATCCGATCGGAGTGCCGAATAAGATGACCAAGCATGCTGTTTCTTCTTTTTCCTATTATCTTCATGATCTATCGTCCTTCATTAGCCTCCTTTAAAACGTCCTTTTCCTTTTAGTCCATGGTATGCGGAGCATTCTGCGTCAACACTACATTTCAAGTGCTTCCAGCTTAGATATTTCAGCTTTTGTCAATGTCCAAGTCTCTGATCCGTAAAGCGTCACGTTCCATACTAGAGTCTTAATAAATCATTTTCAAACATCCAATGACACTTTTCTTGATGTTAGCAGCCCTCTTTTCGTATTGAATGCTTGTTTAGTTTTGTGCTATTCTGGAACTTACGTCTTTTTCACTTTTTCCGTCCGAGGATATTAGACTTCCTAAATAGGGGAACGTCTTAACGTTTTCCCCCTCTATCCATATTGAAGGATAAGATATGAAATTCCATTATGTTAAGACAAATACATTTTACTTGCTATGTGACTCATGGTCATGATTCTTGTAACACGCAGGGTTCGATTCTCGTTGGTCCCTGTTCGGGATAAGCCATTTTTGTAACACGATTGGATCGTGTTGGGTTCGGTTCCAGTTCGGGGCAGCCGTTCTTATGGCCTGCAGGGTCTAATTCTTGTTCGAGCTAACCACTTTTGTGACTGGTAGAGTCTGATCCTTACCTGATTCCATTCGGGATAACCAAATCTTATAACCTTGCTGGAAACAACTCCCGTTCAATACAGCTTACCTGTGGTGGATTTTAGCCATTGGCATGAAAAAGGCATTCGCAACAAAAATGATAATACTACAATAGAGAGTGCGCAAACCTCCAAGTTGGATCGCGAACCAAAATACTGTTTCATTGAGGTTGCAACTACGAGCGCCCACCGTCCTTGCCGCGCCTGCTGGCGATAGCGGAATGAGTACAAGTTACTAGACGAAAACATCCACCATTCTTGGGTAGTGATTGTGCAGAAATGCTGTAAAGGTAATTGTACATAAAGAAATTGATTGTATGTAAATTTTATTCAGTTAACACAGGTTATGTATAGTACTTACGTTAATGACATTACAACATTTTGTCAGTGATTTTTACTTAACATGTACCAAAATACCATGAGCCCAAAACTTTATAAATGTGTAATTTATGCGAAGAAATTATTATATATTTTTAATTTTATTCTTCCTTTCTTTAAGGAAAATGACGCACTACGAATGCCGGCTAAATTTTATATTACGCAATGCACTAGTGTTAAACACACGCCATTTCGGTATCACACTTAACCACACTATAAATTGATGGATTTTGGGGGGGGGGATCATGTAGTTATTCTTACGAAGAAGATTTCTCCATGCTTCTTGTTGCTCGTTGGCCAGTCATTATTTAGCTTCCGTGGAAGTTATTACCTGTCAATTCCAAGTGGAATTCACCCTTTTACTTGTGTAGGTTCCTTTATCATGCCTCGTTGCTTACATGATTTCACATATCAAACGTTGTCTTGGTATACGAACATAGATTTTGTACTAATTTTATATTTATATACCTGCGCAGATTTAGCTTATTCTTTTTATTGTCAAACTTATTAAATCTTGAAGGATTACGAGGAAAAATTTTGATATTCTTCTCGGGCGTCACTGTAGTAAAACCAATCAACCACCATAACCACTTAGAGAGTACCTTTCGCGGCTTTTTTTTGCCTCAGCGTCCGTATGTTTACGCTGAGCATGCCAGAAAAGATTTTATAAATATTCATAATAAATATCCTTCATCAAAAATACAAATATCAAAGGGCGTTAAATAAGTTCACCATTAAAACAAAATAATTAAAGTGTTAAAAACAGTAAAAGTATTTTACGATGGCATTTGAATTCAAGGGACTATTTTTTTAGATTGTCATAACCACTTTGCACCTCCTTTGTTCGGTGGACAGGAAGCACGAGTCATCACTCACAGGGTTGCCAACTTTTACAAAGATAAAACCAAAACACAGTTTGCGTCGACGAACAGTACATAAAGCCTCATTCCAATTCAGCCAACAGTAACTGGGAAATTTTAAAATGGAATGGGAGTGAGGGGGGCTACACACTCACATTCTCTGAGTCAGAACAAGTGACGTGAGAACTGGTATACATAAAAAGGGAAACAGCTTAAAAAAAGAAAAAAAAATTAAAAGTAAGAAACTCATGATCGTCCAAGAGTAGTTGTGGCTAGCACACAACTGGATCAAACTGCTAAAGAGAAATCAATCTTTCCCGAGAGATTAATAAATAAAAGACAGAAGAAAGAAAAATCCAAACACAATATGGCTGTGATTGGTATATGACAACATCATATACCTTCTTCACACAATGAATGTGATAAACTTCACAAAATCAAAGGTCTTATTACTTAGACATTTACTAAAATATTTGCATAATTTGTGACAGGACACATGTATTGTACGTAAGAAGATAATATGTTTCTTTAATGTCGTTCTATATATGGTGTAGGTTAACAGGTAACCAATTAAATCACACCACTCAGGAAGTTCCAGTACTATTAATATCTGTTTCCCCTTGCTTCTAACCTACTATAAACATATAATTATAGGGACCCACACAACAGAGATGAGTGCTTTACCACTGAGCCGCCGCGGATCCATGATACATATTGAATACTTTGATATAAAAATCTTACCATTCTTTCGGAGAAATTAGAATTTTGTATGAACAATTTCATGTTCACGTTAATATTTAGGATGTTGTGAAAATGAACGGTATAACAATCTAACTCCTCGCTCATATATATTGTAAACCTGCACGCGATAAAACGCCTTTTCGGGGTCAAGTGGATAACAAGTGTGCTTTTTGTGTGTATTCAACAGCCTCTCTTTCATCAACAGAATACTAAAATTATACAAATATAATAAGATTACAAACTTTGATAACGACTGCGTGTATAGGGTAAATTTGATTAACGTATCTCATCAATTGCCTTTGTAGTAATGCATATAAACCTACAAGTAATGAAATACCTGTCTGCCTTGTAGCGTGATTGTCAAGAAGCGAAGTTCAACACATTTTTGTGAAGTGAGAATTTCACTTACTTTCTCTTGTCTAAGGATTCTACAGGGAAGCAGGAACCTTCTTATGTGCTTCCAGTTCAGCAGCGAATAGAAGTCGTAGATGAAGATGCCAATGAGCATCGAAACAGTTTGATAGTTTTTTTTTTTCCCCCGAATGTAAGGTAACCTTTTATATTTGACTAAAAACAGAATCATGTGTAATTACAGGACTTTAGTTTACTATTGAGGTACTGAATTTTACTATGAAACAACCATGCAAACCTAAGGTTCTGAAAATGAGATAATAACAAGATGATTTAATTACGTAATAACACTGCAAAAGCAAGCGTCCTGAGGGATTTCTCCGTAGCGGCATAGTTCGACTACGTATATGTGTATGAAGACTGGCTCTTGGTTCTGAAAATGCTATACCAAAACAAAAACAAAGGAGCATCTTTCACTAAAGCACTTCTGCTACATTAATTGCTCATTATAATCATTGATTAAGCAGAAAATTTTAAGAATGAAAGAAAATCGTTGCTTTACAAAGCATTGCCATGTTTTCTGCTGCGTGTTCTCTATGTGTTCTACTCTCGTCAAAAAGCACACTTAGTTTGTTCCTCCCTGTCTTTAACAGTGGGAGGAAACCTCTTTAGCCAATCAGGTTTTGAATAGCAGAAGAATACAAATGATTTTGTTTATTGTCGTTTATAGGTAAGAGGAAACAGAGAGTAATTTGTCTTTTGAATAGCGGAAGAATATAAATGATTTTGTTTATTGTTGTTTAGAAGTAAGAGGGAACAGAGAGTAGGTTGTCGTTTGAATATTGGAAGAATATAAATGATTTTTGTTTATTGTCGTTTAGAAGTAAGAGGGAACCGAGAGTAGTTTGTCTTTCTCTTTTCAATAATGGAAGGATACAAATAATTGTGTTTGTTGTTATTTAGAAGTAAGGAGGAACACAGAATAATTGCAATAGATACGTGGTTGATTTAAAATAATAAAGGGTGGTGTTATGGCATGGTTGGTTGTAATTCCAATCATTTATAGCTCCTACAATAACAACGTGGCCAACAAAATGTAGCAGTCAGTGCTGTTTTTGCGCGGCAAGTAGACCATACTAAATTTCGCGAAATAATAGGAGTAGGACGGTACATATAAAACAGATGTAGAAACGCTTATCGTTTTGATCCAGGTGGATTTCTGTGGATCTTTCCTATGTATCAATAAGTATACCCACATAGCACAAGGACGTCCACGGGACGTCCGAGACTGATCCGCAATGGACAACAGAACATCCTGGGATCATCTGAATTTGCTCCCGGGACATCATAAGACCTCCGTGGGATATTAAATGGAACCTCAAAGGGATGTCCACTGATAAATCGTGGGATAATGTGGTCCTAGATATGTCCGGCGTTGTATTTCCCTGGGATCTCCTGTCCATCCTGGACGTCCCGTTGACATCCTACGTGGAATCCTTTAGGACGTCCCATGCAGGACGTGCATGGGATGTGTACTTATTATCCCGATAATCCCGGGAACTATATGGGATAATTGGGATCAAAATGGGACGTCCTAGGGACATCGTGTGCTACCTGGGTAGCTACAGTATTCCTCACAGTTGAGAACAAGCAATGTATCGAAACGAGAAATTAATGTAGTAGACAGGATTGGTTTTAGTGTAACATGAGATCATCTCCTGCATTGTATAATATGAAGTTAGTGTACCAAGTGTGTCACGAGTACACTTGCTTGAGGAATGTAGAAACTGGTATACCGTTTATACATTTTTAAAAGAAATTAATTTGCCTAACCTCATGAACTGGTATATCGTTTGTATATTTTCAAAATAAATTAATGCACCTAACCTCAGAAACTGGTAAACTGTTTGTAATTCTCACGGGGAAATTAAGTTACCTAACCTCCAGCGCCGGATTGGCCACGTTGGCTACTTGGCAATCGCCAAGGACCCTATGCCCGAGGGGCCCCGCAGGGATCACGAGGCGCAGAACCTGTAGGCCTTGGTCGAATTTTCGCGATCGCAAATGCTTGTTTGAGTCTTCCTACCAAAAAGATTGAGGTCAGTCCGTCATATTATTGTAGCATATGGACCCTTCTATTATACTTCTACCGACGCGATCAAGGATCTAAAGTAGAAAATGAAATGAGTACTCACCAACAGTACATGGGATTTGACGCTTGTTGGACATCCTTTCATTCAAAATAAGTATGTCATAAAGAATCTGAAAAGAAAAGCACATGAAATATTTAACGTAGATTTAGTGTAAAAAATTCCGGGGAGACCCTCAAACAATTAACATTTCTCTAGTCCCTTTCAAATTCACCTTATAACAAGTCATTAAAAAAAATGTTGTAAGGACGTAAGAAGAGTATTGTAGAATAAAATTAGTTTTTGGAAATCAATCAAAACTTGATATATTTTATCATTGATTACTTTTAGAAGTCTTACAATCACGGAAACAGAAATATGACTACTGTCGTCTGGAAGCACAAATCTCAGTAAATCAAACCTGTGTGTAGTGACCTGATTTCCTGTAGTTTTATTCCTATTGTCCTTTCATGTTCACTGATGGACAGGCATTTAAGAACCCCCAGTAGGAATTCGTGGCTAGTTAGTTAACAAAAAAAGGTGTTAGTAATTGCAGCGAAGAGCCGAGGGACATCTCAAACAGGTTGTAGAGGATTTTAAAAAAATCAGTAGTCCCTTTAATACTACATGTAACCAGCCCGAACGAGCACACAAAAAGTTGTTCGGACAGTTAGACGCTCGTACAGATGTTGAGTGTGTGTCTGGGGTATGGTATACTACGCTCTATGCAAATTTTGGCATAGCTGAGCGATGGTTGTTCTCAAGGTCTAGCTGGTGGTTAGACGCCGTCTCACTATGTTCTACAGTACTCGATAGAGCTTAGCAGTACGCATACAGTAAATAGAACACACTGGATTGCCACAGTGGCATGGAAACTCGCATTTTTCTGCTGAGAGACGGAATTGACGTCGTTACGTATGTACAATGCACTAATTACATTCCCCTAATGAAAACTAAAAGCGACTTGGTCATATTGTTTATTTTCCTCCCGTACCCGATGCCAGATGTGGGTTTTGTGTGGCGAATGCGAAAACATACTGGATTTTCCCGTCATCTGCACGTCTACGAATACGTACATGTGCATTACTGTCTATACAGCCTGATTTATTATTGGGGGGGGGAACACAAATGATGACTAAGGGGACAATGACAAAGACATCAAAGAACACCATAAAATTGTATATTTATTTATTATTTACAGAATCTGTATTTTATTTTTGAATTATCGAAACCAAAATTTTTGTTTCATTTTTGTGTGTTTAATACAAGCTCTTTGCGAGGTACTTCGTTACATAAATTAAAATTGAAGTATTTAATTTTAAAACATAAGAACAAAATTATATTATAGCAATTTTAGATCATATCAATACAAAATAGGAGTACGTATATGTTTTATTCAACATTTGCACTCAATTTTCTACCTTCCAAAATAAGCGAGACACTACAGTTTATTAATATTAACAACTAACGTTGTAGACTATGATACTGTTGTTTGGAAGTGCACCTGGTATTCTTGGATGTTTGTCATGGTTGCAGTAATAGGGTACGATTTGAAATTCTTGAATTGGGTAAAGGCAACAGAAGATGTTTAGTGCATCTAGCAAGAGACACATAATATTACACAGAAATGAGTAGAATTTGCAAATTTGAAATAATTTGGTAAATATAATGGCAAGAATTTCATTGGTTTTGAGTCAGTTTGAAAATGCTCTTTAGCGTTATTTTTAGAGGGGACGGGGGCAGTGCTCCCTATAGCCCCTCCATGGCTACGGGCCTGTTTCTACATGACAGAAACAATTCTCATCATTGGAAACTAGCACCATTCATTCATTCTGCCAGTACAGTCTCTATCGATTCCATTCAAAACCTTCTCGGAAATTAGCAGAGATGTCAAATATCTGTTTTCATTAATCAATTGTTTAGGTTTGGGGTAAGGAGTCATGGTGGTCCTGATTACACTGACTATTGTATTCCTGTCGGCTAGGGCGATCTGAACAATCCAGGCACTCCCGGGTATATTGCGGGAAATGTCTATTGTGAAAACCCTCTGCCTCCTATTGAGTACACCATCGATGGACCTATGTGAGCGGCAATTCTACGGAACGACCACGTGGCTGTCGTGACCTTACAGTCTTTGACTGTGATCACACACAACTATACTTGTCGAGTTGCCCCAACGACCTTCAAATCACTACAAAAATGCTTCTAAAGTACTACAATCAGCCTGTCCTCTATACGGTGACCAATGTGTTGTGACCTTCACACTGAAATCAGTATGTCTCTACAAACACACATTCAATATTGCAAATGTCGCTTGATTCGAATTATGTATGAGGGGTATTCTTAAATGCGTTTCCACCAGTGTATTTTTGTATGTTGCAACATTGTTTTCAAGCGCTATAATTTCATGATCAAGATTTCAACTCTTTGTTAAAAAGAGATACCATACATCAAGCCAGGGCTTTATGGATTATGGTGATTTAGTACATGAAATATAATTTCTATTATGCTCAGCTAATACAACTTATAACATACATCAACAGGAATAGTATAGCAACAGCCAAACAAAACAAAGAAAAAATAAGAATTACAGAAATTATAGTGTTGAATAAAATACACTAAAGGCAGAAAATATTGGTTGAGTTGGTTGCAAATTTCGTCTTAATATGGGCTTAACAATTTTCATGACATACATGATGGATATACCTATCATTTTCGGGAGCAAGAAAGCGATTTCTTCAGATCTCGACTATAGGGAATCTCATTTAGGAGGACCTAAACATATTAAGGGTCTTCACTACAGTGAAATTAAACTACGCTAATTCTAGAGTTTTTCTGTAATATCTTCAAAACAAATAAAAATATTGGAAAAGCAGGAACGTAGTGAACTAGACAATACGATTTTACATGTGATACCGTTATCACAACTCATCTTTCGATTTAGAACTGTAGATAGATTTCGCTTTTTTTTTTTTTTTTTTTTTTTTGCGGGTTCTGTAAATAGCGGCATACCAAAAGCAGATAGGTGAATTGTGGTAAAGATATTTTTATTTGTTTTGAAGATATTACAGAAAAATTCTAAAATTAGCGGTAGTTTAATTTCGTTGTAGTGAAGACTCTAATGAAATAAAGTTACTCTATAATTTTAGGGCCAAGAAACTAATTTATTTATGGTACGTATTCAATAATACAATTCTTCAATAAATGTACTTTTTATATGTACAGGATTGTTGAAGGATAAGGCCATAAATCTTACAAAAAAGTAATGTTCTGTAAAAATTTTGAAAACAAGAATTCTTCTGTACAATTCAGTAATCTAATTGGTTGTCCTTAATAGTTTTTGATGTATATTGATTTTAAGAAGTAAGTATTTATAGCTGTCAACACATTAATAGAGCACCTAGCCTTCAGTCATCATCATTGATTACCAAAGTTGTGTTCCACTTCGTGAATCTCAAAGTAGAACAGTACTAGTTTCTATAGTTTTCACAGGAAGCAGTATATATTCCCCACCAAGCATTTTTGAAGATCAATATTCTTGTTTATTAAGATTTGTCATCTCATCGTTCATGTACAGTCAGAAACAATAGACAGAGCTGTCATTTCTTATACCTCCAACCTATACTTAACATTGTTTCTGACTGTACATACAAAAAGTGCAAGATGGTATTTCGTTTTGAGATATGAACAGATTTTCCACTAAAGAACTTCATCTTACCGATGAAGACAGGCGAATCTTCCGAAACAGTGTAGGAAGGTTGTAACAAGACGCAGTACGTAGTGACAATACTCATCAGAACTTTTAAGTCTACAAGTTCGCTGATTCGGAAACGTACAAAATAATAATTTTGGAGAATACTAGAACACATTATCTACACTAAAGTTCTCCATCTTCTTCAATGCAAGCTAGTGATGGGTACTATCGAATACTTTTTCCTATAGAATAAATACTCGATAGTTTCATTCGGTAGTCCAATAGTTTTTATATTTATTCAGCGGTAGTATTCGTACGCACTTTTCTAGTGACAATACACTTATTCAATACTCTGCCATTTACTATCCAGATATCTCTTGATTCTACCATTTATTTTATATTGGGAATATACCAAATACGCTTCAAGTTAAGGAAGTTAAATATTTCATTGAATTACTTCATCATAAGAAGTGAAGTATTCGTTCTCTACTTAACCAAAAATTGTATAATGAGAAGATATTGATAAAAGTGAAAGTGAGAAAACAACATTGAGAACAAGTACACATTGAGAAGGCAAAAATTACTTAGCGATTGTTTCCTCTGTGAAATGTCTCTTTACTTTAACTACAGCTCAAATCCATTCGATAATCTATTAAAGTAGTAATAATGATGTTTTCCACTCAATAGTGTTTTAGTAGAGTCCACAACAGTGTTTAAAAACACAGCTACATAAACACACAAAATAAAAGTTCTGTGCATCGAACTCCAGGGTATGTATTCGATATGACACAGAATCTAAATTCGAAACCCTAGGAAGATCGATCGTGTCAATTTTTTGTTATGGGTGAAAAACTTAATCGATTCTTGATAGGGAAGATACACGTAATACAACTATAGAAAAAAAATCTATGCAGCGAACTTTTTTTTTTTATTGCTGTATTATATGCATCCTTCCTATCAAAAATCGCTTAAGTTTTTTCGACCATAACAAAAAATTGACACGATCGATCTTCCTGGGGTTTCGAAATTTGGATTCTGTGTAATAAAATACATCGAATCCACATCCTGGGCTTCACTACACGGAACTTTTTTTGAGTGTGTATGTGTGACACTGTAATTAATACAGAATTGAGGTTGTTCATATAGAGGTAGGGATGAGGAGGACATGTCCCCTCCAATCTTGGAACTGGGACAGACTGTCCCCCCCCCCCAATAATCCGATTTGAAATGTGTTTTTTGGGGAAAAAAATTGATGATTTGTGTCCGATTACCACATGTCCTCAAATCTGTCCGTCTCCCAATGTTGAAGACAACTCTGATCCCTGATCCTCCACAGGATTGTTTTTCAACTTCACAAATATTTTGAGCATCGCTTAACAAAACAAAAAAAAAAAATAAATAAATAAAAAATAAAAATAAAAAAATAAGAAAAAAGAAAGAAAGAAAAAGAAAAGGTCTTACTTGTCCCCCCCCCTCCCCCCCTATGTTGAAGACAGATTTGCGCCGCTGGTTGCGAACATGAGATTTTTATGGCGCACACAATTTTTATTGAAAATGAAACAATCGAACTTTACTTGCATTATAACCATAGGCAACTCGTGAGATAAATCACGTTGGAAAAGATTAAATTTCTGTCGCTTGAAATTAAGGGAGTAAAGGTTACCTAATATATATATTTTTTTCTTTACAACAATTAGTACATTAAGGAAGGTTTCTTCTTTCAGTTTAAAGCAATAAAATCTTTACCTTTTACTTGTGTGATTTCCATCACGAAGGCCTTTGAAATTATAATGATACTTATAAGAACGTTAAATTCAATAACGTTTAGACCTCAAAGCAAGTTATCTTGGTTTTGTGACAAACCAATTCCGGACTCTAGTACTTCTTTTGAGTGGGAGCAGGGCCGGCTCTATCATATGTGCAACACTTGCATTTGCACGAGGTGGCAAGGTTTGAGGGGCGGCAAAATCTATCATAATTATATTTTTTAATATAAATATTTCTTGTTGGAAACAGACTTCATGGTAATGGTAGTTAAATTTACTAAACTGAACTTCTATTTGAATACTACATTATAAATCATGTTTAGATCGCATTGGTTTAAAATCACATGGACAGTGCTAAAGCAAATGGTCAAACAAATCCCAGCACGAATTGTTGTCAAATACAAGAACAATAGTGAACATACGTTCCATTTAGTTAGTTATCACAGTTTTGATATGAAAACTAGTCTTGTCTTTGTCACAAACAAATTCCTTATCATTGAAGGTGGAAACATGTTTTTCTTTAATTTTTTGAACAGATGTAGAAGGAAAATCAAGAGATAAAGATAAAAGAGCTAGTTGCACCGGAATTGCAAACTGATATATTGAGATTGAAACTCGATATTGAATTCTATAGAAAGGATTACCAACTTTCCTCTGCAGATATGTTTGCTTTATCTTTCACTAACATAATAGATTATTTTTGAAAGAAAAAGCAGACACAACGAGATTGTATTTGTAGTGTTTAGGCCTGTCTGACAAGGAGACTTACGGAAGTGTTACTCACCGATTTGAATGAAACTTTGCACACTTGTAGAACATCGAAAAATAATCGACACGTATTTTTTTCGGCAATGGTGAAGATTTAAGAGAGGGAACCACCATGGAACTTTGCAAACTCTTCCTCTGTACTTTTCAGTTTTAAGATGATGATGGAACAAAAGTCAGAAATTTCTGCAAAGTCTTTGCAAGTGTTCGCTTTGCACTTTGCACTTTTAACTTTGCAGAAATATTTTTTTCGTGGAACATAAACCTTGCTGTAAATTGCAAAGCGCAAAGTGAAAAGTTGCAAAGTTCAATGGTGGAATAGGTCTCTGACCGTTTCCTCTACCAGCTGCCGATGAATTTCAGCCCCGGTTACATGTTTCGCCTACTGAAATAGAATAACTGAGCAGACTTCTTCACGAGACGAGTTTTCCAAACGAGTCGCCTTTTGTGTTTACATACAACTGGTGCTGTTGGTAGCGGGTAGCTGAAACTCTGCACAGCTGCCAACTCGATGTACTAAAATACCACACACGCCTCATTTCTCTGTAACATTTGAAACTCGATAAATATCGACCTTGTAGACTTAGTTTCTGATTCCCCTTCGTATTATACTGTTATAAATTACATTATTATCAATAAGAAACCACATGTGTCACGGTATAGTGGACGTTCAATAAAATGTGTCGTCACTAAAAGAGATTTGGAATCACTGATGTAGTGTATAGTTTATAGCATACATACTGTGTATATACTCGTACAAGATTTATTTATTTATTTAACAATCTAACTCCAACAGGAACGATCATCCCCAATTATGGGAGCTTTTACTACAATTGGTTTACAATTTAACTTATAGTTAAGCAAAGAGAAAAATACACATAATATACACATAAAGAATTTTACAAAAGAATATAAAAAATAATAATCACAAATATATAAATACAATTTTACATACACACATTTATATATTGTTTGATAAATAGTTTATATATAAATACTTCACCTTCACACACATAAACATACGTTCTACACTGTTTACATATTTACATTTCATATACATTCAAAAATTTGCAGCTATGTATTAGAATTAATTTATATTTTTAATGCGTTTTGCATAATAATATTGTACTTGTTAACATTGAAAGTGAAATCCAAATCATGATTTCTTACCATGTCATTGTAGTTGCTTAATATTCTAAACAGTGGTGAATTTTTATAACGGTTCGTCTTAGGTATTTTATTTACGAAAAAGTTCCGTGTTCTTAAGTTACATTGACCTGCATTAAAGTAAATCTGTTTTAAAATGTCCCTACTTTCAATGTTTCCATTCATAAGTTTATAAAGAAACATTTGTTCATGTAATCTGCGCCTTTTATGTAACGGGATAAACTGAAATTCCTGTAATATTTCATTATAAGAAATTCTCATTCTATACGATGAAAAATTATATTTCTTATAAAAAAGGAAACGTAAAAATTTTTTCTGAATATTTTCTATTTGTCTCTGATAAGAAGTATAATTCGGTGACCAAATTATTGACCCATACTCTAGTTTAGTTCTAACAAGATTATAATACAACAGTTTAATAGCCTCCAAATTTGTAAAGTTTCTTGTGTTTCTAATAACGAAACCTAGTTTTTTATATGCTTCTGCCATAATAATTTGAATATGATCATTAAACGACATCTTACTATCAAAAACAATACCAAGGTCTTTAACTTGATGTTTCTTTTCTAGTTCAACATTATTCAAATAATACTTGTAGTTCTGTATGTTTTTATAAGTTCCAAACCTTACATAATGACATTTCTTTACATTTAGTTCTAAATAATTATCTTTACTCCATTCAAATATGGCATTTATATCTTCTTGTAAATTTTTCATATCACTTTCTTTTAAAGCTATTTTATATAATTTTATATCATCAGCATACATTGTACATGTAGAATATTTTATTTTTGCTGGAAGATCATTTACATATATAATAAATAATAGTGGTCCTAAATTTGACCCTTGCGGTACACCTGAATTCATATTATAATAGAATCATAAAGCTTGTCTATATGCAACATATTGTTTCCTTTCTGAGAGATACGAGGCAATTAAACGTAGGAAAGACCGATTAAGTCCAAAGCTAGATAATTTGTTTAATAAAACATCATGATTTATTTTATCAAATGCTTTGGTGAAATCAAAATATATATGCTATCTATACATTTCTGGAGATCTAAAGCCTCGTATATATCTTGAGTAAAATTTATAAGGTTGGTAATTGTCGACCTACCTGGTATAAAACCATGCTGATTTACACTTATATAACTTTGCACATGATTAAATATTCTTGCATATATTATATGTTCCAATATTTTAGCTGGGGCACAAATAATGGAAATAGGTCTATAATTTTCAATCACCGTATCATTTCCTTTTTTAAATATGGGTGTAACTCTCGATGTCTTCCATATATTCGGAAATGACTCTTTCTTAATAATCAAATTGTATATGTAACATAAGGGATATCTAAGAATATCTGCACATGCTTTAAGTATATAAGGAGGAATACTATCAACACCGCAGGATTTCCTTGGTTTCAATTTCTTTATTGCTGCTTGGTATTCATCTACTGTAATTAATTCTAAAGTAAGTACCTTATTTGCATGAATTTACTGGAACACATGAATTAACTCAATTAATAATTACTACTCCAACAGAAACGTTATTTATTCATTATACACCGATTTTAACGTAAGCATTTATAACATGTTTGTCGTTTATTTAAAAAAAAGTCTAATCACTATACACTGTAATTTGTGACTCTATATCCTGTTCTTCATCTTTCAATTACATTCATATCTGGAATCTCTTTTTCTGTTCATCAGTAAATAACTTTGCAAAGACTTTGCAACTTCGCAGTTGCAGAACATCATACTGCAAAGTTCTTCAAAAATAATGATGGAACTCAAAAGCTTTCACATTGCAAATTTCACAATGTGAAAATGAAAAGTTGCAAAGTACAATAGTGGAATAGGCTTGTAGACTTCTCATAAAGAGAGCGTCATTTTCTTTCACGACAACGCGCACCCGTACACATCTCAGAAGACCACGCTGTTGAACAGTTTCGCTGGTATACCATCGACCACTCTCCCTACAGCTCCGACCTCGCTCCAAGCGACTTTCACCTGTTAGTATATTTGATGGTGCACCTAGGAGGCCGTCACTTCTCTTCAGACGAAAAGGTGAAACACTTGGTTACAACAAGGCTGAATACGTAAGGACAGGATTTTTACCAAACGGGAATATTCAAACTCATTTCGCGATGGGATAAGTGCCTCAACCGATATTGGAGCTATGTCGAAAAATAATTTGTATTTTATGTTCGCTGTGTTTCACTGCAGCCTTTGTAACCTTACTTTCTGATCACTCCTCGTATAATAGGTTTCTATCAAGTAGCGACTTTACGTATTACTGAGGGGTTGATTGGTACATTCTGTCTCAGAATTGATTTTAACCAAATATTGAATGCTTCATAACGTTGAAATCCTAACAGTTAGGAACCATTGTACTACACCATCAAGAACTAAGAATGAAATCAAGCTCAATCTCAAAGCGAAGAATATGTCCTGTCTCTTTGAATTACTTTGTCTACAGACGGTTGCATTAAATTACCATAAAAGTAGAAATTCATAGGTGATAGGTCTGGGGTCAGGGTGGTCACTCAAGAAGATCATTGCGTTAGGAGACTGAACATTCAACATATTAACTTGTAATGAGAAGGGGCGTCGTAACATTGAAATATTCCAGCATGTCACCAGCTTCATGCAACATACTCGGAGACATGTCGAGATCCACTAATGCAATGGTCTCTGTGATGCAAACACGAAGATCCTGGATTGTGTTTAGTAAAGGTAGCTGATATACACGTTGTTTGACAAAACATCGGAGAAAAAGAACAATCCGTCTGTTTGGTAGTCGCAGTTCAGTTCACGTCTGATGTCTGACGAGGGAACCTATCCAAGTGTAACTCTGACTTCGAGTCGAGACTATGGTCGTTGGATACCTTGTCCCAAAAGAACATAACACGAAAAGAGATACTTCATCGATCGCAACCGTTCTGGAGATATAAGCGTGAAAAGAAATTGAGAAATTGAATTAGGAATTGAGCTCCATACTATACATTGCAAAGTCGGATTCCGAGTCAGATTTTTCGGGAACGTTGGGTAAGGAAACACAGCGGATACATATCAAATTAGTGTGTGGAGCCCAGCACCTTTTGAATGAAAAATTTGTGTCCCCGGGGCACTCGCAGGGTCCCAGGCGGGGTCCAACTCAAAATTTGCAAATGGAACCTGGGGTCAAGTAGCATATTGTATGAGAGCTATTGTTAAATAAAAGAAGATGGAACAAATCTCAACTCCCTACGATAACCCTGTTCAAACGGGCAACTGATCAAAATGTCAATACAACCTACATCAGAAAATCTACGGCCAAGCTTCTAAATCCGTTAAGTTGCGACAATAACAAAACAGAAAAACACGTTTAAAAGTGCAAGGTATTGAAGTAAAGAAAATTGCTGCAATCTCTCACACAGTTGCACAACGGACCTTATCCAAGTATAAGTGTGACTTCGAATGACCAATGGACCATAGAATGACCATGACCATTGATTTCGTGTCCTAGTAGAGAAAGAATACATTGTCAATCACAACCGCCGTGGAGGGTGGAGAGGTCAAAAGACAACGCTATATGCTTCGCGCATCGGGACCCCAGATTCACAGATTGCATCGTGAAATTTCTATCGGAGGGTTGGAGAAAACTGTAATAATGGTGCAGAAATAAAATATATCGGATGATGCTTTTGAGAGAGAGTCTCTGCAGCAATTTGCTATACTTCAATACCTTGCACTTTTAAACGTGCTTTTCTGTTTTGTTATTGTCACAACTTAAAGGATTTAGAAGCTTGGCCGTAGATTTTCTGATGTAGGTTGTATTGACATTTTGATCAGTTGCCCGTTTGCACAGGGTTATCGTAAAGAGTTGAAATTTGTTCTATCTTCTTTTATTTAACAATAGCTTTCATACAATATGCTACTTGACCCCCGGTTCCATTAGGTTTCCGGTTTCACTTTCACCTGTCTGTCTATTGTTAAGCGAGATTTGTTCCAATTTGTATTCGGAAAGATAATTTGTAATAATACTGTATATTCACAAAAATGTCCGCCACTGTAGCTACTACCACTAAAAATAATAAACATATTGTATTATGTATTTCATTTCACTGACTACTGTACAAATATGAAGGGGGCGCGGTGGCTCAGTGGTAGAGCGTTCCCCTCTGGTGCTTGGGGTCCCTGGTTCGATCCCAGCTCGCGCCGTGTGGACTTTGTGGTGGACAAACACCGTGCTCGTGGGTTTTCTCGGGGCTCTCCCGTTTCCGCCCACTTTCTTCACTCCACCATTTCATTCATTTCTGATCATACCGTTTCCTTTAGCCTAACCGGCATAATCGTGGGACGTGAAACTTCACGTAGGATATCCACTTTCCATTATGTGATAATCCGATACAGAAAATCTCCTCGCTCATTCATCTATTTTTTCAGAGAAATACACATCTCCAGACGGCAATTTTTATTGGTCAATGTGAGCTCATGTGGTACCTGTGAGATAAACTTTCTCTCCTTATCAATTGCACGGGGACACCGAGTGACAGTGATGTGGTGTATGCATAACTCGTTTGCATTGTCACGAACATTTTCCGAGGGTCCACTCAAGAATTTCATCCGAACATGATGTTGATTAGTGCCTACAGGTTCATTTTTCTAAGCTGTGTCTCCGGAACGAATTTTGACAAATGATGTGGCAATTCGCTATTACTGAACCCAATGCACTGCTAGGTTTTTTTTTGTTTTTGTTTTGTTTTTATGATTTGCTGTGCAGAAATTCCCGTTTGAATTCGTGAAGAAAAACAAATTCGCGTTTGTGTGCCCTCCACGGTACACTTTCACATATCCCTGTTCAAGAACGCATTACATCCTGCCTGTTTGGGTACTCCACCCTGTTTGTTGGATGAGTACAAAGTTGGTGACGTTAGACATGTGATCTTAGTCTATCCCTGTGATGTGTTGCTGAGATGAGTTTCAAAGGAGACGTCAAAAAGGATATTTCATTCACGCCGATCTAACATGGCCTAAGTTATTGGCAGAAAAGTATGTATATGTATAATAACACGCACTTTTGTTGACAACTGTAGTTTTAGATATCCTTATATTAATACATTCTCACATATCAAAGAAAGAACACAAACTGATTAGGAAAATTCTGGAGCAATTTTATTGTCATTGCTTTCTGTTTCAAAGTACAATCATTTGCTTTGTATAATTTGTGTTTTTGGATATTCATCTTGTTTAGAAGTTGAGGTTCATCTAAATGATCTGAAAATCATGCACAAGCGACATGGAAGTCTTGAAATCAATTCAGTAGATTCCACGCCAAGAAACCATGGTCCAACTTCAGCAGATCTAGACTATCCATAAATTCGCCAAATTATCAGGGCAATAATCCATACAGCGCTTCCTGGTCCAATGCAGGAAGACAAAAGTTCAGCATACAAATCTAGATTCCGAAGGTCCATAATATTGATGAACTATATCTCACAACATAGCCCAATTCACAAGCAGATCAGAAATGGAAAGTTCAGCAGCAGATAAATTTGGTTGCATGAAGACTTTGTTGTTGGTTGAGATCCACAAATACTGTATATAGCTGGATCGGTCTACATGCCCATAGATATGAGATCAAAGCGTAAATTTGCTTTATAGTAGGGTCCAATGCAAATTTGTTGACAATATGGATGATCCTATGCGATCCAAATGTAAATAGTCGTCAATATACACCCAGTATGAATCGCAAACATAAACTGAATGTCTTTATAGATCGATCGGTCTATAGGATCCAGGTAATGTCAGCTTGGTGATCCAGAGTATGTTCCAATAGCAGCACATACTTCCAGTTTGTTATTCAATAACAGAGCAGTGAAACCAGATCTACATTTCGACGGTCCATGAGGTGTGCATAATGCATTTCATCCAAACGTCTTGTATATTGGCGATCTGGGTGGAACACAACTAGCTTGTTGAAACCCATTCGATGCATCACTATCAACCTTGCAAAAATATATTCCAAATTCATACATAGAATAAAATGAAGACCAAGATGTTTTTGACCAGATAATATTAGGAACCAGTAGATCCTGTAGAATAGTTTAAAATCAGTAAACTTGCTGCAGTCTCTAGATCCATATTAGTGCATAAGCCAAGATAAACTATGTCTCAATACCTCATTTTCTAGTCACATATTCCCAAAAGTGACATCTAGAGTAATCTGAAGACAATACATTGATCTCATCTACGCCATCTATTTCAGCAAAAACGTAGCTACTTGTCTCTTCACATAATGAGGTGGCTTCAAGGCAAGAGGTTGATGATCCATCAAAGGTTGTACTCCATAGTATGTAATACCAACAAGAATTTCAATGCCGTCGATGATGACAACATCGGTTTAGGCCGAAATATGTACCCTCCTCTGACCCACTTCCTCCTTAGACATCACCATACCCGCGAATCGTCGATCCTAGGAAGTCCGCGGTTGAGAAATCGGGGTAGTCGCTTTTGGGTTGTCTTGCCAGGTATGGACATAACTTCAACTAGAAGAGATCGCGCTAAGGCATGGTGTGTCGGGCGTCAAGTCCGGGTAAAGGAAGTCCTCAAGCCATGGGCACGGTTAGTCATATCCAGGGTTGTTCGCAGTTAGGGAAGGCACAAGTAGAGGTAAGTTTTCCCACGGCGAAGACTTTTTTGTCAAGTCCGGGTAGAAACAGGATGCTTCCTCCCTCGGGTTATAATATCTCGTGTTTGTCAAGTTCAGTGTAGTCATCTCAGGGTAAAGTCTTGAAGGAAGTTCCTGTTTGGCGTCATAATCGGTGGAGGTCAGCTGTTTTATCAATTGGTTGGTATTCTCTTCTTTCTCTCTTTTCCGTAGAAAAAGTCGTAGATTAGAATTCCAACGAATTGTTACAAAATGGAAATAGTATCGAAACACCATACTTGTCTTTATCCCTGAAGAAGAAACGCAGAAAAGTACAAGGCTTCGATTTACATTAGATGACAGTCTATGCTACCATCTTCAACAGCTGACGAAATATAAATGAAGAAACAATGCCTCAACATGTATATATATAATTAAAACGCGGACTTCCTAGAATACAGATTGAAACGTAATTATTCACTTTATTGTTGCTAATGTAGTTTGAAAACTTAACAATGTATTTCTTATTAACAATATACTTCTGCTACAATAAAACAAGTAGCAGAGTCACGTGTACACCACGTGAACGAGTTTGTTTTCAATGGCTTTATGCTATGCCTTTGATGGAATTTAATTAGATCGTACATCAAGGGCTGCTGCCGTCGTACAGAACGATAGATTCGGACTTATAGTGTTGAAAATTAGCACCAGTGTGCCTAGCAATTTAAAAAGGACGGCTGGAATTGGTGAACAGATAAGGTGTTGTATACCACTCTGACAATGAAAGACCGCATACGTTTTTTTTAACAACCTATCATAAAATGAAAATAATTGGCTGAGAGGTTTTAATCGATCCATTCTTAAGCCCGATCCCGGCCCCATATGAGTATCATTTGTTTTGGTCTTTGCAGAACTCCGTAAATGATGTTGAGTTTGTTTCAAAACACATTGCGAAAACCGCGTGTCATATACTGTATATATTACCAGAAGTCTCAGATTCTATAGCAACAGGATTTTGGTATTACCGAAAAAAATAGCAGAAGGTCATCGAACAAAATGGCACATATATGATTTCATATCATTTTCGAATAACAATAATGTCTTCTCAATTTTAACTTCCAAAGGCTTACTAAGTTTTTAGCAACCTGGTATACAAAAGAGTTTAGAATAACAGCAACTTCTTAGTTATATCAAATATATATATATATTTAAAAAATATATCATTATCATGTGTAGTGGAGTTTCTCAACTTGGGGATCGGGACCCCTCGGAGGTCGCGAGAGGAATACATGGGGACTCGAGTGGAAAAATCTTTAAGTAACTTGAATTTTGTGTAAATCGAATTTGTACATTTTCATTAAGTGTAGTATCGCAAGAAACTATATTAATGCAAGAAGATCTCAGCCTATGAATAATACTAATTCCTAATAGTTAACAATCGTCGCTCCGCTACGTTTAAATCTGTCTGTCTTTATTTGAAAATGACTAGTAGGGTGTATCGAAAAAAAAAACTTTTTTTCGTTGTGGTAAGGTAGGTAGTGAGGAAAAGTGGCCATTTCTGACCAAAAACACGTCTCATTTTTTCAGATATTTTGGAGATCGTTTAGGTTTCGTGCATCGACCTTGAAGTTTTGATAGTGATTTGGGTATGCAACACACAACTATTTCACAATATATATATATGGCTATTTTTTTCTGCATGATGGTTGTGTATTGTTTTGTTTATGATAAGTATGTTAATTTCGTGTCTCAGGGGTGGATTCCGATGCTGTTTACTAATGCTCTTGGTCAAAATTGTAAATTTTACGCTAAAAATTCCTTTTTTCTATTTATTTTTTTCCTATTAGGTTTGACTGTTTTTTTTCTTTCGAAAGTTTTCGGATATAAAAAACTAAATAAAAGATGGCTTTCTAATTACTAACAGTTCCCCAAGCTTATTATGCTTTGAAAATAACCCAGAGCACATCACGAAGAGGTCGCTAGATTGCGAGGTCTATGCACTCCAAATTATGTTGGGAAATATAATTTTACTAAAATGTGAATACAAACGCCATTTGGTGTTTATTATTGAGAGATATCTCAAATAATTTTAGAGTAAAAATTTCTCGGCAGATAACATTGCAACATTATCTCATCAGTTTTGGCTAGAAAAGTTTTGACAGTAACGTATTTTTATGTATGATTTACTATGAAGAAAAATTATAATTTTCTATTTCTCTTTCATTCAAACCTGCCGGTTTCAAGCTATTAATTACTTATATTCTAGAATCCATTATCAGAGACCATTATTTCATTTCACAAAATATACATTTATCAACAAGTAGATATCTCTACAGTGTAGATCAAGAATAGCAATACCAATACAAAATAATTACATATATCCCTCCTTCTGGGCAAAATAAACAATATAGTTTATAAGCGACGTTTTATTCCTCGGTGCAAGTTTATTTTATGGAAGCCTTAATCATTATGGCTATATACAGATATACTTTGCCTATCTATAGATATAGCGTTTTCGGGAATTTCTTCAACTCATTTCGGCTAATATATATACGAGGAACAGTCAAAAATTTCCCGGAATGTTGAAGTATTGGCATTTGTGATGCAATTACAATGAAACTTGTACAGTAAAGTCCTTAGGTTCCCCAATTATGAATACGATAAGTGTGAACAGATCATAACAGTCATTTTACGAGTAGGTACCTAAACGGAGGAGTATGTGTTAATCAGTTGATGTATTGTCACAATTTGAGCAACGCCGCAACATCAAGTTTTTTTTTTATATACAAATTGGGGAAATCTGCTTCAGATACCTACTTTAATAGCCCTAAAGTCAGTTTACGCTAGCAATGTTTTAAGGAAAATAGCATCGGCATTCGTTTCGTCACCGTAGAAGTCATCATAACCAACGCGACGGCTGAACTCAGTGTTGCCACAGTCCTAGCTCTGGAATGGGCTGAAAAATAGTACCGAATTGAAACAAAAAGGGCTGAATTCATTGTTTTACCATATACCAGTGTAATAAAAGGCTCTATAACACGAAAGTAAAAGAGGTAAAGTTCTAGAACATCCCTCCCTCTCCAAGAGTCCAAATCAAGAAAGTACTCTTTTTAAAAATTGCTTTTTAAAAACATCCAAATAGGGTGAACCGAACAACTGTAGAAGTAGATGAAACTTCACTTGCACGATGGTCTTCTTCACAATATTCAACATTTGATTCAACGTGTGTGTTCATTTGTTTTAAGATTTCCAGCTAAAAATTTCCACTACATTGCTTCTTTCTCGTCTCCATGCGCGGCGTGGATGCATCCATCTAACGTTATTCGTTCCCGGTATAGTTCGAATTACGAATTTTCCACACACACTTCGTAGCGTCACTTGGAGCAATGTCACAGAATGAATGTTCAACAGCATTTTTTAACAGTCAACGTACAGTATGAGTAACATGAGGTGTAGGATAAGTCTTACTGTCACTTACTGTTACTGAAAATGTAACACGTTTTTGTTAAATGGTGCTGAATTGAGTAGAATTGTACCAACTTTTTCACAAAAGGGGCTGAAAATGTCAGCGTGGTACCAACGGGCCAATGTATGATAAAAAGGGCTGATTTTGGTACAATTGTACCAAGTGTGGTAACACTGGCTGAACTTCGGAACACATAAAAACAGGCCTTTCGTCAGCGTTTCCAGCAATCGCAGGAACGGTGGAGCCAGGGGTGGACTGGCCATAATCAACTACCGGCCCGATGGCCGCTGCGCCCTCCTCACATCAGTGCCTTTGCGCCCTCCTCGGAGGGGCTAAGACAAGACCCGTCTTAGCCTCGGGAAGGCGCACAGTTTCCTCTCTGAACACATTAAAAAAAAAAAAAAACTACAAAATTACTTTATAAATTTGCTAGCGTTTGGCCAGCTAGAGCTCCACCCCAGACCCCGGTATTTGCTCGGCCTTCGGCCTCGCTCTTTCTGTTTTCGGCGTGGGAATGCTATTAATGATATTAGATTTACCCCTAAATATATAGATTTGACTCTAATATCGGTCATTTTGGACGATTTTTACATATCACCCTTACCAACCCCACGCTCCGCCCCAAATCCCAGTATTTGCTCGGCCTGCGGCCTCGTTCGTTCTGTTTTTGGCTTTGGGAATGTCATTATAATGATCTTAGGGACCCTGAAATTTATAGATTTGACTCTAATATCGGTCATTTTGGATGCTTTTTATATATCAACCCTCCCACCCCCACTACTCCGCCCCCAGATCCCGTCTTTACTCGGCCTACGGCCTTGCCCTTTCTGTTTTAGTCTTTGGTGGTACCATTAATGATCTCAGCGACTTCGAAATATATTGATTTGACTCTAATCTTGGTCATTTTGGATCATTTTTACATGTCTCTCCCTCCCACTCCCGCCGTTAGAGGTGCTAGTGGCGTTACATAAAAACAAGACGCCGTTCAAGACTTACAGATGAACATCTGGAATCATTGTTCTTGATGAACTCAGAAAGAGACATTCTGACAAAAATAGACAACAATCTTATTATTGACAAAATGTGTGAAAAAAGCAAGGAGATGCGAAGGCTCCTTCAAGCATAAAGCAGTGACTTTACTTTCATTTTCCAGTTTTGTTTTTGAATTTCTTATTTCGCTAGGTAGGTATATAATTCTATATTTACTTTTGTTAATTTGTAGTAAATGATTCAGTGTATACTTTTTATTAACGGTTTTAAAAATAGATGAAAAACAAGTTAATGTTATGATGAGCATAGCTTTAAAAGGACAGAAGTATGAAAAATAGCATAAGCCCCAAACTTAACTCAAATCTTCAGTTATAATTAGGCTGTTAACAAATGTAGCCGAAGAATTTAAACAACTGGTGTGATTTTTGTAGTCTCAGTTAAAGTGTGCAGATTTATATAGGCTTAATATACGAGGCGTGTTTTTTTTAAGTAAGACCGTTTGAACATAAGTACACAACGAAAGATTATTTCAAAAAAGTAAATTATTCACGAACGAAAGGTTATTTTCAGAAAGTACATACTTTACTCTATTTTTCGACATAGTTGTCAAGTTTGTTCAAACACTTATCATACCTCTCAACCAATTTCAAAATACCCTCTTCATAAAAACTTGCCACCTGCTCCGATAACCAAGAGTTCACTGCCGTTTTCACATCGTCGTCATCATTGTAACGGTTGCCACTGAGGTGTTGTTTGAGATGGAGGAACAGATGGTAATCGCTCGGCGCAAGATCAGGACTGTAGGATGGGTGCTCAAACTTCACAGCCAAAACTGTCCAACAAATCGCGAGTCTGACCTGCAGCGTGAGGTCTTGCATTGTCATGGAGAAGAACAATGCCCTTTGTCAGCATGCTGCGTCGTTTGTTTTGAATCGCTCTGCGTAGCTTTCACAGGGTTTGGAAGTATGCTTCTGCATTGATAGTGGTTCCTCGCTGCATGACGTCGACCAACAAAACACCATGCCTCTTCCAAAACACCGACGCCATGATTTTGCGCTGGGACAGAGTCTGTTTGGCCTTCACCTTCCATGTGGTTTGTGTGTGTCTCCATTCCATGCTCTGTTGCTTCGATTCGGGCGTGGTATGCGAAATCCATGTTTCGTCTCCAGTTACAATCTGACTCAAGGAGCCGTCACCTTCTTCGTAATAACGAGTCAAGAACTTCATGGCACACTCAAATCTTTGGTTTTTGTGGTTCTCTTTAGGAGTTTCGGGACCCAACGGGAGCACAGTTTCCTAAACTTTAGGTGTTCAGAAACAATTTTGTAAAGCACTGATCTCGACACGTCAAGAAATTCGTTTGAGAGATCTGTTATTGTGAAGCGCCTGTTCTCACGAACCCTCGCTTCAACTGAAGCCACCAAATCGTCTGTAATCGAAGAAGGGCGACCGGAGCGGTCCTCATCATGGACGTTGTCACGGCCATTTTTGAATTCTCTTACCCACTTACGCACTTTGCTTGCACTCATAACAGTATCACCGTACACTTCGCAAATCTGTCGATGAATTTCTGCAGCAGACAGGTTACTTGCTGACAAAAACCGTATCACTGAGCGAACCTCACACGCGGCGGGCGACTTAATAGTCTTAAACATTGTGAAAGCACAGAACACAACCGTAAAGGTCAGCTACAGAATTGAAACTGAGCACAGTTGTTCCCGAGGCATGCCGGTACACGACGCACACGTTAGTCAGGGGTGCCCACAAGGGGGGGCTATGACGCAAACTGCGTCATTGAAATATTTGGGGGAGGGTTAAAAATCTATATTAATATGTTTGAGGGGTGTAAAAATTAATCGAAAAGTTTTTTTTTATGGAAGAACACCTACGGATAGACAATTGAGGGGGGTGCGTCATGGACATGAGGGGGGGGGGCACCACTGCGTTAGTTGCGGTATGCGCGCGAACTACGAGTGTCTACAACAAAACGGACCTTACTTAAAAAACACGCCTCGTATTTAGTTAAAAAAACACGCCTCGTATTTAGTACTCAAAGTCTCTTTGTTTGTTTATGAAAATATTGAATTTGTATAATTCTATCGTGACTAACTGCAATACCTACTTAATCTTTTGTTGTTTTTTGTGTACTAATTTCCCGGGGAAAGTCCCCTAGTAATTTCTTTTATTAGGAGGGGGTATTTCATACAAGCGAAAGCCTCAGATGGACGGCGCCCTCCCAGAGTATGTGACCGCGCCCTTTTTACATAGTCAGTCCACCCCTGGGTGGAGCAAGTATGTATGTGTTCCGGAGGTACCTACTTTGAAGGCGATTAAGTAAGTGTGTACTTATATTGTGATAATAAAGAGTTACACCAAAATTCCAGGAACTTTTCGACTGCTCCTCGTATATAATATAATTTACATACCATGATTTTATATATTTTACCTAGTCTAGCCTTAAATATTGTCACAAACTTTTGGCTTTGACTGTAGAACCTGTTGTGCAGGTGGCAAGGTACAATTTAGCTCTAGGTCAGCCCTGGCCAGTGTGTGTCGAACAGAGAAAGAGAACGGGTGGATCTGCTTCGCTTCAGCATGGAATGGAGTGAGTACAAAAATAGAGTTGCAGTGTTTGCCTTGCATAAGGGTGGAAATTCACCAAGTGAGATTTTCAAACTGCTGAAACTTCTGAAAATCAGCAAAAGATTTGTTTACCGCACAATTCAGCGGTTTACTGAGACCGGCAGTGTACGTGGCCGGCGAAGGAATGGTCGTCCTCGCAGTGTGAGAACAGTGGCAGCTGTTAAAGCAGTGGCTGCTCGTGTGCGGCGAAATCCACTCCGGAAGCAGATCATGGCACGGGAGCTCAACATGGCCAACAAGATCAATATCCAGGTTACTTTCTGAAGACCTGAAGGTCAGAGCTTATCGGCGGAGCACGGAGCATTTCTTGACACCACAGCTGAAGCAGCAGAGGAAACTGAAGCAAGACAGCTCCTACAGCGGTACGCCAACAATGCACATCGGCAAATCCTCTTTGCCGACGAGAAAATCTTTACCATTGAAGAGACCTTTAACCGCCAAAATGATAGGATATATGCAAGCTCTCGAGAAGCTCGTGGGAGAGTTCCGAAGGTTCAGAGAGGTCATCACCCCTCCTCAGTCATGGTTTGGTGGGGGTGAGCTATGAAGGCCACACCAGACTTCACTTTTGTGAGCAAGATGTAAAAACAAGTGCCAGGGTATATTTGGAAACTGTTCTGGAGCCTATTGTGAAGGACTTGAGTGACACCATGTTTAACAATGATCATTGGACCTTCCAGCAGGATTCTGCGCCAGCTCATAAGGCAAGGATGACACAACAGTGGTTGGAGGCCAATGTATCAGATTTCATCTCCAGTGCTGAGAGGCCTTCTGGTAGCCCCGATTTAAACCCTCTGGACTACAAACTGTGGGCAGTGTTAGAAGACATGGTCTGCAAGAAAAGACCCTTCACTTAAAAGTTTGAAGCGTTCCTTGGTGGCAGCAGTGGCGGATTTTTCGATTGATACTCTCCGTACTGCGATAGATGACTGGCCCAAGAGACTCAAAGCCTGTGTGCGTGCCAATGGTGGACATTTTGAAGTTTAATAGGTGCCAATTGTAAAGAATATATGTGGTTATAACATATTAAAAGCAGATTGAAAAATCTCAAACCGTATCTCATATATTCACAAAAAAGTGTGTGACAGAATTTATGGCTAGACTAGGTATAAGCAAAAACATCGTGAAAATTATGTAAACAAAAATATATGAATGTAATATTCGAAATACAACTATAATTTCGAGATTATTTTCATTCTTCGAGATCTATTATGTATCTTCGAATTGACGTAAGCGATGGATTAACATAATCGTAGAATTACTGTAATGAGAAACTAAAAGGTAAAATTTTTAAATTTTTGTTCAATTTTTACATGCACTACGTTTAATTAAGCGTAAATTGTTTTTAGGTCGTTTTATGCTTAAACTATTCCTAGCCATAATTTCGCAATCTTTAAAGTATCTTTATATTTTAGATACAAAATACAGGATGTTTATTCCGAAGTAACATTGCCCTAAAATAGCTAATCATCATAGAAATAACTAGCGGAGGGACCAGGAGGGCAGGCTTCCCATGAGAAAAGCTGACCCACTTCAGAATTATTTTACGTCGACGAAAATGTGACATATTTATATCAATTTAAATAAAATCATTTTAGAGGCACTTGCTTTCGAAGTATTTAATAGTGATTCTATTTGTCCACGCACTGATATTCTTTTATTGTGACTTTGGTGACTGGATATAATAAAAGTTACAGGACTACTGTAATAGTGAGTACTGGAGCGACCTCTCAAATTGCGCTACATACGTTTTTCATTTGAATAGCATCATCAATATATATAATTTTAGTGTGGTTTCAGTATGTACCGTACCAAATAGTAACCGATGGCCACCGTTCACCAGATATTGGTCAAACAAGTTCCTATTGCGGGAGAGAATGGTAAGCGATAGAGAGAACATATTGGTGTTGATCAATACCTAAAAGGATGGTGAATATTTTGGTACCAAATAGTAACCGATGGCCACCGTTCACCAGATATTAACCAAAAAAGTTTGGATTTCGGGAGATTTAAGAAGCTATATCTTGGGAACCGTACGTTGTAGCGAAATGATATTTTGCGAATTTTTCAATTTTTTTGATCCCTCCATTTTGAGCATGTGTCTTCGTAAAACATATCGTAGAACGTTTTAACAGAACTCTTGAACAAAAGATGTGGAAAAAAATTAGTACTCAACGAAATTAATAAATGGATGTATATATTACAAGAATTGTTTAATGAGTATAATAATAAAGTACATATAACAATTGGTATAAAGCCTGTAAAAATTAATAAGAAAATTTAATTATTTTAAGTTCGTTCCGGCAATGTTCTTGGAGCATTCTCAACTGGTTTAAACATGAAGGTATGGTGAAATAATTAAAAGTGTAATATTTATTTCACATATAAATTACAAATTTAATGCTTTGGAGTTAAAATTGGTGTTTATTGGGTATACTTAATTTCTTTTTAACTTTTAATTCCAAAACAAATAGTTTAAGACTTCTCGGTTTAAAATCTCCTGTAAATGCAATTATAATCATTAATGAAATAAAAGGTAAATTTTCAGTCTCAGCATGATCACTGAACTATTGCGAGCATAACACAGAGAATGACATATTTTTCTTTTAACACCTTAACTGAAACATGGGTCTCTAAGACGTAGTGGTAAATTTTAAAACACAATAGTGGCAGCCCTGGTTTCTCGTGAAGCTTTAAATTTATTTGACCCTTTTATTAAGAAATACCTTAAATTCATTTCAAAATAAATATAATACGAAATTGACTTATGGGTTTCTCAGATCTTGTGTTTCTCATAACGTTTCTGAAACTAATGCTTCGGTTAAAGAATTAAAATAAGAATAGGATTCTACTTTCTTCTTTAAACTATTATTATGGTGCTTGAAATTGAGTTTTTAATATACAAATGACTTAATAGTCCCCTCTCCGATAAATTGGCACCCTCCCAATATCCCTTTTCATGAAGACAGTCTACCCCTGTCTATGCTCTCTGTAAGTTCGCCTAGCGACGCTACGGAAAATCAATTATCAAAGAACATCCATTTGGCACAGTGTCGTAACTAAAGGCTTAGGGGCATCCCCGCAAACAGCGTGGATTGGGGCATCTTCTCTAGGTCTCACTTCATGATTTGGGGCCCACTTACAGCTTGAGGACCCCCGCAATGCAGGGCCCTTATTTACGCCCCTGATTTGCCAAGAAAGCTAACATTCAATTATAAAGAACAGAGTACTAAACGAAGCAAATGTTTAATAAGCATAAAATTACTTATTCTTGAAAAGCCATTTACTATATTGCAACTTGATATCTTGTTTTGTGTTACGCAAGAGCAGATATAGCATGTACTCACGTTATGACTATTATTTGGGTAAAAACATATAGTGTAGCAGAGTGGTGCAGTGGAAGCGTGCTGGGCCCATAACCCAGAGGTCCGTGGATCGAAACCACGCTCTGCTAGCTATTTTTATTTCTGTCTACTAATAATACAAAGGACGATGAGAAAAATTTCGTTTATGCACATGTTCTTTGTAAAACAGGTAAAATGTCTTTCCCAGCTCCTTTCTTCCCTTATAAGTTGCCTGAAACAAATTTTGTAAGAAACATGTAGATACTATGCATTGAGCAGTACTAAATTAGTTTTCGCAAAGCTTTACAGTCTTTGTAAAGAATGCAGTCTTCAAATAATTAGATAGAAGAATATTTATACGTAATCTCGTGTTAAGAAATGAAGAAACAAACTTAAAGGGGGAAAAAAGGAGATTAAAACTGAAGTGAAATGGGCTTGTGATAGCAGAACCAGGAGCCATTTTCTCTCACGTGTAGTGGCGTATAAAGAACTTTGTCAAGGGGAAGGGGTTCAACTTCCCAAATTCTTATAATTTCAGGTGTGTGTATACGTATATCAATATGGTAATTTTTTATTTCTATATAATATATTGCTCAACAGGGGTTAAATCCCCGAAAACTTACTTGTGTACACCACTGCTCTCCTGAATCTTCGAAGTAGTATATAAATGTAGATACGCACCAGTAGGAAGAAGGGCAGAAGACACGTTACACATCTTCTACTAGTGTAAATTACAGCTAATTGTGACCGGCCATAATCCTTCGTCCTCTGTATATCCAAGAGTTAACGTTAATAGCCCAATAGCTACAGATTGCCACAACTAAACTTTATTATGCCTACTTCGAATGATTTTTCTAACTGCTTCCATGGCACCGATTTCTCTGTAAATTTGGGAAGGGGGGGGCATTCAGATACAGAAGGCACAAATTGCATTTAAATTAAGCCAAATAGTGTATATTCTTAAATAAAGTAAGGGGTCCCACATCAGCTTTGGGGGGGCCGGGCCGCCTCGTCCCCCAGGATCGGCGTCCTTGGCTGCGTACCAACATAAAATGTTAGATTCAGAATCCCGCTTACATGTTGGCTTAATGACCCGACTAGCAAATCTATGGCTTGAAAGATGAATTAGAGTTTAGCCTTAGCTTCCTTTTCAGCAGCGAAGCTCTATGAAGCGTGTATCTACAGCCTAACAGGCACATAAACTCGCCCCAGGAATTGAATCCGTGTCTCCGCGCCTACAGCGCGTGCGCTAACCATATAGCTATGAAGGAGTTCATTATCAGATCTAAAAACTTGTGTATTTGTACTCGTCGTTTCCATGTAAAATATTGAGCTCCCTGTATCCGGTACTTTACCGGCGAGTGAGTGTTTTTTAAAAGCAATTATATATTAACTTTTATAAAGCTGAATACTATTGAGTTTACTTCTACTGACGTCACTGGAAATCAATTATCAAAGAACATCCATTTGACATGACGGCTAACATTCAGTTATAAAAAGTAGAGTACTAAACGAAGCAAATGTTTAATAAGCATAAAATTCCTTATTCTTCGAAAGCCATGTATTATATTACAACTTGATATCTCTTATGTTACGCAAGAGCGGATATCACATGTACTGATGAGTATACTATGAAATATAGCTTGGAGTGTAGCAGAGTGGCGCAGTGGAAGCGTGCTGGGCCCATAACCCAGAGGTCCGTGGATCGAAACCACGCTCTGCTATTCTTTTTTCTGTTAAAGCTTCATCAGCAAATAGTCCACAACAGACGCAATATATTCTAGTAATGAACGATTTGTTAAGGTATAGCAAGAACATTTCGGATCCAACTAAAAACACATCTCTATATGTGATCGAAATCTTGATCTAAAATCAAAATATGAAGAGAAACATTTACAACCAATGACAAAATATGCGGAGTGCGCGGCACAATTAGTGATGCCACCCCGTGGGAAAAATCTCATTTAGTGGGAAGTTTTGATGTTAATTATTCGGAATGGGATAAGGGGAATTTTCGTGGAAATTGGAAACATATGGAATTTTTCGCTATATGTATAATCCACGCTAAAAAATTCTCTATGAACGGGAAATAGGCATAATGAATCATTAATAAGCGTGTTATCAGTTTTTAGTCAGAAGTTTCTCTTTGTCATTTGTGAAGTCCGTGCTTGTGAGGAGTGACTTTATTATATGTGATTCCTAAAAATCAAGTACTAAGAAACGAAATTTGAGCTCTGTTACTTGAAGAAAGAAGAAAAATACAATGGGAAAAAAGGAGGTTAAAAATGAAACGAGATACAATCAATCAATCCACACGAAATGTAGGGAAAACAAAGCTTTTCTAGATGCCTTTCTATTTCAACTGTGCCCATTCTGGCGCTGCCGTTGATGTGTATTTTACTGTACCTCCCTCGAAAGATCTTTCAATTGTTGGATGCGGAAGCGTTGTCAAAATGAATTATTTCACGGACTTCGCTGTCCTCTGTCTTATTAGATATTCTAAGTAGCATACGATCTTCATTCGTCAAGACCAAATAACTGAATGACAAATTGGCAACACAGCGGAGGTCATTCACTTCCTTTCCGTAAGCAAAGAAAGGAATTCCTCCGTCAGAGGTTGGCGGAGCTGGGGCCGAAGTACGTTTCGCATATTTTCCGAGAACACAGATAGAATAGACAGGCTCTAGTATAATTCAGTTCAGTATAAAGTCATGATACAATGAGGTCGACTACATTTCTGACAACATAACAATACTTGTTCTCGATTAAGAAAAATAGTTATTCAGAAACTATTTTAACATGTAGAAGATTGAAATTTATTGATAATTCCCCCAGAGATTGAAAAATAATACGTGACATACATAAGTTTCATTTCCATTTTATTATTATTATTATTATTATTATTATTATTATTATTATTATTATTATTATTATTATTATTATTATTATTATTATTATTATTATTATTGTGCGTCCTAACCTCAATCACTCACATCCAAAGATTCGTCCCCGATGGCTCAGGGGTAAAACGTTCAACCTCTAGCGTATGGGGTTCTTGGTTCGACCCCAGCTCGCGCCAAGTGAGCTTTGTGGTAGACAGACACCGTATGCGTGGGTTTTCTCTGGGTTCTCCCACTTTCTTCATGATCACCGTCTGCTTTAACCTAGCTATCATAACTGTGGGACGTAAAACTGAAATATTTCATTTTCATACCCTTTTAGGTTAAGGGAAACGACAATTAAGACAAATGCTTGATGATAAAGATTTGGTAGAATTATAATGTGGGAGAAAATAGAACTGCCCGAAAAAGCCTTCTTACTTAAGGTTGTCCACTACAAACTTACTTGGTCTGGGATTGAATCAGGGACCCCATGCACCAAAGGTAAGCACTCCACCACGGAGCCACTGTGCTCCCTTAGCACAGATGGAATTTAAGGGGGCCACCATGTTAAAAAATTACAATTCTTTCACAGTTTGTAAATAAATATAGCGTCAGGATATATGCAACATAAACTACAGTGCAGAAAACAAACCAGCCTGTGCTAAGTAGCCACTGAAAAGCATGAATGTTGTGAAACCAAGTTTGGACAGGGCATTCAATATGTGCGTCTGCGTGATAAGCGGAGGAGGGGCGCGTCTTTAGGAAGCAGGCATGTCAGGGAGGGTAGTAAAAATACGTAAACTTTTGCACTAATAGTAGCGCAAAGGCTACATTTGTAAAATAAAAGTGGAGGTTTTGTATATTGTGCAATCCTTTTCCGTATGCTCTCAGGTATTTTATCTGTCGTATTGCACATGTAATGATTTTAAACCAGCAGTGTTATTCTTAAATATAAAATATTTTGCTGTATTACTTACTATTTAAAACTGTCTCTTGCAGAAATTTGTTTCTTATAAAGAAGTTTCTCAATGCAGAGTATTGAATTTTACCTGTAAAACGTGTTGTGCCTAAACTTGACCTGAACCTAGAATTCTTGAGAAGAATTCTACTTCTTTAAAAAGTTATCATTGTTACTCTTGAAATTGACTTTGTAAAATATAAATTACATAGTAAACCACTCTCCGATCAATTGGTATAGCACGCTTCCAACATCCCTTTGCATGAAGCCAGTCCACCTCTGCCTATGCCCTGTGCAAATTAGTCTAGCGAAGCTACTGGAAATCAGTTATCAAAGAACATCCATTTGGTATGACCACTAACGTTTAGTCATTAAGAATATAATGATAAAGGAGGAAAATGTTTAATAAGCATAAAACGCCGTATTCTTCAAAAGCGATATGTTATATCTTGAGTCCTGTTTTGTTACGCAAGAGCGGATATCACATGTTATCATGAGTATTGCATGGAAGGAGGCATACGGTATAGCAGAGTGGCGCAGTGGAAGCGTGCTGGGCCCATAACCCAGAGGTCCGTGGATCGAAACCACGCTCTGCTAGTTCTTTTTCTATAAACCAAAGGGGATACCTATTGTGGGCGGAGAAAACTTTTTTAGTTTGAAAGATTGAACGGTGAGAAAAATTTTGATTTATGCACACGTTCTTTGTGAAAGTGGCACATCTTTCCCAGGTCTTTTCTTTGCTGCGATATGTGCGAAACGTTTAAAGAAAATGCGTATATGTTTCAGGAAACCTCAAACATTTAGTTTCAAAGCCAGAAATCACGTTTATATTACTTGCGATAAATGCGAATGAATACGAAGAAGTGGAATTCTTGTTGATTATTGCTAATAATAATTAAAAAGTGCATTTCCAATATTATTTAACTTAAAAACATTGCATTTATGAAAAGGTTCTGCGAGTTATTTGATCTAGAAACTGTTTCACTTCATAAATATGTAGACATCAACAAAACTGAACTGTTGTTTAAATTCTTGACTGTGTTTTGTGGTAAAATGTTCATAATCTGTTGCTTACCGCGAATTTAAAAATAAGGTTATTGAAGTTCTCAACAGTAAGGATGAGGAAGTTGGCATTATATCACTGCTAAACAGTATAAAAGTTAACTACAGATCTTTTGCTATCAACTCGTTACGTTCAATATGGTTGCCAGTCTCGAGTGTTGATGACAGGAGGTTCTTTTCCAAGTATAATATGACTGTTACTGATAGAAGAACAAACTGAAAGAAGAATGGTAATATTGCTGCATGTTTATCCTCTAACTAAGGATGAGGTTAGAGGAAGTGTTTAAATTCTTGCACTAATTTCTATTTCAGTGAGTACATTAGTGCAGTGAGTACATTCATTGTGCACCTAATCAAGGTATATCCTCATTTTTATATTAGAAATACAGCTTACTACCAAAAATATACTGCTTACAAGTTTCATAATTTTTTAAAAAATGTGCTACGTTTAAAAAATAAATGCGACATAAATGCGAAAATTGTAATAATTAATGCTACTAAATATCAAAATTGTTGCAAAAAAATTTCTCGTATCTACCTCTAAGTTGCCTGAAACAAATCTCGTAAGAAACAAGTGAATATTATGCATTAAGCAGTACTAGTATCAAATATTGAAACATTTTGTTTTCCGAAACTTCCCTCCAAAGTCAGAACTAGTTTTGCCCACGAGGCGAAAAAGTAGTTTACCTCGTCTCGTGTTTTTTTGGGGGGGATTCTCGTCCCGTCTCAATTTTAGAGACCGTTTCTAGTCTTGTTTTGTAAATTTATGTACAAAATGTATGCAGTGATATTCTTCACTTCAGTTACAAGCTATCAGTACTCTTCCAGGTCACAAGAAATCCATAGAGGGTGTGATATAGCAATATTTAAAATATATTTATTAATCCAGTAAATTATGTAATGACTTACGTATTTTTAAACGGTGACAAATAGTGTTCATTGTGTTTGTATGATAAATTTATAGTTTGTTTTTAAACTATAAATCGCGTAACACTAAAACAGTGTTTGAGAGCCAAGATTTTGATGAGAGACTTTGGGAGAATTTGAGACCCTGTCGACATAAATTGGTGGCCATATCTTCGATCATGCTCAAAGTGGACTAATAATGTTCTATCAATTTCCTCTCATTCGTATATTCACCATTACCCGGGGAGAATCTTCTGAAATCATCAATGATTATAATTAGTTTTTCGTTACAAATCAAAGGATAATAATGAAATAATGAACATACTTAATATTTTGTTTTCAGTTTTGGATTTTAGATTTGCAATTCATATAATGTTCCCTTCTAATCGAATTTGAGAGAAAGTAGTTGCCAAAGATTTATTCAAAGAAATGTTTTCAGTCCTCTGATGAAAATAAGGAACACGCTTTTAAGGAAAAAAAAACGAATACTTCCTATAGAGATTGAACACGTAAACTTATGATTGATAGACTATTGATCCAAACCGCTCGACCAGTTTTTTTTTTTCATTTTCTTTATTACAGTAGAGTTACATATAAATCATAAAGTACAGTCAGATTACATGAGTATCAGAGAACAGTTCCTTGTTTTCTATTAGTAGAGTGACAGAGATCAGAATACACGATTACATAGTGGTAGAACGTCCAAGGTCAGGGCGTTAGTTATAAGCTTGAACAAGAGCTACATCGAGGAAATGTGCAAATAGGGTTTTTCGTCTGGTTGGTGGAAAATGTCTATATCTGGTATACAAGTAATCCTGGTAGTCGGTGATACGGCGTAACTCAGGAGTAAAGATATAATGAACAGTACTCGATATTAACCACAGCACTGAGTTGTGTTTAGCGCTGGGAAAGAGACGGAAATCAGGAAATAAGACGAGATCACTGGTAACAGAAGCGGGCACTGTACGGCAAATAGTATTGATCATTCGTTGAAACTTCGCCCAAATATGAGCTGCATTACAACAAATTGTTAATCGATGGTCCAAGTCATCGACACGACCACATTTGATACAAAGGGCACTGTCACTGAAATGTAAGCGATGTCGTTTAGCACGAGTGTCCACAAGGTCGTTCACCACAGCGTACCAACTCGAGATTGTCGGTCCAGAAAGGTGAGAGGCAAAGATATTACTCCATACTCTCGTCCATTGTCGTGCGGGGTGCTTTTCGTAGAGGCGATGAGGAGGGAGAGAAAGTTGGCTAAGTAAATACTGGTACAAGTCTTTCACTGAACTAGGCAACGCAGCCGTCAGACTGGCAGTCATATAAGCATAGGAACAAATAACATCACTATAATACCAATAAACATCAGGAATATGGCAGACATTAAGGGGAAATGTATATGAGACAGTGTCATGACAGTAAGAAAGAAGGGCATGGCTGATTCCCGTAAGGCTGGTGGTAAGGCTCTGGAAGCCTCGGAACAGAAACAAAGCCCGAGCTTTTAGACCGACGTGGATAAGGTTGAGACCACCAGCTTTTGGGGAGAGGCATGTGAAGGGATACTTAACTCTAAAGACGTGACCATGCCAAAGAAACCAATTAACAACACTCGCAATGCGTTGAGCAATATCACTGGGCATAGGAAGCAGCTGACACACATACCACAATTTGGATAGAGCATAAGTATTCAGAAAGTATATCCGAGACAATAAGCACAGCTGGCGTGAACAATGAGACTGGAGAATATGCCGGATGCTGTTTACGAGTATCTTATAGTTCACATGGACTGTTTCAGAAACGGTAGAGGAAAATGTGATGCCCAAGATTTTTAACTGAGGCACTACATTAGTGATAAGTGGATACTCAGAAGAAGCTTGTGTGCCAAGAACCAAAAGCTTAGTTTTCGACTGATTGATCTGAGCGCCAGATAATGCAGTGTATTCCATCAAACAGGTATCAAGGGTGCGAATATCACTGCAATCGTGGATGAAAACTGTCACATCATCAGCATAACTGCAGACTCGTAAGGTATGGCCATGAAGGGAAAGGCCGGAGAGACGAGCATGAATACTATAAAGAAGAGGGCAAAGAGAAATGGCAAACAAGCTCATACTCAAGGGGCACCCTTGACGCACACTTCGTTTGACACGCACAGGCTCAGTGAGAAATCCATTGATTTTAAGTTTACTTTGAGCATTGTCGTACAAGATACGAATCCAGCGAATGAACTGCTCCCCGAGACCTAAGGTGGAGAGTATACGCCACAAGTAATCATGGCGGACGCGGTCAAAGGCTTGATGGAAATCAAGTGACAGGAGAGCATGACAGGCAGAAGAGTCTTCAAGGGTAGCAATAACGTCACGAATGCACTGTAAAAGATGGTAGATCTTCTTGTTTTCAACACACGCATATTGGTGAGGACCCACTAACTTGGCTAAATAAGGGCGTAAGCGGTTGTTCAAGCAGCGAGCGAGAATCTTGTAGTCAAAGTTCAGCAAGGTGATTGGCCTGTAATGGGAAACGGTAGTAGGATGTGATTGCTTCGGTAAAAAGATAGTCACGCCAGCCGCTTTATACGGGGTCCTTGCAGCAGGAGCAAAATGTTCGTTCACTATAGCAGTTAAGGTATCACCAATAAGTGGAAAGAAACGTTTGTACCACTCAGCCGGAAGGCCATCAATTCCAGGAGATTTTCCAGACGAAGCACTCATAATTGCGGTTTGCACCTCTTCTTTGGTGAATGGAGTTTCCAGTGATTGCGCTTCACGTTGATCGAGCACACATGGGAGGCGATCTAAGAAGGAAGATGGTATGTCAACGGTGTCCGATGTGCCATATAAGGTGGAGTAATAGGTGTAAAAAGTCCGCTTAATACCTGCAAAGGTATGGTGGATGTTGCCGTCGTCATCCTTGATGTTCTCAATATATTTGCGTGTACCTCGTTTATATTCTGCCAAGACATGGTAGAGCGACGGTTCTTCTTGAGGGTCGAGGACTGTAGATTTGCTGCGGATTTTCGTTCCTTCCATGCGACGGCGGGTCAGACACAACAATTTAGCTTGATACTGCTTCATGACAGGTAAGGCAGAAGGGTTATGGAGAACAGCACTTTTAGCATCAGCCAAACAACGATAGTAGAAATGGAAAAGACTTCGGTGATTACGCTCCCGCTCAGCACAATACCAGCGACAAAAGCTGGCAACACGTGGTTTGAGATATTGATACCACCAATCAGTAACAGTCCGAAAATGTCTCTGCTGGGTTAACCACTTCGTCCACTTGGTTATAAAAGATTCGCAAAATTCGTGATCCTCAAGAAGAGAAGTATTAAAATGCCAATAACCAGGCCCGCGTTCAACCTTGACATCAGGTATACGCAAGGTAACAATATAAGCACAATGATCAGAAAATATGGTAGGCACAATTTCAGCGTCAAATATGTTGCGAATCAGCATGGGACACGTGTACATGCGGTCGATGCGAGAAGCACTATTACGGCTAACATAAGTAAAGGTTTGGTGACGTGGAGAGGTAGACAGCCAGCTATCTTGGAGATGAAGACCTTGTGTTAACTCCTGCAGGGTCGGACTATAATTAAACCCCGGAGACTGGTCTCCAGGATTTAAAACACAGTTAAAATCACCAGCAAGAAGAACCATGTCACTGTTGGGGAGAATGCAGGAAGCCACATCAGATGCAAAGAAATTGTTACGAGCCACACGTGCCTGAGAGCCACTAGGAGCATACAGATTGAGAAGGTGAATTTTACCGAGCCGACCACTGATAATACGGCCAGTTGGGTGTAGTAAGATAGGGGAAAACTGAACATGACGCTGAGCAACAATTGCCGTTCCAGTGCCAGTGACAGTAAAATTATTGTAAACAGTAAAATTAGGACCAAGGTCTAACACTTCCAATCCAACTTCTTGCAATAATGCTATATCAATATGTGCTTGTTGTAAAAAGTCACGCAGCGAGAATAGCTTGGTATTACTATGTAAATTATTAATATTAATAGTGGCAATCTTCAATGTCATTGAAAAAAGAAGGAACCATACATAGAAATGAGAAGTGAGCATGACAGGCACGCTCACATCACAGAACTTTCAAATAGGCACTAAAAACAAGGGCGGAGCACAGAGATTAAAAAAAAGGAAAACAATAACACATTTGTCACAATTCGCACTTAGCACCAGCACTGCAATACACACACACAAAAAGCAAACATCAGTATCAAGAAATGTGCCAAAGGAAACCAGGATTACCTATAAATATTATAGCATCAGAGTTGATTCTGCGAGGAATCATCTGGTTGAGAGTCAACAGCAGCAGTGACAATGGGAATATCAACGTCAGGAAGGATCTCAGCCTCTTCTTTATTTTTCTTGAACAGTTTGTCACTGAGTTCTTGGCGTCTCGAACGTTTAATTCGAGACCGTTCGCCAGTACCAGAAGCAGAAGTAGGAGAGTTCACACCAGCGCCCACGACTGGAGGTTCCACAACGAGAGGAGAAGGATCAGTATTAACAGTGGAAGGTGACAAATCGTTCTCACCATCGACACTTTCTGGGTTGCCAGGTCTGAGCACGCAGGAAACCACAGAGACCGCCGGCGCCATAGAGCTGGTAGAAATTGGCAAAACATTCACAGAAGGGAGAGTTCGTGCACTGAACGCACTATCACTGGTCGTCATACCTGTGGTGGGTAAAGCCGAAGAAATCGCAGGGGCCAATCGGACGTCGGGAGTTGACGCCGCTGTAGCAGAAGTATGCGGAGAATCACTGACGACCAAAGATGACAAGGATGAGGAGACTATCGGTGGACGATCAGCGACAGATGTTGATAAGCTGCGCTGTGCGACAGACGGAACTGAAGAAACATCATCCGGAGGGATGGCAACAGAGGGGAGAGGGGGGTAGTCGCTATCCTGAAGATGAGGTGCATGGTGCTCATGAAGATTATCTGTTGTGTGAGGAACATTAATGTCCATGGAGATCTGATGGGACTGAGGTGCCTCAGATTGCAATAGGTTGGGAACCCGATCCTGAGACGTCACTGGTAGGCTGGAGAAGTGAGGAACAAAAGAATTCACTGCAGCATCCAAACTAGTAGTAGAAGGGACCAATTTACCCGCATAACTATTAGAGCTGCGAGGTGCGTTATTGGGACGTTGGGGACATTTTGAATGTAAATGCTGGGTACTGTGACACCGTATGCAAGTTTTCTCCTGTCCAGGATAAGTGACCCAGTAACGGTGCTGTTGAATCAGTACGAATGATGGAATCGATTTCTTTAATTCCATTCGTAATAATTTCCTCCCAGTTCGAATTTGGTAAACATGGTCACTAGAATATAGTTCATCATGAATATTATAAATAGTACCATACTGACTCATTACATCCTTAATGGTGTCATTGGAGAGTTCCATAGGAATTACATGTAAGCGCACAGTAACAACCTGAGTATCAGCCCAAGAAATCCGTATATCATATGTGCCTGAGGGATCAGTAAATTGAACTACACCACTGGTGTCATTCAAAACTTGTTCACATAACGCGAGAGACGAAAGTTTGAGGAACACACACTTACGGTAAATATCCAGTTCAAGACTCAAAACCTGTTCAACAGGAAAGGCAAAACGATCATATAACCATTCATGAATTGTCAGAGAGGTAGGCCGCTGGCTAACCGCTCCGAAATCAAATTTCAATGTATTCACTCGACGTGTAGACATATTCCAGTTATTCGCAGTCACAAACCAAGGAAAAAAAAAGACACCAAAACTGTCCCGCCGAAAGATCCACAAAAATTACAGTGAAAAAAAAACACGAAAAAAAAGAAAAAAAATGCTTCACTTAATGGATGAGTTTGACTCACTTCACACAACACAAGCGTAGCAGCAGAGAGCACAGAGAACGTGTTTACTCGACAACGTTCACAGCGCGAATACACTTCCCTGAGCTTCTTTAGACTTTTGTGTAAAGTAGTTTCCTGCTCCACCCCCTTTTTTTTTTATGTCGATACCACTATAAGTTTGTGGTGAATATTTGGGCGTTACAGGTCTTGCAATGCATAAAGGCCTTTTTCGTATAAACTACATTTAATTTTACGTCCTAGTAACTTATATGCAACAGGTTGAATCTGGGTAATGATTGGGATTGGAGTGATCGTAAATGTTTTCATAGTTAGGAGCCTAGATATGCAAACCCACTTAACGTGGGGATTTACTATTGTGAAATTTGGTACTTTCAAATTCTATACGAAATATAAACGATGACAATCCTGTCATCAAAATCTTGGCTCTCAAACACTGTTTTAGTGTTACGTGATTTATAGTTTAAAAACAAACTATAAATTTATCATACGAACACAATGAACACTATTTGTCACCGTTTAAAAATACGTAAGTTATTACATAATTTACTGGATTAATAAATATGTTTAAATATTGCTATATCACACCCTCTATGGACTTCTTGTGACCTGGAAGAGTACTGATAACTTGTAACTGAAGTGAAGAAGAATATCAGTGCATAAGTTTTGTACATAAATTTACAAAACAAGACGAGAAACGGTCTCTAAAATTGAGACGGGACGAGAATCCCCCCCCCCCAAAAAAAAAAACACGAGAGGAGGTAAACTACTTTTTCGCCTCGTGGGCAAAACTAGTTCTGACTTTGGAGGGAAGTTTCGGAAAACAAAATGTTTCAATATTTGATACTAGTACTGCTTAATGCATAATATTCACATGTTTCTTACGAGATTTGTTTCAGGCAACTTACAGGTAGGGACGAGAAAATTTTTTCGCAACAATTTTGATATTTAGTAGCATTAATTATTACAATTTTCGCATTTATGTCGCATTTATTTTTTAAACGTAGCACGTTTTTTAAAAAATCATGAAACTTGTAAACAATATATTTTTTTGGTAGTAAGCTGTATCTCTAATATAAAAATGAGGATATACCTTGATTAGGTGCACATTCTAACTAATGTACTCACTGAAATAGAAATTAGTGCAAGAATTTAAAAACTTCCTCTAACCTCATCCTTAGTTAGAGAATAACATGCAGTAATATTACCACTCTTTCAGTTTGTTCTTCTGTCAGTAACAATCATATTATACTTGGAAAAGGATCTCTTGTCATCAACACTCGAGACTAGCAACCATATTGAACGTAACGAGTTGATAGCAAAAGATCTGTAGTTAACTTTTAAACTGTTTAGCAGTGATATAATACCAACTTCCTTATCCTCACTGTTGAGAACTTCAATAACCTTACTTTTGAATTCACGGTAAGCAACAAATTATGAACATTTTACCACAAAACACAGTCAAGGATTTAAACAACAGTTCAGTTTTGTTGATGTCTACATCTTTATGAAGTGAAATAGTTTGTAGATCAAATAACTCGCAGAGCCTTTTCATAAATGCAATGTTTTTTAAGTTAAATATTATTCGAAATGCACTTTTTAATTATTATTATTAACAATAATTAACAAGAATTCCATTTCTTCGTTTTCATTCGCATTTATCGCAAGTAATATAAACGCTATAATATAAACGTGATTTCTGGCTCTGAAACTAAATGTTTGAGGTTTCCTGAAACATATAAGCATTTTTTTAAACGTTTCGCACATATCGCATAACGAAAAAGTTTTGTCTCTACTTGTCGGCAAAGAAAAGACCTGGGAAAGATGTTGTGCCACTTTTACAAAGAACGTATGCATAAATAAAAATTTTTCTCACCGTTCAATCTTTCAAACTAAAAAAATCTTCTTCGCCCATAATATGTATCCCCTGTGGTTTATAGAAAGAAAACTAGCAGAGCGTGGTTTCGATCCACGGACCTCTGGGTTATGGGCCCAGCACGCTTCCACTGCGCCACTCTGCTATACTGTATGTTTTCTTCCATGCAATACTCATGAGAACATGTGATATCCGCTCTTGAGTAACAAAACAGGAATCAATATATAACATATCGCTTTTGAAGAATACGGAGTTTTATGCTTATTGAACATTTTCTTCCTTTATTATTCTATTCTTAATGACTAAACGTTAGTGGTCATACCAAATGGATGTTCTTTGATAACTGATTTCCAGTAGCTTCGCTAGACTAATTTGCACAGGGCATAGGCAGAGGTGGACTGGCTTCATGCAAAGGGATGTTGGAAGCGTGCTATACCAATTGATCGGAGCGTGGTTTACTACGTAATTTATATTTTACAAAGTCAATTTCAAGAGTAACCATGATAACTTTTTAAAGAAGTAGAATTCTATCCGGTTCAGGTCAAGTTTAGGCACAACACGTTTTACAGATAAAATTCAATACTCTGCATTGAGAAACTTGTTTATAAGGAACAAATTTCTTAGAGAGGCAGTTTTAAATAGGAATTAATACAGCAAAATATTTTATATTTAAGACTAACACTGCTAGTTTAAAATCATTACATATGCAATACGACAGTTAAAATAAGTTAGCGCATATGGAAAAGGATTGTGTTAGATATTTACTGACGGCACAATGTTTTTGCACAATCTTACAAAACCTCCATTTTTATTTTACAAATGTAGCTTTACTAGTGTGAAACCATTACAAGTGCTAGAGGAATATATATTACAGCAAAAGTTTACGTATTTTTACTACCCTCCCTGACATGCCTGCTTCCTAGCGACGCGCCCCTCCCCCACTTATCGCGCAGACGCACATATTGAACGCCCTGTCCAAATTTGGTTTCATAACATTCATGCTTTTCAGTGGCCACTTAGCACAGGCTGGTTTGTTTTCTGCACTGTAGTTTATGTTGCATATATCCTGACGCTATATTTATTTACAGATTGTGAAAGAATTGTAATTTTTTAACATGGTGCCCCCCTTAAATTCCATCTATGCTAAGGGAGCACCGTGGCTCCGTGGTAGAGTGCTTACCTCTGGTGCATGGGGTCCCTGATTCAATCCCAGACCAAGTAAGTTTGTAGTGGACAACCTTATGTCCGAGGGTTTTTTCGGGCAGTTCTATTTTCTCCCACATTATAATTCTACCAAATCTTTATCATCAAGCATTTGTCTTAATTGTCGTTTCCCTTAACCTAAAAGGGTATAAAAATGAAATATTTCAGTTTTACGTCCCACAGTTATGATGGCTAGGCTAAAGCAGACGGTGATCATGAAGAAAGTGGGAGAACCCAGAGAGAACCCACGCATACGGTGTCTGTCTACCACAAAGCTCACTTGGCGCGAGCTGGGGTCGAACCAAGAACCCCATACGCTAGAGGTGAACGTTCTACCACTGAGCCATCGGGGACGAATCTTTGGATGTGAGTGATTGAGGTTAGGACACATAATAATAATAATAATAATAATAATAATAATAATAATAATAATAATAATAATAATAATAATAATAATAATAATAATAATAATAATAATAATAATAACTTTATTTTAAGTGCTATGAACAGCTCATAAGCAAAAATACAGCACTATGTTGAAATCATTATATAATCATTTTAAACAGACCAGAAATTATATAACGTAAAATGACTATTAGAGCAGGTTAAAGCCTTTGTCAGAAGATTAATGTATTAAAATTATAAGGTTCAAACTGATATATAAAACAAAAAATAAAAGAAAGCTGTCAGTCTCAAAATATACGATTAAAAGAACTATGCAAATTAAAGTCTTATTTAACTACCATTTGAAATAATAAAACAACCTTACTTAAAATTTGACCTTGACATGCAAAAATCTCTTTCACTTATTGTCATATTTTAACGTAAAAGACTGGTTCTTTGAATAAAAGATTATAACATAAAAATACGCTGAATATACACAATAACAATAAAATAAAGATAAGCAGCTAGAACCCTTGTCATAAAGTTAAAACAGTTTAATTTTGTAAGAAATGCTCTGATATTTATCCCAACATTTGTTCATTTTAAATTGTAAGACATTGTCATCCTTCTTAGTATTTCACGTTTTAAGTTTAATGCAACCAATGTCGATTGATTCCTAACACTATAAGTCGACACTCTTATTCCTATATTTTCTAAGCAATATTCGCTACTATATTTATTTTCCAACACCATTTGAATAAATAATTTATCAGTAACTTTCCTCCTTTCCGATAGTTCTTGAAGCCCCCAAAATGTTAACCAATATCCATATTCATGTGCATAGTAATCTTTTTTCATTTTATAACACAGTAGCCTTACGAAACATTTCTGTACAGCTTCGATTTTGTTAACAAGTGTGTTGGATAAACTATTCCAGACAACTGAACCAAATTCTAATTTAGATCTAACAAGTGTCTTATACAAGTATACATACGAACTACCATTTATAAAATCAGGCCATTGATAAAATATAAAACCTATTTTTTTTTCTTCCTGATTGCACAACGTCATTTATGTGAATAGCAAATTTTAATTGTCTGTCATACAAAATACCGAGATCTTTAATTTGCTGAACTTTGTCTATTGTTACTCCATTGATTTTATACTTGCTAACAAAATATTGAGTTTTATTAGTGAATGTCATATGCTTAGTTTTCTCAGAGTTGATCATTAATAAATTATTTTCACACCAATGATTTACTGTATCTAAATCTTTCTGCAGCAGATAATTATCATACTCGTTATTAACTACTCTAAAAAGCTTTATGTCATCTGCGTATAAAATATTTTTGAGTATTCGACTTTTCTGGAAAATCATTGATAAATAGAGAAAAAAGAAGTGGCCCATAGGGAAGATCCCTGAGGTATCCCCTTCCCTATTTGACCTTGACTAGATTTTACATTCCCTATCTTTACTTTAAAAGTTCTATTTGATAAGTAACTTTGAAACCAACTAATATATGATAATGATAGGCCAATGTTTGATAACTTACTTAGAAGTAATTTGTGATCAATGGAATCAAAAGCCTTTGACATATCGATATATATAACATCTACCTGCAGATTACTTTTTAGTGCAAAGTATGTATAATCAGTAAAATGGATAAGATTTGTTGCAATTGATCTACCTTTATAGAAACCATGTTGCATATCACTTAATATATTCTCTACATTAAAATATAAATATTTGTGCACAATTATTTCAAAAATCTTAGAGAAAACACTTACTAAACTTATAGGCCTATAATTTTTAACGTCGTTTTGATCACCATGTTTTATATTGGCACTACGTATGACTGCTTCCATTTTGAAGGAAATATTCCCATTTTTAACGACCCGTTATATATGTTTACTAAATTTGACGCTACTTCATTGCTACAGCCTTTAATTACATAATATGGAACGTTATCAGGTCCAGGTGTAGTACTCCCTTTAATTTTACTAATTGTTTCAATTACATCTTTTTGCAGAACAGTAATTTCTAACAATGATGTATCATTATACTTCATCTGTTTTGGTATTTGTTTATTGTGTGATTTTTTGAAAGATCTCCAGAAGTACACACTGTCTTTACAAATACTGTTCTCCAATGATAAGAAGTAAACTTTTCTAGCCTCTAGATATTTCTTTCTGACCACCTTTCTTAAATCGGAGTACCTCTGATACCAAATTTTATTATTTGATTGTCTAGCCTTTACAAAATATTTTGTTTTTTTATTTATCAATGATTTAAGATCTCTAGTCATCCACGGGTCTCTATATGTTGTATAATAATAATAATAATAATAATAATAATAATAATAATAATAATAATAATAATAATAATAATAATAATAATAATAATAATAATAATAATAATAATATGGAAATGAAACTTATGTATGTCGCCTATTATTTTTCAATCTCTGGGGGAATTATAAATAAATATCAATCTTCTACATGTTAAAATAGTTTGTGAATAACTATTTTTCTTAATCGAGGACAAGTATTGTTATGTTGTTAGAAATGTAGTTTACATCATTGTATCATGACTTTATACTGAACTGAATTATACTAGACCCTGTCTATTCTATCTGTGCCCTCGGAAAATATGCGAAACGTACTTCGGCCCCACCTCCGCCAACCTCTGACGGAGGAATTCCTCCCTTTGTTTACGGAAAGGAAGTGAATGACCTCCGCTGTGTTGCCAATTTGTCATTCAGTCGTTTGCTCTTGACGAATGAAGATCGTATGCTACTTAGAATATCTAACAAGACAGAGGACAGCGAAGTCCGTGAAATAATTCATTTTGGTAACGCTTCCGCATCCAACAATTGAAAGATCTCGGGTGCAAGAACTTGTCCCTCCTCTTTCAAAGGAGGTACAGAAAAATACACATCAACAGCAGCGCCAGAAGGGGCACAGTTGAAATAGAACGGCTTCTAGAAAAGTTTTGTTTTCCATACATTTCGTGTGGATTGATTGCAAATTGATTGTATCTTGTTTCATTTTTAACCTCCTTTTTTCCCGTTGTATTTTTCTTCTTTCTTCAAGTAACAGAACTCAAATTTCGTTTCTTAGTACTTGATTTTTAGGAATCACATATAATAAAATCACTCCTCACAAGCACGGACTTCACAAATGACAAAGAGAAACTTCTGACTAAAAGCTGATAACACACTTATTGATGATTCATTATGCCTATTTCCCGCTCATAGAGAATTTTTTAGCGTGGATTATACATATAGCGAAAAATTCCATATGTTTCCAATTTCCACGAAAATTCCCCTTATCCCATTCCGAAGAATGAACATTAAAAAATCCCACTAAATGAGATTTTTCCACGGGGTGGCATCACTAATTGTGCCGCGCACTCTGCGTATTTTGTCATTGGTTGTAAATGTTTTTCTTTAAATTTTGATTTTAGATCAAGATTTCGATCACATATACAGATATGCTTTTAGTTTTATCCGAAACGTTCTTGCTATACCTTAACAAAGCGTTCATTACTAGAATATATTGCGTCTGTTGTCTGTTGTGGACTATTTGCTGATGAAGCTTTTACAGAAAAAAAAAAAAGAATAGCAGAGCATGGTTTCGTTCCACGGACCTCTGGGTTATGGGCCCAGCACGCTTCAACTGCGCCACTCTGCTACACTCCAGGCTAATTACCATAGTATACTCATGAGTACATGTGATATCCGCTCTTGCGTAACATGAAAGATATCAAGTTGTAAATAATAAATAGCTTTCGAAGAATGAATTTTATGCTTATTAAACATTTGCTTCGTTTAGTATTCTACTTTTTATAACTGAATGTTAGCCGTCATGTCAAATGGATGTTCTTTGATAATTGATTTCCAATGGCGTCAGTAGAAGTAAACTCAATAGTATTCAGCTTTATAAAAGTTAATATATAATTGCTTTTCAAAAACACTCGCTCGCCGGTAAAGTATAAGGAGCTCAATATTTTTCATGGAAACGACGAGTACAAATGCACAAGTTTTTAGATCTGAACTCCTTCATAGCTATATGGTTAGCGCACGCGCTGTATGCGCGGAGACACGGATTCGATTCCTGGGGCGAGTTTATGTGCCTGTTAGGCTGTAGATACACGCTTCATATAGCTTCGCTGCTGAAAAGGAAGCTAAGGCTAAACTTTAATTCATCCTTCCAGCCATAGATTTGCTAGTCGGGTCATTAAGCCAACATGTAAGGGGGATTCTGAATCCAACATTTTATGTTGGTACGCAGCCAAGGGCGCCAATCCTTGGGACGAGGGGGCTCGGCCCCCCAAAAAAAGATGTGGGCCCCCTTATTTTACTTAAGAATATACAATATTTAGCATAATTTGAATGCAATTTGTGCCTTCTGCATCTGAATGCCCCCCTTCCAAATTTACAGAGAAATCGGTGCCCTTGTACTCAGCAAAATCATTAGAAGTAGGCATAATAAAGTTTAGTTGTGACAATCGGTAGCTTTTGGGCTATTAACGTTAATTCTTTGATATAGCCTATAGAGGACGAAGGATTATGGCCGGTCACAATTAGCTGTAATTTACACTAGTAGAAGATGTGTAACGTGTCTTCTGCCCTTTTTCCTACTTTTGCGTGTCTACATTTATATACTAGTTCGAAGATTCAGGAGAGCATGGTGTACCCGAGTAAGTTTTCGGGGATTTTTACCCCTGTTGAGCAAGATCCCCAGTAGCACAGTTGATGGGCCGATGTCGATCAACATGGGAATTTTTGGTGGGATCGATGTCGCTGTCGATGACGATCGATGCAGAATGGCAAACATTTTTTCGACATTGGCCAATATCGGCAAATCTATGTCGATCGACATCGGCGTCGATGTTGATCTATGTGGGTCCCATGTGGATTCTTCCAGATCAATGTTGGCCCCACATTAATCCATGTAGCCCCATCTAGATCTGCCTTATATCAACATAATCGATCTTGGTCCCTGGTTGAACAATACCGGCCTATGTGGGATCAATGTCGGCCCATCTAGATCTGCCCCATACCCACATCGTCGTTCGAGCTCCCTAGTTGACCTATGTGGGATCTATGTTGAACCACCCAGATCTTCACTGAACCCATATCTTCGTTCTAGCTCCCATAGTTGATCGATGTGGATCTATGTGGGATCCATGTCGGCCCATCTAGACCTTCCCTATACCCACATCGTCGTTCTAGCTCCCTGGTTGACCGATGTGGAATCTATGTTGAACCACCCATATCTCCTCCATACCCACATCGTCGTTCTAGCTCCCATGGTTAACCGATGTAGCTCTATATGTTCATTGTAAAAAGAACGGAGCTATTCAAATGTATTTGAATCGCCCAGTACTTTTCACAAGGAACATAGAATAGGCGACATTTCTGATCGTCCAGCTTCTATACACAATTGCGAAACGTACGAGCTCAGCCTATTTCTTTTCACACTAAATGATTAAATATGAAAAGTTTTATTCAAACCTGAGTGCGGATATGTTCTTTTGTATTGCATGTTGTAGATCTGGGTTGGACCCATATAGAGCTACATCGGTTAACCATGGAAGCTAAAATGACAATGTGGGTATGGGGAAGATCTGGGTGGGAGATCCCACCCACATCGGTAAACCAGATGTGACCATATAATTTTTACAGATTTAACACCAGATGGATATGTCACCATATCAGATTTGAATAGGGCCATGTACTGCATCTCTGGCGCACGCTACATGCTTGTCCACCATTTTGGATTCAAGTTATGTTTTTCTAATGAAAATAATAGAAAATGACATCGGATACATCTGACATTTTTTCAAAATGTCACTGGTGCAAGTAGTTTTGCCGCACTTCTATCTATGGCGGATCCAAGAGGGCGGTCGGACATTTAGCGTGTTTCAGAGATGCAGTATTTAGACTAAACAAAACAGTATATAATAAAAACATTTTCAGATTGAAGTATTCACATTTTTATTTTTTAAAAAAATAATTAAAATAAAATTTACACAAAACATATTCCCTAACTTTTTTTTTTTTTATCGTGAACTTCACTCATTGCATAGAGGTATATATTGTACAATTGTTTTGCTGTTTCCAACATAACGAATGGAAATAAATACTTTTAAACACGTAACTTATTATCATTAATATAGAAACAACATAAAAAATGAGTGAATCTTCTCTTGCATCAACTTAATAGTTACCAAACGTTGACACTGTCTTCACCATTTTGTTTCATTCCATATGAAGAGTTCGCAGGAAGGACTATGAAGGGCACGTTTTAAAATGCTCAGAAAATTCTTTCTCAGCACCAAAATGTATAATTAAGATGGTGAAAACACGTCGTAATTCGCTCACGTGTACATTCGCGAGTGGACTACGCCCTGTTTTCACCAACTATTTTGCATCTTTTGGTGTGGAGAAAATATTTTTTGAGCATATTCAAAATGTGACCTTCACTGTTCTTAACGCGTACTCTTCATATACATCATTGTTTCCTTCCACTGAAGAAGGAACCAGCTCTTGTTCCGCGACGTGTGGAAACTATTTAGTTTATTCAAAAAAGGGTTCACTGATAAGTGGCTATTTTCCTGACCCTTATGTCAATATATCATATGTATAATAAAATTAAACACGTAAAAATCATATACACTCTACGTCAACAAAAGCCACTGTAAATAAATTTATTTCAAACATTGAATTTTTCCGCTACACATCCCGACTAGGGAAACTAATATATAATTAAAGAAACTATGCAGATAATATTTATCTTTCTACTTAACCTGAAATAATTTAGAGAAAATTTAGGAAGTTCTTTTCTTCTGTAAATTATTAGTTTCCCATAAATTTTAACTTCTCAAAAGTTTTTTTTTTTTTTAATCCCACTGTAAAATATCCGTTAATTCGCACACTGGTCTGTAGTGTGGACTCATCCCTTACACTTACACAGACAGCACGGAAGTTCGGAAAGCTCATTATATTCAGTAAAATATGCATGCCACTATAAAGTTTTAATTTGGATAGGTTCTTTGCAGTAAAATACAACATAAAACTTATAAAAATGTATCACTAGGAAATATTTCTGCAAATTAGCGAACTGAAAGTTACTATGATAAATTAAAAAAAAAAAACTATTAATAACGGTTACTTTCATGAAGTTTATAATTCTCTTGTACTTTAACATATTATTGTCTACTATTTTATTTACAATAAGACATTTCGTTCATATAAGTTTGTTTATATCGGACACGCTGCTGAGGGTTGACCACAACTAGCCGCGGGACCGATCACCCCACGGCTTTCTCTCCGGGGCGACTCTGCAAGGTGAATTCAAGTGGTCCTTGGACCCTTGCGGGTTCCCCGCGGAACGACTGTGCATCTTCCCCTAAGTCTTGAGCCTGTTCTCTTCTCCGATTACATCTATAGCCATCCCAATCTCGTGAACCACTTAAGACTTTCCCAATCCGTCGGACAATGTCGCTAGTTTGTATATCAGGAAATCGGAGTTGTACTGCTCCTGAAGAAGAAAAAATGGTAAAAACTCAATGCAATAATACTGTATCACCAGAAGGGACTACACATTTAAATAGCAAATGTCATCATTGAGAAATAACAGATTAATTTTGAAGTTACATAAATAAAATTCGAACGAAAATATAACTTTCTCCTAAAATAGAAAGAAACCTTTTATACATTGCACAAAAAACATCCATTGTACGCATGAGCGCATTATTACGTGCTCGAAAGGCTAATCTAACAGGACATTGTCGTTCGGTGTCAAACAGAGGAAGTAGGGAGTGGAAAACGATATGTGGATGGCTCAGAATATCCACTCGTTTCAAGTCAAAAATTGAAAATTCACTTGCACGGTGCGATTGACAGAAAATTACAACTTCTTTCAGAGGCATAAACAAGGAAAACAATGATACCAGAGTTACGAGGACGGGGTATGGGAGATATTACCGCAAGCTTTACTTTTACTAGGATAATGCGAGAATGGCACCTAAACAAAGGATTTCACTGGTAGTAATCCCCCTCCAAAATCCCTAAAAATATATACTAAAAAACGCCATACATCCGAAAGATGAAATTAGACTCTAGTATATATATATATATATATATATATATATATATATATATATATATATATATATATATATATATATAACAAAATTCTTTAGGAACTCAGATCCTGCACAGGCGAATCAGCGACACCATCGCGAATAGGGCTTTTCCTCAGTCTCATCCGTGAACGGCAGAATGCTAGGACCTAAAATTATTAGGGGCCCCGAACTACATCGTGGCGTGAATCTAGTGCACATATCTTGAAGTGAGGTCACTTTACTACCTGTTTAAACCATTCCATATTCGTCGCACGACAAAAATCGAAGGATAAATGTGTTGTTTCGACTTCATTAGACTTTTATACGACGCATAGAAATTATATTTACAGTAAAATTTCTAACGGACATCTCAAAATAACGGACAGTTTTCAATTTCCTGGCAGAAATACATTGGGTGCAATGTGAAAATTACTTCTGAATAGCTGACATTCTCAATAACGGACGCGGATACTGAAAACTATTCCCCAGCGTCTATGTAGAACTTCCAACTAACGGACAGCCTGAAATAAAGCTTTGTTATTTTCTTGAATTTCAAGCAATAATAGGCAGGATCGTTAATGTACCGCGCATTGTTGGATGTGATAATCGAACGCAAATGTCTCCATTTATTTGTTTTCAACATGCATTTAGTTTAGTATCCATTCTCAGCAAAAGTTTATTTAATCTTTGTCTATTTGCCTTGCTGCAAGTTGTTAATTTCGAAGAGAGAAAGAGTATTCTGTCCGAACATAATACTATAGAAAAAAAAAAAACTGTATTAGCTCATTATTAAACAGAAAGACATTTTGCCTACGTTATGTTGCTTATACGAGTAGTACGTTAAGTTTATACTGTAATTTTTTTTTAATAGCGGACATTTCCCAATAATAGGACAGTTATATTCCCTATTTGTGTCCGCTATACAAAAGTTTCACTGAACTAAATCAAACTTAGTAATTCTTCTGTCAGTCTCGTTCGATACCTAATCGTAATCAAATGCACAGGAACAGGCTGATTTAAATCATTGTATAACCATGTCGTATGTCTATTATCGAGCGATAAAAATCGAATGGTGTATTCAGGCACTTATACCGTACTTTCTCAATAAAAAAATAAATAAATAAATAAATAAATAAAAACGCCTGGGCCCACGTAGACTAGGACTTTTCATTAAATACACATTCCTAATGAGACTTTTCCAGCGATTTTACTCTTACACAAAGAAATCCTGGGATACTACTTTTAAAACTAGACCTGGATGACTTTTGCCCAATGAAATACAATTTGTACATGACGTACCTATAACTACATGGAACAGTTGTAATCCACAAAATTTTTCCTTCCCACGTAATCCGTCAATGCTAAATTTCATTGCGGCGTCCCTCGAAAATACTGTCTTCAGAATGGACAATGTCAGTTTTTTGTAGTCCTCTCCACGCCCATTGGAAAGATAATGACACTAAAAAAAAAAAAAAAAAAAAAAAAAAAAAACATAGTTAGTACATTACCATATGAAATACAACAGCAATATGAAATAAAATTTTATTTTGTCATCAAGCATTAAAAATTATGTAACATTCGTTCATGCAGTTCTCCATTCTGAACAATCTTCTATATTTTCTGCACAGGTCACTAAAATACACTAAGACTACTTTAAATGATTGCAGATGAAGTCGAGAATTGCTGAGATCGTATTGCCCGTTTGTCTTACAAGTTCGCTTCCTGCAAAACCGTGACATCATCATAGTCACTGATTCCACTTACCAAGGTGGAGATGGGTGCTAGAGAACTTCAAAGAAAGTATCCAGGACTTCCCGAATTCCCGAAAAGTGAAGGGACTTCTCAATTATTTGCAAAGCGAAGGCTTGGAGAATCCATGCACCTGTGGAAGTTGCCCTTCAGCACTTAATTTTTATGAGAACCCGCGGATGGTTGGAAAGGTTGTAGAAGATGGTACCGGTATTGCCAAACAAGGCATAACTGTAGACATGTCTACGACACGAGGAAACCGTATACCATCCTACCTTATGATTTTGTTGTTGAAACACGAAGGTGCTATACAGTGAAAGCAAGATTTTCGAACTAGTATTGGATTGCATTATTATTGGTAGTAGTAGTAGTATTTAAGATCCAATATGGACACCTAAATTATAAGTCCTAAGAATTCACAGTCCAAACTGCTACCGCTAGAGAAATAGTTGATTCGATTTTATTTGATTTGAAAGTGTATTATTAAGAATACGTCACAATCAGCTTTGGATTAAAAAATAAATAAAATACATAAAAATAAAAAAAATACGTCATCTCCAATCCAGTTTGGCTGATGTACCGTACATGTACGCAGCAATGTTATAGGCTCATGACATATCTCATAAAAGAAGTCATACCTGTTCTATATAAAAATGCATGTTAAAAGAATGTGCATTGCGTGCGAAAGGACTCTTCAAAGGCACCGAAAAGCCGAAGTGTAAGTCATTGTCGGCTTACCATCACCTTGTAAAATTAATTTTGTATGCATTGCTGAATTTTGAAACATTCATTTTTGCAATAGAACACCAACGACTTCCTTTATGAGATATGAAGCTGCACTCTCTACGTTGATTGGACAGTGTTTGAATTTTAGGCTTCTGAAATTTATTTTCCCACGCTTTCGACGGCCTGCATCTCCCAACCTATTGATCGGTATGCACATGTCACAAAGCATTTTCTTGTTTCCATGTCAGGTACCCACCCCTACATTGTTTGGTACGCATAATTTTAACAACCTGTACATCCGAAAAAGCATCTGGCCACGAGATCTATTTTTAAAGAATAAAAGTTTTCTTTTTCAAACAATACCTGAAGGATATTTACAAATACTTCGTGTCAATACGAACTTAAGAATACCACTCACCAATTTTGAAGCCATCTCTCTGTCTTTTAAATCTTCTTCTAAATTGTGAACCATAGACAAACTGCGTAAAGGGAGCTTGTCAGCTAGCAGGTTTGCATTTTCTATAGATTGCAAAGCTTCTTTACCACTACAGGGAACTTGGTGCAGCTCATGTATTTTGGCTTCCATTTTATCAACTTTACATTTGAGATATTTCATATCTAGCTGGATTCTCTGCAGTAACTGGAATATTTTTTCAACGGCTGAAATATCAAAAGAAAGAAAAAAAAGTAAATTAATACAAGACCAAGGAGGCAATGGTACACATTGTTTGAAATATTTTTTATTCTACATTAAGATAGTGTGTGCCGCAACTACCATTAACAAAAGTCATCTAGGTTCTGACCGGCACATAGCTCATATTGACCCTGAAGTCGATACCCACAGCAACATACGGGATGAATTTTAAATCACATATTGATAAAAGCTTCATAATCAATGCATAAACAGTTTTATTTTTATTTTATTTTTTTTAAGTCTATTGCAAGAAAACTACTAATTGCTATTTGAGGGCTTTCCTAATCATTACACCACATTTGGGTCAATTTTATATGTCTGTAGAGCATTTCAAGTGTCTTAATGGAATAAAATAGCCTGCTCGTGTCAATATCTAGGCATTCTACCGTATACGGAAGTTCTGCTGAAAAAGGTTACTGCAAAAACTCCTGTTGCGAGAGAATGCAGTTACATTTGATATTTCAACTTTCAACTTAATGTAGTATAAGAATGATATGCTCCAATGTTTCTCTGCAGAGCCTCCGTATATGGAACAATGTCTAAATATCGATACTAGCAGAGTAACGGTTTCAAATGGGGTGCGAGGAATGCTTAACATTCAAAGAACGTTGATCGCGTCTCTGTGGTGTGACAATTAAGACACCTGAACGGAATTTGCCTAATTTGGGTTCCTTCGAATCTCAGCCAGAGCAACAATAAAAACTTGAGTGTGTGTTGGTAAGCAAGCGAAGAAACCAGGAGCGCCACGAGAGGGCGTATCAGTGTTGCCAGACCGATCAGTTGATAAAGCAGAAGACTCGAAGATAAAAAAACAGGAGAAAGCAGTAGACAAATAAAGCGGCGGCATTTGAGTTCAAATCCAGGGAGAGAAAAATTTTGTCATTATTAAGGGGACAGTGGTCAAAACAAGCAGTCCAGAATTCATTATTACTTCCATTTCAAAATAAAACAATACATGCAAAACATAAATATGAATTGTAATTACTTCAAAATGTTTTCCAATGATAAGGTAATCTTTTGGAGATAGAAAGACCCTCATGCCCCCTTTAGATATATTAATAATGTTTGATACAAACGTGTGTGAAGTAAGACGTAGTGTAAGAACAAAGTGGGGTGGGAAAATGTCTTATCATACACCTAACTATAGTATAGCTATATGATACAGTCACACGTAAACGTAACATAAGACGGTGTTTCGCTGACGATCGTGGAGAGGTGATCTAAGCTACTTTTCCAACCAGGGGTAAAAGTGGTTCTGAAAAGGTAGGGTGACGCACCATCCCTTGTGCCTATCTTTGCCTATTATAATTTTTTTAGGAAATGGGGGGACGCTATAGATATTTTTTGGAATTGGAGTAACGACGTTCAAACACTTCCAACCCAAGTACCAATCTAAACAGCACGTACTCGTAAATCTTACAGTAAGAATTAAAGAACGCCTACCATCATGCATATAGAAGATGAGCAAAGCCCAATAACTATATGCTCAACAGAGCTTTGTGGATGCATACAGAAAAATTTCCTCCTTTCATATAAGGAAAAAAATGAAAATTCTATATTAATAATAATATATTTCTTTAACTTCTCGAAATAAGGAAAAAGCAGGAGATTGTTCACTTTTAATTTTCTTTCGCAGTAGATCAGTAGAACGTAGAAAAAGCAGGAGATCTCCTGCAAAATCAGTAACTCTGGCAACACTGCTTTGTTATTTTCTTGAATTTCAAGCAATAATAGGCAGGATCGTTAATGTACCGCGCATTGTTGGATGTGATAATCGAACGCAAATGTCTCCATTTATTTGTTTTCAACATGCATTTAGTTTAGTATCCATTCTCAGCAAAAGTTTATTTAATCTTTGTCTATTTGCCTTGCTGCAAGTTGTTAATTTCGAAGAGAGAAAGAGTATTCTGTCCGAACATAATACTATAGAAAAAAAAAAAAAAACTGTATTAGCTCATTATTAAACAGAAAGACATTTTGCCTACGTTATGTTGCTTATACGAGTAGTACGTTAAGTTTATACTGTAATTTTTTTTTAATAGCGGACATTTCCCAATAATAGGACAGTTATATTCCCTATTTGTGTCCGCTATACAAAAGTTTCACTGAACTAAATCAAACTTAGTAATTCTTCTGTCAGTCTCGTTCGATACCTAATCGTAATCAAATGCACAGGAACAGGCTGATTTAAATCATTGTATAACCATGTCGTATGTCTATTATCGAGCGATAAAAATCGAATGGTGTATTCAGGCACTTATACCGTACTTTCTCAATAAAAAAATAAATAAATAAATAAATAAATAAAAACGCCTGGGCCCACGTAGACTAGGACTTTTCATTAAATACACATTCCTAATGAGACTTTTCCAGCGATTTTACTCTTACACAAAGAAATCCTGGGATACTACTTTTAAAACTAGACCTGGATGACTTTTGCCCAATGAAATACAATTTGTACATGACGTACCTATAACTACATGGAACAGTTGTAATCCACAAAATTTTTCCTTCCCACGTAATCCGTCAATGCTAAATTTCATTGCGGCGTCCCTCGAAAATACTGTCTTCAGAATGGACAATGTCAGTTTTTTGTAGTCCTCTCCACGCCCATTGGAAAGATAATGACACTAAAAAAAAAAAAAAAAAAAAAAAAAAAAAAAAAAACATAGTTAGTACATTACCATATGAAATACAACAGCAATATGAAATAAAATTTTATTTTGTCATCAAGCATTAAAAATTATGTAACATTCGTTCATGCAGTTCTCCATTCTGAACAATCTTCTATATTTTCTGCACAGGTCACTAAAATACACTAAGACTACTTTAAATGATTGCAGATGAAGTCGAGAATTGCTGAGATCGTATTGCCCGTTTGTCTTACAAGTTCGCTTCCTGCAAAACCGTGACATCATCATAGTCACTGATTCCACTTACCAAGGTGGAGATGGGTGCTAGAGAACTTCAAAGAAAGTATCCAGGACTTCCCGAATTCCCGAAAAGTGAAGGGACTTCTCAATTATTTGCAAAGCGAAGGCTTGGAGAATCCATGCACCTGTGGAAGTTGCCCTTCAGCACTTAATTTTTATGAGAACCCGCGGATGGTTGGAAAGGTTGTAGAAGATGGTACCGGTATTGCCAAACAAGGCATAACTGTAGACATGTCTACGACACGAGGAAACCGTATACCATCCTACCTTATGATTTTGTTGTTGAAACACGAAGGTGCTATACAGTGAAAGCAAGATTTTCGAACTAGTATTGGATTGCATTATTATTGGTAGTAGTAGTAGTATTTAAGATCCAATATGGACACCTAAATTATAAGTCCTAAGAATTCACAGTCCAAACTGCTACCGCTAGAGAAATAGTTGATTCGATTTTATTTGATTTGAAAGTGTATTATTAAGAATACGTCACAATCAGCTTTGGATTAAAAAATAAATAAAATACATAAAAATAAAAAAAAATACGTCATCTCCAATCCAGTTTGGCTGATGTACCGTACATGTACGCAGCAATGTTATAGGCTCATGACATATCTCATAAAAGAAGTCATACCTGTTCTATATAAAAATGCATGTTAAAAGAATGTGCATTGCGTGCGAAAGGACTCTTCAAAGGCACCGAAAAGCCGAAGTGTAAGTCATTGTCGGCTTACCATCACCTTGTAAAATTAATTTTGTATGCATTGCTGAATTTTGAAACATTCATTTTTGCAATAGAACACCAACGACTTCCTTTATGAGATATGAAGCTGCACTCTCTACGTTGATTGGACAGTGTTTGAATTTTAGGCTTCTGAAATTTATTTTCCCACGCTTTCGACGGCCTGCATCTCCCAACCTATTGATCGGTATGCACATGTCACAAAGCATTTTCTTGTTTCCATGTCAGGTACCCACCCCTACATTGTTTGGTACGCATAATTTTAACAACCTGTACATCCGAAAAAGCATCTGGCCACGAGATCTATTTTTAAAGAATAAAAGTTTTCTTTTTCAAACAATACCTGAAGGATATTTACAAATACTTCGTGTCAATACGAACTTAAGAATACCACTCACCAATTTTGAAGCCATCTCTCTGTCTTTTAAATCTTCTTCTAAATTGTGAACCATAGACAAACTGCGTAAAGGGAGCTTGTCAGCTAGCAGGTTTGCATTTTCTATAGATTGCAAAGCTTCTTTACCACTACAGGGAACTTGGTGCAGCTCATGTATTTTGGCTTCCATTTTATCAACTTTACATTTGAGATATTTCATATCTAGCTGGATTCTCTGCAGTAACTGGAATATTTTTTCAACGGCTGAAATATCAAAAGAAAGAAAAAAAAGTAAATTAATACAAGACCAAGGAGGCAATGGTACACATTGTTTGAAATATTTTTTATTCTACATTAAGATAGTGTGTGCCGCAACTACCATTAACAAAAGTCATCTAGGTTCTGACCGGCACATAGCTCATATTGACCCTGAAGTCGATACCCACAGCAACATACGGGATGAATTTTAAATCACATATTGATAAAAGCTTCATAATCAATGCATAAACAGTTTTATTTTTATTTTATTTTTTTTAAGTCTATTGCAAGAAAACTACTAATTGCTATTTGAGGGCTTTCCTAATCATTACACCACATTTGGGTCAATTTTATATGTCTGTAGAGCATTTCAAGTGTCTTAATGGAATAAAATAGCCTGCTCGTGTCAATATCTAGGCATTCTACCGTATACGGAAGTTCTGCTGAAAAAGGTTACTGCAAAAACTCCTGTTGCGAGAGAATGCAGTTACATTTGATATTTCAACTTTCAACTTAATGTAGTATAAGAATGATATGCTCCAATGTTTCTCTGCAGAGCCTCCGTATATGGAACAATGTCTAAATATCGATACTAGCAGAGTAACGGTTTCAAATGGGGTGCGAGGAATGCTTAACATTCAAAGAACGTTGATCGCGTCTCTGTGGTGTGACAATTAAGACACCTGAACGGAATTTGCCTAATTTGGGTTCCTTCGAATCTCAGCCAGAGCAACAATAAAAACTTGAGTGTGTGTTGGTAAGCAAGCGAAGAAACCAGGAGCGCCACGAGAGGGCGTATCAGTGTTGCCAGACCGATCAGTTGATAAAGCAGAAGACTCGAAGATAAAAAAACAGGAGAAAGCAGTAGACAAATAAAGCGGCGGCATTTGAGTTCAAATCCAGGGAGAGAAAAATTTTGTCATTATTAAGGGGACAGTGGTCAAAACAAGCAGTCCAGAATTCATTATTACTTCCATTTCAAAATAAAACAATACATGCAAAACATAAATATGAATTGTAATTACTTCAAAATGTTTTCCAATGATAAGGTAATCTTTTGGAGATAGAAAGACCCTCATGCCCCCTTTAGATATATTAATAATGTTTGATACAAACGTGTGTGAAGTAAGACGTAGTGTAAGAACAAAGTGGGGTGGGAAAATGTCTTATCATACACCTAACTATAGTATAGCTATATGATACAGTCACACGTAAACGTAACATAAGACGGTGTTTCGCTGACGATCGTGGAGAGGTGATCTAAGCTACTTTTCCAACCAGGGGTAAAAGTGGTTCTGAAAAGGTAGGGTGACGCACCATCCCTTGTGCCTATCTTTGCCTATTATAATTTTTTTAGGAAATGGGGGGACGCTATAGATATTTTTTGGAATTGGAGTAACGACGTTCAAACACTTCCAACCCAAGTACCAATCTAAACAGCACGTACTCGTAAATCTTACAGTAAGAATTAAAGAACGCCTACCATCATGCATATAGAAGATGAGCAAAGCCCAATAACTATATGCTCAACAGAGCTTTGTGGATGCATACAGAAAAATTTCCTCCTTTCATATAAGGAAAAAAATGAAAATTCTATATTAATAATAATATATTTCTTTAACTTCTCGAAATAAGGAAAAAGCAGGAGATTGTTCACTTTTAATTTTCTTTCGCAGTAGATCAGTAGAACGTAGAAAAAGCAGGAGATCTCCTGCAAAATCAGTAACTCTGGCAACACTGGGGCGTATCGGTGTCGACTTGACAATTTTGTCTGCTACCTGCGCACAGGCAGTAAGAAAAAACAAATGACTAACAAGACGCTGTTTTGTACAAAAATATAAATTTTTCTGTTTCATAGTACAAACTTTATATCGTCAGCCCGTCGGTTTAGCATTCAAAAGGTTGGGAGTTTAATCGCTCCTAACATACGCTTGCCCACAAGCCTCCTCTAATATGGAACAGAATAGTTCCAAAGCAACCATTCCAACAGGATGCGCTGCAAAACAAAATGTGATAAAACTAGAATTACAGATTATATGTTCTGAATTTTAAAGCCAAGAAGTACTTCCATTACGAAAGGAACGCCGGATCTAGAAATACTTTCGGAGGAGATCTTAAACACTAAAGGTTTCACTGTAAAAAGTAAATCTTATTATGATATATATGTTTTAAAATGTAATTAGTACGAAATTTATATTAGTTACACAAAAATCTATTTTTGAGGAAGAGAAGGGTCCGGACTCTCCCCCCCCCCCCCCTTCCTTCGCACGGCTTGGAACATAACAATTTCAATTTCCAAGCATAAGTTTTACCATAATTTCGTTTTTCATTAACAAAAATTGGTGATAATCTCGGAGACTACTAGGTCAAGGCGGCCACACTAAGTGGTCGGAGAATATCGATGCATTGACTACGTGCTACCACACTCTCGAGCTAGCAGGGTTCAAAATGTCTCTAAAGAAGCAATATAGTCTTCATTTTGTTTGGTTATTTAATAATGACGACACACGTAACTAAGCTTAGCAATACAGTTTAATCTTTGGATACTTACTACTGCCAATTCCTAAACGAGCTGATGTGAAGGTACTGTCTGTATCTGCACATGAAGTAGTGGCAACTGACGACGCTGACATTCTGCATGGAGTTTGGATTTGGGAGTGGGATGGTGAAGGTCCGTTTGGACTTTTACGATGTGATGCAGACGAGCAACCTCCGTTTGAATTGTGCACCATAGATGATATGTTTACCTCCGCAGTTCCTCCTATAGATACTCCAAGCGACTCTGAAAGCAAGTAATGAAATTATACAAACATCCAGTTTTTACTAGACTGTTAGGTATACAATAAGCAGGTGACAACTTATGGTTTTAAAAGCATGTTTAAAATGTTACAATGATTACATCCAGTATTCTATCTGTAGGGGGATGGCTGGAACTTCCTCCTCTCTGTTTCTCGAAATACCTCTCAACCTTGGATATGGTGGAAATAAAACCCACTTTTTTGAGCTATTGACGAATTTATCCCCCTCTCCGGAAATCGCAGAAATCGTACATTGATTACATTAACTCACAACGTTAAAAGATACTAACGCTGTTTATCTGCTTGTTTGATCTTGTCCTAAATAGACTCCCTATCATAATTAAATGAATATTTAATGTGTACGTTATTTTTCATTTATTTATTTATTTATTGATGTATACTCATAATAGAACCAATTTAACGACACAGTTTGCATTACGAGCCCGGTTTTTCTGTAGTTAACCATCATGAGAAGATAGCATTTATCCGATAAAAGGGGAAAGTATTAACAACCTCGTTAAAAAAAAAAAAAAAGAACAAAAACAACTAGCAAGCCTTTTCATAGAAATAAATTACTTGAGACTAGATCTGAGTCTGAATGATTTGTTACGTAAGACTTGCTTGAATATAGCAAGTAGCCAATTTTGGACGCCAAATTGAAAAACTTGTTTATAAAAATAAACAAACTAGACATCTTATTTTTAGTTGTTAGGGCTTCTCACTCCAAGCTTGTTGTACACATTACAACAACTACTCTGCACATCTAACGAATAAATTGTTTTCAAGAGGTTCATAAAACATTGTAGGTTACTTCTATCTGTCTACTATTTCAGCCAGCCTTACTTTTGAATGTTTTTCAGACGAAGTAGCAATAAACTTTCTCCAAAATAGTATATAGTTTCACATTTAAGTAACGTCTGCACTGGCATAGTAATACGAAAGAACAGTGTTTCTTTCAGGCCTGTTTTTTTTTTGCCCCCCCCCCCGGACGAAATGGTTAAAACGTACTGGAATAGAACCAGCAGAGGGAAATATATGGTTTCAGTCCCTCCGAATACTAAGAGTAACCCCCGGAACATTTTTTTCTGAAACAAACACTGCGAAAGAAGGTCAACTCTCTGGCAATAAAGAATCGCCCACGAAATCTTGATAATTTTAACTTTCACACATTTAAAAAAATATATATTTAAAACGCGATTCAATACATAGTCCTATGAAACAAATCAGCTACGAGCTAAACTTTTAATTTGCGTTGAAATTACTATCAAGAGAGATATATATATGAGGAGACAAGCAGTGTTCTTGAACGAAATTATGAATATAAAATATATTTAGCATGAATATAAAATATAATTATCTTTCCGAATAGGTGCTGGGGGACTTGGAACACTACATTCGTTAAAAGTTTCATATGGTCTTTTCTTAGTTCCTGGATATGAGTCATCACTGTCCTCTTCAGACAAATATCTTTGTGGCTTTCTGCGACATCTTCTTGAATAAATTTCTTCGTCAGAAGAATCACTACTAACGTTTGAAGTCAGTAAAGCTTTGTCAGCCTTTGCTGCAGCTTTTTGAAATGAATCTGAAATGTTAAAAAATACATATATTCTACAGTTACTGATAAGGGAAAGTAGCTGCGAAATTATTCTTGGCATGAAAACCATACACGATAAGAAAGCAACATGGTTATGGATCTACCCTCAGTTGTGATTTCTTTGCTAACTGTAAAACATTAAATATTAGAATATCCCAAATAAAACAAATCTGTTTACGAACTAAATACTCTTGTTTATGTAAAGTTATTCACGACTGAAATTCGAGAGTAAGAAAGCCTGTAACAGAACTAAGAATAGAAGGCCTAAGAATACTAGCATTTTTATTTTATTTATTTATTTTTTAACTTTATTTAACGTACCTTTGACATTTCCTGCTCACGATAAGATAGTGCAAGGCTGGATTTGGAGAGAGTTATCCAGGCCTTGTCTTTAAGGTACTATATTCAGCATTTGCCTGATTTGACTGAGTATAAGATCCCGGAAAAAACTCTAGCATAGTTAACACAAACACAAACACATACACACACACACACACACACAAAGAAAAAATCCTTCTTATTTCTCTGACTGGAGTTGCTACTTTTCCCTGACTTCTTTATTTTCTTCCATATACTATTTACTTTATTTAACGTTATTTCAAAAGCACTTTGGGAATCCTATAAGAAACGTCATGGATTCTAAAAGCTAATTTAGTATATAAGGTCCTAACATAAAAAGTTCATTTTAGGTCATACAAATATATATCAACTCATACCAACTTGTAATGTAGAGGACACCATTTTTTCTTTTTTCTTCAATAAGACTGTATTCCAGCAATGTATTAAAATAGAAGACATTTTTTAAGCATATTTGTCACGAAACAACTGGTGACAGGAAGCTATGAATTTGAACAAGCTTACTTTATGAGTTTTATTTACCAACTAAGCTTCTCGAACTGTAGTCACAAGTATACAAATTACAATGGAATTAAACCTTTAAACTTTTCCTTGTTTTGACGAAAATATCCTCACAAATTTCGACCTGTAACGCTGGAGCGTCGAACAGGTGAGTTCACCGTTAGTAACCGTTATAAACGAATAAAACAGGAACAAACGTAATCCGAAACAACCTCTTGCAATTTCCCTGGCATTTATGTTTATTTCTTGTTTTCCTGATTTTCCAGAATGCGGACATGGTGTCTAGTCAGGATGGCCAGCCACCGGGCTGAAATCTGCGACCTACCAAATACTAAGATAACGCGCTACCAACTGAATCACGGCTGCTCCGTATGATAGATCTTGCTATTCAATGCAGAAAATAGTGAAATAATATTACATTTTGACTCAAAATTGAGGTATAAATACTCAAAAACACAACGAGACAGATAAAAAGAAAATACAAATAGTACTCACTGGATTGTCCATAGATTTTTATGTTCACAACTGTCCAATCAGCAGATGGCTCCTTACAGTCCCTGATAAAATTTTGAATACGCGTAACGGATGATGTCTTAGGCCAAAGGCATTCATTTTCGTTTTTAAGCCATTTACTAGGTATAACTTCTAATGCTCCGTCCTCGTCAGTGAAAGCTGCTACGCAAAACTTTTTTCTTCCTGAGCTCATGTTGATTCTGTCCACAGATATGCTCTTAAAAAAAAAAAAAAACTGAATGAGAAAACACTGCAGCGTATTTCTCTTCCAAACACACAATACATTTTGATGTCACAGAGGTAAGGGAAGCACGGGATATCTTATTCGACAGTTTGCCACACATAAACAAATATCAACTGCGAACTGCATGGGAAGGAATAATAGTCACCTTCTATCGGAACATCCAAATATATCAACCAAATGGATGGGTGATCATTCGAACTATTTGTCTCAATAATATTAGTAACTTTGCCTATTTTCCCTGTAGTGACTTGAACAAAACTGTCCTTATCAACAGAGATACCAATCATGAATCCACTGTAACTCACTGCTCTATATTCTTCACCCACAACCGCTAAACATATGGTCCTCCGCTATACGGTTTTTTCAAAGCTAATTTGCGGTATTCCTGGAAGTGAACTCACGAATAGATCAGGGTTGGCAAAAACCATGGTTTTTATTGAAAAAAAATGTTTTTTTTTTTTTGGTTTAAACCAGTTTTTTTTATTTAAACCAGGTTTTTTGGTTTAAATAATTTGCTCCATATATTCATATCATATATGGACAGAAATAAGTTTGTTTCGCCTTGATGTTATTATGCAACAACCGGGTTATACTGGAAGGGGTCACATAAGCTTAAAGCGGAATAAAAACCGCTTCTCGAGTTACATCCGAGAGAAATTGTCCTCCATTTGAACTCGGAACCAGGATTAATTGGCCACAAATGCAATACGTCTGCCGACGCACTCACGAAGGAATCCTGATAAAAATACGTTGTACTGATCTTTACATGCTTCTTAATATAACTGTCAAGAGTCATTTCAGAAGAACAAAAAGATAAACAGTTGCACAAGTGAAACCATTATACAGAATTACATATGGACAATTTCAAAGTAGTACGGAGTACAGTAATTTAGTTCAAGTTAGTTAACAACGACTTTTATTGGTCGAAATTAAAGAAATACAACGACTTAATTTGCATATCAGTAAGAAAAGTGATTAAAGATACGAATTATTTGAGTCCACTTTGGCTCAGACTCATTTATACATAAATAGATATCAAAGATACTTCTCATTTCACTAAATGCCTCTCGTGAGGTCTGTATGACCCCCCTCCCACACACACACACAAAGTACGGCATTTCGATGTATTTTATCAATAGTAAACATTGAAACGAAACAATATTTAGAATTTTTCTTTGATTGCAATTACATAACAATAACAACAACTACAAAAAAAATCACAAAACAAACATACATAAACTTACTTTAAAAAAGTTGCTTTTGTAGTATAATCTTTTTGAGTAATGAATGGGGAATTTAGGTCTGAATATAATACGAATAATATACGGGAGTGAAACGTAATAACCCACAAATGTGTGTTTATCAAGATTTTACGAACACTTACACTTTTACGAACATTTTTCGTTTTTTGGTTTAAACCAGTTGGTTTTTTTGAAAAAGAAAAAAAACAGCTAGTTTAAACCTTGGTTTAAACCAGCCAACCCTGGAATAGACACAATCATATTATCTTCGTAGCTTTCGCTTAAACATCCGCAGCGTTGTGGACGGAAAATGCACATAGATGAAACAGTAAAAAAAAAAAAAAAAAAAAAAAGTCACGTTTGTTTTTCTTCTCTACTGTTTCATCTATGTGCATTTTCCAATCATAACGTCGAGGATGCTTATTATTTAAGATAATCTGATTGTCTATTCGTGAGTACATTTCCTATTTTCCTTATTTTGGACCATTTTTGTCATTAGGCTCCGTTTTTATCCATGTGATATATCCACTCTACTCCTTATCTTCCCTTCTTAGGCAATGAAGTAAATTTTAATTCAACGACATCGAACGTCTAAAATTGTTATGACCAGACTTGCCCCGCTTTTTATTCGCATAAAAAATATAGCATCTCTAGTATCTAACCCTTATACACTATATTAACTGTGTTTCGACCTTAACAATGTATTTATACGGCCTACTGTTTCTCTCATACAATATCTGGAATATGTTTGCTACCTGTACATGATGTATAAAAGGTTTGCGGTAACCACTGAAGCACCGTAGCTCAATGGTAGAGCGTGGGTAGCATTCAGGAGGTTCTGGGCTTGATCCCAGGGGTTGTTCCCCGTAGATAAGTGGTAACACTTGCTACCTTATAATCCATGATTCCGGGTTAGATTCCTGTGGGGATAAAGGTAATTTGTATCCCACGTAAAACTGTAGGTCCCGTCCTTGGAAGCTCAACAACTCGTTCAAAACGTTAACTTGAATCCACTCACACTCAATTACCATGGTCCACTATTCAAACAGTTTTCTCACTTATTTGCCAAGATCAAATTCAATGACTTTTCCAAGTTTTACACGTCACTACCCAGAACTTCACTGTACTGTTTCCTTAACTTGTTTCATGGTTGGCACATCATCCTGTAAGTTATTTCAGAAGAGATCTAACCAACCTAGCTAGTTTTTAGGCAAATCTAGTTTCTGAGTGACAATCATAGGCTAAGTAACCTACGTGTGAATCTGTATTTTCATGGCCAATTCTAGTTTTCAAATGGCGGTTATAGGCAAACCAACGTAGTGGCAGACATAAACTAACCTAATATGACCTAATCGGCAAGACCTTATTTTGATTATTTATTTACTCATGGGAAGGACAAAAAGGGATCGATCCTTCAGGTAAAACTAGGATTTGGACAGGAAGTGGCCCTGGCCTTTCAAGAGAACGTACTTCGCATTGTGGGAGGGAGGAAAGCCTCAGGCAGGCCTGCGCAGGATTCCAACCCACGTTCGAACTACCCAAGTGCTGCGTGACAGGCGGATGCTCTTCCCCTAGACCAACAGCTGGGTTCAAGATCTTACGTTGCGCAGAACAGCGAAAGTATGCGCTCACCTAAAGTTTATTAAGTACAAGGAGCAAAATAGTAAATTAACTTACTTAAAATTGAGTTACAAGTTATATTTATCAACACTGTGTCCCTTGTACTTAACACAAATCAGTTGTGATGCGTGTGCATCTACCACTGTTTTATACAAAGTAAAATCTTGCTGATCTTAACCTAACCTGAAACTATGCGAAAATGTGCCAATTCGGTAGTGAATAACTCGATAGTACCTCCATTTGTCATAATCTCTCAATTTAAAGTACTTTTTAACGCATTTTTAAGTAGTAAATAAACTTGTTCCAATATTTGGCCGTCTCGGCCTGAGCCTCCTATGCCTGAAGACTATAAATCAAAATTATTCACGACTAAGTATAGTGATATCTACACATGTTTGCACCTGTAACAACAAAACCAGTACCAGATTTGTTGCATCGAGCGCGGACTATAAACTAACCAAAATTTATTTGGAACAGTTTATGTGGATCTCTTAATCTATAGTCGACATCGTTCATGCAAATCAAAGATAAAATATGCATTCTATTAATGGAAGAAAAATAATTTTAATACTCACCTTCAATAATAAATACGAATTGATGGTAAAACCACAACAAACAACAGTCATTCCTGCTTTTCCCTCGCTTCGCACCGCTTGTGGCGCCATACGGTGTTATGGTTTTAAAACTGTGAACAGTTGACAAACAATCTGCGTACTCCGATCGACATCGATTCGACATAGATCGAGGCCGAATCGAAAAATTACTTTTTCAAATAATTGCCACAGAACCATCAAAATGTTAATTTCATGTGTTTCAAATTTATTCATTGTAAAAAGGAAATGTTTCCATGCTTTTTTCTTTTTGGTGGGCAAGCCTATTTATATCCCACGTGGGACCTATATCGGTAAATCAACATCGGCAAGCCCACCAAATTCCCACGTGGGACCCATATCAGTAAATCAACCTCGGCAAGCCCACCAAGTTCCCATGTGGGACCCATATGAGAACTTGGTGGGTTATTGTGGGCCAGTTTAGATCCACGACGCCGACATTGGCCGATGTCGCACAAATATGGGTCCCACGTCGGCGTGCTACTGGGGATGATATCTAGAAATTAAAATTTACCATATTGATATACGTATATACACACCTGAAATTATAGGAATTTGGGAGGTTGAACCCCTTCCTCTTGACAAAGTTCTTTATACGCCACTACAAGTGAGAGAAAATGGCTCCTAGTCCTGCTATCACAAGCCCATTCCACTTCAGTGTTAATCTCCTTGTTTCCCCTTTTAGTTTGTTTCTGCATTTCTAAGCACGAGATTACGTATAAATATTCTTCTATCTAATTATTTGCAGACTGCATTCTTTACGACGACTGCAAAGCTTTGCGAAAACCAATTTAGCACTGCTCAATGCATAGATAGTATCTACATGTTTCTTACAAAATTTGTTTCAGGCAACTTATAAGGGAAGAAAGGAGCTGGGAAATATATTTTACCAGTTTTACAAAGGACATGTGCATAATCGAAATTTTTCTCACCGTCCTTTATATTATTAATAGACAAAAATAAAAGGAGCTAGCAGAGCGTGGTTTCGATCCACGGACCTCTGGGTTATGGGCCCAGCACGCTTCCACTGCGCCACTCTGCTACACTGTATATTTGTTGCCCAAATAATAGCCATAACGTGAGTGCATGCTATATCTGCTCTTGCGTAACACAAAACAAGATATCAAGTTGCAATATAGTAAATGGCTTTTCAAGAATAAGGAATTTTATGCTTATTAAACATTTGCTTCGTTTAGTACTCTGTTCTTTATAATTGAATGTTAGCTTTCTTAGCAAATCAGGGGCGTAAATAAGGGCCCCGCATTGCGGGGGTCCCCAAGCCGTAAGTGGGCCCCAAATCGTGAAGTGGGACGTAGAGAAGAGGGCCCAATCCACACTGTCTGCGGGGAGGCCCCCAAGCCTTTAGTTACGACACTGTGCCAAATGGATGTTCTTTGATAATTGATTTTCCGTGGCGTCGCTAGGTGAACTTACAAAGAGCATAGACAGGGGTAGACTGTCTTCATGAAAAGGGATATTGGGAGGGTGCCAATTTATCGGAGAGGGGACTATTAAGTCATTTGTATATTAAAAACTCAATTTCAAGAACCATAATAATAGTTTAAAGAATAAAGTAGAATGCTCTTCTTATTCTAACACTTTAACCGAAGCATTAGTTTCAGAAACGTTATTAGAAACACAAGATCTCAGAAACCCATAAGTCAATTTCGTATCATATTTATTTTGAAATGAATTTAAGGTATGTTTCGGTTAAGGTGTTAAAAGAAAAATATGTCATTCTCTGTGTTACGCTCGCAAGAGTTCAGTGATCATGCTGAGACTAAATATTTACCTTTTATTTCATTAATGAGTATATTTGCATTTACAGGAGATTTATTCGAGTTTGTGTTGGAGGCAAGCACTCCAGTTGTAACCAAACGCAGAGCTGTCAGCATGTCTGGCGCGAGAGACCTGGATTCCTTTCTGGTAAGAACTCGTGTTTCGGACCCCATACTAAGCTGTAGGTCTACGCCTCATATAGCCTTGCTGACACGGAAGAAACTCAAATCCAAAGTTAATTTATCGAAGTGCCATCAGTCCTTTAATGCATTGTTGTATCTTATCAAACGTTTTCACTGTATTCATTCTTCAACTTTACTGAAGTAACCTGTCACTGGAATCAAGGTATTTATAGATTGATTTGGTCTTTAACAATAATGATCTCGACATTAATTTCTTTAAAGTGAAAATTTAATCTTGGAACCCAGTGTACAATTACGAATCACATTCATTTTAAGTACACCGTGTCCCAGAATTATCTATACAACTTTACGACGTTATATTTAAAGAAGTTAAGGTGATATTTACATGCGGTTTGTTGCATTCAATGCAGAAAGTCTTAAAAGTTTTTTTTTTTCTTTCTTTTACAGGCAGTTTTGTGCATTCAACGCAGAAAGTCTTACAGGTTCTTCTTTTTGTCTTTTACAGGTTAGCAAACAATAAATGATGTGGACACCACAAGAAAAAGCACAGTGTGTTGCCTGGTACATAGAAACGAAGTCGGAGACTCAGGTGCAGCAGAATGTAAGGACCAAGTATGCACGTGATCCTCCAACCAGAGCTACAATTAAAGCTTGGTATAAACAATTCATGGAAACGCGAAGTGTTCTGCACCAGAAGGGAGCTGGAAGACCAAGTACCAGTCAGGAAGATGTGGAAAGACTGAAACAGGCCTTTGTGCGTAGTCCAACAAAATCTGTTCGCAAAGCGACGAGAGAATTGAATATGCCCAGGGCTACGGTTCATGATGTTCTTCATAAACGGCTGAAGCTGCACGCCTACAAGGTACATCTCTTTCAGGCCTTATTGCCAACAGACGAACAAAGACGTACTGACTTTGCTTGTCACATGCTGAACCGCATTGAGCACGATAACCAGTTCCTGCAAAAGATTTGTTTCAGTGACGAGGCAACATTCCATGTGTCTGGGAAGTTGAACAGGCACAATGTTCGCATATGGGGATCCGAGAACCCTCATGTAACACGTGAGATGGAGCGCTGTCATAAACTCATTTATTCATTATTTTGGCAATGTGCAGTTCAAGCAGTTTAATTCTCTTTTTAATTTAAAAGGACTAGCGCATCCTAGCAGACGATGTGTATGTGTGTGTGTTCTCTCACTCCGAAGATGCATGTGGGCGTTGTGACCTTGATCAACACTTTTTCAGCCAATCACAGCTTTGTCTGCTCTTACGTCATTTAACGCGTGAAACCCACGCGAACAGCGAGAGCTGAAGAGATTTAGCGGGAGAAAAACTATTCGGCGCGCGAAAGCAACTAAAAGGACAGCTTCTAACATAACGCTGCACAGAAATAAAGTATAAAAAAAGGTAACTTCTAAGTATCTTCGCCTATTTAGTTATTTACATATAATCCATATAAGTTCAGTATTGTAACCGATATCCCACATCGGATTTGTAAGTATTATTATTAACGTATTATTAAATTATCAAATCAATTGATGAGTATTTTCTGCGATTGTGCATGTCATCTCCCACGCCTCGTGGCTGTCTATTGAGTACATGGTGCAAAATTTACTTTACTTATTATGTGTGTAATTCGTTAATTTCTGAATTTAATTTCGTTAATCTTTAGTGTCTTTAAAAGTTGTAAGTAGAATTTTTGCTTATGTGTAGTTGTCGTTGAAAGGAGCTTTCTTCGGATAACTTGTTTCATCGTCAACGCTCGAGCAAACGTCCTATTTACGACTATCAAATATAATGCTTGCTCTATCTGGATCACCATCCTATGGAGTAAACATTATAGCGCGATAGCCCTAAGGTAAATGTCTGGTGTGGGTTAATGCATAATCGCATTATTGGACCATTCTTTTTCGCTGAAAATTCAATCACAGGTCAGGTCTATCTGGATTTGCTCCAGCTTTATGTGATTCCTCAGTTGGAGGATCTGCAACCAAACATTCTGTTTCAACACGATGGAGCTCCACCACACTGGTCTTTAGAAGTTCGAGAATACCTGGATGAGGTGTTTCCCAATAGGTGGAATGGTCGCGACGGTCCGATATCATGGCCTCCGCGGTCGCCGGATCTGCCACCACTGGACTTCTTCCTGTGGGGGTACCTTAAGGACATCGTCTTCGCTACGAAGGTAGCAAACCTTGAACAGCTAAAGCAGCGTATCCTTGCTGCTTTTCAGACAGTAACTGATGATTTGCTGCAGCGCACATGGGCTGAAATTGATTTTCGTCTGGATGTGCTTCGTATCACACATGATGCCCACATAGAGGTGTACTGAACAGGTAAAAAAAACTTTAAGACTTTCTGTATTGAATGCAAAAAACCGCATGTAAATATCACATTGACTTCTTTTAATATAACGTCGTAAGTTGTATAGATAATTCTCGGACACCCTGTATATCGTGTAAGCAATAATCCTGAATAGTGATGATAGGCTGTAGCCCTGAGGGAAATTTTTGCCTCCGGAGCAAAGATCCTTATAATCGGACAAAATGAATTTACTAATTCCATTCACAGTTTATAATCACGGGCGCAGTTTAAATCAATGTAACGCACAATTAACCATAATCGATTTTTAAAATTGTACGCAGAAATTTTGCGAAAAGGTACGAAAGGACCTCCCTCCCATATTACAATCCACCTGGGGAGAAACCACACCATGCACAATTGCCAATATTATTGTATATCATGATATCCAAATAACCAGGGATGCAAATAACCACTCGCCCGGGTCATGATTCATCGGTGCGGACGAGTATTTATCACACTGAAGGTAAGTAAATTATTTGTATTGTGGGATGTGAGCTAGTAGCTTTTTCTTTCTTCAGCTAGTAATATTTTGTTGCTTATTTGCATCCCTATACAATACTAAGCTGTTCGGTAAAAATCTTGTTGCGGATTTTCGTCTAGCATATCGGAACTTACGTCAAGTTGCACATGCTTTAAAAAAAAAAATCTCCAACGCACTTGCTCATGTAACAGATTTGTTCATCCTCGATTTATTTATTTACCCACACATCATTTACAATATAAGATTGCAACCTACATCATCTTCTGTCCACATTTTTCACTTTAGTTTACTTAACCGTTCAGTGTGAAACCACAGTTTTAACTCTTTCCTCCATGCAGCGTACTGGATTTACAAGGAAACCATCTGTTAGTATGAAGTTTGCAAGGCATCTAGGGACAGGAGTTTAAAATAATTTCCGGGATTTTCATTCGCGCTGAAACTGTATAGCCAATTGACATTCAGAGTGTGTTTTCTTTCTTCATCTTCATAAATTCATTCTTTGGGAAGCAAAGGGTTAACTGGAATCCAAATACCACACTATATACTTGAAGTGTCAGCCTCAGTATGTCGAAAAAAAAAAAAAAAATCATCCGAGGGTAGAAAAGCTAGACGATTTCCTATGTTCAGGGATCATTTTTCACAGAAAGTGAAGTACAGCCATCATCTTTAGTTAACTTCATAGCGTAGCGCAATAGGAAAATTACTACAAATGAAGAATACGAGCAATCGATTGCAAATGAAAATTAAATCTTTCAGTTTGACGTCCCACAATATACCCTTCAGGCTAAGGGAGACCTGTTTTTCCCAGTGTTCCAATAAATGAACAAAAAAGCTGTGTTCACTTTTCCTCAAGTAAATCTGTCTCGACAATGGAAATCCTTGTTCTTTCGATTTTGAAGTTGAAACTAGATATCACTGTAGTAGTAGCATTTGCTAGAAAACAAGGTGTGCGCTTCGGGATATCTTTCTGCTTCGCCATGGGAAGGAAAAGGTGGATACAACTTTTGTATTCTCATTCAGAACTTCTCTTACTTTTAATATGAGGTTGTTGAATCTCAAAATATTTGGTTGAAAGTTCATGCAAATCAAACTTAGGATATTACGTCAAAAGTTTAGATGTTCCAAGAATGGAACACCAGGCTCAAGTGGGGGTACGCATTAACTGTATTCTCTATTGAAAGATCTGGTATTTTGAGCAGGTTTACATTGATGCTTAGAACTTTATGTACAGTTTAAGGTATACAGAATTGACCTAACGTGTATCACCCCCATTTCTATCTGTCCGCTGAATATACTATACTATTGAAAGAGTGAGTTTCATTTCTCGTTTCATTCATATATTTTCACAAGGTTTCTTTGCATATCAATCAGATAAAACGTAGTATTTGTTTACAATATGTGCATGCACCTTTGTAAATATTTTAGAACAGACTCTCATGCAAATAAATGAGAACTGTGTAGGTAAACTGACCTACAACACACAACGTTAGATTAGTGTGCTTTAGAAATAGTTCGATACGAGGAATGGTATTTAGTAACTTTTGTTTTAACAATACGTTACACAGATAGCCTAGTGGTCCAGTTATCGATTCCACTGCTGCACAAGTGATATATAAAGCACAATAGTGATTATTCAGATTTTGAGTTCCTTGTAATATTTTTAGAAATAGTCCGGCAGTTACTTGAATAAAGTGTTTTTTTTTTTATTTATAGAGTTAACTGTAGAGATCTTGGCTTCTTTGGAGGACGACTATTTTACTAAAGCTTATACCTATATTACTCATTGCTCTTCCTGAAAATGGTACTGATAGTGCTGAGGGTAGCGCAGATGGAACTGGGTTGCCAAGGTGCCAGTAGTACGGCCAAACATTGGTGCCCAACAATAAACATATGGAAGGAATAGGTCGAATGAAATAGAACCTTGATCTGTACAGAATATCAGAGAGGTCTAAGAAGTGGTGGTAGCTGCCGACATTTCCTTTCTGCATAGATCCTACTCTCCACAATGTTTGGTAATTATACAGAAAGTTTGAAAGAATGAGTATGTGCATTTTTGAAGGGAAATAATGGGTGTAAACATACCCACGGATATGTGGAAATGTAACTACAGTTGGTAGAAAACCGAAAATATGGAAGGAACCTCTTGGAAAAAAAAAAAAAAAAACACCTAAGTCAATCAAATTTGATCCTGAAGACTTGGGTTACAGCTAGCAGTAAAACACTTTGCAATTTGCAAAATATTACTACGCAAGCAAAATATTACTACGCAAATGAATGGGAAGTGCAAAGCACGTCTTGATTAAGCTTGTTTCAGGATGCACATAGGAGCAGTGGACTGTAGTGAGCAAGGAGATACTTAGTTATTTTATATTAAATTTTGCACCAAACATTTTAAAGTCGCCGTGTTTTCCCTCGTTAGTAGGTTTATATGAAGTTTAGATAGGTGAAAATAATATAAGTTATGCCAGCCACATTTGTATCTCAAGTGATTTTTTTTTTTTTTTTTAAATAATATTTCTATCTCATAATGTTTCAACAACACCCTCACCTTAGCCTGGTGTTCCAATGGAAAATGTATTATTTTCAAGATCAACAACATTACATGTCAAAGAACTATACTGTGGGTGTTTTTTCATCCTAAGGATCAAAATAATTGTGGTTTAAATATCGAAGAACAGAAACTTGGGTAAAAGAGGGTTAAAGTGAATGGAAGAATTGGTGCCATGGGAAAATGGGTTAAAAAAAAAACAAAAAAAAAACACTGGAGTATCCCGAGAAAACCCACGGACACGTCCACTACAAAGTTAATTGGTCGGGGATCGAATCAGGGACCCTACGCACCAGAGGTAAGCACTAGCACTAAGCCACCGTGGATCTCCAGCAAACAATTGCACCAGGAGACTTTTTCCCAAATCCCTAAATACTAATGCTGAGAACTATCACGATTTTATGGTATATGCAATTGTAAAATAATGTAATATACGGACGTTTCAACACAACTATCATTAAAACATTGTGTTGAAACTTCCGTATATTATATTAACTATCATCAGACTTCCACTCCTCCTCTGATGACAGTTATTGTGTTGAAACTTACGTGATTGTTTATATATGGTATATTATCACACAGCCTTGCTCAGTGTGTTTAGTTTGACAAAATGGAAATAAGGCTTGATAGAAAATGAAATGAAATCTTTGAGTTTTACGTCCCACGGTTATGCCGGTTAGGCTAAAGGAGACGGTGGTGAGTGAAATGGTGGAATGAAGAAAGTGGGAGGAAACGGGAGAACCCCGAGAAAACCCACGCACACGGTGTTTGTCCACCACAAAGTTCACTTGGCGGGGGCTGGGATCGAACCCGGGACCCCAAGCACCAGAGGTGAACGCTCTACCACTGAGCCACCGCGGCCCCAAGGCTTGATAGAATAGTTGTAAAATGTTCGACCTTGGTAATTGTTACACTACTAGTTTTGAGAAAGACTCCTCCCCCCCTCAAGAGACAACCCTGGGTAACTAGCAGCTGTATACTACAGGCGAATTTTGATGTGAGAAAATTGAAAATTACTCTTCGTGCCACACAAAATGAGTCAACCAGTGCTTTCAAGAACTGCTATATATCAAATTCACGGTAACAGGAGCGAAGGTCCAAAAAATTAGTGCCTGGTTTTGCGTCCTAGGGTCTTATTTACATACGCTCTAACCACGACTAGTGACACTGAATACGTAGCCGCTGTCAGATTGAAAGATCACCGTGCAAGATGTACACAGAACACTAACTGCCTTATGAAGAGTCGTTCTGGCGTATGATTAACATCATACTAAAGGCCTCATTTCTGCAGGAAATATATGCTAGTCGAACTCTGTAGTACGACACAAATCACGCGTCAGTGTGACCCTGCATAAGGCCCTAAATATTTTGCCTGAGAGCCGGATTACAGAATCATACAATCTTCACGAGAAATTTTCCAACTCATGAGGAAGATCTTTCAAATAGCCCAGACGAAAAAAAGATCCCAATCTACGCCGCCTCCCGCTAATTTTGAATTAAGAACTAAAAGAAGAGTTTTAGCAACTGTTACACCTCACCCAAATTCATTTAATTTACTCCTACTTTCTATTTATGATATGGGTCCGAACTGAAAAAAAAAAAAAAAAAAAAATTGTACATTTTATGGTAATCCAAAGAAGGAATGTGTAAAGCCAAGATTTCCGCAATTTGAGGAAACTATGCCAATAGCACTGAACTTAAAAGATACAGGGGAACAGCACGTCGAACTTCATCTAACAAAATGTTAGCACTGAACTTGCACAAAAGGCAAAACATTTACTGTGCGTTCTTCCTGTAAGCTTTTATCTAGTGTCGTGAAGGATTTAAGATATGCTGACGGCAAAGACACCCCAAAAACAAAATTAGTTAAAATATACGGAAGTAATAAGGCGATTATGTGCTTTAAAAAAGAAAAATCATTACTATGTACACACACACTGAAATTCCTTAATTAATTTACGGATCCTACCAATCAAGTGCTAACACTAACAACAGACATGACATATGACACTCTCCCAATTCAATACGCATTTTGTGTTTAAAATGACTGTTATGTTTACACTTAGTCGATTTGCGTTCGATTCAGTTGAATTGACGTCACTTTCAACTTAATCGACCGTGTAAACGGGACTTCAACTTAATCGCTTGTTGATCGAAGGCGACTAATCGACTGGCAACTGAATTAAAAGAGTTCTATTTTCTGTGGTTGAAATAATTGAACACATCCATCAATCTGATTCGGCCTAGTTGCTTCGATTTAGTGGCAAATGCAGCGAGTCGATTTAGTCGTGCGACTAAATCGGCTAAGTGTAAACGCCCCATTAGTTTCACCAACGTCTTAATCGACACGTTATAATCAAACAGGTGACACTTCAAATTCCTAAAGGGTGCTAATTAGCTTGCCTTCTTTTCACCTCCAACTTTCATCAGTTAGCACAACTGAAGGGTATTTCAATTAAGACGTCGCAAGCTTAGATGAACTGGGCAAGAATGTTATATTTACTACATTAAGAAATATTTCTGAAAAAGAAAGAAAAAAAAAAAAACCTAGACAACATATCCTTGTGTTTTAACGCGTTGGTGAAACTGACGGTAGAAACTACTACAACAATTACATTAAACTCAGAATAGGGTATTATTATCAATCAGCACGACAGAAATGCATTCAATCCCCACACCCATACGAAAGAGGCCGCTAACAAGTGGAAGCCCAGCACAGATATCGTGTTTAAATATTCTTGCTCTGATTACAACTTTACTATTTGTGCTTTAATAAATGAGCACATACATGGTGGATCATTTATCTTCATACGCCCTTGTTACTTAGTAACAGATTCAAAATTCAAATTTCGGACCATGCCAATATTGATAGGGGGCTAACAGCGTGTGTTTCAGCCCAATATATTTTTAATGACACTATGTCTGTTTGTTGTGCATTTCGAATCTACATGTAAAACAAATTTATACACATTTGTGACGCGGTGTTTCAAACTAACGACGCTACAGTATAATTGAAAAACAATTTTTGGTGTTCAACAGCAATAATGCGAGCGAGACGGACGTTGTAATGCACAAAGTACCTTAAGGGAATACTACGATCCTCACTATGATGTATTTCGAACAAACAGAAAGTTACGAAAGTGTGATTTGACTTTAACTACCTTATTAAGTACATCAAATTATGTAAACAGTTTCCGAAATACAGAGAGATCATGAGAGCAAGCTGATATATCAAACTATTCAGGATATGAAAAAATGGTAAAATTTTATATATATTGTTTAAATAATGTATTTGAGAGACCTTGTTTAAAACTATTTTTATTTTGCTTTTGTAATACTGTAATTGTTTCTTTGGTAGGTGTAATTACGAGTATCCAGAATTACGTATCTTTAAGCAATGTTACAAACTTTACCAGTGTTTATCATGTCTCCAAACCGCTTTGATGTATCTCATCTATCTCACTTGCTTATTATTGCTGTACAGGCCACCAATATGTCACAAGGTCTTCCCTGTCGATATTTGAATGGTACAAAACTCGCATTCTTCTGCCAGGTAGTTTAAAAGTTAGGTAAATGATCCATATACTAATCCTGTTAAGTGAAGTTAATAAGAATGCAAATACGGAAAAGTTCTGCTCCGAGAAGTCTGAAAATATGCTGAGTAAAGAAATCAATGGAGCAAGAGGTACTGCCAAATATTGCTTCGTATCTGGGGAACTTTTTTTTTTGAGAATTTGTGTTCTTCCTCACGCCCATACGTAATCCAAATACTTCTTGAAGCAAATACATTAGAACGGGTTCTTCAAACTCGCTCGTTTTCACATATACACCAATAAGTGTCTAAAATAAATTATATATATAAAAGTGGCATACCACCGTTACTACCTGACCAGGATATTAGTGCGGTTTTTGAGGGAGGACGCTGCTGTTGAGTTTACATGTTGGTAAGCGCGGTGGGACATGGGAGCGGAGAGCGTCACTCTGCAGTGTGTCCAACGATTTCTAAAAGTTGCAATTCACATGTTAAAGTAGCCTAATCTGTTTGCGCTTAATAAAGAACGCCATAAATTCTAATGTTACTGAATGCAGTAGTATTGTGCATAATGGCATATGCATGGAAATTACCAATTTAAGAACCACGTAACACGCGAGTTTCTAGCTTGCATTAAGCAGTGTATATTAAAAAAAGGTTCGTTATAAAACAGGAGCAACCCATAAAGCACAGCAATGACGATGTCAATTACTAAAAGATTACATTAGGGTTGATAGACTTGCGCAATACCTTTTAACTAAGTTTAAATCAAGGTTAAGGCTCACGATGCTTGTTTGTGTTTTAAGTATATGTTTATCGGTTGACAAGTTTTTTTTCTCTCTCTTCGAGTTTGTCAAGGAAGAATTCCCATAGGTTTCCACTCGAGAACTGTGGAAGTCGTCTCCGTTGGTCTATTGGCTAGCGCATGTGCCTTCGCTGTACGTGGTTCTGGGTTGAAATCCCAAAAATTAATCTTACAATCCTTCATTTTCATTAATCATCTGTCTCCTCTAGCATAAAAAGCATATTCATGGGACGTTAAACTAAAGGATTTTTTTTTTTTTTTTTTTTTTTTGATGAAGCTAAACCCTTTTTGGGGGAAAGGAAGCGAAAAACAACTTCTACTTTTTTTTTTTTATTTAAGTGCTATGGGATTAAATAGATTGCCTTTTGGGATTGACTCGTAAAATCTGATCACAGTGCATCCCAGCCTTTTGGTAAATATGGAATAAAAGAATTGATAAAACATCAGCGCATGGGTAATGTAAGCGTAAGTATCATTGCTTCAACACAATAAATTCACAACTTATGAGTACAGAAATTCCTCTGGAACCCCCCTCTGAATTTCTTTCAGACTAGGTCTCAGGGGACAAAGACTTAATTCTTTAACTGTTTTCACAAACTTGGGAGCCTAATGTTATCTGTTTGTAATACATAATCATTTGTCGACTAACTTCAGAGGACAGTTCAGTCCGTAAGCACAAGTTGCACATAGTTCAAACATATATGTACGGTCTTGTTTAAAATTCCTACCCTCTTCATGTGTCTGAAAAGCCCTACATTGTTTTCCACATGTGGAATTTCAAGACAAAGGCAAGTCTCTAACCAGCTGTATTTTTATTTCAAGTCCAAGTATTAAAATGTGCTGTATACGGTTGCAAGAGGTTTCTGTTAATACTGAACTTAGGTATACTCATGTCCAAAATTGTCGCATATCTATAAATATGTTGTTGTAGGAACACAATTTGGTAACTAATTCGCCCGGTATTTCTTATGTTAGTATGTGTATAATCGGGAAAGACATGTATGTGGCAAATTTCATGTCAAAGGAGCAGTAAATAAGAATAAAACGAAAATAAAACTTCTCTTTTCCATTTAGCAACGTTTTCTTTTACTCATTCTAATTTTCGTATTTAATTCTTTTCCTATGAAATTTACCACAAACATATATTTCCCGATTGTACACATAGTATCAGTAATAAAAATGTCCTGCAAAATCATTATCAAATTATATTCTTACAAGAAGACAGTTATAGATATGCGACAATCATTTTGGACATGAGTGTACCTAACATTGGCACTCATCTTTTTCTTCATGAATTGATGTAAGAAGCGGCCGCGTGATTTCCGGCCAATTGTTTCACTACCGGTATCTTTGAACAATGAGAACCGTGGAAGACACTTAGTTCTTAAATTCGAAACACTGAAAAATTTATGCAAGTGTTTTTTTCTTATTCAAATACATATCTATTCACTCTGAGGAGTTTTAGAAGTAGCATTAATTTTATAATAAATACCTGAAAGAATTACCCTGAAAATTTTGCATGTTTTTTTTTTTAATACTATTTTTTTTTTCTGAATTTCACTGGAGTTATAAGGAACCTTCAATTGTCAGGCACCCCACTTTAAGCTTTAATCACCCCATACCGCCCCCAATGCACTATTGGGTATATTTCTTAGTGTTTTCAAAATATGGCAGAAATACTTACTGGATTTTTAAAAATTACTAAAGCATGCTAAATGACAGGTTAGACATCAGAGAAAGTTATCTTTACCATCTCAGAGGCGGATCCGTGTCTCCTACGACAACTGTTAGGAGTGTGGCGGTGGTTTCTCTCTGACCGTACTTTTGCAGCACATCCGAAAAATTATCTCAATGCAAAAGAATTTTGTTACTCAAGACATTGCTTAGACAATAGATTGGAGATCACATGGTTCAACTTGATCGCAATTTCGAAGAAGTCTTATCTCAAAACTACAAAATAGAACTTGCTTTAAACAATGAAAGCGCAGTTGCCAAAGTATAACTGTTTCCCAAAGATGAACTTCGAGGTTTTAGTAATAGAAGAAATGAATTCCTTACACAAATGCTACGACGTTCTTAATGTTTCTTTGTACAACACAAATTAGTTTATTCAAGTTATTGCCAAATTAACTTTTTTTAGTCCCTTAAAATGTTCTGGAAATAACTTTTGTAATTGTTTGTGTCCGAACTTTAACATGTCTGAAATGGTTTCTTATGAACAGGACAAAAATAACAGTGAGATTAATTACAAGTAATTAGGTTAGAAACACTATTAGTGTTCCAAAACCGGCCGCCCGCACTCATTCGCTGGTCAGGTAATACTAAGTCCCTGCAGGACGTAAATAGTCATACAGAGATGAAAGTATTGCAAAAGTAAAATTATGATTAACAATTAAATTTTCCAGCTACACTGAACACACTTAAATTCTAAATGTAAGGGAAAATGAGTTCCGGAGAAAAATGCCCTTCCAAGAGACGATCACTACTTTCTGCAGCTGAGCCTTTTTTTTTTTTTTTTTTTTTTTCAATTTTATTTGTTGGTCTAGCGCCCATTTTCAGCACCACTTTAGACACACGTGAACTCACAGTTTAAAGGTAAAATTCTGACCAAGGTAATGTTTACAAATTTCACCGAGAACCGAACCCAGGAGGTGCACGTGCTAGCTACACAAGCGAGGAAAGCTCAGATTTTACTAGTTTACAATTTTATATATAAACTGCAGAATTAATAGTATCAAACTTCCCTTGCCCCGGAATTCAATTTCGCCAGCAGTAGTAACGAGTGCACTCATCTGAAAATACACTTCACTTTCAGCAATACCTTCATCTGAAAATTTGTAGTTTTTCAGCGACCTGTATACTAATATATATGCTTTTATAAATAAATAGAAAAAAAAAAAAATCAGCATATGTAAACTTCAAAGACTACAAACAGGCGACTCACAATACCGCGCACATCGAAATAACAGGTCAGTCAGGTGGAATACCAACACTCCTGAACTTCTTTGGTTCCAATGATTTAACCATCAGGTTTCAAGTGTACATGCTATAGAAAGGCAAAGAAACGAAGGACACATTTATTTTGTCTTTTATATTCAATGCAATCTAGGTCACCAAATACATTAAAACAAGGCTGTGGAGGAAGTACCACCTATCCAGGAGGTTTTTCAAGATAATCAAGGGAGAGAAATATTCCCTCCTCCAACAGTCTTTTCTGATACAGTCCTCTTCGAAGTGTTTCGTTTTTTTTTTTTTAAATATATTTTCTTAACTTTTTCTTTTTTGGTGTCATGTCAAACCACATTAAGGTAGACAAGCTGCAGAGCACAAGATGAAGTTGCATATCCCTCGATGTCTTCATAATGAACCCCGGCTGCCTGGCAAGAACCTTGTCCTGGTAATGTGTTCCTCCAAGCACAAGACACCTTGCACAGTACGTATTTGCAACAACTTTATTTTTCAAACTTTTGTACAGGTTGAAGGAATGTTACCGTTTTCCCTCCCTGCTCCCCACAAAGCTAATCATCTGACAGCAAATTAAGCTGTTCTGTTAAGTGATCCTATTTTTCAATAAACAGGAAAACAAGGGCTGCCAAAAAATGGCATCACTGGAAAAAGGCCTCCTGTGACATCAACACTGCTTGACAGGAAAGAAGTAGGAGGAAATAAAAATGGGAGCACAAAGTATTTTTTAACAGCTACACAGCACAAAATCCACTCCTAAAATTTACATACACAATTTGACACAATGAAAGATAATAAAATCACATCAAACTTCATGCCTGGAAATATTTTACAAAAAAATTTACATAAACTTTCACCCCTTGATTCACTTATCATACAACCACTTAAATTACATCAAACTGAAACAAGTTCCATTCCAATTTAGTTATTTTGGTTTTCCAATTCAAGTGAACATTAGAATGGAAAGCAGAAATGCAGGCTCTTCTTTCATGTTGATAACGTATCCTCTCCAAACTTCACATTATCACTTGCTTCACTTTGATGTCATCATGGTGACAAATTCTGAAAATAAGCAAGAAAGTTATATTTAATTTTTGGAAGAACTTATACGTGAATCTTATATTAATGTTCGATGTAAAAAAGAATCAGCACAAAAATCCTGTGAACTTTTAAGACTACGCTATACATATTTAAAAAAAAAAATAAATAACATGCAATCGGCTAAATAAAATAAAAATACAAGTAGCACTTTCACTTCCACTCTTATCTGTAACCCAAATAGATCTTAATTCTGTGTACAAATAACTAACACATGCAAATAACATGCATTACCAAATCAGCATTACAGGCACTCAACTACGAATTGTTGAATATGTGAAGTTTGAGAAGCTCCTACGCAATAGAAAATCAAGCTTCCCCTAGACTGTCAATATAATTTAAGTACAAAAAATAAATTATTTCCAATTTGGCTGCTGTTAATCATTCACTGCAAAAGACTAGCTAAACAAAAATCACAAAATTAAGATCCACAAGTTAATTTAAATTTGTTTCAGCGATTAACTCAAATTCACTCACTAAAAATTCACAAACTGCCAGCTGGATGAGCAAACATTTAGACTGACTCGCGGAAGAACTTATACAATAATTAAATGATTTTTAAAACTATTGCAGCCAGAGAAAATACATGCAAAGAATTTCAGGCGCTCTTATGTACACGCAATTCTAGAACTTTAAATAAACTATTTATAGATTTGTTGTTCTCGTAAGTGTTAATGCTTTTAAAGCTTATTTCTACACTCTTTACAAATAATGCACGAAAAATTATATACTTTTCTTAGGTTCTGGAGATGGGGCCAAACGAATAGTCAAATGCCGGGAACATAGCGGTTGAATGATACAGAGCTCACTTCATGCGGAGTTCAGTTCAATTCACGTGAGTATGATGGGCATGTGTCGGTGGGTTTTGTGGAATTTTCCAATTTCACCCCATTTTCTCATTTTACCAAGTATTATTCATTCACATTAATCAATCATCCGCCTCCTTTGGCTTAAAGGTATAACCATGGGATGCCAAGTACTCCCAACAAATTCACATCACATCAAGACCGTTTATGTAGCACGTCGGTCATGCATACGCATAGTGAAAGATTCTGAATTTACTAAAACCTTGAGCAGATACAGATACCCGCATCAATACAGCTTTTTCGTAAGTAATTTATATTTTCTTTGAAGATGAAATTGTGCATATTCGTACAAGTTTTCGTGATTAATTTTGTTTTTCGAAGCAATATAGACTTCTTGCACTTAAATGGCAACTCTTGGGATAAATAACATTCACATCAAAATCATCTTCCAGTTTGATTTCTACCTGCTGTAACTTAACTGATTTTACGACTTTTTCAAGGATCTTTTATTTTGTCTGAGTTTTGAGCATTCCCTATGAGCAATAGAAAAATAGAATCCGATGGGATTACATTTTTGTTTAGCTTTCATATACCTAGTTATTTCATAAATATTGTCAGATTCTGACCGCCGTTTGACCACGAAGTATGAGCGGTGTGGTCATCGGAGTATTGTGAGCAAAGTCCCTGAGTTGTGAGGCGCTGCAGTGGGGCGACTACGAAAATCGTGTTGCACCCGTAGCGCTACATAAGATCTTCGCAATCCTGAACCCCCTGCAAATTACATTAATCTACCACACCACCCAGAGCGTTACAATGAAACAGCAAGTGACAATGACCGGTATAGTGGCAAACCGCGCACAGTGAGAACGCTGGAGGCAAGTAAAGCTGCAAGGATTCGACGAAATACCCCTCAGGACTAATATCACGAGAATTGTCCATTTCGAAACTAAATGTGTCACGGGTTTAATCAGGACCTTGGACAGCCTATAGAAACGTACATATCACTTTCTGACTGATGCGTTACACTAGTAGAATTGTGAAAACTAAACGTACCGCCAAGTGTTACACACAGGAAATGGTCTATTTTCTTTTTATACGAGTAGTTATTCCCAGTTGAGCAGTTCTTTAATGCTCAAAATGACCGTGTGTACGAATCATAAGTGCAAGCTGTTGAACGTGTTTCCAGGCTGCAAAGAAACCATCCCTCAGCATTAGTCAAGGAGGGCTGTGAACTTCACCCCACAATACGATTCAATGTTTGTGAACAGGGGGATGAAGACTGTCTACCGTACCAAACCTGTGTTGGAGCCCGCAGTGGAAACAATGAGTACCACCTTGTTCCCCGGCCAACAATGGACCCTCCAATAGGATTCTTCTCCCGCGCACAAGGCACGGTTAACACAGGAGGTGCCTTACGGACCAACGTCCCAGTCCATTTCCGTATCAAAGACTATCAAGCACGGATCAACTCGCTTGACTACAAACTAGCCAGTGTTTATCAATGGCCTGGAAGAAGGGTCACCCCAATACGAACTTCCTGAAGCTTGCTCTGCTCAAGGGAGCCAGCCACTTCCTCTAAGACATGGTTCGTATTGACGCGTGGTCAGCCACTCCGGGCCTGCAACCAGGCTCAAGGTAGGAATTTTGAAAACTGATTGGTGCTCTTCATGCTCCACACTTCCGTGTACCACCTTGCAACAAAGATATCAATACATCCTTGACACTGCACTTTCAAACCTTTCATACTATCTTCGAAGTAACTAGTTACATTATCATGGAATTCACGAAACTGGAAGAGTGGTATTCAAAATTGCCAAACATTTGGAAGCTTAATCTGCTGACTTTTTCTTTCTTTTCTTATATTCGCACAGAACTATTGGCAGGTTAATACATTCGTACATAAAAAAAATAAAAAAAAAAAATAAAATAAAAAAAAAAAAGTTAACTGAAATGCCAGTTTTCGGGAGTTAAGTACTGAACTCTGAACTCTGCGTCAACAAAACTTATGACCTATGGGCAACAGTGAGCAGTACTTCCAAAGCATGGTATATCAAATTTAAACAAGGTAATATGCACAAGGTTTCGCTGGAACATTTTTTAACATTGGACTCGCTAATAAAAAATAAACATGAATAGTCTTTAGGAAGGACTCCCAATATGAAAGCCTATATCCAACTATTAAATTATATTTTTCAACAATCAAAATACTGATTCCATTTCCGATGTTCAATAATAAATATCTATATTAAGACCCATATGAAATATAGTTGGGTCAAAAATTTCTAAATACGAATCGAGCAGCAGGGCAATAGCTTTTTAGCATCAAATTTACAAATTATCGGGTAGATTCAAGTGAAACGTCCGCTTTTCGTCTGAGTGGAAACTACCCAACACAATGGATGAACCAATAACACATTGCACGTACGTTACAAACCACGCACATGTTAAACACGATTGCCCAGTCAGAAGGCAGTCGTGTGGAAATCTATATACACACACCGTGCATTATTTTCCTTTACAAGTTTAGAACATTCTGTAAAGAAAGAAAAAAAAGCAATGCATAATTTGGGGCAGGATTGATGAATGTATGTACCATACGCAGTTTGTGAGATTTCACGCCGGTGACAACGCTGAGAACAGCCACATGGCCACCGAACCACAGCATGTTTTGATGAGGGAAAGAACACTTCGGCATATACACTGTTGTTCACTGGTTTCGCGCAGCTCGGTAAGATGAAAATGTTAGACTCAAGGGTGCCACAGTTAACAAGGATCAAGTCTGAATATGTGAAATTGATTTGAGGAGCATTGGATTGTCGCATCTAAATATGGATCTACTACGGCAGGACAGTGATGGGATCATGATCAAAGTTCAAAACTGTTTCCAAAACTATCCTTCCAACCCAGAAATTTGTATTGCCGGTATGGTAACCCATCGTGTGAATGATTCATCAGGGTTAAAAAAAAAAAAAAAAAAAAAAAAAAAAAAAAAAAAAAATGCAGATAGTTTCATTGCTTAACTCCGTGATATGCACCAGAAACTTGTCGGCAGGCATCCAGCAATGATCCTTGTGCCTGCACGACGAAAATGCATGCCCTCGCTCAAAAGAAACTGTACAAGTTTGGCTCCAATATGGAACCCCTCCTGACCACTATATTCTCCTGATTTCTTCAACTAGCGCCCCTTCCAGCATCTCGTACGAAAGAACTATGTCCGGGAAGTGCAACGTGGGTTGAGGATGACTTCGCGTTGCCGACTCCAGACGTTTGTCAGAATCCAACTATTGGCTAACAATGATAAAAGTATGGCTGCAAAAAGAAACTACTTTGATTAACCAAGTATTGTAGGTTCATTTCTCTAGGCTTAAGAAGTGACGCAAATTGGAAATTTTCACTGCACCAAGCCAACACTAACCTTACGTGACGTAAGACTTACAACTGTAGTGACAATCAGGTAAAAATTTGGTAACGTGATTTGCCTTAAAAATGAAATACTTAAATTAGAAAATTAATTCTGGTGACAAAATGTGTCAACAAGGATCAAGTAGTCAAAATTTATTATCGAAGTAAAACCACGCTGCAGCTTTAATCTTTTTCCTCTCCTGTTTTTCAAATTACAAACTACTAAAAATATTCAAAAATTCAGCTGGAGTTTATGCAAAACTACTTCACTTTCTGAATTCTGTGAACTATGACTAACTAATGGAAGTGAAAGTACTCCCATTAATTGCATTAACTGTACGTCGTGGAGCATGCTGAATTAAAAAAAATCATGGTAAACATGGCTTACTACTTCCTTTCTACCCTTCTACACTAAATTGTGCCCATAAAACAAAAAACACCACTGCTAAAAATAATTAACAGCAACACCCAAAAGTAAAAACACTTCGACTGAAGCGCAAAAAAATTAACAAAAAAGGCCATGCTAATCAATTTAATTGACCCATAATTTAGAAATGATTTCGCATATTCGAACGATTAAGCCAATTATTACAAAACCGCATAGCTACTGTTGAGGCATCTTGAAATTCAAAGTGCAAATACCGAAATGTGCAAGCACGTTAATACCGGAGTCAAAATAAAAATGATGGAATCCACCACAAGATTCTACAAGTGCTTTGGTGCAGACATGCTTAAACGTGAGCTTATCTTCTAGATTACTACGCAGAGATAGATTTTATATTATATGTATATTTTATATCGACAACTGTTCTTACATAAACAATCTCAGCACCAATTAGGCAGTATTACATTTTACTTTACACTTACCACACAATATCAATACACTTAAGTCTTTGCTACTAGAATAAGGGTTTCCACTTGAAGCGCCAAGAAAAAGGCCAATACTTACGAAATCAACAATAAATGTAGATCAACTTTACCCCAAGATCTACTAATTATAACGATGGGTCTATCAGTTGGATGAATGGGACTATTAGCATATTAAATATGTTATGAAAAATCAATTATGGATATAACACGTCTACTGTACTTCCTGAATGTTTTCATATTCGCAAACTTAAATGGAGAAATAAAGAACAAGTATACATTGCTCCTACGGAAAATTATCACGAATGCATTTGGAGCGCAGGTGTCAGGTTAAGATTTTTTAACTGCACAGAACAAATAGTCTGCATCAAGAAAACTCGGAAGCTACTACAATAACGAGGCTCTTAATTACTCGACAAATCTAAACAGCAGCTGAATATGCTATTCACTTATCACAAGATGCAAATCACCTGGAAGTAACCTTAGCTCCAGCAGTCAACATTTCACTCCGAGGAACAGTACATACTACGTGCCTTGCTCAGAACTACCAATGCCACAATAATTGATAACTATACCTTGTGATATATGCCTAGATATTAACCCATGTACTAAATTTTAATATTCATTCATCGAGGAAAACATCTATGACAAAGTATTCCTTTTCTGTACCTGCGTACTGAGGAATTTACACAAAGCATACTTATCCCAACTGCATTAATATACTGAAAATAAACTTAAAACCGGTACAAGCTTCTCACTACACTCTTTTCAACTAATACAAACAGGATTTGCTAAATTACTTTCAAATATATACCTAACCAGGATTCAAATCAAAACTACGTAACGCCATCTCACTAACATTTGAAAATGTTCAGTTATTACTACTACTATCTACAGAGCAAACCTTTCAACGTCACTAATGATTGAGCTTAATTCAGTTGTATGGACAAACTAAATTCACACTTCAGCGAATTTCAGTGGTCTCTGAATATATTTCTGCACTAGGTTTTCACGATTCTCTTTAACAGTATCTCAAGGAATGAAACAAAGAAATACCGGAAACTTACTCCCGGAATTTGCAAATATTAGATCCATTTACAGCAAAATAATGGGAAAATTAGCCTTAATTAGAATTAAAAACTGACTTTCTACAAAAGGAAAATGCAGAAACTAGCACTGTTACAACGCTGATAAGTAGAAGGAATCTGATCTCTCCCCACAGATCAATGAAATTTGGAGTGGAAAAATTCGGCTGAAATTACGCTACTCATGGCCCGAATGAAAGCTCAGCCAGTGCAACGGCATGGTAAGACGGGAGATCTGATTTCGATTTCTGACCGACATTTTCACAGAACTATATCAGGGTGTCTACTAGAATTCCAAAATGAAAATTCATGTCCTTTCCTTTACCAAACCATACAATTTTGTAACATTCTCAAGAGCAAATTTTCATGCACGCGACAGAAGCGTGCTTTGTAATTTGGTAGCGTCAAAAGCCGACCGGACATATTTTGTGATGAATTTCGACATATTACACAAAATTTTTCAGTCCCCTTATATTTGTACAGATTTTTAAAAATCGTGACCCAAAAGCTAAATTTCGTGGCTTTTCCTTGACTTTCATGACAGTTTTCTGATTTCGTGACTTTCATGCCTCGTGACCGATAAGATTCTGTACACTAACAATTTTTCGGAGTTCTATTACAAGATATATATATATATATATATATATATATATATATATATATATATATATATATATATAATCAAATAATGCTACAAAGTTTGGAGTGACGCTGTAGACATCCGGAGTGGCACAGTGCTGCCATCTGTGTATAAAGCGGAACATGCATGTAGTGTGTGACTGTTCATGACATGCGTTGATATTGTAATGAGTTCTGATGGAGTGGGGCGATTACGAAAATCGTGTAGCAGTAATTGCACTACACAAGGTCGGGAAGACAGCAGGTGACATTTTTAACCTCCTGAAACCCCCACAAATCAACAAGAGATTCGTGTGTCGCGCCATACAGCGATACACCTAGACTGGAAAGGCAACTGACCGCGCAAGGAGTGGCAGACCACGAACGGTAGAACCCCGCAGGTCCAGAAAGCAGTCGCAGCAACAATTCGAAGAAATCCTGAAGACACTTTCCAGCAGGTTCCACTCCAGGCCACAAAGCGAAAACAACCCACGACTGGCTGGCACGGAACGTCCCCGACTTCATTTCTACCGCTGACTGGCCTTCTAGCAGCCCGGACCTTAACCCACTGGACTACAATCGTTGGGCAGTCCTTCAGGCACAGGTCTGCCATAAACGGCGTCCATCTATCGACATTCTGAAACTATCCTTGACCCGAGCAGTGAACAATTTTCCCATGGACGTGGTGCGTAATGCCATTGACCAGTGGCCGGACAGACTTCGTGCCTGCATCAAGGCCAAGGGGTGACATTTCGAAAAATTATTCGTGCGTCAGATGTACAACATATCAATGTAAAACATAACCAAAATAAATTGCCTTGGTGTTAATACTCTAAGTTATTCACATTCAAACTCGTGACGGTATTTATGATATATGTGAATTTTAATTCACTACAGGAAAATAAAACAATGATGGGATACGAGATTATTTCTAATGTGTGTGGATTAGTTTGAGATTGGAAGCTACGCAGTAACAATTTTATGTCATGAAAGTCTGTATCCTTCAATCTACATTATCTTTGTAACCTCGAAATGGTTAGAACTTCTCGAACATATACTCAACTTAAACCCCCGTTTCACAATTTTTCCACTTTCATAATATTACTACAATTGACCCTTCCACTCTACTACATATGTATTACTTTAAATCAGAACTTATAGATCGAGAAGCAAAAGATGGGGTCAAAATAGAATACACGCTGATAGTCTTAAGGCGGTCGTACACATATTACGTAACGCGGTAAAGGGGGAGAGGGTGTTCGGCCTTGCCTTACAAATGTGACAAGAGGGAAGGACGGGGTAAAATTTGGTCAAAAATAGAGTTACGTAATATGTGGGCAGCCCCTAAGCCCAGAATATCTCAACTTTCAAACATTACACAAAAAATTTCACTGATGGTAGGTATCACTTTCAAAAAGTGATGTCATCTTGCCTAGCGAATCCCCTATGATACTGTACACGAAACAAACTGTGCAAGGTAGGTGGGGTCAAATTAGACTAACGTTTTCTCCTTCCCTCAATCCTTGAATTCACTTACCCCACAAATCGAAGCGAACCAATGTCTTCCACCCCGAAATGCTCAATTGCGACAAATCTGGAATCCTTACGTCCCTACACTTGCCCCTCATACTATGGGGCATCTATAACCTCAGAACTGCATTTTATTTTAAATCTCCAAAGGACCTTAATTTTTTACTGATCATGCAAGAACCACGAATACCTTACCAAGTCACACTTAAAATCAGTTAACAGTAGCTCCACACATAGCACGGATACCTCCAAGATATCCTACGTGGCTACATGGCTTGGAGACCCAGGCTCGATAACAGACGGAAGGTCGTGTGGTTCGGTTCCCATGTTAGCCTGTAGGTCCACGACTCAGCCCCTCTGCTGAAAGAAATACTAAACTAAAAGGAAATCCGAAAAAGTACCTTCTACCTAGAAACAGGGGAAAAAAATTGGAGTATGTACTATTGTGAACAGTCTTATTCCTTACTTTATTGTCTACGCCGTAATGTTTTAACCAAATGAATTGGTACAATTGATTCTATCTACAATCAAATGCAAAGACATACTGAAAGGCAACATCTACATAAAGGGAAAGATTGTACACACATGTATACAATAAGACAAGAATTTACTTTGGACCCAATCTTTCTATACAACAACGAAAATTACCTTTAAGTTACATGCAACAGAAACTTTGAAAGCATGCACTTATGTAAAACGATGAAACTGCCATCTACATACAGTTGATTGTAGACAGCATACCAATAAAAGTGCTTCGTCCAACAACATATACATGATTAAAAATCTATAGCACAATTCGTTTTCCCTTAGAGTCTTCACTAGCCACGAAATCAATTCCACATTTTCCACAATATTGGAAACTATTTTTCAAATTTCCATAAATCAAAGCCAAAATTTGAAAAGTAAATTGGTCAAGTTTTCTTTTTCAAGTGTTTAATATGCGGTACGCAAGCTCCATCCTCATAATAGGCCTCTACAAATCTCAATACGTATTTTAACAATACTGACCAGTTTACTTATCAGAACTACACACACACACACACACACACACACACACACACACACACACACACATACTTCACCACTAAGACTGCTGAAATTGAGTTTTCGGCAATATTCTGCAAAATGTGGAAGGACTAGCGTACTCCTTGAAATTTTTAATTTACGCAGCTGACACGTAGTGCAACGTACGTACATCATGTGCTGACATATAATAATACATCATAGGCGATGCCTCAAGATACCGTAGTTTTCTATCACGCACATACAAGAGCAGCAGCTTGTATGTATCTGCCAACAGAACACCGAGAACCGAACGAAACAAGCCGGCTTTGCACACAGCAGCAAGCCCACACCTACCGAACATGCAGTCTCCAAACTTTATAACTGGACTCCCGTTTGAGACCCTTACATCAATGCAATGAAGGAGCATTTTGTTCTAAGTTATCAAATTAGTATAACAAGAGTATGTATTTCCTGCTCCATTCTGTTAGATTCAGCTCAGTAGTCTATATAGATTCCAAACAACTCAGGTTAGCTTCCTTCTATGTCTATCAGAACAGAAGGGTAGTGAAGGTTAGCAGTAGGCTATGCCTGCCAGTTTAGTTCCTGTAATGCTATGCGACTGTAAACTGGTTGCAGGATTTTAATAACTAAAAGGTCACGCTACAGAGCATTATATTGGGTGCTGACTGACAACATTCCATAAAGCATTAAAGCACTGACCACCTACAGCTTTTTCTGATCATCTAAGAATGGGCACTAGTAGTCCCTGAACACCGACTGAAAATTATTTGAGCAAGAGCATGGAAATCTGTAAAGGAGAAATTGCATGATCATGGTAAGTACCGTACCTTACCATTAGTACACACAAAATAAAATTAATTTACATCTCATAAACTAGACTGCAAACAGAACTCAAGAGGTTGTAACTGCGCCTTACAGCCTCTGGATAATCTACTGCTCTTTCCTCTTCAGCGCCAGTGCCCTTGGAGTACCTTATGCTGCAATTTGGATTTTAGCTAATACGCGCCACCCCAGCTGTTAATTACTCGTAAACATCCTCCAAGTGCTCTGCTATAGCATTTCCTTAAACTTGTCAGTGGCACAAGGACAATTGTTATTCAGTCATACTAGCAATAAACATTACACAAGTCTACGCTGAACAAATGTCAAGCATATACGTGGAAACAACATATTAGAAACTGGAAATAGTAAATACTACTACACAAGCATCTAACAGATTTTTCACTTGACAGTTAAGTGGAATACAATTTATTATCAACACGCTCATCCGTACATACTGAAACCGGTTCGGTACATACTGAAAAAACCGAAGTATATTAAAAACCAATCAGCTTCCGACTGCATTATAACAATTTTCTGTATCTACATAAAAAGAACATGAAATTAACGATAAAAATTAAAAGCAGTCCTACTGAATAAAACGAACACCCGCCTTGTTTCGGAGCCTATTATAGAATATTTTACCAATGGATGATTCGAGAACCACGAAAAACATTTATAACTACAATGTACGATTCACTTCAGTCCGCGCCATAATCTACATTTTAAAAAACTGGTTCATTGTTTTCACTGTGCTTGCAGTGACATCAAATTACACGTGGAAAAGCAGTGGAAGTGACGCTTCTGGAAGCATCAAGTAACAATCCCTCTCGTTTGAAACAATATGAGCGAGAAAATAAAGGATAAAAATTCCCTAAAGTACACAACAGTTACTGTATGGCTGCACACGCCTAGTAGTACCATAGGGATATTAAACGGAACTATTAAAATTATTGTAAAAACTATACCGAGAAGTACAAAATGTTGCTCGTTTTAAGATTAAAGGCTCTGCCTTCTGATAATTTTCGCGCCAGATGCTCCTCGATCTGGCGCGACCAGTATCAACTAATAGACTAATTTCGAGACTTCATTCTCATATAACATGGCAACGAATTTCTAAAAACTAAATTTTAAAATCTCTACGCACTTCTCTTCCCCAAACTCAGCCGTTCTTGTTAGTATCAGGACTAACAAGACTGCAGTATTTTTCTGCCACAAAGAAAAATTACAGAATGAGAAAACTTATTGTTTAGTTTTATGCTTCCCTATGCAGTAGTTTCAAGCATTTTAAAGCGAATTCAGCTTCCCTAGAAATGATATTACACCACTGCTCGTGGTTTTTCTTTTTCCGTTTAGAAGCTAATTACAAATATACTAGGAACGATTCAGAGATTATTGCTTGGTTCCCGGAGCGAAAAGGCACATACTCCTCTAATGTGTTAGCATAATTAACAACCACTAACTTTTCACGCGCTCCACAACTCTCATCCTGATTATTTTCCTGGTATTCCAGTAACAAATCCTGTGCCATCATCTGCAAGACAGCATCCTCAATTAGTCTGGTAGATTATAACAGGATTTGTTACCGAAACAGAAAATTAACCATTAGGATAGGCATCGCAAGAGCATGTTAGTGATAATTTCAATGTGCCACACTATATAAATATTACCATGTTAAGATTGTGGTTTGTGTAATTTCCTTTAAAAAATTATCCGAGACTAAATAAAGCCGTACGAAGGAATGGAAATAAATCATTACCTAAAAAAGACTTTCTTATTGTCAATTTCTTATTCTTACAGGTACTTGATATGAAACTGTAGAGCTGGTGTTGTTTTCTGGTAATGAAAACTAAAATTTACTTCTCTCCATCATTAACTTACACTCGCACATGACAATTTTAATACAGCACCGCGTAGCAAACAGACTAAAATATCTAATTACCTTAACATAATGCTGGGTCACAAATATTTATGATACAAGGGGAATTTGAAAACTTTCAGGAATGATGTCGAAAGAAATTCTTAAGCAACGAAATTTTTTTCAATAACGTCACAAAAAAATCTGAGCAATCCGTTAATTTGTATTACAACTGACCAAATATGACACTACCGAGTTAGGATCGAGCATGAAGCCTGTGACTATTAATTTGGCACGATAGAATTACTGTAGAGCATTTAAAACGAACAAGTGCAATGAATATTAAGAACTGTGCGAAACAATGCCAAATTAAAGTCTTCCTATAGATCAATAAAGAAGCAGATTGGAGACTCCTAAAGAGACCTTTCACCGAAAAATAAAAACAGACCCGAAGAAACAAACTTCTCTTGAAACTGGCTTGGTGAATGAACTAATTTGCGCAGATAGGATCAACCACACATCACTCAGGAGTTCGGCTATTAATGGAATAGGTGTACCACATTGCTAACGTTGAATTCGGTATGAAAAAGCTTACCAAAATTGGTCTGGTCCTATGTCAGTAAAACTGGAAATTTACGAACAGATGAATTCTAACATATCCAAGCCCACTTTTCCCGACTTACTTCATCTGTTCGTTACACTCAAAGCATACCTTAGGGTTCATATTCATAACCCCTTCCCCCCCTCTTTCACTCTCCAGGAGTTTGAAAAATTAACCCCGTCGCAGGAAACTAAGTACCTCTTTCCTTGCCATGTTACGCCTCAAATTGCAAAATAACTTTATTTTCACATTATTGCAAGCTCAAGCTCGTGTATCGTAGGGCTACCTAGTGTGTCACTCATCAACGACCACATCAATATATCTAGAAACGCAGAATTGTAAAAGTACTCTTATCACTGTAATAAGAGAAATATATTGAATGAGGAGGAGGGGGTTGATAGTTCCCTTCCCCTAAAGAACAGTACATCATAAAGAAAAAAAACTTTATGAACATAACCGAAAAAATCTTGCAAAGCTTTCGGAGACTTCGTTTCCAGGAGGAAGTAATTTTTTTATTTCCAAATCCATGTTCCTAAAATGCACAATGTTAGGATTACTACGTTGAGATGTAAAACATGTTATAAATATATATTAAAAAAAAAAAAAAAAAAAAAAAAAAAAAAAAAAAAAAGTGCACGCAGACGGTACACCTATTATCGTAGCCAATAAACTGACCATTATTGAATCTTGTTGGCTGTTACTCAGTTGTGTAATCTTTCACTTAGATGACTTGTGTTTCCTTGAGAGTGTGAAAAGTTTAGAACTATTTTGTGAATTCATCTAACAAAAAGCTGCACCAAAAATATGAAAACAAGTATTTAGTAATTTCCTAACCTCTGTCAACCTATCACGATATAATTATCAACTAAAAACAGATCAACAGTTTTTGAAAGTATTGTACCTCATCCCACGGTTTGTTTCGCTACTCAGTACATCAGTACCTAGAATACTAGAAGAGCGTAAGCTAGAAACTTTCATGTCTCGCATAAAACATTTCTTTACAAGTAGAAGAGATATTCAAATCTTAGAACTAAACCTTACTACAAAATATAGAATATCGCGCCTAATCTTTGTTCTATTTCCCATATTGCGCAACAGTCACATCGCACTTCTGAACTGCGTAAGGTTACACAATGTTATTTACATGATTCAAGTCCTGTACGGATACTAACTGGAAGAACGGACATGCTATTCTCCCACAGTTATTATGTAACTTGCTTCATTCACAAACTCGCAAGACCTAACCATGGGCATGCACGTGCAATACCACACCAATTCAAGAACTGTTTCGAAATCTTGCACAAACTGATAGGCAACGATGAACAAAAACATTCGCAGGCATGATCCTAACAACTTCATAAATATGAAATAGATGAATAGAATTAAATCCCTGACTTTCAAGAATGCTGAGTAAGTTTGTGAACAAAGCTTCACATCAACCGTCAAAAAAAAAAAATCTCCCATGCCTTTTTCTAAGCTCCCCCCACCCCCAGTTAGCTGGGGTATACTTTTCGGATCGCTGTCCTTCCTAATGTCTCTCATTTTTCATGTTCTTTTGTTAAAGATAGCAAATATTTACATACAAATTATTCCGCTGATATGTTTTATGGCCATTCACAATAAAACTGTACACTAACAGTGACAAAATTACATCAAAATGTGACCGGTACACCCAAGCATACTTGAAAACTGCAAGATGTGATTTCTTCCATTCTGACGGAGCACTTTGCTATGATTTACATGCATGAGAGTTAAGGCCTTCATTACGAAGTAAACCCCAAGCTATTTACAGTGCTATATGAAGCCAATGAATGTTATATAACGTTACTCTTGATATAACTTCATCACTTTCAATTTTCACCTAGAACACAATCAAATCGAATCAAGTTTTTTCCATGTAATATCCCGCAGCAACTATACAGCACTTAGGCTCAACCATGCCTATCTTTTGTTTTTGTTTCTTCTTTACTTTTTAAATCTGATGCGAATAAAAGAACTGGCACACTACGTTGAGAAGTCAACGTCTTATATCATTCCCAAAGTCATTAATTCGTAATTACAAAAGCAACAAGAAACAATTCTAACAAATCAGAGGTCAAACAGGTCGATCTGGCGTGGAAAAAGTATCGAATTGCATTGTTTCATAAAGCACCAGTTTTCAAATACCGTACCAACAATAGCAAGAAAAAGTTGGAATTTTTCGATGAACTGGTAGAATGCCTTGTAAACGAGTAAACCAGGTGCAACTGCTTGACTACAGAATCTATTATGGTTTTAGAGATTACTTTCCTCAAATATAGTATCTTTGAAGTACCATAAGTTCTCCCCGCCATTGTACATTAAATCATTAGAAATTACAATTCATGTAAGACATTTTTAAATATGCCTTTAGCCAAGAAGCCACTAATGATTGTATATATTTTGATGATCACGTCAGTATCGAAATCACTTGTCCCTCACGATATGCTCAATGGCAGACATTCTTTTCGAAAGAACTCCTCTTATTACTAAAAGCATTACTCAGCCTACGCTGGAAGGTTCCCTTCCACTTTCAGTGGTAATATTAGCTACGAACAATTAATGGCAAGCTCTTTATTCAAGGAGTACTGCATAATACACAAACTTGACCCGTAGATTCAACGCTTGCATACTTCGTGTGTAACCGCTGAAAACCCGCATATTAAAAATACGCTGAAAGGCAGAAGGCGTAAATACAATAGTGACTTAAACAGTCCCATGTTACACATTAACTATACAACTCCAGGTATAAGAAAAAACACCCGCTCCACTTACAAGACAATATATTTGATAGTTCGTCATAACTAGCAGGCAGATATAAACAAAACCAATGGCGAAGTCCACCGTTTCGTGATCCAAACTAATGAACGTTTCGTCTCCTAATTTTGAACTCCTTAAACGATCTACTAGTACCTTCTATGAAGATGCATTATATTAAACCAAGAAGTACTAGAAGAAAAAAAAAAACACCCTAACAAGTTTCGCGTATTTTACAGGAAAAAAAAAAAAAAACCTTCATCCTACTTACCTTCGTAATTTACTTGTCCGTCGCCATCAATATCTGCTTCCCTGATCATTTCATCGACTTCTTCGTCTGTTAACTTCTCACCCAAATTGGTCATTACATGCCTAAGCTCAGCTGCACTAATAAAACCATTACCGTCCTTATCAAAAACTCTGAATGCCTCTCTAATTTCTTCTTCACTGTCTGTGTCCTTCATTTTTCTTGCCATCATTGTTAGAAACTCGGGGAAGTCAATTGTGCCGTTACCTGAAATTACAACGATCAAGATAAAAATATGAATAAGAATTTCACAAATCATGTAACTGCCTGATAGTTCTAATCCAGTTAAAACTCAGCCATTTCACACTGGCACTATTAACGAAGATTTGATTTTAGTTATAATCCCTTTCACAGCCGAGAGGCTATGAGACGTAGCCCTACAGCTTGAAGTGGGATCCGAACCATACGAGTTCCGGGAGGTACCGGGAATCGAACCCGGGCCTCCCACGCCAAAGATAAGTAATCAAGGCATATATTTAATGCTATATCCACGAAACTACTACTGCAATAAGAATAAAAAATTTTCGTATAGTGTAACGGCGTGCTCAAAACACTTCAAAAGCCTATGTTCCATCAGTTTTCAATATCTTAGTTCTACATTATGTTTGAATACGTTCAGCGGCAAAGAAACTGACTGTAGTTGTTACCTAGTAACGGAGAATCACCCCCCCCCCCTCTCTTGTCTCTTTACCGTTCTCATATTGAGCGTGTTATATACAAATCTCAAACAATGAACCGGAACACTACGAGATCCTTCAATTAGTCGCTACTGTAAAATAAAATTTTAAAAAAAATATATATATATATCGAGAATTCAGTGGTAATTCTTACTTGATTAGCATTAGTATTCCTGTTCTTAGTTTGTAGTACATATTTTGGAATAACTTTCGTACTTCTGTACGACGAAATTAAGCCTTTATAAAAGCCTTCACCTTAATAGCTTCCTCACAGAAATATATATATGTTCAGTGACTGCACGTGAACATATACAGGGTATTAATGAATTATTCCGACAAACTGTAAGAAGATTCCTTACGTCAAAATAAGAGTTCATATGGACCTGTGGGGAAAAGTGTATAGTTTCAGAGCAGAGCTATCCAAAATCGCGATAAACCCAAGTTTCAACAGGCCTATTTCGAGTTCCAGAAACTGTGGATAGTGGTCCTTAGCGTACACGAAGTCACGCATACGCAATCCAAACATGCATATTTCATTAATGTTCAATGAGTGTACAGAATATTCCATGTAGGGTGGAATTCCCAGACATGCCATCAACCGAAATTTGAGATGCTCCGACTTCCTCCGAAGTATTGGGTGTCCATTGACGTCAACGCTTGCCTCCTGCCTACTATTTACTTTGGACCCTCTTTGAAATCAGGGTATATCTGAAAACTATTGAGAGCTTATCTGAGAATTACACCCTGTAGGAAATATTCTGCACACCTATTGAAAATTGACGAAATATGCACTTTTGGATTGCGTATGGGTGGCTTCCTTTACGCTGATAAGGACCACCATCCACAGCTTCTGGAACTCGAAATATGGCGCTGAAATTTGGCTTTTTCGCGATTTTGGACAACCCTAGCTCTGAAACTATGCACTTTTAGCCATAGAACCATATTTTGTTGTGAGGAATCAGTTTATAGTTTATCGGTATAGTTCATTAACACCCTATATAAATAAAATTTTACTTCCTTCTGTCACTGAAAGTTAGCAACAGGATAAAGAAAGACATGACATCATAAAATTCCAAATAGCTGTTCTCCGAACAAAAATCTATGATGCTAAGCAGGGTGTTGAATTTGAATATGCTCTGAAATACGAAACGCGAGATCTAGTCCGTACCCCCCATGATAAAGAATTAGTCTGTTCCACCGCTACCCGGGCTTGTCCTGCATTACGGACTCTCCTTAACATATTAATCCTACTCAGAGCGAGTTTCTGCAAGCTCAATTTTATTTCACAAACTAATTAGAACCTTTTAATTCATACGTAATTCATAATTACAAAGAATTATTACACATGATAAATTTCTCAACACATGTTTGAACTCACGCTCTTTGGTTAGATCCATCTCCCCCATTTCTCAACTAACCTAACTGCTATCGTTCATCTTCGCTTGGTAAGTATATAAGATTTTATCTAACGAATTTCCTGTGCTCGCAACTGCCATTTTCATGCAAATAATTAGACATATCGGCATGCTGCTGATGTGTCTTTGCAAATACCATTGTTCCTTGAAGAAAGAAGAAAAAAAAAAAAGCCATTTGATTTTCGCAGTTCAAGTCTTAACTTCTCCAAACCCTAGTAAACTGCCTTCTTATTAATGTTGATATTCGAAAAATGATCCTACTTTGGCCTCTTGCTTAAATTTCTTTAAGTTAATAGGACCAAAAATTAAAAGCAAGCTGCCATAATTACGATATTACAGCAATGATTCCCAACCGATGTGTCGCGCAGTTCCATACGATGTGTTTCGACATTCTAGAACAAATATTATTGAAGTCTTTTGACAGATTGTACCAGCCAACGCCTTCAGCGCCGGCAACAATGCTTAGTACTACTGCAACACTACTTTATATGAACATTAGTATATTACAATTTACATTATAAATTTAAATCAAAAAGATCGTTGCGCTGTCATGGGGATTCAGCAAAGCAGTGGTTCCCAACCGATGTCGCTACACACACTACGTCTTGAATTTTAAATTTAAAAATCATGAAGCATTTAATTAGCTGAAATCAATTTCGAGAGACCAGTCAACGCAACGCTTCTAGCAGCATAGCACTACGTAGTGCTACTTTATAGAAAGAGGCTTCACTAATCCGTATTATCAATAGAAAATCAAACAAGTACGCCGCGACGACATGTGGGCTTAGTAATATGTGTCGTCAATCCAAGGTTGGGAACCACTGCAGTACACCGTGATTCCTATAATATGCGTGTAGATTCCTTCTGCACATCCTGTAATATTTCGCATATCAGAACCTTTAATATTTCACATATCAGAAAGAATTGAAAATGAGCTTTGATTCAAATTTAACCAATAAGACTGAAAAAATTGATCACATGGAAACTAAGTACAATCAAACTTATATCCGTACACTCCACTACTGGATATCCACAAGCCAATAATGGATGTGTTACGTGTAGTTGACTACTAAAGTGGCATACGGTGTGTAATATTTGCCCAATGATCCTACTTCAAGCCCAAAAAGCCAGCTTCGACTACAGTGATATATGATGCTACTTTGTAAGCTGTGTATCTAAAATACTATACAGAATCAACACTACGCTGACATACATCTTTCAAATGATACAGTGGAAACTGTAAAAAGGGGATAAAGTATTTATCCAAGACTTATGGTCGTAGATCGCAAACTGTTCTTTTAAACTTAAAAGATCCATGCACGTCCTTCCAACGAATTCGATTAAATGGCACCTACCGCCGCCTACAAAAGAAAGGGAAAGTTACATTAATCTGTAATATTTAACCTAGCCTCAATGCAACGTTTGTATCTTCAACGCGAAATTTACACCAATTCCATAATATATGAGTCGTTTCTTAAGATGTCAATTCCTTATTGCAATACAGTATTTGTACTATTAACGTCCAACACTTTTTTTTTTTTATATATATATATATATATATATAGAGAGAGAGAGAGAGAGAGAGAGAGAGAGAAATCAATTATGTTGAAAAAACCTAGCTCACAACAAATACGAATGAACATAAAAAAAAAAAAAAAAAAAAAAACTCCCCACTGGCTGCTACCCTATATTAACATGAAAAATGCAAATTTTGTGGGTGACTAAGAAATGAGAGAGTTTCCACTGCGTAAGTATTAATCACTTACATACGAAGTAGTTAAAATGGGTTACTATAAATCCGCTAAGAGCCGCTTACTACTTATCCGTACATATCTAACTGTAAAAATATTAAGAAGCAGATTAACAATTTTCTTATATCTCAATAATCGAAATAAGCAACGCGATATTTGTATAGTGTTATACCACACAGTTGGAATTACATTTAGAACAAGAAACCCCGATGCCCACTAATCATTAATAAATCTAAGATCTCCGATCAACAGTGCAAATACATCATGTAAGAAAACTAAACTATACTTTCAGTTTTATCCGAAGTCGCTAGAAACATGCGTAAGCCGCAACAACAAAGAGTAAAGGGGAACAGGGAACTAAGAATCTAAAGATAAAACTGTAATACAATGATTTCCAACAATGTGCGAACAAACAAAAAGAAATGTAGCTGGCTAATGATAAATATCAAAATATTGAAGTATCAACAAGACCATACTAAGATTCACTATGAAAATCTGGTCTGTGTGTAACTACTAAACTAAAATCCAACAAACTGTTTAATACACTATTTTAAAAAGAAAAACATTATCCCTAGTTCGAGTATTTAGCTACTACTTAATGGTTTGTTTCTTTGGTAACTTCCAAAAGAAATGCCACATTGGATCCACTCTTCCCACCGACATCTTTTATTGGAATATCAGTTGAAAAACAATGACGAAATACCAATAAGACTTAATTTTTCTGGGATTTTGTCATTGTTTTTAAACCAATATCCAACAAAAGATGTTTTATCTATTTGTCCAAGACTTCTGTAGATGACAGGCAATAGGCTCAATGTTAAGTTACAGACTACCGACATTCAAAAACTAAACACCGCAACTGCGGATACAAGACCCTTCCTGCTGTTTTAGTGGCTAGCGTGAGTGGTGCACATGGACTCGGGTTCTATTCCCAGTGGAACAAAAAATTTAGGTTCACAAATAACGCTAAGGAGTTTGGTGAAATACAACTAAAACTGGAAGAAAACATGTGACCCTATTGCTAAGATAACTGCATTTTTTCTTAAATCAAACGCAAACTTAGGACTACAAACACGAGAAATCTCAATACTAATGACTGAAAACCAAAATAAGTTAGTAGACAGATCTTTAAAAACTAAGAACACAAGTTAGCACGCTAACAGATCTACGAACTTACCATCTGCATCAACTTCATTAATCATATCTTGAAGTTCTGCTTCTGTAGGATTCTGTCCCAACGACCTCATAACCGTCCCGAGTTCTTTTGTCGTAATTGTGCCATCGCCATCTTTGTCGAACAAAGAAAAGGCTTCTTTGAATTCTGCAATCTGCTCCTCTGTTAGCTGATCAGCCTGAAATAAAAACCATTGTTTAATGTCTATGTAAATGCTCCAAAGGAAAATTTGTTCTAAACGTGGCTCAATACATACCGGTAGCACTATTTTACCCGGTACGCATACCGCATCCTTGCTTCGAACATTAGGAAACTAGTAAATTACAAATTACTTTATATATATATTATAATATATATATATATATATGATCGAATTCGAAAATACCAAAAAACAAGTTTCAATCACCAACTGTTGCAAATAAATTTTCTACACTAGTTTGATCAGATTAAAGCACTGCCCTGTGAACTTATCTCCCTTTTAATTTGACACTGCTGTTTTACCTAAGATTTTTTCCTACCCTGCTACCAAGCATGCAACTTCAAACGTGATTTAAATACTCCTTCTGCCCAGAACAGATTGACAGCTAATCCCCTACAGAGTGACATTCGTACACAAAATATCTTCTACCGAGACATTTTTGCTCAGAGTAGATTTATTAAATTACGGTATCTATGATGCACAAGGACAAGCCATTGTCCCCACTCTTCTGGAACGTAATTAACCAGATATTTTAAAGTATGCTACAGTAATAAAATAGTAATACACTAAGTGTAGACAAAGGAGGCCCAATACACTAGTAAATCTCAAAGGGTCAAAGAGGCGATGCAAGGGGAGCCCCTTTTACCTTTAGACAAGCTGGAAGGGCGTTAGCAATCCAATAAAATTTGAGTGATATTTTCAATTGTATGCATTTCATAGAGGTCTGACGCCTGAGCACTTTACCAAAGTAGTTTTGTCTATATGCCAGTAGAAAGGAGGTAGTCGCATGCTGGAAGAATGAAGACGTAAGCGACAAAGATGCGGATCCAATGAGATGGATGTGAAGACTACAAATATCCTACACATTGTGATTAGGATGTTACTAGTAAGTAGAAATATATGGCCAATGCGATCTACATATTTTAGGAAGACAGAAAATGGACCAAAGAAAGCAATATTCACACCAAATCTAGAAATACCGTGTGATATTTTCTGCATCTGCAGAGGGATAACCTCGGACTACGAACCTCAGATAGCAATAAAGGTATGTCTATCCTCCCAATCTGTACTTAACCAGTACCGAACCAAGTTAATGAAATCACCACAATGTAAACAGGAACTAAATACACAAAGATTTGAAATAGATCGAATTACGATATGGAATAAGTTAGTCATTCTATACAATAAAGGAGATATTCACAATCTTACTACTCGTGTCGAAGAAAAGTACAATCAGCGACTACCAGTTGTTCACATGTTAGGGTCAATGCGTCTATCCGACTCAATGTTACCACTTACAGGGTTAAGAGAAATGTTTTTAACCTTAAATGCAATTCAAACCGGTATCAATGGCGCAATCGAAAGAGAAAATCCGGAAACAATGGATAATATCTTCCTAATAAACCAATGAAAATTATCATTCAAAACAAGACTTTTCGAAGTACCTGAAACTTCGTGCCCTGGCAGGTACTACATTGAAAATTCATCCTCAAAACTAAAACAGTTGAACTGGTAGTAAATATAATCTATTTAGAAAAGATGAACAATACGCTCACTAGTTCAAAAAATAATTTCAACTTTTACCACCTTCATTACTTTTTTTTTTTAATCAGTATTCGTTGCACTAAACTTTCCGCAAAAACTTCTAGCAGCTTGCATTTCAAGGACCTGTTCGTCTTTTTTTTTTTTTTTTTTTCCACAATTTGTACAGCCTAAATTTTGCTTTACAATCTGCGTCTCATTATGTTAAGTCAGACTGAATCAAGATATTTTGTGAAAAAAAAAGTTACAAAAAAAAAGTAACTGAAGTACTGATACGCTTTATAGTGCCATCTATGCGGAAACTAATTACAACTAGCTTCGAACGTTCCCAATCTGGTTCAACATGCATTAGCAACTACACACCGTTACGTAGGAAAGCACAGATTATTTACCACTATGACCCATATCTGTTCCACTCAACTATAACTCTTAATTATAGAGTTAATTATGACCTCAACAACAGAAGGTGGAAACCTCGACTACTTGATTAACATTTTAGAAAATCAACCTCGCCTGAGAGTAAATGCGTCAGAGACTTAGGTTCTTAAACAGTGAACAGACCAAGTGCACAGACACGCTATATTTCTTTTTTTCAAAAGAACGCCAATATTTATATTTCAGAGTATCCCAATAGTTTGTGATTCCTACACAACAACACACAAGTTGAACAAAGATCCTTGAGCTTTAAAACTCACAAGTAATCACTAAAATACGAAATGATAGTTTTCACCACTAAAAGTGCAACTTCCCTCATTTGTGTTCAAAGTGAACTAAGAAATTGCAAAGTGGGGGAGGATGAACCCGAATATAGAATTTCCAGAATTCGAAGCGAGAATATTATAACCTGCTCCATTTAGCTGGTACAGAAATCTTCCGAAGGAACAACAACAATGGCAGGTATTCGCACCACTGGTCAGGGTAACAATGTTCCTATCTGGCTGAATGCCTAACACGTGTGACACTACTGCGCATGGAGTTTCGATTTGATTCCTGGTGAGAGCACAGCCGCAGATGCGTAATCCAAGTAGTGGTCCGCATTCAATTTTTGAACTATTTCGCGGGCTTATACAGTCGCGCTGCTGACAACACAAGTCACAAATATGTTTATAAAACAGTTGAGAGGCTGTAATTTTGACACCTATGCCTCCCATTAAGAACTCCAATTTATCTTCTGTAGTTAATCAATTTCAATTTCAGCTGTGAAATCAGGAGTAAGGATTACTTTAAATAAAAAATATTTCCAAATTTATAAGTTCAAAAATTTCACACTTTACTGAAACATTACATTTAACAGGAGACTGCCGTACACAGGGAGGGAAGTCCATAGTTGTTGTTATATATATAAACTCCTACCGCGGTAAATCTTCCTAAATGTTACTTTACACTACCGTACTAGGAATCTATACTGTTACGTATTAAAAATAAAATAATAATAATAATAAAAAAAGGTTATAGTTAAGGAGCCGTACTTCCCATTTAGGGAAGGACGAGAAACTCCATACTTTCAGGAATTATTCATTGACTATCTAGGATGTTAAAAAGTAGGTAATAGACTGAGTTCTTGCCCTTGTACTTAGGGTGTTTAGGTAGTGCAACAGTAAGATGTATCCTCGTACACGGGAGATGAGAAGTAGCTGTTCTTAACTATTACAAAAAAAAAAAAAAAAAAAAAAAAAAAAAAAAAAAAAAAAGCAAATACAAAACTCCGAACCAGAAGTGAACGCCAAAATAACCTCTCAACCAACATACTTTCCAAAAATGCACTAGCGGTTGGAAAAACGCAGTTAGAAATCGGGAATGTAATGAAAATCAATCTTACTATTTAGTTAGCTAGCTTAACTTGTATAGGTTAATTAGTACAAATTAACTGAGGCTGTTTTCTACGCCATTAGAACAAATCTTTCAACTGTGGATATATTTCAGTACTAAATAATCCTCATATTTTTTTGCGCGTGTGTGTTTCAATACTAAGAATGAAAGCTCAATGTGTACTCAGAACTACATTTCAGTCATGGCCATTCTATGATAGTCATAAAATTTATGGTCTAGAAGCAAGGTAAGATCCTTCAAACTAAGAAATTTAATAAGCATCTTAAATAGTAATTAATTAAAAAGGTAATGGAAAATATATTGCTGATACCCTGTAAGATTTCCTGAACGATTTCGGCCTTGTACACCAGGCTGTTACATGAAATTCGAATTACCCTATATACACAATTTGCACTTTCGGTTCAAGGGTTCAAATCGGAAAGACTTTGTTAATTCTACTGTCACTGTCAGGGCGTAAAATTTCAAAGTACGACACACTCGCTAATCCAAAAATGATTGTTGCCAGTCCGCCCCCTCCCCCTAGCCATGGTTTGACAAAGAGGGCATAACATTTCAAAAGCAGACTATTAGATTCAGAATAATCAGTTCTGAATCGAACAATTCATATACACATTAAAAATAAATCTTACTTTAAGACAAGAATTACAACGTTGTGAAGACTTCGCATTCCGTTTTCTGTCACTATTTTCGTGCGAAACAAACTGCACAGCCCTAAGGGTTTAAGCACTGGCCTAACAATAATAATCACTTTAATAAGCAGGGCTTGAATAATCTTGCTTGCACGAATTTGCCAACCCAAAAATCAACTAGGTAGACTAATCTGGTGCCACAGTATTTATACTCGCCAATTAAAAAAAAAAAAAAAAAAAAAAAAAAAACTCGCTACTCGCGAGCAGGGGGGGGGGAATTTTCAAGCCCTGCCAATAAGAGACTTCAAATTCTGAACCTTTATACCACAAGTGTAAGAAGTATTTAAAATAATTCCATCTACACGAGAATAACCATATAAACAAGGCTAAGGGGCTGAAATTGTTCAGGAAAAGTGTTAGCCCTTCAAGCGCAATCAATCGAGTCAGGTCTTTCGCTAATAAAACTTCTGTATTACGAGTATCATTACCGGTACTAGAGAGAGACACTGTAGCTGGTACTGAAGAATTATTATGTACCGGTATATTAACTGTGCATGTAACTATACAACCCTGCTTTGAAAATATTGATGTAACCCTAACTATCGGTTCATCAGAAAGAATGCCCAAACAGTTCAAGTTTGCACTACCACAAAAACAAGTACATTTGTAAGAATATGCTTTTGCAAGATGACAAACAATTCAACTAGCTATTATTTGAGCAACACTCACTGTAGAGTATTTTCAGTAAATTCATAAATATGACAGTTGACAAACTTCCGAATACCGGTAAGCATTTTAATGAACATTCTAGAACTCCATTCCAAATACCAAATGTTTGCAATAATACAGCATTTTCACACGCTTGTCCTAACGCTTACTATGACTGCCAGCTCATCTATGTTATCAATAAACTTATTTCAAAACAAAACAAAGAAAAAAAAAAGTTTCAAATCAAAATCATTCAAAAGGTTATAGCAGAATAGCACCAGTTCTGGCTCATGATCATATATTTACATTAATTTTACTTTGAGCGATTTCAGTACAAAATTACATCTTCCGCAACTTTCCGTATTTGTTACTGACAGTATGTTAAACTATACTTTCGCTGGTCATCTGCAGAACAGACCCTACACACATGTGCACCCCTGGGCCCTCCCAAGCATACATTTAACATTACTGTTTTAAAACCAATCCAGTAACCATTATCGAAACACTTGGGGAAAAATGCCTACGTGGGCAAGAAAATGCTTAAATGCATTTCAACACATCGTTCATCTCTCCATACTTGTTACGATCTAATTTCTAAAAATTCTGGCTCATCGGTTTAGTTCCAACGTTTCTGGCAGAGGCTACACTTTCAACCCTCAAATCAAGGTTACGTGTCCAGCTCAGATCTAGAAACTAGTTAAACACCCGGATTATAACAGTATCTAATTTTGGATACTACAGCCTACATTTCGTTCCGACACCTTCATAAGCGTATTTCGGACATGTTTAATCGTGAAAATAACAATTTAACATTGCTGAATACTACATTCCCCCTAATAAGCCAAAAATATCCGCAATACAGTTGCCAATAAAACTGTACTCTATTGCTTAGCCAAATACCCATAATAAGACATACGTTATTCTGATTTAGTATTACGCTTATCATGCCAATATTAACATTTTTAGAAACTACAAACATTACACATGCATTTCTAGCATAGGATGATTTAATTTGTTTACTTACCATCGTTGATTCTTTGAGGATTCCACTACTTTCGGGAACTCTCCAGCACCGCTAAATGTTACACTACGGCCTTCACAACACGAACTACTTCGTATAGACCGGATCACGTTAAACACAGTTCAGTATTTATCCGCCAATAGCAACGTCCTTGTTGAGAATATTACATTACCTCTTTTAATAATTTGCACCCACCAAATTTAAACCAAAACACTGCATTAATGCTTTTACACACAAAACCTTTACAGTTTCGCTTGCACCGAATTTGAACTCAGGGAGAGGACTACTTTTGCCCTGCGTAAGTGAATAGGCTTTATAGGTGCTGGGTGCGGTCGTGTTTACTAGACTTCCGTGTAGGTTCCTCTTGCGCTGTAAGTAAGCCTGCCTGTGATTGGCTGCTACGCACCTGCAATGCGTCAAGCTTTCGAATGTATCGTCTCTTCAATCTGAAGTCAGATACGACTTCTGCGCCGGCAAGACATCATGAGGAGGACGTGGAGAAATGGGAGGGGATAGTAATCAACTGCCGAGGTGATTATTTTTTTTTTTCTAAAATGTATAAACTATACACGTGGAAAGAAACAAATCAACCAATTGTTTCGAATTTGTGAATTTGCTAACAAAGCATATTGCATGCACTTCACGGGATAACATTCAAAGAAGGGGAATAAGTCACGTCAGAAGTTGTTAGAAAGCGATCGAAAGATGCGTCTGAGTGAATACTTTCACAGTTTGACAGTTGATGTTTAGTGTATCCCACAATTGAACTTTTTGCAGTTTTACAAGTGCCTTACTTGCTTCCCATGATGGCAATCAATCTTTTTTTTTTTTTTTTAATGGGTCATGGTCACTAATTTTTTGCGTTCTTGCATAAATATTTGTCGTAGTATTTTCCCCAAACACATATTCAAGCATTTTTTGTTAGGCTAATAACATTTCGCCGGTGCCGTCCAACCTTTCCTTTGGCTGGACACACAATGACACTATAATGAGATTTCCTCTTCTGAAATCCTTTAGCGTGGGAGCGGGTTCGACTTCCGGCGGGAGCTCATGTTCGGATCCCACATTAACCTGAGGTCCACGTCTCCTGTAGCCTCGTTGATGGAAGGGACGCTAGAGACTCGAAATCAAATCTGAAATCCTCTTATTGACTTCGTGACAACTGACAAGTGTGCGCCTCTGAGCCGTGGTCCCGGATTTCATTCCCCGTGGAGCACAGTAATGCGGATTCCACCGTAAATTGAGTCCACTTTTAACGTAGCCTTGGAACTGAAAAGGAACAAATTGGTCTACTGGCTATCGCGAGTGCCTTTATTGCGTGAAATTTCAGATTGGATTCCCGGTGGGGAAAAAATGAGAAGCACTGCAGTAGGTCGGGCTTCACAGATGGGGGTATGGTGGCTCAGTAATAGAGCGCTTACTTCTGTGGCTAGGGTCCCAGGTTCGATCACGGCCAAGTATGTTCGTAATGGACAACTTCGTGGGTTTTCTCGAATTTTTCCTCCCACATTCTCATTCCGCAAATTCTATCATCATTCACTTGCTTTAATCATGTCTCCCTTAGCCTAACGAGCTAATTCTGGTACGTACATTAGAATGAAAAATTTAATTTTTCCACTTTAAACTATCTTGTCTCCCTTCATAACCTTGCTGCTGACAAGGGAATAAAACAGCGTTTCCCTACCGATGTGTCGCTAAATTTTAGAATTTTAAAATTCATGAAGCATTTACTAGTCGACACTTTCAGTGGAAGCGACAATGCTCAGTAATGAACCAAACAAGTGTATCGGCAGTTAAGACGTTTGGAACCATCCGACTAAAATACGAATCAAAATAGGCCTGCCATCAAGTCTCGTAATCCTTTCTCGTAGAGAATATTGGAAAACTGGGTGTGCTATTTTTTTATTATTATTATTATTATTATTTTTAAGCAGTAATTGCTTTGTAGGCAAAAGCTGAGTGTTTTGTACCCGAACAAAGATTGATTGCAATGGCATCTGTCCAAAATTTCGTTTCGTTTCGAAGCACAATAGCTTAATGTTTACCTCTATTGTCAGGTGGTTCTGGTTTGATCCCAGGTCACCGTCCTGCAAAATTGCTATAGACTACTCTGTATGGTTATGTTCCCTCAAAATGCGGAATGGCAGATTGTCAATTACCGCAGAAACAATGATAAATGACAATGTAAAATATAATTACAAATATATCAGGGAAATCATCGATAATCTTCTACCATTCTTTGAAGTTCATTAGTAATTATAAGCCATATTTCTTATTCACAATTCCTAAGTTTATATTCCATTTAAAATCCCACGGTAGTGTTGGTAAATGTCTACTTCTTTCCAGGTACTTATGCTCCGTCCTAAAAGTGCTTACCTGTTTTTCTTCCAAAAATAACTTCCGGGGGAACTTTGACTCCTAGAACTAAGGTAAACTAAATTGTGAAGACGTGTCGATCTTGCGAAAGAAACGCAGCAAAGTGTGTCCCAGACAGTGGCGTACACAAAGGAGTTTTCGTTTTTTAACCTTCCCCTTGAGCAAGGTTAAATGCATTTAGAAGTTTCACCCCTTAACGAAATTCTGCGTACGCAACTGACTCCAGTACGAATCCTTACATATTGTTCCCTTAGATTTTTTTTTGGGGGGGGGGGGGTCAGAAGAAAATGTACTGCGGCGTTCGATTAATTTGGATGGTTTTTCTTTTTTCAATCGAGCTTCTGCCATTTGAATCAATTGACATTGGTGTGTGTATCTGTTCCATGATAACAGTCGTAAAACTTGTCCAACTTTAATGAAATTGGATATGTATCTTAATTCGATTTCCGAAAGAATCCTATTATCTGGCGTTGCTATCCATCAAGAATAAAGGTAAAGTAAAATCCATCCATGTTGCAAGTTAGCCCGTACATACACAACAATTTTTCGGAATAACCCACGTAAAAACTATTGATTTCGACCAAACATGGTGTATATTTCTGCTATTGATTTGCGGTTGAAATGGGATAAGTTTGCAATTAAAGTGCGTTGAAAAGGGGTAAATTTCCTCAAATTTGAAAGTTATTTAATTACTATGAAAATAATTTTCTTTCACGTTCTCCTGGGGTTTACTGTCGAGAATATAAGAGTGAATTTATTCCCTTCATATATATTTTCATACAGTTTTATTTATTTAGTTATTTTTTTAAAATAATTTCCACCACATCCAATACACCTCTCCATCCTAGGGAGTAAGGCACACTCGTTGCCACAAGCGCTTACAAGATCCTCTTCACTGGAAAACCGCATCGCTTTCAGCTTCATTTTCACATACGAGAACAGTGCAAAGTAGCAGGGAGCAAGGTCTGGATTGTAAGGAAGGTGCTCAAGAACTTTCAAGTCCTGTAGTGGTTAAATATGAGGTGCAGGCTTTCGCACAGTGAGCTGCAGCATTGTCATGATGGAGGAACCAGAAGGGCGCCTTAACAATAATGTTACGCACCCACCTCAACGCAATTGTCTACTGCAAATACAACGTTGAAATTCTACTCAATTTCAACCACCAATGACTGAAGCCAATAGACTCGTTAAAGGAATTATTAATTGAAGTTATTTACTTTTATTTTAATAATGTATATTATTATTATTATTAAACTTCCGCATTTTTTCGTATTGCTCTTTAATTTTTCGCTCAACGTGCGTCCCTAGGCCTCAGCTTTGTGGTAAATCTGGCCCTGCCTATGTGAATACATGGGGGAATCAATGGGATGGATCGCCTCCATCAACCAACTCGTTTTCTAACTTTTGACCTTCCACACCTTGGCCAAAATTCATGCTGATCCATCAGGTAGGTCTTGAGAATTTTTGTCTTCTGGATAGGCGGACACGCACACAGACAGTGTGTAAGTATATAAAGGGATTTTGGTAATTCAAGCTCCTTAAATATCATTACAGGAGCATTTTAAATGGAAAAATGAAACCAAAGAGAAAATGCCAAATAGTAGGTCTACTAATAATAATTCGTAAAGGTTACTGGACAGAGAAGTTTTCGTGGCCCCGAGTAGCGTTCGGTAGTCGCTAACACTCTCGTCTTTGGTGCGATGGGTTCCGTGATCGATTCCCGGAGGGGACACTCGGTCAAAAAAGTGTTAAAAGCTTTCCCAGGACATCCATTCTGGGTGAGGTTTTCTTCCTTCACACCAGCTAAATGCCGGGATAGTAATTACCTAACGTATAGTTCCCAGGCTGAGTCCTTCCTTTCCTTTCCTCGGATACAGTGTTCGCCGGGGGACGTCAGCTCTCATACGTGGTCATAGATACCGAAAGACCATAAATCTAAATCCTAAAGAGAAATTTCCTCCTTACATCAATTTATCTTTGTGCTTCTTGTAGACGATGAAAAACAGTGCGGAATGAAAGGAATATAAATTTAATATAGGCCTATATTTTAATAATAACCTATGGTTATTGTTTGCGAGTTTTTAATTTAAACCTCGCCAAAGTTAATGAGTGCTCTACTTTCTTTTCCTGTTTCCTTTTAACACTGTTTAGTCATAATTTCTACCAAAAGATAAAGGCGCTACTATCGCAGAAATAAGAGATAAGAGCAAAAATTTTGTGTCCCATTTTGATAAAGCTACCATATCTTACGTTTCCCCCAAAAGTTTTACGTTTTACATTATGTGGTTCTATTTTCTTCATAAAATTATTTCTTTTGTTTCGCTAAGTAAATCAAAGAAATTATAGCTCTGAATAGGGATGCGCACGAGACAAGATTTGAGGCTGTCTCGACTCGAAAATGTGTTGTGAAATTGATGTCTCGACTCGAAAAACGTATATTTTTCTATTGGAAGAGCTGTGTCTCGACTCGAATTTTCTCAGGAAAATTCTGTCTCGACTCGACTCGTGCGCATCCCTAGCTCTGAACACTTTTATTTATTTATTTATTTATTTTTACAAATTATTGCGAAAATATCCTAACAGATTTTCATTTTTTTCTGCTTCTTTTTAAAATGAAATGCATCAGTTTCTAATTAAAATCATTCTAGGGCCTACTTTACAATGTTAAACCATGTTTACTATACATAAATTTTGGATATCAAATATCCCTTTTAAAAAATCTTCCTCTTTTCTCTGAAAATCTGGTAATCTTATATTTTGATAGCCATTGTATAACCATATTCTTCGTTAACGAAGAATATGATAGACATTGAGATACTAATACAGGGCGGTAGTGAGCAAGACATCGACCTCGTTTACCAGAGGGCAGTGGCGTAGGCAGAGAAGTTTGATTTGTCTCGGGCCCACCCCCTGCTCCTTACAAGTACAGCAGTATCGAAAATTAATTTGCTTACTACATTCACTATGTTCCATTTTAATCCTCAATTATGACATTTTTCTTTGGTAATTTATCACCAAAAAAAGTATTGCTCTCTACCTTTAGTCGAATATATGAGGTTCCAACAAATTGAGTTGAGTTGATTTTGAGTTTAACGTCCTGTTCAGTAGCAAGGCTATATGAGACGTGGACCTACTGATTAACGTGGAATCCGAACCACATGAGCTTCCGCCGGGAATCGAACGCGGGTCCCCCACACTAACCGCTTAGCCACGAAGGAGTTCTTTTCAACAAATTAGTTGTAGTGTAGACCTATACTGCATTTTATAATTTTATTTATTTATTAGGTGTTTCCCTTTTACATATATATCAACATTTTCCACTTGCGGGGGCAAATAGAGAATCAATGATCACTATTAAAAAAAAAATACTGACTTCCTGCTTAGCTGAATCGATGCGCATGGTCCCTGTTCTATTCCTGAAGGAAGCACTCAACTTTTCCAGTGGTGATCTACAATTATGAGCCAATTGCGGAGCTACCTGCATTAAGATGTATCGAACTCCTGTGTAGAAATCCAGATGTCACCTAGCCTCTATTGTGCTGACCACGCATCACCCAGCTGAACATGCGTCTCTTCGCTGGCCATCCGTTGGCTAATTTCCTAAGTGTTTACATTCTGTTTAACTAAAGAAAACTTAAAATAGTGTAACTTTCTTAGTTCTCTCTCCCGCAATTTGCTTCATCTCTATGTACTGAAATAAAATACCAAACTTTATGACCATGAAGTCGGTGGCCGATTGTATGGTGCACATTGCAGCCGGTGATGCATCGTCATAGCATTGTGATCTAACGCCACATATCTCACCATCTCATACCTGTATACATTGCATATACACACAGAGACATGTGTGTGTGTGTGTGTGTTTCTTCGACAAGACAATTATCAACCCTCCCTCAGCGGTGGCTCAGTGGTAGAGCGTTCACCTCTGGTGTTTGGGGTCCCGGGTTCGATCCTAGCCTCCGCCAAGTGAACTTTGTGGTGGACAAACACCGTGTGCGTGGGTTTCCTCGGGGTTCTCCCATTTCCTCCCACTTTCTTCATTCCACCATTTCATTCATTACTCATCATCACCGTCCCCTTTAGCCTAACCGGCATAATCGTGGGACGTAAAACTCAAAGATTTCATTTCATTTCATTTCGAAGCAGGATCCCACGCCCCACCACTAAGCCACTGAGCACTTATGCCATATATTAGGGTTATTATTTAAATAGTTGTTTATCAAATATGAACAAAGTCGCTTGAGTTACAACCTGAGGAAACTGTAAAGTTAAAAAAAAAAGCCTCAGCCCTAAGCGTAAAATACCCTTTATCAATATTTTCATAAGAAGTGATTTACTCAACATTATAAGGTTCTTAGCGAAAATTTTATTCATGAAATAGGAACAAATTTGCTTGTTTTTTTTTTTCTTTGAGAAAATAGTCCCAAACGAAACTCACCCCAAAAATATTTCTTGCAGTTTTTTTTTTTGTTATAAGAAGTGACTTAATTCTGTATTCTAGTGTTAATAATAAAACATTTGTGCACAAAATATAAACAAAACTGCCAATGTCATTTTTGAGAAAATTAATCCTGAAAGAACTCACTCTGGATTTTTTTTTCAGAGAAATGACTTATGACTTATGTGACTAGATCTCCACTTATTCTGATCAATTAGTTGCGTATTGACGACTAATAAGAATTGGAATTTTAAAATATTGCACGAATGCTAATTTATGTTTTGGAGAAAAATCGAGACATTGGAAGTTTTGAATAATAACACATGCTTTTTACTAATATACTAGGCTAATAAAAATTATCAAATTCTTATGTCAGTAGACAATTTGCCCCCCCCCCCCCCTTGGCAAAACCTGATATGACGCGTGAATTATGACTGATGTTTCATTTACTTATTCTAGATGTTCTAGATACAACTATGAAGAAATTTTATACTCGAAACAATTATGAACGAAGCATAGGAAGGGATTTTTAAAAAAACAAGTTTGCTCAGGCCAATAAACAAGGCCTACTCTTACTCGCTTGGTGTACAAGGGCGTTGATTTCTCTGTAACTTTAGGTAGGCATCAAATATGTGTTTGCTTGCAGACAAGGGTCTAAGAAGGCATATATGAGGATTTTAAGACAAATTGAATTCAAATTATGCCAAATATTGTATGTTCATAAAATATACATATAACAGTATTTATATAGTCATTATGAGGGAAGGCCCTGCATTACAGAATTAACTATGTATAACGTTAAAAGATGCTCGCTAAAGAATATTATGTTCTAGTAAGAATAAACTTTCTGCTGTAACTAAAAAATAAACTTAGGGGAAAACATGGAGGCCCGAGCCCCCCATGCCCCCAGGATCGGTGCCCTTTTCTATTGATACGGCTACTGAAGATAGCTTGCGAAAATCACGTCATGATGACTGGTGGCAGAGTTTGAACTCGTTCTCATGATTGTATAGGAATATCAATAACTCTTCATTTCTGATGCTAGGTTCTTCATATTCTCTTTAAACAAACGAGAATAGGTCTCATAAATAAATTTAGGGAAGGGGGGGGGGAAGCACGGCGAGTCGTAACCAGCGTTCGTAGTTCTTCCTGCAGAACGAAATAATACAAGAGCAGAAGGCGTAACGACACTGACAAGCTGGATATAGAGGAATAGGAAGTGTTCAGAGGAAGCAAGCGGTACGCCGGTCGCTTGGTATGCAGTACGTATTTCCGTTACGCGAGCTACTTCATTCGGAAATTCCTTGTCGCTGTATTATTCTAACAATTACAGTTGAAGCAACATAGAGGTATGCATTGAAGAGCAATAACAAATTTATAACATCACTGAGATTTCCATTTATTATTATCAAATTTCACATATTCTTGCGAGTTTAGTAGCACATTCCATTTGCAGAATATTCTCAGAAATGTATGTTCCGTATTCATATTCAAGACGGGCGTCTCTGGTGGGGAAGACGAGGGGGATGCCTCCCCCCAATATTTTGAAGTACAAAATACTCAATATTTTATTCTAATTTATTTACTAACTACAGAAAAAACATAAATACTAATAATTATTTGAAATATACTATTCAGGCTGTGAAACGATTATAACAGAGTTCTTGATATGACTCAGGGAGTCTGTGAAGGTGAGCAGAAAGGTAACAAATGGAATCGAAGATAATAAACAGGTTGGGCTAGATATTACCATTTAAATCACTTTCTTTGATGCCTCCCTCCAAATTCTACATGCCAGAGAGGCCAGTGAATAATAATAAATTAATCTGACAAGTGAGAGGAAATCTACTACGGTACTATTTAATTCAATACTGAAAATTGGCGAATTCAGGCTTTCTTTCAGGAAATTTTGTCCAGGGGAGCGAACAATCAAAATGTAAGTGGGCTACAGAAGGGGTACTATTTGGTGAAGGACGTACCTGCATAAAAGTGACATTTTATTATAATTTAATTTACTTTAGCTTCAGTGAGCGGTTGGTCAGTTACGGAGGAGAGGGGGAAGCAATATTTTCAAGAAGTTTATTTGAATGAAACACTAGGACTTTTCTTCCCACAAGATTTCCACGTCACCTCTACCTTTTGACATAGGATTTATCTTCTGTTCAACTAATAAATGTTTCATTAGTGGAATGGTAAGAAAAATGAAAAGAAATCTTCCGGTATTACGTCTCAAGTTGGTTGTTGGTTGATTTGGAGCTTAGCGTTCTGTTTAGAACCGAGACTATATGAGACGTGGACGTATACTTAACAACTGAGCTCCCATCAGGAGTTGAACTCGGGTCTCCCTTACAAAATTTTACATCTCAAGATTACGCCCTGTCAGCTAAAGGAGACGGATAGTTAATAAAAGCGAATGCTTATGAAAGAATTGGTGGAATGTAAACGTGGGAGGAAATTGGAGAACCCATTGATAATCCACGAAAGCGATGTTGTTCATCATAAACTCGCATAGTCTGATATCAGACCAGAGAACCCTGGCATCAGGGCCGGATTAAGGGAGGGGTTTAGGGAGGTTGTGGCCCCGGGCCTCCACTCTGATCAAAATCTCAACTCACTGTCTAAAAAGAATCATACAAGATACAAGCATCATCATGAGATAAAATGCGACCAAAAATATGAAGCATATTCACTTATCTTTCTTACTGTACTTTGACAGAAATGTATTGGGTGATGTCTGCACAGGCCACATATTTTTTCTAGGCTCTGGCCTCCAAATAGGTTAATCCGACCCTGCCTGGCACCAAAGGTGAACGCTCTACCACAGAGCCACCGTGTCCCAATGGGATTGTCAAATTAGTTCTACTGATAAAGAGTAATTGCTGTTTATGGATAGAGAGAATGGCTCAAAATTGAGGAGCAGAAGAGAAGGACTAGTTGACTTCTCAGCAAGTGCGCTCGTGGTGATAATGTTTAGTCTAGGTCATAGAGAGACTAAATGGATCACGCAGCTAGAAGCACATGGACTTCGATTTGAAATTATCTCAATAAAGTAATACTATCTATGTATTGCTATCATGCCTTACGAGTACCATATAAGACTCAGGCATTCAGGATCCAACCATGTCTTCCACTTTCGTTGTCGCTTCTTCTGAAATCCTTCGTGGGTAAGCGGTTGGCATACGCACCTTTGGCGTGGGAGGCCCGGCGGGAGCTCATGTTTTTTGGATTCCATATTAATCAGTAAGTCCCATCTCATATAGCCCAGGGGCGGATCCAGGGGGGGCGATCGGGGCGATCGCCCCCCCAGAAGAGGAAACTTTCTTACTTTATATATATATATAAATAAAATCTATCACAGAGTTTGGAGCCCTTAAAAGTTGCATTATGACAACCCGCCGCCCCCCCAGAAGTCGGTCCTGGATCCGCCCCTGATATAGCCTCGCTACTGAAAAGGACGTTAAATTCAAAATGAACTCAACATTGTCACTTCTGGAATAACATGTTGGATACGCCACTGCCACGAAACATGAGATTTTATATTTCTTAAGCTGTTTCTCCTTCTATATCTCTATGATATTTTTCTGTAAATCCTCTATACTAGCAGAATATTGCTTTCACCCAGCTAAGTGAAACAAAAAATGCATTCCATAACTGCAATGGTCGTTCCACTGTTTATGTCCTTTGTAATGAGCATTCCATTTGCCTCACAAGATTTAATTATCTTGATAATGTGAATTGAAATTAATTCAGTAGTAAGAATTTATTACATCTCTACATTCTGTAAATACTTCGCAAGAGAACGTGCATTACCTTGTTCACGAAAATTTCTAAACGAGCTTTTATTCAACAAAAGAAAAACAGATGAAAGTAGTTTTTTGAATTATTAATTGAATAAGTATTTGTTGTCGTTTGTATATTCATCACTTATCTTGTATTATGTATAAAATAAGCATTTCGATATAAATCATCTTTCACTTGATCACGTTTTTTGATTAGTGAGCGTGAAACAAAGTTTCTATTTCCTTTCCTTTTAAAAAGAGCGGTTTATCAAACCAAACCTCCTTTATAGACCCTAGCGATTACCCTGTCTAACCGTTAGAGCAGGGTTTCTCAACCTGGAGGGCGCGAGAAGGTTTCATGGAGGTCGCGAAGATAAGCGGAAGAAATAAATATATAGTTAGAATCTAATACCGGAAAATATTTTTAAATATTATTTTGAATTTTGTTCTGATAGGCATATTTTTTTAAATTTTTATACGTAGTTAAGAATAGCAAATAAATAAATAAATAAATAAATAAATAAATAAATAAAAGTCGTCTAAACATTGTCAACAGGTGCAGAGTTGTTTAAAAATCAATTTAAATGAAAGAAGTACAATATGAAACTAATGAGAACTGCATATTGAAATGCAACAAAACCTGCACTGAGCATGATGTAATTTCACTAGTGGGGCAATGTCCGGTTCAATCTAAGTGACTCATATTATCAAGTCATTTAAAATACTCAATAAATTTTTAACAACTGTCCAAGTTGTTTAAAATCAAAATTAGAAATCACTTTATTGTTTATCAAATGACCCAAAATTTAAGGGAGTTATGAAGTTTTAAAATTTTCAAACGGCCTCCAGTTTGAAACAGTATGACAAATCGGATTCGATATTTGTAATATGAATCAACTGATTAAATTTGGTTTTAATCCATTCGCTTTTAGGGCAGTTACTGTATCCTAGGCCCGAAACCAGCCACAGAAGTTTGGGAGAGCTAAATCATTAAAAATTCAAATATCTAAATTGTGCATTTTGTATTGAGGTCTAGAGGGGCCACGAAAAGTTTAGGGTAGCCAGGCCCCCCTAGCCCTCCTCTGGTTGCGGGGCCTGCTGTATCCACTATATACAAGAAATGGATTCTATACTATTGTAGAAATAGATGGATATCGTGGGATCTCCGCAACAGGTATATTAAAAATCCTACACAAGCTTATTACAAACCAGTTTATCACATTCTCTTGCCAGCGACTTCCTTATAGTTTCTGAAGTTCGTGATAGGAATTAGGTTGAGGACCACTGCTTGAGAGGGACAAGAAATCTCAAGCACTACTTGATGGGCCGGCATCAATTTTGTGCAGGATGTGGTGGTCAAAATTTAGGAATCGAGTTTGCTGTTGAAGGTAATCTCCCCGTTGCAAAGCTTTTGCTCCTTAAGATGATTGACCGTTGTAGCTTTTGCTCGTGATGATTTTCTACTCAGGTCTATTCCTCGAAAGTCATCACATCTAATCCAAGATTGGAGAACTTCTGGTTCTATCTGAATCGCGAAAAAATAAAAATAAAATATTACACGAAGTTTTATATAGGACCCACACACTATCAGTTTAACTAAAGGAAAACCTGATCGTGACGTCAGAACTGAAGAAAAAACTGTGCGAACTGAAAGAATTCGTTCAGTTCCGTCAGTTCTTCATGTGGTTATTTGCACTGAACAAACAAACTGTCTTTTGCTACGATAACTGTGCTATTAACTGAAGGAAACACACAGTTGTCTCAGTTCAGGTCCTATCATGATGGTAGCTAGTAAAAATGTGGCATTGTTGGCTTTTATTGAAGCCTACCGTGCTCATCCCAAACTTCGGGACATGCAAACTGTGCATTATGCGAATAGGTATAAAAGAAGGGAGGTGTATGATGTGTTACTTACAAAATTAAAAGAGTTGGAACCTCAGGCGACACACGATACTGTTATTAAAAATAAATAAATAAATAAACAACCTACGCTCGGCGTTTAGGGAGGAACTGCGGAAAGTGAACGAATCCAAGAAATCGGGGACTGGAGGTGAGGAAGTGTACGTTCCAAAGCTTTGGTATTTCAAGGAACTTAGAAGTACATTTCCCAGAATATCTGATGAAACTGAAGCAATTGAACTGAAGGGACTGAAGGGCTGAAGTCGATTAACTGACAGTACTCCACACACTATCAGTTCAGTTCATCGTGCGAGTGGTTAAGTCAGTTTCTAGCTCAGTTAAAACTTATATATTATGGGCTCTATTACGTCCCACAATTATGCCTTGACGCTAAGGCAGACTGTGATCAAGGCAAATGAGTGAAGAACTGGTGTAATGAGAATATGAGGGGAAACGGGAGTACCCCCGAGAAAGCCCACGGACACTATGTTGTCCACCACAAACTTATGTGGCTCGAGATTGAACCAGGGACCTCACGCATCAGAAGTAAGCTCTCTACCACTCAGCCACCGTGCTCTTAAAGTTATGTGCCTGAAAATTTGGTGTACGAATACTTTGGCGTATATAAAAGTCTTCTACAAAAAATGAAATTTCAATGAATAATAAATACATCTAATATTTTTTATGATATTGATTGCTTTGTCATGCATTATTGAGCTCCGTGGCTAAACGGTTAACACACACACTTTTGGCGTGGGAGACCCGGGTTCGATTCCCAGTGGGCTCTCATGTGGTTCAAATTCTACATTGAGTTGTAAGTCCACGTCTTATATAGCCTCGCTACTGAAAGGGATGCTAAACTGAAATCAATCATGTATTATCGATATTGTCACAAAAATGAATACATCGATTCCTGTATAACGCGTGTTTAAAAAGTATTTTTATTGGATTATTTTACAATCCTGCTTAGAAAAGTTTGTATATATGCCAATGATTCGGAAGATCTGAGTTTGATTCCTGATGGAAGTACATGTGATTCGAATCCAACTGACTTCTACAAAATGTACGGGACGAAGAAATATTTCTTCGTTGGCAACATTAACTTTGGTACATTAAGAATTTACGCAGAGTTGGATTCCTCACGGAGAGGGAAAGGAACTGGCTGGTAGCATGTCGTTGATACAACGAAATGATGACTGGGAAACTAAACCAGCGAAAACTAAACTAGTGTAGTCTTTGGTTTTTGGAAGCACAATACTCGTGCATCCTTGACTACGCGTACACTGCCAACCCTTGCTCCCCTACGTTATTCTCTCTCCTTTTACAGTGTCTCTGTTCAAAGTAGCATAATTCGCACCCATTGTAGCCTGGGTTTATTTACGTGTTTTTTTTTTTTTTTTTTTTTTTTTTTGTAAAACAAATGTGAAGGAAATGGTAAGAAAAAATAGGAGCAAAAAGGAAATGAATAAAACAAATGTGGTTGGCACTTCCTTTACCATAGCTCAATTAATCTTATTACCTAACATCTGTCACAGCAAGTGGACACCCAACAAAGTAGGGAAATTCTGATAAGAAAAGGGAAAATTCTGTTAGTCGAGGGAAATTTTCTTAAGGAAACCTACCAACACTGGTGCGAAATGGCTGATCAAGATCTTTATTTATGGGAACGATCGTTTCTTTGATTTGTTTTCAATGAAACAGAATCTACCATATCACATTCAGGATTACAATACAATTGATAAACGCATTCGTCTTGTATGCTGATTTTATCGAATTTTTTTTCTGCATTTCGTTTCTTCATAACTGTGTCCCACGTTTGAAACGCTATTTGCTTATTTCTATTTTTCAATTAAAAAAAGAAGAAAAAAAGTGGAAACGATAATCTCTCCTCAAGCAAATCCGTTTCAGTTCTGCTTCCTCTTTGATAATAATGAAAAGAAAATCAAGCCATTTTCAACAGATCACGAGTACTAATGTAACTTGTGTTATAAAGCATTTTAAATGCGTAAGAGTTTTTATTCTTTGTTTTCAGTTTTTGCGTTGGCTGAAGTGAGTTAGTTACTTTCTCAATAACTAATACAAACGATAAACTCGTACAGCACATACTTGTTTGAAGCAATTACAGTGTAGTATGATACGAGGGTATTACATGAAGTTCCTGGCCTGACACTAAATTATAGCGCTAATGGCAATAAGCCGTTCATGGGACATAGTGTCATCTATGGAACAAATAACATATTCTCTTTTAGTCTATGGCTATATGATGATGCTTGTCCCCCACAGCGAACGCGACTTAAATGGCTACTCCGTAATTTTACTTTCGCCAGAGTTATAAATGATACTGTGAGCCAGTCAGGGTTTCCAGGCCTTATTGCCACACCCTTATTCTCATCCATGCGAATCACGAGAAATAACCCTATTGTGTTACATAGATTTTTCTGTGACTAATTTTTCGGAATTTCCTCATATTGTTGTGAATTTTCTTTTGTTATACACGCACATACTTTATAATAGCAGAGTTCCAATATTCTGCACAAAGCATCTTCCAAGCAGCTGTTTCTTGCTAAATAATCCCTTTGCCTGGCAACACGTCTTTCCTTGTTTTCCTTCCTTTAGACGTCTGTTACTGATTCCGAAACAACAGGTGGTCTAATGTTCCGAAACGCACCAAATACGCTCGAGCCGATATATTCTGCATGTTTTATTGCTTTCGCGTTTGCAACTCATAGAGATTAGCCATCCACATTTAAATACATGGTTAGTGTATTCCAAGCGTACGCATGAGACATAAAAACGCATAGTTAGCCGTATCTAACAGTCTAGCTGCGTCTGCTTGTTGGAGGCAGTCATTTGAATCAGCCGTTGTGCATTGAGCTTCCAGTCTGTATATGTATAACAATGGTTCATCCACATGACTACCAAGACTGTAGTGCTGGATCTGGGCTGTAGGGTACATTGTGAATCTCCTCGAAGCCACGGTCTTTGCAACAACAGGTGTGTGAACTGGAGCATTGTTATGCAATAAGCGAGTTCAACACACAGCTACTGATTCAAATGACTGCCTCCAACGTAGCTATACCAGTCTTCCCCCCCCCCCCAAAAAAAAAGAAACTGACACAAAAAGTCGCTAAGTGAAAGTTGAAATGATTCCAATTCTGGCTCAAAGTCGCTAAAAGTTATTCTAAAGGCTATATAATTTAGACTACAGTAACTTGACAAAATCCTTTTAGTACAACTATATATGTATATTTTACTTTATGGTCAATGAAATAAAAAATGATTAGAAAAATAAAAAAGTTAAAATTTAATGCTGTATTATTTATGCTTCTCAGCAGAAGCTCTACAAACTAAATGACATTGAAGGTTAAAATTGTTCTTTGTTACAGGCAGTGGCGTATTTAGGGGAGGCTTCCGGGCTTAAGCCCCCCCCCCCCGAAATCTTACTTACTATAGTAAAGTATATGAAATATCTTGCAGAATTTTCACATTTTCAGGCAAAGCCCTCCCCGAAAGTTAGCAAAGGCCCCTCCCCCCGAAAGAAAATCGTAAATACGCCACTGGTTACAGGGTTAGATGTTGCCTATCAGAAAACAAAGAGGGATTCAGGAGATTCCACATGTTCTATATATAGTTGTCAAACTCGTTGACGTTTGGACTGATTCAAATAAATAATAAGAAAACAAACACGTAAGAAGTGCTTCCAACTAATGGTGTTTGATTTATTCACAGCACAAAAGTCGCCAGATTTGTAAATAAGTCGCCAAATCGTCATTTAAAAATCACAAAAAAAAGTCGGTAATCACAAATATTACTTTTTGTAGTTATTCTGGAAGTCAAATCCCCTAGATTTAGCGACTTTTCCCCCAAGTTGGCAACACTGAGCTATACGTTAAAACCAATGCATTATTTCTTCCATAGATGGCTATAAATCATAAACGGATAATTAATTATCAGTGGCATAACATTTCAGAAAAAGGCTGGAAACTTTTGGAAATAGCCTTGTACCAGGAATGATGCTATGGGGCAGGCCCGTATCCAGGGGGGATCTAGGGGGGCCGGGCACCCCTAAATTTTTGCTGGCCCCCATAAAATTTTCACGGCAGGCTTGCAAATGAACTATAATATGGTTGGGTCGGCTCCCCCTAACTTCAGCCCCCCCTACATTTTTGGACTGGCTACTGCCCTGCTACGGGGTCAAAGTTTTTGTCCGTGATCAACCGACCCTCAGTATCGCTTCTCAGATCCGGAACCAGGCGAAACCAATACCAACTTCTACGGTATTATTGTGACATTTTAGAATGGGTTAATGACGTCCAATATCAATACTCAAGCTCCGACATTTACGTGTTCAATTTCCGATGTGACATCATTTCTTATCCCTAGAACACTAAAACACTCTTAAATTTGACGGGTAACAACGATCACATTACGTGTTTTTAACATACTATCTCCCCGCGATGATTTTCATTTGTTTAACAGATGACTTTTACGGGTGGCACCATTTCATTGTTTCAGTTCCTGCTTCACCGAACGTTAAGATTTCTATTTTACAGTCTTTGTCATTTATTAGCAAGCATCTTATAAAAAGAGGATCTGCCCTTACAACAAAATCTTGAAGCCATACGTCACAGTTCCACCACCCCTACTCTGCCCACTCTGCCCAATAGGATAGCAATGTTTTGAACCAACAATCATGGCGGAAACGAGAGTAACAAATCAGACGTGCCGATGCTCGATTGTTTTTTTGGCTTCATTCATTTAATAGCATGAAGATATATATGGGCAGATCCTCTTTTTTTTAAGATCCTTGATTTTTAGGAATATTTAGTGATAACGTCAATTTTGAGTTTTGGATATTGTATACCCGTCGTGGTTACTATTGCTATTACAAGGAAATTAAAGTTTGTTTTAGTCAAAATGTATTTCTGCGGCATAAGTTTGCCAATAGACCTATTTTGTAATTATCGCTTTGAATATTGTGAGGTTTGCAGATTTCTAAAGTAGTGTAAACTACTCCCCCACTTTTGTTCAACATGTTACGAAAGTGACAGACAATTTTAATTGTTGAGAAATTCCTGCATTTTAAAACTCATCATCGTCCTCATAAGGTATTCTGCCATTATTGGCAGATCACTTGCTGCAACTGAGAAGCTTCGATGCTCCTGCGTACGATTTATTTGTTTTGATATCGTCCATAAATTGTAGTCTCCTTCGTCCCCTTCTTCTCTTTCCTGCCAACATCAGAGCGGTGGCTAGAGATTTCAGCGCCCGGGGCGAAGTAGATTGATTGATTGATTTTTACGTCCGGTTCAACAACGAGGCTATATGAGACGTGGACCTACTGATTAACGTGAACGAACCGCATGAGCTCCCGCCGGGAATCGAACCCGGGTCTCCCGCGCCAAAGGCGCCGGGGCGAAGTAGAATTCACTCACCCCACTCACCTTACCAAGATTTATTTATTTATTTATTTATTTATTTATTTATTATTATTATTATTATTATTATTATTATTATTATTATTATTATTATTATTATTATTATTATTATTATTATTATTATTATTACTGGTATTTTACGAATTAGAGTAGTAGCTTTTGTTGTTATGCTACGCTGAATTTTTATCAAGCTCCTTGCATAGATCATTGCAACAACCAAAGGTGATCATTATGTGTAAGAGATGTTTTCAAGAGCTTTATTTTTGGACTTTTTATTAAACTTGACAAAACTACCTTTGGTTGTACACAAATCCACTTGCAGAACAGTTATGGAAATTTACAATGTTTCATACTATCGATCAGAAATGAAAATTCAATACTTTAACACTATGTGCATTTAAAATGTTCCAAATTGGTGACAGCATTAATTTCCAGTAATAATTGTAAACTTTTTAAAATTTTATTATTCTGTTATGTGATCGCATAAATAGAATTTTAATTTCGATTGTTTTACGGCAAAAAAAAAAAAAAAGTGAAATGTAACGGAAGTTTAGAAGAAGCCTTCATTGTGAATTTCTTTATATAGTTCGGCTACAAATGTTTGAATTTATAGTAATTACCAGGAGCGGATCCAGGAGGGTTGATTGGGGCAATCGCCCACCCCAGAAGACAAAAAAATCTTATATATATAGTTTGGAGCTATTAAAAGTAGCTGTAAGAAGCAGTATTACAATCCACCGCCCCCAGAAGGCCGTCCTGGATCCACCCCTGGTAATTACTTATTAGTTTCTTAATGAATGAAAATTCTCAATTTAAGTCATTCATTATTAATTAACATATTAAAAATACATTAAACACACGTATAAATATAATGTGTGTATATCTTTTGTATGATGTAAATAGATAAAAATATTACACAACTAGACACATATTACACAACCAGATAATATTACACAATATTATACGTAGGCAAAAAAAAAAAAAAAAAATGGCGATACAAGTAGTTGATAGAAAAATAATCCTAACAAATTCCTCCAAATTAGAAGCATTTCATATGCCAATGGAATAAAAAGATTACTGGAATTAAAAAAAAAAAAAAAAGACTAAATTCGTTTTGTTAAGTTCTGATCCGTGAAGCCCCTGTTCTACAACTGCTTGAAGTTCGAAATGTTATTATTTCCTTTCTTTACCTTCATTTTTAATATTCCCAAGCAAACGGCAGCTTGCATGTGTCTCCTCATTCCTCTCATTTTTCATACCTTGATTTGCACCGTCATGATTAACCCGATTGGGTAGAAAAGCGTGATTAACTAAACAAACTCATCACCATCAAAACGCCAAACACGTATTTCAGAGTTTGACAGTTTCTGATGTTGAAAACGTTTCTGCGAACACTATAAGTCATTACTTGACAGCATGTATATCACATCAATATTAAGAAATCATATATAATAACTTTCTTTAAGTAATAAGTAAAAAAAAAAAAAAACTTATTGTGACACTTATGGAAACGTTTGGATTGCGAGCGTAGCAAGTAAGAGAATTTGTAACAAATCTATTTCTTTCCATACCGACAACAATATTGATTAAATAGGGCGCTAATACTTTTTACAGGGGACGGTCGTTTACTAATTTCCAACACTTTTTAATTCCTCTTCCTCATTCGGCACCCTCTTGCTATCAACGTCCGGGGCTGGGGCCCCGCTCGCCACTCCTAGCTACGACTCTGGCCACCATTCCTTCTAAAATGTCCTTCATCATACAGTTCACTCTTAGTCAATGTCCCTACCAGTTTCTCTTTTTCCTCTTAATAACATCTAAAATTGTTCTTTTCTCTTCAACCATTTCTAAGATCCTCTCATTAATTTTCCGCTCGATCCAACAAATTGTCTTCATTCTTCTCCATACCCATATTTCAAAAACTTCCAGTCGTTTTTAACCATTTTTGCGCAATGTCCACGTTTCTGACCCATACAGCACAATACTCCATACTTCATGAATCTTTTTCTCAACTCTTTGTTCAAGGTCCCACAAAATAGTATTTTCTTCCTCCTAAAGACTTCTTTTGCCATTCCTATCCTTGTTTTTGTTTCAGATTCATATTTCATATCATCACTAATAATACTAAGCAGCTATCGAAAGCTACTCAGCTGTTTTATTTTCTCCCCTTTTACATCTATATTTGACGCCGACCCCTTCGTTCCAATCACCATAACTTTTATCTTTCTAATATTTATTTTCATCCCATATTCTTCATAGTCCTTCCTCAAGTTTTCTAACATCTTGTTGATTTTCTCTTCAGATTCTGCAACAAGCGCCGTATCATCTGCAAACCGTACACGCCTAATCATTCTACCTCCTACTGATAGGGATGCGCAGGAGACAGGATTTTCCTGACAAAATTCGAGTCGAGACATCACTTTAACAGCACATTTTCGAGACGAGACAGCCACAAATCTTGTCTCGTGCGCATCCCAACCTACTGAAATGCCGTCTTCATTTTGTAGGCTCTTTTTTACTATATCTTCTAGATATATATTAAATAACGTTGGCGAGAGACAGCATCCCCGTCGAATTCCCCTTGCAATTGCACTCCCCTGTCATTTCCTCTATTCTACCGCTTACTTCTTGGTTCAAATACAAGTTTCTTATGAGTCTTCGATCTTCCTTTTCCAACCAAACCTTCTTTAGAACTTCCAATAACAATTCCCAATTGACTCGGTCAAAAGCCTTTTATAGATCAATAAATACAACATACACCTCTTTGAGTTTTTCTATAAACCTTTCACAGATCGCCCTTAATCATCTAATTGTATCTCTTGTGCCCTTACTTCTCCTGAACCCGAGCTATTCCTCTTCAGCTTCTTTATTTATAACCTTTTGTTGAAAATTCGAAGCAAAATTTTGCTGCATGAAATATGAAGCTAATAGTTCTATAATCCTCACATCTCTTTGGGTTCGATTTCTTGACCATCGGTATCCTGATCATTTCAAAACTAATTACAAGAAAACAGATTTCCGTTAATTATGAATATTATTTAATTGTAAATTTAATCAAACTAAATACCATATTCAAATAAAATATTTTGAGTGGTAAAGCTTACGAATGTTTTAGTAATAACGTAACTCAAAATTAAAAGAAAAGATAATTTATATCACGCTCCTCCCCACAGGTTTGGGCCCCTGACATTTGTCGGGATTGAGTTATCCCTTTATGTTATGTCTAAATTTAATGTTGGCTACATATTCAAAGACACAAACTGTGCTTTGTATTAGTTTAGAATCACAATTAGCGGTCTTCTAAGCAAACACATGATTACATCGAGTCCTTGAACTCGATGGTGTTAACACGTGTGATAGCATAGCAATCCGATAACGTGTTTGGTGCCGTCTTTACGTATTTCGCTTATAAATATAATGGATTTGATTATTGTAATATAGTAATTTGGCAACCCTTGGCTTATGAATCGATTTTGTGTTAATCTCCACTATTTAAGAGATAAGATAAATTAACAATAAAATTTCGTGGCAAACGACAGTGAGTAACCTTCATTCTCTGTAGGGGCAAAAGTATTTTGAGGGATACGGTGAATAGCCAAAGTGTTGGCACAAAAGTCGCTAAACAAGAGGTGAAATAACTCCAATTTTGGTTGAAAAGTCGCTTAAAAAAAAAAAATTCTTGAAATCCGTTGTCTATAGGCATTGTTTTAAAGTTGTAGATGTAAAATAGAGAATACGTTCTACTCACATCTTTGTCAACAGGACGCAACTAATCCTTGAATTCAAGGATTATTTCACATTGTTTCTGGTACTTTTGTTTATATTTTGGAGTCATAATAGTTCCAAAATAAACGTTATAATTATCTTTTTATAAAAAGTGTAAAATAATTAAAAGATCCCAAAGGAAAATATAACAAACACGCACATCACTTTTATTCTCGCATGTATAGCAAATCTCATGGATATCAGTAATGCTGCATTACTTGTGCCTCTCATTGGAATCTCGCAAACTAAAGGACATGGGGGAAAGACTAGAAGGTGAATGCAATGCGGTGCTAAATTCTTGTCACTCTGGCGCATGACGTCATCTAAGTGGCAGATGGACTTTCAACAAGCGTTTGCTCGCTGGTATTTCACACGCGAACTTTGCTTGTATTTGAAGTGATCTTCAACGGAGTGAAAATTTTAGTACAAACAGTAATTATATAAAAGTAATGTATTCAGTGCTTAAGCTAAGTGAATTCAAAGGAAGATATTTACAATAGCAAAATAAACAGCAATATCAGTTCATATTAAACAACTTTAAACTTGAACAAATAAATATTGCTCACTACATTTTTCTCCTTTTTCTTTCTTTCTTTCTTTCTTATCTTTTTGAGTTTTTTTTTTAAATATATGAAGTAATACACTCGAGTATGTATAGACCTGAATATTCTAAAATGCAGTGTGTCATTAACCCTTTGGGACCCGGGCCATTTTTGACGTTTTCCTACATTTTCAGTTAGTGGCTTATTGCTCAAAAACTATTTACCCGATTGATATATACCATATATATATATATAGAGAGAGAGAGAGAGAGGGATGTGGCTATCTTTTGGTGTAAGTTGCATTACAGTGTTACCAACAGGAGGGAAATTATTGAGGGAAATGTAGGGGTGAAAATTTACAAAAAATTCCCTAACCTAGATTCAAGATTTTTTGTAGCTTGCACAACTGTTGCTACATAGGTCCAAGTCACCTAAAAAAAAATTCTTTGGTGTGTTGACACGGTACAGTGAAAACCTGAAGTTGCTGGCTGCCATGCAAAGAGAGAAAGAAACAATTCTCTGTCATCATACACATGAAAGTTGATACATTTTACGCCTCAGAAGCAAAAATCAACAGATATGCCGGGGCTACAGCTTCCCTAATTACATACTTGAAACTTTTTATGGTGCGTTCTGTAGGCCAAAGAGAAGGATTTTAGACAGTGGTACGTTTGTTCCAATGTTGCCAGCAAGAGGGAAATAATAGAGGGGAAAATGGGAAATTTTCCAAAATTTTCACCTAAAATCAGGAATTATTATTTTTCTGGCTGAAAACATTGGCACCAGACAGACGCAAAGTATCTGAAAATAAACCTTGGTCTCCGCTAATATATCCAAGTATCATGGCGATATCTGACAAAGTAAGTATGAAATTAAAAGAAATATCTCATTCTACCTTTGAAATTCACCATTTTTTTCACGATTTACAGAACATGGTTTATTATAAACCTCAACTGTACTTCCCCTAATTATCCTACTGAAACTTTTTATGGTACGTTGTGTGGGCTGAGGACGAGGCTTTCGGTCACTGGTACGTTTGTTCGAATGTAGCCAACAAGAGGGAAATAATAGAGAGAAAAAGGGATTGTTTCCAAAATTTCCCCTAAAATCGGGGAATTATAATTTAAAATAAAGTGGGTTTTAAGCTTTGGTCAGTGTCTCTTTTGTTAAAATCGGGAATTATTTTTTGGCAGCTACACTGCTACCAGACAGACACAAACTATCTTAAAATAAACATTCGTACACCACTAATATGTCCTGCAAGTACTGTATCATGGCGATATTTAAGAAACAAAGCTTCTAATTACAAAAAAAGATTACGGTAAACAGAAAAGTGGGGGAGAACTAGAAAAATCAAGGGTTAGAACCTAAATACGAATTTTTGGTGCGGCCACTAATTACCCCATTGTAACGATCTGTACCCGCTTTTGTTCAGTTAGGACCAACGTTCAACTGGCGTAAGTTGACTTGCACTCGGACGTATACGTACGGATTTATAAACAAACATTTCGAAAATTTCGAATTTTTTGCCCAAATTTAGAGAAATTTTAATTTCCTTTTGTACCATGTACCGTGCACATTTTCTTGATTTTGATTTTGTGCCATGCACACTTTCTATTCACACCCTGAATGAAGGACATTTCGGAAACAAAAGTAAAGATTGGGACTAAACAGTTATGTACATGCATATTTTTATATAATTTACTTTATTGAACGTGATTTATGACTAAATGAAAAAAAAAAAAACTATCTTCCCACAATAGAAAAATACCACTTTTCTCAATTTAGAGCTAGGGGGGATACGCCGGCTCGTGGTGAATGCTTCCCTCTGATGCGTAGGTCCCTAGTTCAACTTCAGCTAAGTAAGTTTATGGTGGATATCATCGTATCCGTGGGGTTTCTCGTAGTATTCCCTTTTCCTTCCATTTTCTCATTCCACCAATTCTTCCATCATCACCATTCACTTGCTTTATTCATCGTCTCCTTTAGCCTCAAGAGGATAATTGTTGCACGTAAAAACTGAAATATTTTTATTTTTATTTTCCATTTACAGCTAATGAGAATTCTTGTGAAACTCAGCAAGGAGCATCTCCTTTCAGCAATAGAACAATCTCATCCATGACAAATTCAAGTCTCTGCTAAAGCAGTGCGTTTACAGATACATAGTTGAGCAGGGTTGCGGAGAATTCTCCAATTACACCAATAATCAAATAATCACTTTCATTTTTCGTGTATGTACTTTTTCGTTTGTCAAGGGATCTATGTATCCTACGAGTTTAACCGAACTCACCCGATCGGGATGAAACTTAGCATGGTGGTAGACCTTTATGTGCTATAAAGACTTGTGAAATATTATGGTTTTGATTTTTTTTAAGACTATGCATATACTTTCCCTGCAACAATACCGTGCCGTGGAGGAGGCGAGCGGGGCGACAGCTCCGGGCGCCGAAGTAAGTGGGGACCGAAATTCGGGAGAGAGAAAAAAAGGAAATTCAGAGGAAATATGACTTGGAATATATATATATAGGAGCGCTGCCGTATACTCTTGCCCCGGGCGCTGATTTTCCACGGCACGGCACTATCTACAACACCTATTTATCTGAACATTGTTTCCATGTCCGTTGAAAACTCCCGTTTGATGAGATTCTGTTCAGATATCAAACAATTATAGACACGCTAATTTACGTAGAAAATTATATACAGTGTTGAAATAGACCTACCATGCAACTACTTTTATTTTATTTATTTTTTCTTTTTTTAGGGGGGAGGGGGGCAATTAGATACCAAAACTTTTGAACAAGATAACCCGACATTTCAGACTCATCTCCTTACTAAAATGAAGTGTGTATAAATACAAGAACAGCCTGAATATATATATATTCCTTGTAAAGCTTCAACATAGTTTTTGCCCGTCAAAGATACATACTTCAGATAAAGAAGTATCTCAATTGTGCAAGGTCAATGTCATTTGTCCAAAATGAACACTACTGTAAAACAAAAACAAACGACTGTCTTCGAATCTATCGTCTACAGATTGCAAGTGACTACTGATAAAAAAAAATACCGAATGACTGACCTTTCAACTGGCTTTCTAAATAACCTCTAACAAAGATAATATTTGCAAAACTGGTTTTCTGAAATATTAAATCCTAAAATAAATACAACTTTGTATTATAACAGAGAGGAAAAAGCACATATTTAAAGAGTGAACATGTAGAGCTGTCAACAGACAGAGGACGTATAATGCAAGATAAGAAATTTCTTACTTTAGTGACAAACCACAGATTGTTAAAAGGAGATAAATCAGTATACATACTGGGTCATTTAATTTCCTTTGCTAAATCCTGTTATTCTTATCTCCTGATAGTGTAAGTCCAACCAAATATAAGCCTTGTTTAGCCAATCAAGATTTTTTTTTTTAATTTAAAGCTGAAGTACAGTGAAATCTGTCTAGTTTGGCCATCATTAGTTCCTATCAGAGTTACCAACCTCTCAGAGAATAAAATTATCGTTCTCGTGTTTAAAATTATCGTTCTTGTGTTTAAAATTATCGTATAGTACAAAATTATCGTAATATTCATTATGCACGTGATAATTGTAGAAATAAGTATAATACTACTAACAATAGCAATTATATATAATAAACTTACCTAGTAATCTTCAGTTTCGAACTCCAAATCAGCGTCACTATCTTCACCATTTTTTTTTAAAAAAAAATCCTTATAAACACTACTCTGAACAACAATAATATTTCCATCTCCTCGTAAACGTAATTGAATATAAAGAATTGATGCAGGGTTGCCATTTGTCAATTCTCAAATCGTTATTGATTTATTTTAGCGGGAATGACTGTTAAAAACTTCAATGTGTGTGTTTTATAATTATTTAATGTACATCTACAAGTTATTCGCACATTCAAAAACCGAAAAAAAAAGTGTGCGTTCTAGAATTATCGTACATCCACATATTATAACAAGGTCATTATCGTATATAGCATCAAGGCTTAAATTAGAGTATAATCACGATAAGTTATAGCATGGTTGGCTAGCCTGGTTCCATTAAAATGTTGCCAACTTGCAGAAAATAAATGCACTTTGAAGCAAAGACTATTATAGATTGTAATGTAAACATTTCTAATACAATAACCAGGCCTAATTATTATCTTCGTATTATTATTATTATTAATTCTATATTATTTTTTAACATTTAACTGAGAGAAATTTGTCCAAAAATTAGACATAGGCCTATGCCAATCAACCAAATGTCATTGAGCTGAAGAAAATGGTATGGATGAATGCAAATCCTCATGCGCACTTTTCGAGAAAAATAAGTTATGTCCGTGAACCTGGCCCCACCCACATTGGCACTAATTTTAAAACATATGCAAAAAATTAGTGCCCAATTAGTGCTGACGACCTATAATGTTAAAAAAATTTGTGCCGTTACACAGATTTCAAAAAACAAAAAAGATTCTGGGTGGGGCTAGGTTCACGCTAGCCCCACCCACTCAACCGATCGAGATGAAACCTATACCCAAGGTTAGTGTTAAATTAGTGCTGTCGATACCACATAAAAAGAAAATTAGTGCTATTATCAGAAGGCCAAAATATATTCGAAAATATTCAATGGCGGCATCATCAAAGAAAACCAAAGATCCCTCACTTTTATGATAAGATATATAGCACGAATCTTCTTTCTATGCAGTATCGTCAGCACTAATTTAGCACTAATTTTTGGCATAGTTTACAAAATTACTGTTCCATTATTAAAAGTGGGTCGGGCTGTCTTTACGTGAACCTGGCCCCACCCACAGCGGCACTAATATTAAAACACATGACAAAAGTTAGGCCCGAATTAGTGCTGACGACCTGTAATGTTAAAAAAATTAGTGCTGTTACACAAACGTCAAAAAACAAAAACGATTTTGGGTGGGGCTCGGTTCACGCTAGCCCCACCCACTCAACCGAGTGTGATGAAACCTATGCACAATGTTAGTGGTAAATTAGTGCAGTCGATACCGCATAAAAAGAAAATTAGTGCCACTATCAGTAGGCCAAAAATATTCGAAAATCTAATATGGCGGCATCATCAAAGACAACAATCGATCCTCACTTTTATCATACTATACATAGCACTAATTTTCTTTCTATGCAGCATCGTCAGCACTAATATAGCACTAATTTTTGGCATGGTTTTCAAAATTAGTGCTGTTACACAAACGTCAAAAAACTAAAAAGAAGTGGGTGGGGCTAGCGTGAACCTGGCCCCACCCACTCAACCGACTGAGATTACACCTATACACAATGTTAGTGTTAAATTAGTGCTGTCGATACCGCATAAAAAGAAAATTAGTGCCACTATCAGTAGGCCAAATAATTCGAAAATCTAGTATGGCGGCATCATCAAAGGAAACTATCGATCCTCATTTTTATCATACTATACATAGCACTAATTTTCTTTCTATGCGGTATCGTTAGCACTAATATAGCACTAATTTTTGGCATGGTTTTCAAAATTAGTGCTGTTGCACAAACGTCAAAAAACTAAAAAGAAGTGGGTGGGGCTAGCGTGAACCTGGCCCCACCCACTCAACCGATTGAGATTACACCTATACACAATGTTAGTGTTAAATTAGTGCTGTCGATACCGCATAAAAAGAAAATTAGTGCCACTATCAGTAGGCCAAATAATTCGAAAATCTAGTATGGCGGCATCATCAAAGGAAACAATCGATCCTAATTTTTATCATACTATACATAGCACTAATTTTCTTTCTATGCGGTATAGTCAGCACTAATATAGCACTAATTTTTGGGATAGTTTTCAAAATTAGTGCTGTTACACAAACGTAAAAAACCAAGAATATGTTGGTGGGGCTAGCGTGAACCTGGCCCCACCCACTCAACCGATTGAGATGAAACCTATACACAATGTTAGTGGTAAATTAGTGCTGTCGATACCGCATAAAAAGAAAATTAGTGCCACTATCAGTATTCCAAAAATTTTCGATAATCTAATATGACGGCCTCATCAAAGACAACAATCGATCCTCACTTTTATCATACTATACATAGCACTAATTTTCTTTCTATGCGGCATCGTCAGCACTAATTTAGCACTAATTTTTCGCATGGTTTTCAAAATTAGTGCTGTTACACAAACGTCAAAAAACTAAAAAGAAGTGGGTGGGGCTAGCGTGAACCTGGCCCCACCCACTCAACCGATTGAGATTACACCTATACACAATGTTAGTGTTAAATTAGTGCTGTCGATACCGCATAAAAAGAAAATTAGTGCCACTATCAGTAGGCCAAATAATTCGAAAATCTAGTATGGCGGCATCATCAAAGGAAACTATCGATCCTCATTTTTATCATACTATACATAGCACTAATTTTCTTTCTATGCGGTGTCGTCAGCACTAATATAGCACTAATTTTTGGTATAGTTCTCAAAATTAGTGCTGTTACACAAACGTAAAAAACCAAGAATATGTGGGTGGGGCTGGCGTGAACCTGGCCCCACCCACTCAACCGATTGAGATTACACCTATACACAATGTTAGTGTTAAATTAGTGCTGTCGATACCGCATAAAAAGAAAATTAGTGCCACTATCAGTAGGCCAAATAATTCGAAAATCTAATATGGCGGCATCATCAAAGGAAACTATCGATCCTCATTTTAATCATACTATACATAGCACTAATTTTCTTTCTATGCGGTATCGTCAGCACTAATATAGCACTAATTTTCGGCATGGTTCTCAAAATTAGTGCTGTTACACAAACGTCAAAAAACTGAAAAGAATTGGGTGGGGTTAGCGTGAACTTAGCCCCACCCACTCAACCGATTGAGATTACACCTATACACAATGTTAGTGTTAAATTAGTGCTGTCGATACCGCATTAAAAGAAAATTAGTGCCACTATCAGTAGGCCAAATAATTCGAAAATCTAATATGGTGGCATCATCAAAGGAAACTATCGATCCTCATTTTAATCATACTATACATAGCACTAATTTTCTTTCTATGCGGTATCGTCAGCACTAATTTAGCACTAATTTTTGGCATGGTTTTCAAAATTAGTGCTGTTACACAAACGTCAAAAAACTAAAAAGAAGTGGGTGGGGCTAGCGTGAACCTGGCCCCACCCACTCAACCGATTGAGATTACACCTATGCACAATGTTAGTGTTAAATTAGTGCTGTCGATACCGCATAAAAAGAAAATTAGTGCCACTATCAGTAGGCCAAATATTTCGAAAATCTAGTATGGCGGCATCATCAAAGGAAACTATCGATCCTCATTTTTATCATACTATACATAGCACTAATTTTCTTTCTATGCGGTATCGTCAGCACTAATATAGCACTAATTTTTGGCATGATTTTCAAAATTAGTGCTGTTACACAAACGTCAAAAAACTAAAAAGAAGTGGGTGGGGCTAGCGTGAACCTGGCCCCACCCACTCAACCGATTGAGATTACACCTATACACAATGTTAGTGTTAAATTAGTGCTGTCGATACCGCATAAAAAGAAAATTAGTGCCACTATCAGTAGGCCAAATAATTCGAAAATCTAGTATGGCGGCATCATCAAAGGAAACAATCGATCCTAATTTTTATCATACTATACATAGCACTAATTTTCTTTCTATGCGGTATAGTCAGCACTAATATAGCACTAATTTTTGGGATAGTTTTCAAAATTAGTGCTGTTACACAAACGTAAAAAACCAAGAATATGTTGGTGGGGCTAGCGTGAACCTGGCCCCACCCACTCAACCGATTGAGATGAAACCTATACACAATGTTAGTGGTAAATTAGTGCTGTCGATACCGCATAAAAAGAAAATTAGTGCCACTATCAGTATTCCAAAAATTTTCGATAATCTAATATGACGGCCTCATCAAAGACAACAATCGATCCTCACTTTTATCATACTATACATAGCACTAATTTTCTTTCTATGCGGCATCGTCAGCACTAATTTAGCACTAATTTTTCGCATGGTTTTCAAAATTAGTGCTGTTACACAAACGTCAAAAAACTAAAAAGAAGTGGGTGGGGCTAGCGTGAACCTGGCCCCACCCACTCAACCGATTGAGATTACACCTATACACAATGTTAGTGTTAAATTAGTGCTGTCGATACCGCATAAAAAGAAAATTAGTGCCACTATCAGTAGGCCAAATAATTCGAAAATCTAGTATGGCGGCATCATCAAAGGAAACTATCGATCCTCATTTTTATCATACTATACATAGCACTAATTTTCTTTCTATGCGGTATCGTCAGCACTAATATAGCACTAATTTTCGGCATGGTTCTCAAAATTAGTGCTGTTACACAAACGTCAAAAAACTGAAAAGAATTGGGTGGGGTTAGCGTGAACTTAGCCCCACCCACTCAACCGATTGAGATTACACCTATACACAATGTTAGTGTTAAATTAGTGCTGTCGATACCGCATTAAAAGAAAATTAGTGCCACTATCAGTAGGCCAAATAATTCGAAAATCTAATATGGTGGCATCATCAAAGGAAACTATCGATCCTCATTTTAATCATACTATACATAGCACTAATTTTCTTTCTATGCGGTATCGTCAGCACTAATTTAGCACTAATTTTTGGCATGGTTTTCAAAATTAGTGCTGTTACACAAACGTCAAAAAACTAAAAAGAAGTGGGTGGGGCTAGCGTGAACCTGGCCCCACCCACTCAACCGATTGAGATTACACCTATGCACAATGTTAGTGTTAAATTAGTGCTGTCGATACCGCATAAAAAGAAAATTAGTGCCACTATCAGTAGGCCAAATATTTCGAAAATCTAGTATGGCGGCATCATCAAAGGAAACTATCGATCCTCATTTTTATCATACTATACATAGCACTAATTTTCTTTCTATGCGGTATCGTCAGCACTAATATAGCACTAATTTTTGGCATGATTTTCAAAATTAGTGCTGTTACACAAACGTCAAAAAACTAAAAAGAAGTGGGTGGGGCTAGCGTGAACCTGGCCCCACCCACTCAACCGATTGAGATTACACCTATACACAATGTTAGTGTTAAATTAGTGCTGTCGATACCGCATAAAAAGAAGATTAGTGCCACTATCAGTAGGCCAAATAATTCGAAAATCTAATATGGCGGCATCATCAAAGAAAACAATCGATCCTCATTTTAATCATACTATACATAGCACTAATTTTCTTTCTATGCGGTATCGTTAGCACTAATTTAGCACTAATTTTCGGCATAGTTTTCAAAATTAATGCTGTTACACAAACGTCAAAAAACTGAAAAGAAGTGGGTGGGGCTAGCGTGAACCTAGCCCCACCCACTCAACCGATTGAGGTGAAACCTATGCACAATGTTAGTGTTAAATTAGTGCTGTCGATACCGCATAAAAAGAAAATTAGTGCCATTATCAGTATGCCAAATATATTCGAAAATCTAATATGGCGGCATCATCAAAGAAAACAATCGATCCTCATTTTTACCATACTATACATAGCACTAATTTTCTTTCTATGCGGTATCGTCAGCACTAATTCAGCACTAATTTTTGGCATAGTTTACAAAATCAGTGCTATTACACAAACTGCTAAAACCGCATTAATGTTTTCTTTATTGGTTATCTGGAGGTGGTGAGTTATATGTCATGAATCTCCCATATGAAATACATGGGGATATTTTATTGTTCCAAATCCTATCACATTCGAAAGCTTTAATTACCTCTAATAGTGCAATTTTTAGTGATTCGTAAGTGCTTCGTAGTGCAGCAACAACTGAAGTTAATGTTTTATTAGTATAGATGCTACAAATAAAATAGGTTTGAACGTTAGGGTGAAGTTAGTTGTCCCACTTCAAGTACTAACTAAAAAATGAGTGGCATTCGTTAGTACATCGTTAGTGCTTCAAAAAACTAACAGTTGCAATAATGTTGGACTATTAGTTTAGTTATGGCCAATTACATGTCACGAAATTAACGTAAGAAATGTATGGGAAATTTTTCATTGCATTGATTCCCGCCAAATTTATATGCACTAATAATCTCTTCTAAGGAAATCGTTAATGCATTTTTAGTTCTTCTTTGTGCACCAACACCTAATGTTAGTGTTTCGTTAGTATAGGCCGTGCGTGAACCTTGCGCCCCCACTTCAAGTACTAACGTAAATATTAGTACCATTCCTTAGTACATCTTTAGTGGTTGTATGAAACACTAACAATTTCGTTAGTGCTTCACTGTTAGTGTATTTATGTTCAATTACATGTCAGAGAACACAGATAAGAAATGTATGTTGAATTTTTCATTGCGTCAAATTTCCGCGAAATTCAAAAGCACTAATGATCTCCTCTAGTGCAATCGTAAGTGCATCATTAGTACTTCTTAGTGCAGCAACCACTAACGCTAGTGCTTCATTCGTGTAGGTGCTAAAAGTAAAATATCTTTCGAGGTTTGCTTGAACTTCCCCCCGAAAAAATTAGTGATATTCATTGGTATATCGATAGTGCTTCCATTAAACACTAACAGCTTGTATGGAATTTGATGTTTCTGAAGTTGGCCCTTCAATAAAAATCTTCAATAAATCACAATATATGATAGCACTAACGTTAATGCTTAGTACGTTTAAATGCACTAACAATGCACTAAGGATTGCTATTAACCCCAAATTTCTACGTCAATTTATATGGAATTTGATATTTTTGAAGTTGGCCCCCACCAAAAATCTTCACTAACTCGTAAACTCTGATATCGCTAACGTTAGTGCTTAGTGCGTTTAGTGGATAATGATGCACTAACAATTGCTACGTTTGTTGTAATTTGGAAGGTGGGAGCCAAACTTCAAACACGTCGCATAGAAATAAAAATATTGCTATGTATACACGTGCTTGAAGTTGGCCCCCCACCTCTCCCAAATTATACCAAACGTCGCACATCGTTAATGCATGGAAAGTGCACTTAAACGCACTAAGCACTAACATTAATGCTATCAGCTTTTACGAGTTACTGGAGATTTTTGGTGGGGGCAACTTCAGAAATATCCAAATCTATACAAATTGACGTAGAAACATGGAGTTAACGGCAATCGTTAGTACATCGATAGTAGATCACATAAACGCACTAAACACTAACGTTAGTGCTATCATATTTTGGGATTTATTCAAGATTTTTGGGGGAGGCAACTTCAGAAATATCAAATTCCATATAAACTGACGTACAACCATAAGGTCAACGGTAATCACTAATGCATCGTTGTGCCCTTAAACGCACTAAGCAATAACGTTAGTGCTACCACATATTGGGATGTATTCAAGATTTTTGGTGAGGGCAACTTCAGAAATATCCAAATCTATACAAATTGACGTAGAAACATGGGCTTAATGACAAATCGTTAGTGCATTGTTAGAATACTTATACGCACTAGGCACTAAAGTCATTGCTACCATATTTTGGTATTTCTTCAAGGCTTTCGGTGGGGACAAACTACAGAAATATCAAATTGTATACAAGCTGTTAGTGTCTTCTAGAACTAATGAATGACACTAACTTTCTCGTTAGTTCTTGAAGTGGGGAAAGTTCAAGCCAACTTCCAAATATATTTTAGTTTTAGCATCTACACTAATGAAGCACTAACGTTAGGGGTTGTTACACTAACAAGCACTAACACTGCACTAACGATTGCACTAGAAGAGGTCATGAGTGCTTTTAAATGTGGTGGAACTTTGATATACTGAGAAATTCCTCATAAATTTCTTATAAACACTAACGAAACTTTTTCTAGAAGCACTAACGATGCACTAACGAATCGCACTAATTATTTCCTAAGTGCTTATAGTAGGGCCTAAGTTCATACTATTTTTCAAAGTATTTTGCATGTTGCACCTATACTAATGAAGCACTAACGTTACGATTTGGTGCATTAAGAAGCACTAACGATGCTCTAACGAATGGCTCTAATTTTTCCGTTAGTGGTTGAAGTATCTGTAGCAGCGAGAAATTGTCCCACGAAGGGTTTTCCTTCTAACACCTTCATTAAGAAGAACTAACGACGTCCCTGAACATAACCTCCACATCACGCACTAACGATAAATTTAGTGTCAATCGCTAGTGCATCGTTAATGATTCTTAGTGCATTAACGCCTATCGTTAATGCTTTATTACTATAGGAGCTACAAATAAAAACCTTTTGTGGCGCCAAGTTGACGCTGCACCTGAAATTTCAAGTACTAATGAAAAACTTAGTGTCATTCGTTAGTGCTTCCTAGTGCACCGACAACTAACGTTAGCGCTCCATTAGTGTATGCTCTACAAGTAGAAAAACATTTGGGACCAGCGTAAATTTGGCTCCCATTTTAAGCACTAACGGAAAGTAAGTTTCATTCGTTCATGCATCGTTTGTGCTTCTACAAAACACACATTGTTTCGTAAATGCATAACTATTGATGTAGATTTGGCTAATTACATGTCACGAAACTCCATAAGAAATCCATGGGGAAGTTTTCATCCCGTTAAATTTCCACCAAAATCAAAAGCACTGATGATTCCTTCCAGCGCAATTGTTAGTGCATCGCTAGTGCTTCTTAATGCACAACAACCTACCGTTCCTGATTTATTAATGTAGGTGCTACAAGTAAATACAAAACCTTTGAAAACAGCGTTAACTTGGCAGAAATAACGAAAATATTAGTGCCGTTTCTGATTTGTGCAACAGCACTAATTTTGAAAACTATCCCAAAAATTAGTGCTATATTAGTGCTAACGATACCACATAGGTAGAAAATTAGTACTATGTATAGTATGATAAAAATTAGGATCGATTTTTTCTTTGATGATGCCGCCATATTAGATTTTCGAATATATTTGGCCTACTGATAATGGCACTAATTTTCTTTTTATGCGGTACCGACACAACTAATTTAACACTAACATTGTGTATAGGTTTCATCTCAATCGGTTGAGTGGGTGGGGCCAGGTTCACGCTAGCCCCACCCACTTCTTTTTAGTTTTTTGACGTTTGTGTAACAGCACTAATTTTGAAAACCATGCCAAAAATTAGTGCTATATTAGTGCTGACGATGCTGCATAGAAAGAAAATTAGTGCTATGTATAGTATGATAAAAATGAGGATCGATAGTTTCCTTTGATGATGCCGCCATATTAGACTTTCGAATATATTTGGCCTACTGATAGTGGCACTAATTTTCTTTTTATGCGGTATCGACAGCACTAATTTACCACTAACATTGTGCATAGGTTTCATCACACTCGGTTGAGTGGGTGGGGCTAGCGTGAACCTAGCCCCACCCAGAATCTTTTTTGTTTTTTGAAGTCTGTGTAACAGCACTAATTTTTTTAACATTACAGGTCGTCAGCACTAATTCGGCCCTAACTTTTGTCATATGTTTTAAAATTAGTGCCGCTGTGGGTGGGGCCAGGTTCACGTAAAGACAGCCCCACCCACTTTTAATAATGGAACAGTAATTTTGTAAACTATGCCAAAAATTAGTGCTAAATTAGTGCTGACGATACTGCATAGAAAGAAGATTCGTGCTATATATCTTATCATAAAAATGAGGGATCTTTGGTTTTCTTTGATGATGCCGCCATTGAACATTTTCGAATATATTTTGGCCTTCTGATAATAGCATTAATTTTCTTTTTATGTGGTATCGACAGCACTAATTTAACACTAACCTTGGGTATAGGTTTCATCTCGATCGGTTGAGTGGGTGGGGCTAGCGTGAACCTAGCCCCACCCAGAATCTTTTTTGTTTTTTGAAGTCTGTGTAACGGCACAAATTTTTTTAACATTATAGGTCGTCAGCACTAATTGGGCACTAATTTTTGGCATATGTTTTAAAATTAGTGCCGATGTGGGTGGGGCCAGGTTCACGGACATAAATAAGTTACCTTTTTTCTACAGCTATAAATTTATGCTCTACAATAACCATGCCCCTATTAGTATTAATCTGACACTGGACTATAGCCTCATGAAGCTTTTCACGACATGACATGACATGACGAAGCTTTCACTACATGACATGGTTAGTGAAATATAGTACGACATTTTGATTAACTCTTTAAAGAAAGAAACTTCTATTTTTGTTTAGTTATAATATTATGCAAAGATAGGTCATATACACATCAATCGACATACGAGGCGTGTTTTTTTAAGTAAGGTCCGTTTGAACATAACTACACAACGAAAGGTTATTTCAAAAAAGTAAATGTATTTTCAGAAAGTACATACTTTACTCTATTTTTCGACATAGTTGCCAAGTTTGTTCAAATACTTATCATACCTCTCAACCAATTTCAAAATACCCTTTTCATAAAAACTTGCCGCCTGCTCCGATAACCAAGAATTCACTGCCGTTTTCACATCGTTTCGGGACCCAACGGGAGCACAGTTTCCTAAACCTTAGGTGTTCATAAACAATTTTGTAAAGCACTGATCTCGACACGTCAGGAAATTCGTTTGAGAGACCTGTTATTGTGAAGTGCCTGTTCTCACGAACCCTCGCTTCAACTGAAGCCACCAAATCGTCTGTAATCGAAGAAGGGCGACCGGAGCGGTCCTCATCATGAACGTTGTCACGGCCATTTTTGAATTCTCGTACCCACTTACGCACTTTGCTTGCACTCATAACAGTATCGCCGTACACTTCGCAAATCTATCGATGAATTTCTGCAGCAGCCAGGTTTCTTGCTGACAAAAACCGTATCACTGAGCGAACCTCACACGCGGCGGGCGACTTGATAGTCTTAAACATTGTGAAAGCACAGAACACAACCGTACAGGTCAGCTACAGAGCTGAAACTGAGCACAGTTGTTCCCAAGGCATGCCGGTTCACGACGCACACGCTCGTTGCGGTATGCGCGCGAACTACTAGTTACTTAAAAAACACGCCTCGTATATGACATTAAGTTAAAATGAAAAAGGTACGAACCACCGTACTAAACTTTCTCACTACAATTCCTTGGATTTAAATCATATTGTGCAGCAGTCATTAATGAAATATTTTCTTCTCGAGTACAAAGAAAATTCTAAACGTTTACGGAAAACTTCACCGAAAGAAAACTCATTTCCAAAAGTAAACTATCTCTTATGTAGATTTTTCCACAAAAGAGTAACTTATGCGATATGTTATTCATGAAATATTTCTTTATAATATAATAATAAAATTGCATGAGTGATTGTTTTTTTTAAACAAAATTGTATTTAAAAAAGAGAGTAAACTACCTCTTGTGGATATTCTTATAAAAGTGATTTATGTATTATTATAAGAGTGAGTAAACTATCCCTTATGACTTTTTCGTAACGAGTAAGTTACGCAATATTATAGACTTATAAATGAAATATTTACTTACGGAATTTGAACTGAATGTATGATTCGTTATTGAGAAAATCGTCCAAGAAACGCCACCAAGAAAATGAATTATATTGTCAGGTTACTAATGAAATACCGGTATTTATTTATTACTAGCAGATCTTACGTTCACACGGGGAGAAATACGTTTTGTTTGGGACATCAAGGGCAATGGAGGTTGTATTTGGATTTAAACAGCATCGAAAGTGTCACTGTTCATCTCAGCAACCTCAAAACCTACGTAATCGATACTAATATTAGTCTTTTTCGCCCCTCACCCAAGTTGGGGGGCAGAATTTGGATTTAAATGGCATCGGAAGTGCTATTGTTTATCTCAGCGATCCCGAAAACTATGGATTCGACACTAATATTGGTCATTTTCCAAAATTTTTGTATATCTTCCTCCTCCCCCAAGTTGCACCTTCAAAGTGAAGTGATGGAGTTATGAAATTACAAACATAGCCATTTTCACTTTCATAGATATATGAAAAAAATCGCCTGTCGTTTTCTTTTAAATTGCCCGAAAAAAACCCTCGAAATAATAAACTATCCCTCGTACACTTTTCAGGAGAAATGAATTAAGCCATATTATCAGGTTATTAAAGATATATTTATTTATAAAATATGAACAAAATCATGAGAGTCATTTTTGAGAAAATTGTCTGAAAGAAAACTCACCCCCAAGAATAAACTATCCCTACTCGATTTTTCTCAGAGATTTGACTTACACCATATGATGGGGTTGTTTTTGGAAAATTGATTTATGAACTACAAAGAAAATCGTTTGAGTCATTTTTGAGAAAATTGCAATTTTTGATCCCCTTAAGCAAAGTACCCTTATTTTTAGGGGTAGGAAGAAAATTCGAGAAACTTTCCTGAAGGATCACATAGAAACCCTAAGTTTAAAATTTTGTTTAGATACGATAAATGTTGTGACTTGTAAGTGAATAGACAGACAGATATCGAAGAATCACTTTATCGGTATTTATAGGCCATGGAATGTGTAAATTCATTGAAATCTTGAATTCTTCTCACGATTACCAAACTTTCATGTCTCCTTTTCTTGCTCGAAACTATTTTTTAAAAATGAAAAACTTGATGGTAAACCTCTTGTACGTAGTTTTCGAAAGAAAAAACAAACTTTTATGGTGCTAAATAGAGTTGCTTACAGTAATTGCTAACAGTAATTGATACTGCTGGATATGATGCACACATTACTTGTAGTACTTAGGTAATTTATGTGCAATAAAAATTATTTCTGTTAAGATAAAAATATCGTATGCAATAACGAATTATCTTAATCTGTCATTCACACATGCTGTTCATAATGTTATAATTTCAATATGCTAACTGCTTATTAAACGCTGACACATTATTTATTCTTTTCTCTCCCTGTTATGACGATAGATGCAGTTAAGGTCGTCAGTTGTGAGATGAACACGTTAATCAAGCACAGTATATGTCAAGCAAATTATATGGAGGTAACATTCGCTGCCAATTAGTACTTTATTATAATTAGATCATTGTAGTCAGCGTATGGACCCTAAATATATGAAATAAAGATTTGATCTACAACTTAAAACAGACATCCTTCTGTTACTAGGTTGTAGTCACGTATTCCTAGCTCTGCGTCACTTTTGCACCCAGCCTCTATTTCTTAGTGTCTTTGTAGAACGTACAAAATTAACCCTTTCAGCAGATATCCTCACAAGTGTGAATTCTACTTTCAGTTGTCAAAAATACCAAATCAAAGGATTTTAGTACACAAATTAGGTACAAGCACATTTGTGAATGTCTGAATGACAAGTTGTCAGGTACTGAATTGCCATCCGTTGAGTAAATTGGAAATCATAACATTTATAAGTAGTGTGTTCTGCACTCACAATTGTGAGGGTATCTGCTGAAAGGGTTAATTTATACGTGAATTTTGGCAGTTAAGAATAATATACCAGTATTAATACATCAGAATCACAAAAGAGATAAGCTACATGTTTTTCTTATGATAAATCGTCGAAGTTTAATCAAACGAACCTGTAAAACTTGTTTACAGTGTAGAAGATGTCGTCGAACTCAAACAGTCTTTTGTTAAATATTTTGTAGAGTCTATGTCCAAAAACCACCGCATAATTTTTCAATATGGGAAAGGGCACAAACATTAAATTATTTTTCAAATATTAAAGATATGATGTCTTGGTTAAGAAATGTCACACCGAGAACCAAACCACACCGAGAATTTCGAGCTTGAGTAATGTACTCCATTAATTCATTATGAAATTCGAGAGTAATGCTGCAGAATTGATATTTTGGGTGCTTTCGAATCGCCAGGTCACCGCGTAAGAAGAGATGATAGTTTAGTTTCTTTCGAATTGTCAGGTCACCGCGTAAGAAGAGACGATATTTTACTACCTTTCGAATTGTCAGCACCTATTGGAATTGGAATTGAACATATACCACAAAGAACATTGATACTTTTGTTATAGGCTATGGATGAATACTTGACCCTGAAACCAAAAAAATGAAACCACCTCATCCCCCACCCTAGAAGACTATAGTGCAATATTTATCTAGCAGGGTCATATAATCCGTGTTTGAGATTATAAAAAAGTAATCTTGACTGATTATTACAGCCCGGATTTATATGCAAAATGCATGCTTATAGTAACGTACAGAAACGTATGGAAAATGTTTTCTTCTTTCCGACAGACTTGCAAGGATTCGTTTGAGACGAAAAAATCTAAAAACACTTCATACAGGACATGTAAGTTAGGCCCTCCACTGTACAACACGTGTTGCGGTTGTCGATTTTTTTTTCAATGTGTCATGTGGACCTTCCTCTTCCCTCAGCAGTAACCTGTTCACCTGTGAGTGTCGTGGTATGAAAGTAGTGCGGTAAAATGGGCGACCTGATAGACTTCCAAAGAGGCATGATCGTTGGTGCCGGTCTGGTTGGAGCTTCAGTGGTAACAGTGGCGAACATTGTAGGGGTATCGAAAGGCATTGTGTATAATTGTCATGAGAGCATACACAATTCATGGGCAAACGGCGTCTGCAAAGCACAACAGTGGCCGAAAGACAATCCTGTCAGATAGGGACCGGAGGGCATTAAAACGGATTGTAGCAACTAAAACGAAGACCACTACAATGAAAATTACGTCTGAACTCAATTTCGGCCTATAGAACCCGGTTCCATCGAAAACAGTGCGACGGGAACTTTATAAAATGAAAATTCATGGCAGGGCCGCTATCGCCAAACCCCTGGTCACAGCAGTAAATGCGAAGAGGCGTATCCAGTGGTGCAAGGACACAAGGCGTGGACTCATGAACAGTGGAAACACGCAATGTGGTCCGATGAATCGACCTTCACCTTATTTCCAACAACCTGTCGTGTTTACGTATGGAGAACACCGTCGCAGGCCTATGATACAGACTGTCTGCTCCCAACTGTAAAGCATGGGGGTGGTTCTGTTACAGTATGGGCAGTGAAATCGTGGTTTTCTGCAGATCTCATCATAGCCCTGCATGGAATGATGAATGCTAAGTCGCATGAGGCCATTTTGAGGGATCAGGTTCTACCCATGGCCCAAATATTGTTTCCTGATGGTGATGGCATCTACCAAGATTTGGCACCCTGTCATGCTGCAAATACGTTGAAAGCATGGTTTGAGGAGCATGACCAGGAGCTATCACACCTCCACTGGGTCCCACAATCACCAGATCTAAACATCATTGAGCCATTGTGGTCTGAGTTAGAAAGGCGTGTTCGGCCTCATTATCCATAAGGAACTGGAGCATATTTTGGAGGAACGATGGTACAAAATTACACATGCCACGATTCGGGAGCTGTATACGTCCATTCCACGTCGGAGGCAAAAGGAGGCCCCACACCATACTAGATATGATTTCCACACTTTTACAAACGTTTTAGATTTTTTTTGTCCAACCCCTGTATGTGTTGGTGCATATAATTGCATATTTTGAATGAATTTCGATGTGCATGCATATTTCGTAAACTTTGCAGGATACTTCATATTTCCAAATTTTATTACTGCATACTACTAGCATATTTGAGAGTATATCACAAGAAAGCAGATTATACTTAAAATGAACTGACTCACTTTGTAAGCGCAGAAGTAGAATAAAATGTTATATAGAAGACAGTGTTGTATCCTATCCTTAATTAGTCCACCTGACTTGTCTTGCACACGGTCAGGGCCGGCGCTAGAAGTTTTGCCGCCCTTGGCGGTTCTTTCACATGCCGCCCTTTTATTGTTTTCTTTCTCAAATTTTGCCGCCCCTGCATTCTTTTCTTTTTTTTCAAATTTTGCCGCCCCTGCATTCTTTTCTTTTTTTCAAATTTTGCCGCCCATCACACTTGCCGCCCTGGGCGGTGGCACGGCTCGACCCCCCCTCGCGCCGGCCCTGCACACGGTCTTCATTGCACAGCAGAAACAATCAGATGCTAATATCTAGCAGTAGACGCGCTTGTATCAAATGTAAGAAAGTATTTGTGAAAGATCCAAATCGCGTGCATATCTTTAGCGAAGTTGCGAAAAATTTCCCAGTACTTTCTCAACCAGTTGGAGCTCGTGGCTAGAAGCTGTGCTGTATTATGCAGATAACTTAAATCAAGTGAACACAGTTGTAGACTCACTAAGTCCTGATGTTATGCAGCTGCTATTTATGTGTCTCAAAAATGTTTCTCTACAAGTGACATTGAGAACAAAATTAAGTACATACACACAACCACTTCTCAAGAATACCTGAAATTATCAGACAGTTGGAATCCCGTAAGAACGCTTTGCAGCATTCACTCTCCTTGTTGGCGAATTATCACAGACTTTGTCCAGTGAACCAACTCACGGTATCGCGAAAATAGCGTCAGATAAACTTTGTCAAATATTAGGCAAAAATCCCGGGTACAAAACAATCTGTGCCATTACAAATGTACTTAATGGTGAAAACATGGAATTGGAAGAGAACGTACTCGTAACACAGGAAGACATTCGGTGTTTTTCACAAGCACCAAAGACGTCTGCTGATGTAGAAAGAAACTTTTCGATCCACAAAATTTCTTATTGATAAACGCAGAGGGTTGACAGAAGAAAATCTACTGGAGATGTTAATAGTTCATTGCAACAGAAATCATTAACGTAAGATATTTTTGTAAGAAACTGACATTTTATTTTCTTAGTAAATATTTCAGTGCATATGTTAAATTTTTTAGATGCATATTTTTAATATTTTTCGTACATATTTGTATGCATATTTTGGGGTTTGTTTATGCATGGAAATCTGGGCTCTACTGATTACTTACTAAACGGGGCTACGATCACGGAACATGCAGGAACTTTCTGCAAAAGTTATAGAATACTACCAAAGCAAAGATATAGAGTTTGCTCTTGAAACGTGTGTTGCTGCTAGCGGACAATGTACCAGCACATCAAAACAGCAAATACACTCAGTTTTGTGTGCAAATGTGGCTACGAATCTTTTAGTCTTACCCTTTATACTCACCAGATGAAGCTCCGTCCGGTTACTTCTTTCCAAATGTGAGGACATATTTATGGGGTAGGCGAGTGATAAAAAGGTTATTAATGCGGTGCCAACCTGGTTTACCTCCAACTCCGGAGACTTTTATGCTCTTATTAACGGACTGGTCTATGGATGTGTGAAATATAAGGCAATATGAGATCAATATGTTGAGACGAACTCATCCGTGGGCCAAATTGCAGATCTCTAGCTCATACAGTATTTATCATGATGAAGATAAGACCTTTCTGGTTCTCCCTCGTAATATCGAGTTTCACTCCAGGATCATTTAAGAATAAATTTGCAATAGTTTATTATTATTATTATTATTATTATTATTATTATTATTATTATTATTATTATTATTATTATTATTATTATTATTATTAGTATTAGTATTATTATTTATAAGATCTCTCGATTATGTTCCGAGGCTAAGGAAGGTGGTATTGATAACTAACGAAATAGTGGAATGAATGAAGTGGAAGGAAATGGAAGAACCCACACAAATTGGACATACAAAGCAGATCTGCAAGCTCTAAAGTTAAATTTTGCTACAATATTACAATTACTTAGGAACAATGGCATGAAATTTACTTGCATAATTCTAAACTATGAAATTACTCGAATATAAATGCTGTATATTTGAATCTAGTTTAATCGATACCCCCCATCTTGGTCTTCCTCCGACCAATTTTGAACATTTATTTGTTACAGTTGGCTGGTAACGTCAATTTCGTACGTTTTTTTTTTTTTTTTTTTTGTTTTCGTTCTTGTTATTTCAGCAAACGATGATAATGATATGCATGCAGTGCGAACTAGACCTTGACTCAACCCAAAGACTGATAACATAGTGTATTGTGCGTCACTGGGTTGTTCCACGCTTACACATAACTTGCCTTGAAATGAGCATGTTGCTCTTATGTAGCGGAAATGAATATGTATGTATGTATACGGTGAGTTCACATGTGAAAAGAAACACAATATTCAAATATTGCAATTCGTGGTAGAGGGAGGCTCCTGTTTACAAAAGCTGACCTTTGGTATTAAAGAGCCAGTCGAGACAGAAGACGTTGGATTTTTTACTTTTCCTTAGAGAGTATTATCTGAACTTGTCCTTCTTACTCAGACACTGAAAACTTGTCTTTCTTGAAAATACACTGAAAACATACTATAATTTGTAAAAAGTATCCCTTTTGTAAAGGATCTGTGTAATATATATGCTTTATGGTATGTTGAATATAAAGAAAGTATTTAAGATTTTTATGTTTTATGATATTTTGACAAAATGTTGATATGTAGTAAAAATCTTAGTATTTCTTCACATTTTTTATGTTGCGTATGCCTAAACTGAATTTTTGCCTTCAACTAACCCCATGACTGTGCATTACCTTCAAGCGGTCATATATAGGCCTCTATATATATATAAAGTACAATACTCTCGTACAAACATAGAGTGTTTACCAACTAACCAACCAAAAAAAGTCCAGTACAATTTTTTGTAATACTTTACCCTTCCTCAATCATTCCTGTCCATACACTTGGTGGGTATACACCGTCTGCGTAAATGATAAATTTATGTTGGAAGTATCGCCTTTTGTGGACTACTTACTACAATATAATTCCTGAGTACAGTGGTTCAAATCTAAATAATAATAATAATAATAATAATAATAATAATAATAATAATAATAATAATAATAATAATAATAATAATAATAATAATAATAATAATAATAAAATTTCTGAGAACTGAATGGGCGCAGCCGATGGAGAAACATTAGTGATTAGAATTCTGCAACTTAATTGAAATTTAATCTTGAAGTTCAGCGCTCACGATTATGCCATAGGATAAAAAAAAAGGGTGCCATTTTTGATTCAGTTGAAGATTGTTGGAGGCTACAATATTCCCATGTAAACTTTCACATTTTAAAAAAATTGCATGTTATACATGAAATTTAATTTTGACGAACTATTTTCATGATCTCTTATTTATAATAATTAGTTTTGCTAAGAGTTTAGTTTCAAGAAATCAACCTTGATCAGAAAGCAAACAAGTTTCAGCATATCCTTCATATAGTGTAAATTTGAACAGAGTAGGCTACGTATAAGCTGATTATCTCTTAAGCAGGCGCTTGAGGAATATCACATCCCATACGTATATTATGATGTTTTTTCTGATGCAGTAGCATTTTAACATAATTTATTTGCATATTTCTGTTATAATAATATCACATTACTTAATTATTAATTTCTAATTATATTAATAAACCCAGGATTGCCAACTACATTGAATTTCTTGTAACTTTCGAATCAATGACATTTTTGTGTAATGTCATTATAATTCCAATTCGCATCTACTTGAAATAAACGAAGAATATTTTCCAGTCAAACGCGTGTGAAACACATTACACTGTATCATCTTACTTGTTAAAAGAACAATGGACAAAACGTCGAATAGGCAGTTGAAATCCTAAAGAAACAATGCTGCCACATTATAAGGACTAACAGTGAGGTGTGTTATACACCAGCACGCCTATTTAAAGGTTATAAAATGTTAGGTAGGTATACGCTGTATACCTCTGTAAATCCTTTATTATATTTTGTCTTCAATGTTAAACGCACTTTCTCTTCTCCATGTAGAAAGAAGAGGAGTGTTCTTTTCTTATTAAATGAACAGCAATGAACTGAATTACAATCTCACCTGCACTACCAGAGTTAGGGATGGTATTGAGACAAGATTTCTTACAGTCTCGTTCTCGTCTCGATCAACAGATGCTTCTCTCGATCTCGGTTTCGTCCCTATCAACAGACGCTTGTCTAGATCTTGGTCTCGAGGGCCAGGTCTCCATCTCATCTCGAGTCTTGAAATAAACAACGTGGAATTTTTTTTAAAAAAAGAAAAAAACTGCATAAGTAATCCAGTGAGTTCAATAACGAGTTCCATATTATGTCAGAGTACATACCAAATTGGACCCTGAAACAATTATTATATTTCATGGGGTCCAAATAGTTGACTACGTATTAGATCTGGACGAGAACATTATACCGGTTGTCATATTTTATGATAATCATTTTCTACTTATGGTGGCTTATTAGGGTTTCCGTATGTCCGTATTTTGTACAAACTGTTTGTATTTTTGGGTTCGTGTCCGTATTGTACAAAGCATGAAATAGGAAAATGTCCGTATTTGACAGGTGTTGGAGCTGCTCGAAAATTTCCGAGTCGGGAATAGCTAAAATCTCGGGTGAAAAGAATTGTTTTCATCATATAACTTATATTTTAGTTACTATTAATAAAATAGGTTATGTTTTTAGAAAAAGTGTAATTTTTTCATTCCAGGGTTCTTTTGGTTAGATTTAATATACGTAATTTAATGACAAGATTTATTATATTTGTGTTAATGAAAAAAAAATATAAAACATGTTAGTTTCCAATAGTGTTTTAAGTATTACAGTAAACAATTGTGTAATAACCTTAAAAAAGTGAATTTTAGGTAAGAAATTTCAAAATATTTATTCTGAGTTCGGGCACCGTATCTTTGATAGGTCGTCATTTTAAAGCTTGTCCGTATTTTGGATCCAAAAATTATGGCAACCCTATGGCTTATCAACTTTATTTCACATTATTGACTAATATAAAACTTTTATTGCATATGTAACATCCAATAATTATCAAACATACAACAATAGAACTGGTATTAGCTACTTTAATCGCAACATTATTAACAAAAATAATTTCTACACTAGCATTGCTGAGAAGAGGGTTCGTTGGGAAACTTATAGCTCTTTTCTTGAAGCCCTGTTGGGAATGGTGAAGCAGAACTAAATCCCACATAGTCTATAATGAAGTTGTTAAGATGGAGAAATAGTCCATGTCTCTATTGTAATGAATTGAGTTAGAGGCTATCAAATCCGTGAAAATATGCTCGCATACTCAGGTAATTACTCAATGCATAAAATCCCCATTCGAACATTTATCCATGAAAAGTAAACAGGTATTTAGCGCAACATTACCCGAAATGCTTCTAGTTTAAAAGTAGTTATTCAATAGTTATTCAATAGATGAAGTATCTATTGAATAATATTTGTTTACTCAGCTGAGTCATCAATTTTACCATGCGTCAATATTAAAGAGCAAGTGGGTGACTTTATAAAGATAGGGTCTTTCATTTCTAGTTACTATATTGAAATAATTGTGACATCTACCTATTTGCACCGACAGTTTAACAAGTTAAATGAAATTCAATACACTGTATAGCTTATTAACATTTACAGATGTAGGATATGCATTTACGTATATGCTTTGATAACATAATGAAAAGTATGGAAGAATAAAGTGGTAGACACGGAAACATGATAGAAAAGTATTTCGTATGTTGTTAGAAAGACATATCGAGATACACGTTACCTTTTTAGCTGTCAATGATATTGTGGGCGATTCATTACTTACATGGTTAACCAAGATTCTAAAGAGAGATATTACGTGCTATTTTTTTTTTTTTTTTTTTTTTTTTTTAGTTTTGTGTTTAACGTCTCCTTATACAATCTATTTGAAACTAGACTTAAAGTTCGCTATAATTCATATTTGTTTAGGAACAGAACGTAATTGTCCTCGCTTAATCAATCAGTATATTATTATTTTCTTCTATTTTTATACAGTATATACGTGTTTTATGATAGTTCATAAGGTAAATCTAGATGGCAATAGGTTTGAAATAAAACGATCCAAGTTACGACTAATGTAACTTAGCTTCTAATACATAAGATTGCTGAACACCCACGATTAATCTCCTGCAAAATTTGTTTTCTAACAGATATGTGATTAGGGCTACCTCAAGGCACAGAAATTACAATTATACACGGTGTTCAAAACAACACCGATAACGTTTGGGAGGTAATTCCTGACACCAAGATAAGACAAAAAGTATAAACCAACTTGGGTGTACAAATGCTTCCTTTCGAAGTTATAGGCTGCCGAAAAGATGAAAAAAAAAAAAAAAAAAGAAAGAACTTTAAAGCTCCGTAGCTCCAATACTATGGGACCTGCCGTATTCGCGTGAAGACCACTTAAGAACCAGTATGTTGTCTATCCAAATATCCATGTTTCAGAATCCTGGGTACTTCTGCAACAGTTTTTTTTTTCAGAGGTAGCTGGTGAGTACTTAAAAATATATGCTCTTAACCAAGCTCCCTCTATAAAAATTGTTGCGTGAGTAACACAGGATTCTAAAACATGTATTTTTGGATAGCTCATATATTAGTTCCTCAGTGAAGTCTTGACTCGACTACGGTAGGCCCCATAGTTTTGGAGCTACGTAGCTTTAAAGTTCATTTTTTCATCTTTTCGGCAGCCTACAACTTCGAAAGGAAGCATTTGTGCACCCAGGTTGGTCTATACTTTTCGTATTATCTTGGTGTCAGGAATCACCTCCCAAACGTCGGCGTTGTTTTGAAACACCCTGTATATTGTTGACTGCGATTATTGTTTAAAGATTTACTTTTATAGCATCATAGCATTCTACAACATTATTAGTACTTAACGAAAAAAAAAACATGCTAAAAAGTGATACACATAATAATTTATAGATCTTATTCAGCTGAACAAAATGAAATGAGAACCTGTAAAACCTCATGCGTAATTTTCGAGAAAATGCAGAAATACGAATTAATTTTTAAAAATTGATTACCTCCCAGATGCGTACATTCTCACATCCACACATGTCAAAATTCTTCCCAGATCCGTAAAAGTGCCATCGGCAATGACATGACATATTTTGACATTGATAAAAAGATTTCCCATTTCCGTACATGTTTAATAACTGACGCTGTTTCTTGTGCATTGTTGGTGAAGTTTGAACAGAGGAGGATAAGGAATTGCATGCTCAAAGAAATACGAAAAGATGCATACATGCTTTCCATACTGTTTTCTTTTTTCCGACTCAACTCTTTACGCTGAATTCAAATTCGACCAATTTATCCCCGAAAATGTTTGATATGAATTCACAAATCACATCAAAGGGATACACAAGTCGGCTCTTATAGAGTCTTCGTCGAACTAGTATCTGGATCTTCTATGATCTTCGTCCATGTACAGTAGGCCGTTTACCCAGTCTTCGAATTAACGGGGGAATTTGAGGGGAAATTCCCCTCTCGTCAAAATTTATCCCCGGCTTGTGAACAATATTATCGCAATATTATTTTGTAAAATTTTAAATTAAATTTCGTGAGAGTATAAAATAAAGTAAGGAATATTTTTTGAAGTAAGCCTAACCATTTACTAGTAGTGCTCTTTTATAACTCCCGAGAACTAAGTACTTTTAACAATGATTGTACTACCAATTGTTGTATCTACGACTTTTGAAATCGAAAGTTGCCAGTGCTAAAACGTTCTCATTTATATTACTTTGAAATATGACTCATTTATACTGTTACTCCAGTTTTACTTTTCCAGTTTTACTCTAGTTTTATACCATTACTTTTGTTACTCCAGTTTTACTTTCAAAGCTGACTTACTATTTGGATTGCTTATATAAGTTTGTAACTATTCAGTAAGAAAAACACTAAATTATGATCAATTTTGATAAGCGTAGAGGGAAAATTCATTAATTCATTTATTCGATAGTACAGAACAACAATTATCGAATGAATGGTAATTCGATAATTAACTCGAACTCGATAATGTTCATCACTAATTGAAGGTGACGGTGAGCTCTTGATTTTGTGCTTGTTGTGATTTAGTCCACAAAGTGAATGCGAACGTGATCAAAATGAAAAGACAAAAACAACTGACATTAGAAGATTACGTTTCAAAAAAAGGTGAAAAAACAGACTGTTGAAGAAGTGAAGGAAAGCTCGTTCCCGCCAGATTTCAGTTTGACGTAAGTGCAAGTACCACAGGGAAACAGCATATGCAGTAGTGAATTTCCTTGCAGTTCTACTTCTACCGGACAAGAATTGGTTAAAAGTGACGTTAATTCTAATAATCTGGTTGGGGGTTGTGTTGACGAAGCACGGTTTGAAAAATGGAAACTGAAGAGACCGTGGCTTTCTTGCAATGAATCGCAGGACGTAATATGTTTATTCTGCTCTGAAGTGCAAGGTCATGGCGTAATTACTGAAAGACAGTAAGATGCATGTTGAAACTGCTTTTATGAGAGGTCTACGTGCCCAAAGCAGTAAAAAATTAAATGATAAGATTAGTGATCATGGTAAAAGCAAATTTCATCTGAAGTGTGAATCAATCATTGAAGAAAGACGTAAAGAAAAACTTGAAAAATTTGCATCGCTAGGCTTTAGAAAGTGGGAAGCAAAAATAAAGATAACGACTTGTAGTATGCGAACTGCTTACTTAATTTGTATGAACATGCAGCCTTTTACTCTTTATAGACACCTTTTGTAATTTGCAATCCTTAAATGGGTGTGACATGGGAACCATGCTACATACGGACCAAACTTACGCCAACATGATAAAATTTATTGCGAAAATAATGTCTGGTACTCTAACAAGACACATCACTGATTCAGGTTGTATATTTAGTGTATTACTGGATGAAAGTACGTCAATATATGATAAATCATGCTTGGTTCTTTACATTAGATGTAATTATGACAGTATACCTTGTAATTATTTTTTCGACATTATAGAACTACAAGCTCTAAGTGGAGATGCAATTGCTAATAGTATTGTTAATTGCTTTTTGAAACATGGATTTACTGAAAAAACAGTTAATAGGTTTTGCTTCAGACGGAGCAGCCAATTTACAGGGAATTTACAGAGGAGCAGCAACATATATAAAAAAATAAGTACAATCCAAACATGGTTGTCATACACTGCCTAAACCATAAACTGGAAGTTGCAGTTCACGATGTGATCAATGCACTGCTGACCGTATTGCGTTTTAAATCTTTCATGGAGTCTTTGTATGCTCACTTCTCTCAAAGCCCTAAGAATCAAAGTATTATGTCAGAGATTGCTACATCTCTTGAACTTCAATTTAGAAAAGTTGGAAAAATTTTCGATATTCGCATGGTAGCGTCATCTTGTGCTACAGTAAAAGCTGTCATGTCGAGTTACCGATCCCTAGTTGAATATTTCTGTAAGCCAAAGAAAGACGAAACCTTGGAATCCAGGAGCAGAGCAAAATATCAAGGTTACTACGAAAAAATGAAGTAGTGGAATTTTGTGATGGAATTAGGTTTAGTCAGAGATACTTTGGAAACCATTAAGCTACTTTCCCTATTTTTGCAATCGAGAGAGTCTCATGCAATCGGGGCATCTTCTGAAATTAGCGTTTGCATTAATACTTTATCTGCAATGAAAGAAGAGCCAGGCATTCATCTCCGAGCAGTTGAAAATGAGTACTCAATGAAACTAACATTTCAGGAACAAGAAATTGACAAAGCTTCCACAAAAGATAAGGAATTGTTTAGTGTTTTCAGACGTCAATTTCTGCAGGGTCTAGTAGATAACATAAAGTCAAGAATTTCAAATGCGGACGCATTTCTAAAAAAAAATTCTGAAGTATTGAATCAAGCATACTGGTCAAAAGAGAAAAATAAATTAATTTTGTTCGGAGATGATAAAATTGAAACACTTTGCAAATATGTCAAATTCCAATCAGACGATGATAGTAGCTCTCTCGTATGTACTGTTCTTAAAGAATTTCGTCAGTACAAGGAGATAAAAAATGAAGAACACATAGGCCATTCCCTCAAAGAACTGATCCAAAGATTGAAAGTAATTCCGGTTTCATCGGCCGAGTGCGAGCGTGGATTTAGTGTTATGAACAATACACTTACTATACTACGTAATAGAATGGAAGTAGAAACCTTGTCTTCTGCAATGTTTGTAAGTGTAAACGGACCATGTTTGAAGGACTTTGACGCCGAAAAATTCGCAGCTGAATGGATAAGAAGTGGCCATCATTCATCACTAGATGCTCCACGTAGGAAAGAAACTCAAGAACTGTCATCTCATTCAAGCAGACTCTTCATCTGAACTATAATATTTCTGGTAAGTTTTTTCTTTTTGTCTGTATGTTCATGTCATCTTTGTCTGTATGTTCATGCTTGTCTTCATGTTCTTGTTTGTATTTTCCTCCAAACTGAAAATCGATATTACAGTTGTATTTTTATTAATTTATTGGTAACAAATGTAGAACTTATCGAAGAATTCCTAGGCATTGTATTTATACATGCACAATCATGTACTTTCACAAGAAAACTGCTCTTGTCATTAGCCAAATGTTGGTATTTCTTGGTATTATACAGTCGGAGGAAAAACACCACCACAAAACTCCGAGAGGTGGTTCCTTATATCAAATTAAAAAATTCTAATAAACATGGGACAACTCTTGAAAATGTCAAATGTTTCATGAGAGGAAAAAGATATATATATATATATATATGTGTGTGTGTGTGTGTGTGTACACCCAAGAACATTCCCCCTCCCCCTCGTCTGACTCTTATATGGTCACTTGTCCTGGCTTCTAACTTGAGAAACGGACTAATTCGATGACATGAGGATTTCACTTGTTTAGCAGAGTATTTAATCTATTATTCCAACCCTCTGTAGGATTATTTGTTCTATGGCGTTTCTCCAGACAGTTAAACATGTTTACTGGGACTGTAAAATTTACTAGCTACTGGTCAATGAATTGCTATAGAACTGCTCAAGCTTAAGGGATGTCTTCTTGATTAGAGAGTCAACTACTGTCGACCATTTGTAACGGAAGAAAAGCTAAGATGCACACATTCGAACGTGAAGTCATATAATTATATTTATAGTCTGTAACTAAGCTCAAACCCTGTATTTTACGCCTAAGATACTATAGTACTCGCGCCGAGTCGTGAAGCTTGAGCTCTAAACCAATCATAGAAATATTTTGCTTGAGTTCTAACACATCGGAAAACTTTGGTATAATTCGTGGAGCCGCTTCCCGAGTGCACACTTGGGGAAACGTCAAACAGCAATGTTGCCAAACTTTGAAGACATAGTAAACCAGTATATAAAAAAGGCATTTAAAAATTACCAATAATAACACTGCGTTACAACAACTACTATAACAACTATTCTAAAATGGTAACAATAGCAACAACGAAAATATAACGCAACAAAAATGAATTAACAAAACGGAACTTGATGCTAATCCAACAACACTGTACTCTCGGGAGATGTTTTTTGTGTAGCGCGAGAGACGACACTGACAAAATTTGATGGGTGGGGGTTGACGACTGGAACACACCCTCGCGTTCTATTGGGTGGTAAAAATCGGTATATCTAGGTCAAGCTTCACGACTCGGCGCGAGTACTATAGTTAAAGTGAAAATTGCACCCACTTATGGACGCTGAGGGAAAAATTCTCCTAAAAGAATTTATTACTGCTGCCTTGAAGTCTACAATTACAACTTCAGATTTCAATTCTGGACTTCCTTCTTTATTACTGAAAAAAACTTTTACGTATATCCTTTCTCTTATTTGGGAGAAGGCCAAAAACCACTGGAATCACATTAGTTTTCTCTATTGAACGTTGCCATATCTGCATGAATTACAAAAATTTGGGAAAAAAGTTTGCTGCAGCTCTTAAACGTGCCATCAGTGAAGAAGGTCGTGCTGACCTGCTAGGCAGTCTAACAAAGTCTATGGCCTATGGAACCTGGAGGTTCAACGCCGTGTTCACAAAAGCTCTCCACTGAATTCTATCCTTAGCCAATTGGATCCAGTTTCAACTTTGTCTTCCTATTTCTGCGAGATTTATCTTAATATTGTTTTCCCATCTACGCCTAGGTCTTTCTAATGGTCGTTTTCCCATTGGTGTTTCAGTTAAGACTTTGAAAGCGTTTCTACTTTCTTCCATCCTAGCTACATGACCTGCCCTCCTGAGCCTCCTAGACTTGATGACCCTAACAATGTTTGGTAACCGTATAAATTATGTAGTTCCTCTTTATGAAGTTTCCGCCATTTTCAATTCCCGTTCCTCTTGGGTAAGAATATTCGTCTCAGGATCTTGTTCTCAAATACTTTCAGTCTGTGTTCTTCTCTCGGAGTAAGCGACCATGTTTCGCAACCATACACAACAAAAGGCATGATTATCGTTTTATATATTTTAAGCTTTAAATTCCTTGACAGAATTCGTGACGACAAAAGATTTGGAACTGAATAATAACACGAATTTCCTACTTTTAGTCGACATTTAAGTTCTTCGTGAATATGGTTTTCGTCTGTTAATATTGATCCTAAATATTTGAAAATATCACCATAATCACGAAAAAATTAAATGTCGATTAAAAGCAGGGAATTTGTGTTATTATTCGGTTCAAAATCTTGTCGTCGAGAATTCTGTCGAGAAATTTGAAGCTTAAAATATATAAAACGATAATATGCTTGTGGTTCTGTATGGTTGCGAAACATGGTCACTTAACCTGAGGGAAGAACATAGACTGAAAGTATTCGAGAACAAGATCCTGAGACGAATATTTGGATACAAGAAGAATGAGAACGGGAATGGCGGAAGCTTCAGAACGAGGAACTACATAATTTATGCGGTGTACCAAACATTTTTAGGGGCATCAAGTCTATGAGGCTCAGATGGGCAGGCCATGAAGCCAGGATGGAAGAAAGTAGGAATGCTTTCAAAGTCTTGACTGGAAGACCAATCGGAAAACGACCATTAGGAACACCTAGGCGCAGATGGAAAGACAATATTAAGATGGATCTCGCAGAATTAGGAATACAAAGTAGAAACTGGGTCCCGTTCGCTAAGGATAGAAGTCAATGGAAAGCTTTAGTGAAGACGGCATTGAACCTTCGGGTTCCATAAGCTATAGAGTTAGTTTTTATTCCCGCAGCGAATCAAATCGATATCTTCTGCTTTAAATCCGAAACCAACGTTAGTAATTTAGCCACAGGCGATATATATATCTTGTGACGTGTACATACACAATTCAAACTTCCAAATGTCTTTTCTACCAACGATTATTATTTATCAGATAAGAATATATTATGAATGTGTAATAGGCTTGAAATATGAGTATTGTAGTAGCTAATTCTGTTAGTTTCGGTCAGGGATTTATTTGTAGCCAGGGAAGCCTGGGAATTTCCCCCCTTCTAAGTCTTGACTTCCCTGGAAGTTTAATTCAGTCTTCCCAGCTTGGAAAGATATTTTCCCCCTTTCATAGGTTATATAATCTGTTTTAAAGTACAATAATTCAACTTCATGTTTTAATAGCAATTCTTTATAATTATTCCCCCCTTCTACAAAATCCACAAATAAACCACTGGTTTCGGTCGAATTAACGTGTTACATGCACATATTCAAAGAAGAGATATTCACAAGGGAAGGCCACGAACTGGCTCTACTGAGATCCGAACGAGACAATTTTCTTTATATTTGATATGTTATAACTTGAGGAATACCAAAGTTACATGTACCACTGGTCGGGATATCGTGAATTAGAACATATTTTGTAATGTAAAAGCTATTAGCTGGCAGAATAGTTTGAACCGGATCATTTGTTTGGAAACGGTTGGGTAGATGGAAACACGCATCCACACTCGACACACAACACGCATTCCATCATTTTCAAAGGCACACTTGTTGGAGTTAAAAACGTTAGCCCCAGGGTCCCGCACCGGGTCCCAGACGGGGTTCAAAAGTTTCAAATGGCAAGGGGGGTTAAGTAGCATATCGTTTAAAAGCTGTTGTGAAATGAAAGAAGATGAAGCAAGTCTTGACTCTCTATGATAGGCCTATGCATAGTGGCGGCGGGTCAAAATGTAAACAAAAATTTAATTGAAATGTTCATGTGCACACTATAAATCGGGAATGGTGAGACAAATGTGGAAATAGGAAAGCCCGTGTGACATTATTTTCAAAGTACAACGATTTAAAGTAAAAGCATCTTGCCCAGGACTCCCGCATGATCCCAGATGGGGCCCAACTCAAAAGTTTCGAAAGCAAGGGGGCTTAAGTAGCACATCGTTTGAAAACTGTTGTGAAATGAAAAAAAAAAAAAAAAGATGGAGGAAATCTTGACTCTCTACGATAACCCTGTGCAAACTGGCTGCGGGTCAAAGTGTGTGGGAAGACCATGGCCACCTTAAATCCAATATGGTCGCTTAAAACCTAAGTCGAAAGTGGAGGCACACCAAACTGCTGAAGATAGGAAAACCAACTTTGGCATGAACGTTGATCAGTAAGCGTAGATGACGAAATGATACGAAATGTTCAAAAACGCGACGTCTTGAGTTCAAAATGCCGCAATATATATCACACGCATGTCCAGCTCAAATCACTGGAACTGGAGAAGCGAAATGTGGTATTTACGTTTAATATCAAAAGTAGATATTCACAAAATGTTAAAGGTGGGGCATCTATATAATCTAACACAGCTGCCATGGTGAAAAATGAGTTTGTATATGAATGCTGACAATTATGTTGCATCTTCATTCATTCGACCCGTTCGAATAAAGAGATCTACGAGTGACTCGACTGAAGTTGTTGACGTCAGGCAACAGCTCTAACCGCCACAGCAGACGATTGGAAGCATCATACAACGGAGACTATTTTTTTAAAAAATTATTTAGCATCCGATTATTTCTTTTGCTTTGTTATTCTCACTTTCATTTTCTATCCTGTTTGTATCACATAAATTAGTCCGTCATTGTGAACTCAAGATATCGCGTTTTTGAACATCAAGGTAGCCACAAACTTTTCAATTAAGTTTGTGTTTACATTTTGATCCTCTGTCATTTTACACAGGATTGTCGTAGAGAGTCGAGACTTGTTTCAGCTTCTTTCGTTTAAAAACAGCTTTCAAACGATGTGTTATTAACACTCCTTGCCATTTGAACTCTTTGAGTTGGACCCCAACCTGGACCCTGTGGGAGGCCATGAGACAAGATGGTTTTACTTTAAATCGTGCCATTTCCGATTTATAGTGATAGTCATGGACTTTTCAATTAAGATTTTGTTTACATTTTGATCCACTGCCATTTTGAATAAGGTTGTCGTACAGAATCGAGACTTACTGCATCTTCTTTCATTTCACAACTTTTAAATGATGTGCTACTTAACCCCCTTGCCATTTTAAACTTTTGATTTGGACCCCGTCTGGGACCCGGTGCGGGACCCTGGGGCAAACCTTTTTTTTATCCCAAAAGGTATGTCCTTGAAAATGATGGGATACGTGTTTGTCGAGTATTCCAACTACCCAACCGTTTTCGAACAAATGACCCGGTTCAAACTATTCTGTCAGCTATTTTTTTTTGTAGCTTTTACATTATAAAATATGTTCTAACTCACGATATCCCGACCGGTGGCACATATAACTTTGGTATTTGTCTAGTTATAACATATCAAATGCACACACAATTGTCTCGTTCGAATCTCAGTAAAGACAGTTCGTGACCTTCCCTAGTCAGAGAGAAGAGATGTACTCAAAGAAGACAGATTTTTTGTGAATCAATAGTACAGAGGAGACTAATAAACTCCTCGAGAGCTATCCAGTGGGTCGGGCAAGTGGGGCAATTGTTCCAGGCTTCGCGTTATAGGAGGAAAGGCTCTTGAGGAAAAAAAAATACAAATTTACTATTACTAGTTCATTCTTGGGATTCAATATGTTTAGAGATGATGAAATATCATTTTGTATGATACTTTCACGATTTAATGTACCGAAGTGCTATCTACACGTCAATAATTGCTACATTAAAGATAACTACATGATGATGCATTTCCGACTTAACTTCCTAACACGGCAGAACTAATGAAGGACTCACGAAGCAAGAATGCTTAAATGGATTGGCTGTTCTGTAATTTATATTGAAAATGAAATAAAGTAATTCCAGAAAGATAAAAAAAAGATGTAGAATTTTGCTTTAAAAGAAAAAAAAAGAAGGGAGAGTGCATATGTCCTTCAAGGTACGACTCCCTAGGTCAAATTACCAATACATAATAATAATAATAATAATAATAATAATAATAATAATAATAATAATAATAATAATAATAATAATAATAATAATAATAATATATTATTTATTTTTAGTGCCATGAACAGCCAGATAGCAAAAATACAGCACTTAGTCATAGAACTAAGGGTTATAACACACATCTTATATTCCTTTTAATATTAATAATACATTTGTTTCGACCCGAATAATAATAATAATAATAATAATAATAATAATAATAATAATAATAATAATAATAATTGTGATAATGATACTAATTTAATCTAGTAATTTCCAATTACTTCAGAGTTGCGGACCTCAAACCTTTAAATTTTGGGGTATCTACATAGTAGCCTACTAATGTTTGCGTAGTTGAGAGGTAGGTACCAATATTAGTTGGGAAAGTGATTTAACCAACTGTTTAGAAATCCTTTACAGAATTAAACTTCCTAGGAGGAATGCCCGCAGGATTTTGCCAAGGATGCAAAGGACCGACAGACAAACAAGTGTACTCGTAGACCGTATATATATATATATATACTTCAAAATACAGGGCGCTCTCGGTAGTTCAACATTCGATACTTTAACAAGCCCAGTAGTTCAACACTTTTGAGTATTTTCCTGACGCTCAAGACCCTCTACAGTTCAACAGTTTTGCACATATATATTCATGTGCTAAGTATGTACTTCAGCACCTACAGTTTTAGGTACTTGTTACACCTAATTGATATTTGCAACTAGGTACCCCAAACATAGCATTTATATACCTGTTCAGTTTCGCACTCTACCAGTCATTTGTTTTTATGTCGTCACTTGGGACATATGTCTGTCATGTTCTAGGTACGTCCTTTAGGAACATACTGTTTCAGATACCCTAACAGCACAAGATATGCTAGGCATGCGCTATTTAGATGTTCTAAATTCATCTCCCACATTTGATGCATTTGTTGCTTCTTTTTCTAAGGGATTGTGTACTAGAAGCAACAAACGCGTCACTTTTATTATATGGCAACTGTCACCAATCATTTAAAAGTGAATATGGAAGAACCATGAAATAAAGTAAATAAACACTCGTCATTTTGTTATAAAATTACATGGCGAAGAGATTTTATCTGTTGTCAAACGGTTATCGTCGAATATACGCGGTTAAAGGAGCACTCTGATTAGCCCAATTCAAAAGACCTCAACAATTTATTCCCCTATAAGCGACGTTCTCTTCATCGCCTCCGTGGCCAAGTCGGCTAGTAATCTAAAGGTTGGTGGTTCGCGCCTACCCTGGGGTACATTTGTTTACTTGTTTAAAGTGTTGTTTAGACTCACCTTAATGTAAACACATTACGCATGTAGGCGATTTAACATATTTTGGGGAAGTAATTTTGTGGTTCATTGACGCTTACGGCATGGGGAACATACCTAAAACATACTTGGCATGTACCCCAGGTACATGACAGGCATGTGCCTAGGGAGGACATAGACTGCGACTATCACTTGCCATCCATGTGATTTCTCTCTCAGAGGTACATAAGGCACATACTGTATACATTCCCATGTACCTGAGAAAACATCATAAGCATATGCCTGCTATGTAATTGTGCTGTTAGGGGAATAGACATTGCAGAGTAATATCAGCTTACTTTTTTCATATTGACTAAAACAATTTCTAACTGGAAATATATTGTAGGTATAGACAAACTCTTTACAACATTGGTGTCATAATTCTTGTTTCATTTCTGTGAGTAATTGTTATTACTTCCATGTTATACTATAACAATTAATATTGTATTACGATGAAAATGCCTAATGTAAATGCAGATAGGACCAGATTTGAGTGAAGACCTACCATTTCTGTATCGACGTCTTTGTGTCCGTATGTATGTACGTTCAAAGAATATTTCGACAACGATAAATCACGCAAAATATTACATATACACACGGGGCCCTGCACAACTTTCTATTTGGTTCAATAGTCTTGAAGTGCCTCCTGATATTTAACATGCAATACCTTGCAAACTGTACAATCTACGGTAAACCTCACTACACCAATGAATTTTCGAGAAAATTTTACATGAATATCTAAAGAAACTAAAAGCAATTTTATGTCTGAGCATTATAGTAGTGTATTTTTGAATTCCGGATATATGAAGGACCATAAATATGCAAATTACCGGTATTCGCCGCTAAAATTAATACAATACACATTGGGCAGCAGAGAACTTTGCATTTGAATCAATTTTACACGAATCCCAAGGGGACACTTCGCGAATGTACCTTGTTAGTAGAACGAATTTGACGCTATATAAAAAGTCATGAATAGTATTTATCAAATGCCAAGTATTGTATTGTATTGTATTGTATTGTATTGTATTGTATTGTATTGTATTGTATTGTATTGTATTGTATTGTACAGCCTGGGTTTGTATGAAGTCAATTATTTCAAATATTTTGTGGAATATCACTTACTTATCATTGATATGAAAAAAGTCAAAAGTTGGTGCAGAATAATTCATGCTGGATATGGGCTTCTCACCTACATCGTTAGCCCAGCAATTTACTTCTTCTGAGGCTCCGTGAATGAACGGAAGTTCCTGTCGCCAATATATCTAGTCGAAAGAGAAAAGTGGACGTTAACTTCTCGGAGACATGACCTAACATTTAGTCTTCCATTTTCCTTATCAAATTGGGTTAGATCTGGAGGAAAATAAGTCTTTACTTAAGGGAAAAAAAAAAAAAAACTATTTTCAAACCTCATTAGAATGGGAAACGCGTACACTATGTTTTATGTTTCTTATTTCATCAAACATGCAGCGCTTTGTGTCTGGTATGTTAGTTCTTTATTGGAACAATTTTAATTGTAGTATGTGTATGTGGGTGAAACGTAATTTCCTCCAGGCGCGGGAGACCCGGGTTCGATTCCCGGCGGGAGCTCATGTGGTTCGGATTCCACGTTAATCAGTAGGTCCACGTCTCATATAGCCTCGCTGCTGAACGGGACGTAAAACTCAAAATCAATCAATCAATCAAAGTAATTTCCTCCAAATTAAAGGGTTCTTCCCTGGTCAAGTTTTGACGTTATCTTTACGGAACCTTTTAGTGTTGTCCTTTCCTTGCTTAAGAGTTCTTGGAACTTACACAAAATTTCTGAAATTCCTGGAATTTTTCAAGTCACAAAGCTTCTTCTTACCAAGAATTATAACAGCGAATTATTTTCTCACAATAATTTTCGTTTATATCATATGTACTACAGCAGTCGTTCTACCAGGGGCGGATCCAGAGGGGGCGATCGGGGCGATCGCCCCCCTCACAAGAGGAAACTCTTATTTTATATATAAATAAACCCATCCATAACAAGTTTGGAGCTCTTAAAAGTAGCAGTATTACCGCCGACCGCCCCCCCTAGAAGTCCATCCTGGATCCGCCCCTGCGTTCTACCTGTCTTTCACCTGCTATATACCACAGATTAAAACTGTGCTATGTTCACATTTAATGTTTTATTTATTTATTTATTTTTTAATCCATCAACCATAGCAAACTTCATACCATCCATATTTAAGCGGCTCGGGCAAACATAATGAAAGTGCCACTATGCTGAAAAATTGAGATATTAGATGAAATGCATGAACGTACACGGGGGGTGGGTCTTGCAGGTCCAGACACCGTCCCCCTCGAAATTCCGATTTATCTGAAAATTTAGTCTAATTTTATTTTATTTATTATTATTATTATTATTATTATTTTTACAAATTTTAATATATTTATCCTGATATTGAAAATGGACCAAACCAAAATAAAAATTCCTGTGTGCTTCCCTAGTGGAATGGGTTGTGATCGAACCACAGAAGATAATGTAGGTAGTTTAATTTCGAATATGTGCCTGCAGATGACAGGGAAAACTCCTTGATATTTGTCATTATATTGAATTGCATGGGAATGGTCAACAAACTTCTTTTCCAGTCTACTCAAAAGTTAGAATATATGACATACCATTATGATTAGTGGAGTAATAGTGAGGGGGAACGCGAGAGAACGCCGTTCCCTCAATTCCAAAAATATATATGGCGACGCTAAACTTCCTAAAAATACAATGGGCAAAGATAGGCACAGTGGACGGCGTGGCGTCATGCGTCCTCCTACCTTTTCAGATTCACGTTTACCCCTGATTATGATTACCCGATCCATTATTGAAAAACTTCTTTATACAAATAGCGAAGGTAGCGGCATCTATTAGCATGAAAATCTATTAGGATTAGTCTGACGCACACGCTAATCATATAATAATAATAATAAACGTAAAACGTCTCATCCTTGCGACACGCTAATCTTAGTACCGGTATATATTTTTAAAAATATTCTTTCTAAGAAAAAGATATTTGCTAGTGCTGTTGAATTTTTGTGACATTTAAGAAAACCGGTTTTCTGAAAACCGAAAACCGCAAATGCGGTTTTCAAAACCGAAACCGCAAAACGTTTTTCAAAACCGAAACCACAAAAGATGTTTTCAAAATCGAAAGCGCAAAAACGGTTTTCAAAACCGAAACCGCAAAAGCGGTTTTCAGAACCGACATTTCGGTTTTATGAAATTTCACTTTTCAAAAACCGGTTTTCGATTTTTTCAAAAAAACAATTTCGACAGCACTAGTATTTACTGTATTTTGTGAGTTGAAACAAATAAAATATCACTTTTTCAGTCAGATTCGTTGCTTGAACAAAACAAAAACCCAAAGTTGTGTGAAAGAAATAAAGAAATAAACAATCATAATAAATTTATCGAAATACATTCAAGTGCATGCATTCTTTATTGACATTTAGGGGGACGTGGTGGCTCAGTGGTAGAGCGTTTACCTCTAGTGCGTGGAGCCCCTGGTTCGATCCAGGGATAAGTAAGTTTGTGGTAGATAACATCGTGCCCGTGAGTTTTCTCGGGGTACTCAAAGTTTCCTCCCACATTGTCGTTCCACCAATTATTCCTCATCATTCACTTGCATTAATCATCGTCTCCCTTAGCGTAAACAGCATAATCGTGGGACGTTAAACGGAATAATTTCATTTCATTTTTCTTTTCTGTCATTAAAGCCAGCCTAAATGGAAACAAAAAAAGCCGTACAGAAACTTTGAACCTATTGTTCTTAATCTTACAAACAAGATAAACAGTACGTCATTTCGAAAATACTTTGCCTTTAAATCATACATGTAATAAGTACACGTGTATAATTTACCTTCTAGGTTTTGAAGCTTATTTTGACCATGTTTAAGACCTAATGTTCTCTTTCAACTGCACATATATTTTATGTTTTTAGAACCTAACATCCCGCAGTTTAATATAATTACAACATTTGTTTTGTGTCCTTTGATTTGCCGTCAAAACTAAATTTACTTAGCTTCTACAAAGAGAGGAACTGGAATGTAATGTTACAAAAAGTTTTTTTTTTGTACTCGTACCTTTCCTTTTTTTTTTTTTTTTTTTAAGAAAGTAAAAATCAACTGAAGAAGCTGTGATTTCATCTATAGTTTTAGTTCAAGGAAAGAAAGGTTATACCAATTTAAAAGACAATTTATTCGTGAATTCATTTTAACCTTTAGAAAAAAAAAAATAACCCCAGGCTCTTTCCGTCTAGAATTATATATATAAACTTGTTTAGGAAACATTCACTTACATGTAATATCGATATGATGAGTACCGCTCTCAGCGTTGCCAACTATGGGATCAAAGATGTCAATCAACCAGTAGCAAACGCTCGAAAATTTTAGTATATTTCAATAGATATCTTTAAAATTAATAAAAACACCAAACAACCAATCTATAGGCGTATTACAATTTCTGAGCTATTTAATTAAATAAATTTGGATGATAGTGCTTTTATCTACAGCACCTACATACAGGGTGTCTCAAAAGTCCCCTGACATAGGATAACTCTGTTATTATCAGAGTTACAAAAATGTAAGAGGGGAAACCGTCTCCAAAGATGATGTTTTCAATTTAAAGTCAAGGATTTTTTATAAATCGGACGAACTGTTTGTACGATACACTGTTTATGCACCTAACGTTAAATGAAAATGCAACGTTGCCATTTACCTGAACCAACAACATAAAGTGAATCGGGGCATGTTTGAAAAGGGGGCTGGCCATCGACATGTTAGCGTAAAAGACAATAACTTCATTCACTTATGTTGTGGGTCCAGGTGCATTGGCAACGTTGCATTTTCATTTAACAAATGGGCGCATAAAGAGTGTACAGCCCAAACAACTGGTCCGATTAAAAAGAAAATCATTCATTTTAGATTGAAAACATCATATTTGGAGACGGTTTCCCCTCTTACGTTTTGTTGTAACTCTGATAATAACAGTGTCAGGGGACTTATGAGACACCCTGTATATTTCATTTTAACATAAAAACGGAACAACCTTTTTGTTAATGAATAATTAAGAGTTTGTCAGTGAATAAGTTTAAACTTCTCGTTTTGAAAATACTTGTCTTGTTTCGGGAGATATTTGACTTTAAATAAGCTTGTACCCTCGCACCAAAACTTATCTCTTCTAGAGATAAGAAGGCACTAGGATTTCAATAGTCCACCCATTGGACTCCTGCACTTCATAAATGCTCAAGCTTTATGTAACAATCCAAAATAGTTCTCAAATAAGCAACAATCCGCCTTATGCAGAGTCGTTTTGAAGTATGATTAACGTCATACTAAAAGCATGACTACTACAGGAACCTTATTTTAGTCGAACTCTTTAGTATGGCACTAATCACTCGTGAAAATGACTCTGCACACGGCCCAATATTTTTATTTAACGCGAAAACTTAGTGACCCTTAACTCTACATTTGTCTGTTTGAATTAATAAATATAAAACAATACAAAATTAAGAAATTGTATATAGAGTTTGTATTAAAAGGTCTGTCTTTTATTCTCTGAAGTATCGTTTCTGGAGCCGAAAGCTTATCTTCTATGGATATTAACGTAAATATAAAAAATATTTATTAATTTTTAAATATCCATCTGTATCAGTAGATCAGTGGGTTAAGTTGAACATTTAGATCTGAAAGATAAGTGGGGTTGCCAACACTGGATCCTCTAATGAGAATCCTTGATGAAACCAGACTCACCCCTCATAATCACTAAAACTGGTTTCTTGAAGTAGCTTTTCTTTTGAAAGGGAGTGCGTTTATATAGCACTCTTCAGAGGGATGTGTTGATTGCTGTTTCTGTATAATAAGTAGGTTTGTAACCTCTTAGGGTATGGTCAGTTTTCTTCATGTATGCGTTTGAATATATAATCCATTCTTCATTGTGTCCTGCTTGAAGTTAACTTTGTTGGTCTAATGTTAATATTTTTATTTGCTGGTTGAGTAACGCAATGGCTGTCCAGATCCAGAACTTGAATTTCTTGTTTTACGCACGTATTACAAGGGATGTTGAGAAGAATTTCCATATTAGTCTTCAGTGCGTGTACTACTTACTGTGTTTAACTATATCGAAGTGTCATGGTCACTGTGTGAGTACACCAATAAATATACTTTCATTTCCTTTTTAAAAAAAAAAAAAAACATTTATTTATAAGTGCAGGAGTTTTGACCTTTTTAGGGCCTCATAGTCCGGTGCATTTAGTTGAGTTGTGTTGATTTTGAGTTTAACGTCCCTTTTAGTAGCGAGACTATATGAGACGGGACCTACTGATTAACGTAGAATCCGAAAACCACATGATCTCCCGCCGGGAATCGAACCCGGTTCTCCCACGCCACCGGTGCATTAAGTTTTAGCCCGTAATCTTATAATAATAAGCTGAAAGAATTGCTGGAGTTGTCGAATGTTGTCACAGAATTACGTTTTCCTAAGCAACGTAATCAAACTTCCAAAGAAAATCCCATTTGGGAAAACGGAGATGTGACGTCATCAAGATAGTTGAAAACATAATAATCCTTTAAATTAAAAAAAAAAAGTCTTATCTTCTCGACATTTTAAGATTGAAATTCTGTTCTTGAAGTTTCATGAGAATATATCAGTTTCACTTTCAAGGCGCCATATTTGAAGATGATGAAAGTGTCAGACACAGGGCTGGCCCTAGGCAATTTGTCGCCCGGTCCAATGGCATCATTTTCACTTCCTTTCTCCAGAAAGAACAAATCTTAATAAAAGCTAAAATTTTAAAATATGCTACCCCATTATAAACAACGGAGGTTAGGAAAAGGGCACTCACAAAGGCCTAAACACTACAAATACAATCTCTTTGTGTCTGTTTTTTTTTTCTTTAAATAATAATCTATTATGTTAGTGAAGGATAAAGCAAACACACTTGCAGAAGAAAGATGGTAATCCTTCTTATAGAATTTAATACTGTGCTTCAGTATCAATATATGTTTCCAATTCCAGAGCAACTAGCTCTTTTATCTTTATTTCTAGATTTTCCTTATACATCTGTTAATTTTTTTTTTAAAAAAACTTGTTTCCATCTTCAATGATAAGGAACTTGTCTGTGACAAAGACAAGACTAGTTTTCATATTAAAACTGTGATAACTAAGTAAATGAAACAGGTGTTCGCTACTCTTAGACTATTGAGTTCTTGTATTTGACAACAATCAAGCAATTCATGCTTGGATTTGTTTGACCATTTGCTTTAGCACTGTCCATGACCTTAAACTAACGCCATCTAAACATGATTGATTAATGTAGTATTCAAAATGAAGGTCAGCTTAGTAAATTTTACTACCATCATCATGAAGTCTGTTTCCAACAAGAAATATTTAATTTAAATAATACAGTTATGATAGATTTTGCTGCCTCTCGAAACGTGCTGGCGTGTCGCACATATGGTAGAGCCGGCCCTGGTCTGACAAGTATTCATCGTAAGTAACAATTTCTTTAATGTATTATTTCTGGAATGAAGAACAAAGTTTCTATCTTGAAATGTCGAGAAGATACGATGATTTAAAATTTAGGGACCTGAGTTGTGGCCTTTTAAATTTTCAAAAAGTGATTCACCGCCGATCGGGATCAAACTTAGCATCGTGGAAGACCTTGAACTTCAATACAAGCGCGTGATATGTTGTGATGTGTAGATTTTGGTTTCAAAATTATGTACAAAGCTCTTAATTAATACATTTTACATAATAAAAACGAATAAATATAGTTTAAAAATCTGCGAAAGGTCAGTCATGGACAGAAAAATCAAACAAGAATATTGCTTACGATTGTGCATAATCCAGTTGTTCCCATACTCATTATTTCATAGTTTTTTGGTCATTATTGTGATATTTGAACATTTACTACAAAATTTGTAATTCGAGAATAACTAACAATTTTCTGATCAGAGTATACACACTTGTTTATTAAAACTAAATACAGTGTAACAGTTTCGATAACTTAACGTTATCTTCATCAGAAACTAACTGAAATAAATATCTTCAGGACATTGAAATATTTACTCAAAAGAGAAAGGCCTAAAAACTTATTGCTTGTTTGGGAAGTAACCTTCATTCCGGTACTTCTGCATGAACTCGCAAGGAGAAAAGAACATTCAGTGATAACAAAAGATCGAATCATACGCTGCACATAGATGTTGATTTTGTTGATACGAATAAAATTTCAGTATGAAGAAAATGGTCTTTCTGAGTATCTTCTAGAAAATCCCTTTTTAGATCTTGTATTTGATTTGAGTTTAGAGTCACGTTCAGTAGTCTGCTACGGGATTTTCTAGAAGATACTCAGCAGACCATTTCCTTCATACTGACATTTTATTCGTATCAATAAAACCAACACCTGTGTGCAGCTTATCATTTGATCATTTTATCACTGAATGTTCTTTTCTCCTGCGAGTTCATGCAGAAATACCGGAATGAAGGTGGCTTCCCAAGCAAATAATGACTTTAAGGCCTTTCTGTTTTGAGTACATACTTGTATTTCAATGTTCTGAAAATATTTCTTTTTTCAGTTAGTACATGATGAAAATAACGTGAACTTATCGAAACTGTTACACTGTCTTTAGTTTGAATAAATAAGTGTATATACTCAGAAAAGTGTTAGTTATTCTTGTAGTAAGTTCTAGACTCATGACGGATAATTCGAATATTTATTTCAAAATTTCGTTATTCTAATAAATTACTTGTTATTCGAATAAATATTCAAATCTTTATTACTTAAATGACTTTAACATTCGATACAAGAAGATTACTCGTTATTTTATCGATGTTTGTTATTAGAAAAATTACTCGAATATTCTTTGTTCATATAATTTATCAATATTCCGTATTCGAATAGTAATTCCAACTCGTTATTTTAACAATGTTTGTTATTAGAAGAATTACTCGAATATTCTTTGTTCATATAATTTATCAATATTCCGTATTCGAATAGTAATTCCAACTCGTTATTTTAACAATGTTTGTTATTAGAAGAATTACTCGAATATTCATTGTTCGTATAATATATCAATATTCCGTATTTGAATAGTTATTCCAACTCGTTATTTTAACAATTTTTGTTATTGGAAGAATTATTCAAATATTTATTATTTCACATAATTATACCAATATTCCGTATTCGAATAGTTATTCCAATATTTGTTATCAAGTAGTTTACCACAAAAATTCGTTATTCGCATCATTATTTCAATATTCGTTATTAATAAGGCAATTATTTCAATATTCTTATTAAAATAATTACTGGAATATTCGTTATTCGAAAAATTACTCCAATATTTCCTATTACAATAACCATTCCAATATTCGTTATCGAATAAAAACTCATATATTCGAAACAGTTAATAGAGAATGTTCAGAAAACATGGCATTCTTTCTTTTCTACGGAATCAGTTGGTAACGAGGTGGATTGGTTGAAGTCCTTTTCCAGCACCAATTAATATATGAGAGAGGACTTTCTTTTTAAAGTGAATTCTGATCCATATTGCGTTCGTATGCAAGGGTTCATACACGCACCAAGAATTGAACCCCGGGACCACATAACCCCCGAAGGGTGCAAGTGCAACCACTGAGTGGAGTTTATCAAGCACTGTTCGCAATCGAACTGCCCAAGGTTTACTTGAAATATCCACCGTCCTGCTTTTCAAAATGAGGCCGACCAAACAACAGAAAACCTTTCTGTGTTGTTGTTTTGCAAAATCAATGTTTGCTATCTCTTACTTTTGTCGGTAAACTAGGAAAATAGAGTAATTTCTGGGTCGAACGGAAAGCCAATGAGGAAATATTAGACGAAACGAACTATATTAGGCGCAATTAGAATAGAATAATATTAAACGCAATTAGATAAGAAAAAAATATTAGACACAATTAAAAAGAGGAAGTGAAACTGTTTGCAACATTAGCTGAGAAGAAACGATATCCGAAAGGAAGTGATACATAGTCTTACCCACGAGACGAGACAAGCTGAGAAATAATAATTCGAGTCGTCAAAATGAGACGAGCTAATTTCTCGTCTCGTCTAATAAATTTTGTAAAATATCTTCACTTCCGGAAGTCCTGATTTGTTTTATTAATTGCATTTATAAATTATCAGCATCCTTCCGCGTTATGAAAAGTTCACAAAGGGTGTGATACAACAACATTTAAATAAATACTTAAGCCATTGTGTATCTTTAAACGTTGATAAATGTTCTTCATTATGTTCACACAAATCACTTTATCAATTAATAGTTTGCTTTTATTACTATGGATCATGTAACACTAAAACTATGATTTGAGTGAGCTAGTATTGTCCACGAGAGTCTTGAAATTTCTAGTCTCATTTCATCAGTCTCGCAAACGAGACGAGAATTTGTTGTATCGTCTCAAATTTTGAAAATGTGCAACTTGTCTCGTGGACAACACAAATGATACAAAGTATAGTAGAAGGAAAAAGAGGGTGGGGCGAAGAAGACTACAGTGATGGGCGATATTAAAACAGAAAATCACTTACGTCAAGGAGAAGTTAACTAAAAACCGTGATCCATCGTATCTCAATGACTTATCAATAATGGCAAAATGCATATGATAGTGACGCAGATGATGGTGACATAAAAGCAAACAAAAGAATGGCTTAAAAAAGCAGTTAGAAAGGATAAACGTTTATTTTGTGGATCTCAAGATATTCTACTTTCTTCCAACTGCTTTTGAAATGTTCTTGTGATCATTATTATAATATCCGTTGCAGAAACACAACCGTAACAAAAGAATGATGACAATATAGTAGAATTTTCGAATTAAGAATACGGATAATTGGGAATATTAGTTTGATAGAACGAGAGGAGATGAGGATGTGTTAAAAGGAAGAGAAGACAAATGTTGGAGAGAATTGAAAATATGGAAACAAACTGATTAGGACAGTAATAAGCATTTATATTTTAAGAAATGATTTAAAATGTGATGAGTTAAAATATAAGATTGATAAAGGAAGTTACAGTTTATCAGGATTAGGATTGTATATGAGACGAGTTGAGGCTGTCTCGTCTCGAAATCGCATTGTGAAAGTGATGTCTAGTCTCGGAAAGTGTATCTGTTTCTACTGGAAGATCTCTGTCTCTACTCATGTATACTGGGGTTGCCTTTAAGACAGGAGTTGAGGCTGTCTTGTCTCGAAATGGTATTATGAAAGTGATATTTCGTCTCGGAAAGTGTATCTGTTTCTATTCTGTTTCTTTGTTGCCATGAAAATTCTGTCTCTTTCGCAACCCTAATCAGTCGACGAGATTTGGTTATTCATTGATTGGGCATTAAGCAAATTTGCCTGCACGACGAACTGCCAAATTGAAAAAGAGAAAGAAAACTTAAAATAAAAGAGGAGTATGTGTATGTGTAGAAGGCAAAATCACAGTGTAAAATCGCTGCAAGGTAAAGAAGAAAAGAAAAAAACAAGGGTTAAAATAAGCTAAAATATAAAACAATAATAACCTATATATTAAAATGCTAGGTTTATATGTTTGTCTCCAAAGAAAAGTTTATATGATTGTCTCCAATCTTTCCGACAATTAGATCTCAGAAACCATATGCTTGAGAAAGATGTTGTTTTCACTGCTTGATTGCAAATTTTGTGTAAATTATCCAGTTCTAATTGATTATTTAAAAAAAAAAAAACATGGCCGTTATTTCTTTATTACATTTTTAGGATTACACTGGAAGTGTTGAAATTTTAAAAAAAAGTAAAGCATATCCTACGAGTTACACATGTCAACACTACATATTTGTATATAGGGGTTGCACATCTCTCAGGCGTTTGTTTCTTGGCCAAATTATAATGAAAAACGAAGGATAACCATTACTCCAGTCTGAGATGAATCTTTATTGTTTGGAATGTTTTGCCCAATGAACACTATAGTATATCACTGACATTATAATTAATTGTGTGTGTAATGTATTTGCTTATTGCATACTGCATGCAAGAAGAAAGAAAACACTGATCATATATAAATCGGAGACTCCAACCGGAAGTAGGCTCAAATCTTGCAAACCGTGCGAGATATTGAAATAATCGAAAAATCTCCCCTTTATAATACCCTTTGCCGACTTTTATCAAGACGTCCTTGAGTTGTGTGTGTAAAGGGAACATGTACAGATGTTCTGAGAAATGACAAGGAAATTCATGCTCATATGTGAATGATGCATTGTGTAGAGAGCGCAGGTCCAGCTAGTATATAGAAAAATAGTTGAAGAGATATGAACCTTCTATGTTCCTCTGACAAAATCGTAACATACATAAATGACATGCGTAGGCTAAATAGAAAAACAAACTAAAATTTAACGTGTTATTGTAATGTAATAATAAAAGTGACAGAATAACTTAAACTAACTAGTGTAGCTACGGAAAGACTCAAAATAATTGTAGGGGAGCAGGTATAGTTCTTAGAAACACATCTTAAGGGGGAATTGAGAACCACAGAAGGACGCAAGAATACGTACTCCTTCACAGATAACGAGGAAATAATTTATTTTGTTTTACATAAGGTATTTTAATGTTAGTGCTTTCCCCTTCTTCTTCTTCTTCTTCTTTTATGTTCTTTTTCTAAAAAAAAAAAGAAAAGGAAAATAGGACATGACATTCCAAGGTCTAGTGATTATATCCTCCTTTTAAACGTGGAAAGTATGCATACCACGTCCACATCACAGCTAAAACATTCCTCTGAAGGGTCATCCTTTTACATTTATCTGATGTTAATGTTATATCATTATAAATATACATTGGAAAGTTTTCATAACATAATTTCGTCTTTTCATTTTTTTAAAATATAATTTACTAATCTAAAAATTTAATAATTGAATTGAATATGTATAATTTTTAAGTAAAATACTTCATAAAGAAATGATACAAATGAATGAAAGAGCTCCTTTCTCTTGGTGTCTTCCTGTTCTGCCTAATGAGCCGCCAGCACTTTGTAACACATTTTCTATCTAATCTTATGTTTAGGCAGAACAGGAATTTCTGTTCTACCTAATTCCCTTTCTGCCTCATCTTCGCCAAAAAGGGATATTTAGATTTAAGCTAAATTTAATACTAACTATTTTCCCGACAATTCCAGTTGCTTTTAGGACCTCTTGATTTTGTTATATCATTTCAGCTTCTCTAAAATTAAATTAGTAATCATAGACCACAATTATTTTACTATGAATATATCTACGCGATATCTGTTGGCCGTCTACAATTCCACCGATGTCTATTACTTCAACGAGGAGATCTTATCCTTCTAGTTGCGAGCTTGCAAATAACTGAACAGTTACATATTTAAAAACATATAACTACCCCTGCGAAAACGTTGATTGATTCTCTTTCATGACCTGGAAAATTCTTAATAATAAGAAAATTTGTATTTTTTTAAAGTAACTTGATATTGAGGTAATTCGGTTAATATTTCCTCGTAATGAAGTTGAAATATTAAGAGTAATAGTAAATAAATAAAGTGGAACAATACAACAAACAGATTATGTTGCATATTATATAAGAAATTACGGACAACCATTCTTTTACTGTATGGTTAATTTACCGAACTCTGTCTGTAGCCTAAATAACAATTATTATTATAGGTGCAGTATATAAAAACTTGTCAATTGTATGGAATTTAAGTGTTATAATATGCAGTATTTTAATCCGAAAAAAACAAAAATTTATGTCAATTTTTTGTGTACATAAGTACGATTTTTAAAGTTTCAAGGTTCTGTTATTCTTCGAATTGACAACATATATGTGAATCCTTTAAGAAATCAGAATTCTGTTTCCTGTTGCGATATTTTAATTTGTTATTGTGGTGTAAGCTTTGTTCTTGTAAAGCTTTCTGCTATCGGTACTTGAAAGTGGTGACTTCAACTTTCGCCTATTCAAGATTCGCCTAATAACAATGGCATTTACAGATGTTAACTCAAGAGAAAGTGTAGGCGAATGTTGAATTTCAAGATTTGACTAAGGCGAAATTATGTTGGTAGTACTGACAACAATTGACACAAACATTTGTAGTTTCTAAATTGAAAAAAAAGTAATTAAAAAGTACGTATTTAAACAGTACAGGGTGACCCAAAAGTAGGTATACATCCCTGCATTGATCAAGTATAACATTCTAGCTTATGGGTTTATTTGCTTCCGAGCTTAATATATAAGTAAAAACACATTAAGAATAAACTAAGTCTACCTGATGGACAAAACAAGACATGATATAAAATGCAATGAGCTGATCAGTACGGTACTGTATACCTACTTTGGGCCACCCATTACGATACTGTATACCTACTTTTGGGCCACCCTGTATAAGTACAATATTACAGTATATGATAGATATATGTTTGACATCGAGATATGAAAATGTCACATGAAGTTACAGAATGTATAACGGAAAACATAAAATGAAGTAACATCAATTCTACGAGAATTGGCATAAATCATAAAATAAAATTAAACAAAGCATCAAAAATCAGTATACCAATTACCGTATATGAATAGATAGTACATACTTGACATCGAGCTGTCATAATGTTACAGGAAGTTACAAAATGTCTTACAGAAAACATAATAAAATGAAGTGACAGAAATCCTACGAGAGTTCGCATAAATCATAAAATAAACAAAGCACCAATCAAAGTACTATATTATGGTTATTTCTTATGACCCATTCCTTCTTTTGAGTTCCACAATGCGTCGATTAAGGCAACCCCACTTTACTTTCTTTGATTTAGCGACATGTCCCATCTAGAGTTGGTACATTTTCATTTCATTTTCTGGTACCTGGGTTTCAAAAGATCCATAAATCGTATATATTCAAGCCGGCCGCCGTCCAAAACAATAATGTTTTCCTTGATTTTTTGCCTTAGGTTCAATTATACCGTCTTGGAACTTATAACAAAATATTTTGTAAATAAAATTTCCTTTGTTTGATATATAAGTAATCTCTGTAGGTTAGGTAGATGTAAAGTTACAAATGACAGGCTTGTACCGTTTGATCTTGTATCTGTTTATTTCAATTGTACTTTTCTGATTGTTTTAACTCTTTCATAAAGAGGGCAAATTTTTATCAACCAGCCAAAATGTTTAAATACATGAAAAATACACGAAGAAATACAGATGATGTAATAGTGTTTTTACATGAATTTCTAGGAAGTGACACGACTTTGTCTCTGATCCAGAAATGAAAGAAAACTTGTTAGAAACTACTCAACAAATAGATAGATAATTGCATCAGGCTGTGAGTATATTTAACAAATCTGTTACGAATTCTGAAGAACTACCTATAGGCAGTAAAAGTATGATAACATTTCCAATTACATTTCTATGCATCGCATGATGGTGACGCACTGGTTTTCTATCGATATTTCACATCAGAAGACTTATTTCATGCCAGTCACTCATTCCTCAGTTTCACCCATAAGAGAAAGTGCGAGCAGACGACACGCATTGAAGATATACTATCAGAAGCAAACTCGACTGGATCCCCAAGATATTCCAGCAATTGATTGGGGATCGGAGGAGAAAATGAAGAATGTTACCCAATTACTTATAATTTGGACATACCAGTATCAAACTCTTTTCTGAAGATGATGTAGTGCAAATGTAAAACCTTTATGTACTTAGTTCAACTGTTCTTGTTAGAAATTGTTTTACTCAGACATGTGCATTAATTGTAGGGAAATCACATTTTGGGAATCAAAAAAACAAGATGAAAGTGACATGTTGGCATTATCTTAGTGTTGAACTACCCTCGAATTATACATTACTTTTATGAATCTTTCGAAGTTCCTTCTTTCTTTTTCTTTTTAGTACTTCAGTGTAATAGGTACCTTTCCTATTCTGAAAGAAGCAGAGTTTATTATATGAAACCTAAATTATTAAAATATAAACACTCTCCTTAAAACTTGTTGTTTCAACGACTTTTTTCATGTAAATCAGCTGTGGATCTGATTCAACTCAGCCGTCTCGTTCATGTCCCAACAGTGCACAGGCCAAGGATTGATTATTTTTTGTCTCTTTTATATACTATAAATTACTTCTATCGTTTATAAAAAATGAATTTTGCGTAAATAACATTTGGTAAGGACGGGGCAGATGGACGGTGGGGGCAGACGGACAGGAGTTAAGAAATATAGTAATAAGAAATATGCTAACCTGGCAACAGTGAGTTGAGTTGTGTGTGGTGTTTGGTTATAGTTCGTGCTTCACATCACAGGAGTAGAATTCACTGAATATCGTATGTGTACAGCACTATTGCGAAGAAATTGGCAACAATTACAAGGAGGCAAGTGTCCCAAAACGTGATTTCTAAAAACTCAATTTCAAAAATTAAATATTTGACAAGGAAGGAAAATTGCTAAACATTCGCGGGAAGAGCAGCAGACAATAGATGGATAGTCACACGCATCACTAGAGTAAATGAATGTTGTGTGCCATCTATTGAGTAGGGTCACAAATATTTGAAACCAATGTGTGTGCGGGGCAGACGGACACGCAATTAGCGGGGCAAACGGACAGTGACATAAATGGTTAGTATAAAGTAGAAAAACAATATTTCTGTGTATGTATATTACTTAAGAGGTTTGTTATTAGTACTACCATTTCTTCCAAAGATGGTACGTTATCGATCTCGCACAATACCTAGATGCAAATAGGAAAATGAGTCCATAGGCGCTGCTGTTAGAGCCGTACGTGAAGACAAGATGCCTCTATCAACTGTAGCGACAACTTTCAATGTCCATTGTAATACACTACGACGACGCGTTATGTCATCGCACAGAATCCGAAAGTTTGATAATCATAAAACATTCTCAGCACAGCAGAAAATGAATTAGAAAGCATCTACTTGCCTTGGACGAAATGGGATTTGGGTTAACTCTACGCGAATTACAAAGTTGGCGTACAACTTTGCTGTTGAGGACAAATACAAACACATATTCAGTAATGATACAAAAATGGCTGGTAAAGATTGGGAGCATGGTTTCGTACGTCACAAAACAGTGCACGTGTAGCGCAATCATTATCCTATGCTGCAGCTAAAAGTTTAACTCGTTGAAACGATATCTCGAGGGAGAAGATTGGGTAATATGTACAGGTTGTTTTTTTCTCGTTCCATGTATAATGTGATCCATATGGTCGTGATGCACACTTTGTACGCATTCATTGTAACAGTGTTAGTAGTTTATAAACTGTAACTGTAACTGTCCGTTTGCCCCACCCCATGGGGCATATGGACATCTTGCACCCTTGTATACTAATTGTTCAATATATCATTGACTAATTGACAAACTGATTTCTTTGTTATACTTTTACTTTGTACAAAGCTTACTGGTTTGCAAGAAATATCTTGAGTTCTCTTCGATCATTCGTATTCATACAAGCAACAGAAAACTGCTTAGCATGTCCGTTTGCCCCGTCTTTACCATTTATTCTACGCACTATTTTGCTAAATAAGTTCACAGAAACTTTCGTATAATTCCCTATTATTTCCAAATGTACCGTATTTTGTATATATCAATTGTAATTATAACATGTTGACATGTTTTCTTTAATTTTTTACTTTATATATATATATATATATATATATATATATATATATATATATATATATATATATATATATATATATCACAAAAAAGAAGGAAATCAGAAAAATACGCTCGATAAAACACATGCACGAGATTAAGCAATACAAGTCAACTCTTTCATTTGTAATTTTGTATCTACTTGACCTACAGAGATGAATTATACGTCAAACAAACGAAATTTTATTTACAAAATATTTTGTTATAAGTTCCAAGACCGTAGAATTGAACCTAATACAAGAAATCAAGGAAAACATAATTGTTCTATAGACGGTAGAGGCCAAATTGAATATGGCAGCCTGGCAGCCATATGGGATGAAGTTCAAGGGGAATGTTCGGTGACGTTTGGGATATTACTGTAGTTGATGATAGGCAACTATCCTGCAAGCTACTAATTTTTGCTGGGTTTGTCAAAATTTTTCTCTGCATACTAGACTATTTAATAAGAGCGCAAAAACAGTTTCAAGAGGAAATGTTTAAATATTAATCAGGCGCAGGACTACCAACGTATGCAAACTAAACCAGGTATAAGAAAAATTCAACTTTCGCCTAATAAGAAAATTAACTCTGTGTCATCGTTTTGATTGACGTTTGCATAGCTATGAGGAATAGGCGAATCTTGAAGCCCCGCTTGAAGTATTTATCTGAAATAAATTATGTAATGATTTTACTCTACGTAATTGTGGTCTTCTGCTTTTTACACCATATTAGACACTTCCACTGGATTTGTTATACTAAAAATTATTTTTAGGACTGTTTGATCAAATAAAACATTTCATTCCGCTCATAAGTTCAATCTAACAAAACTGGACGTTCAATTTATACCCCTCATCAGCGGCACAAAGCCGTCTTCAACATTGGGGGGGGGGGGAGGAAGTAAGAAAATTTTTTTCTTTTTCTTTTCTTTCCCTTTCTTTTCTTTCTTTTTCTTTGTTAAGCAATGCTCAAAATATTTGAGAAGTTAAAAAACAATCCTGTGGAGGATCAGGGGGCAGAGTTGTCTTCAACATTGGGAGGTGGACAGATTTGAGGTTTATTCTGGGTGGAAATCAATTTCATCTCTTTCCTTTGTGGCAATCGGATACAAATCATCCCTTCCCCCCCAAAAAAAAACACATTTCAAATCGAATTATTGAAGAGACAGTCCCCCCCAAGTTCCAAGATTAGAGGGAACATGTCCCCCTCATTCCCCCGGTATTTGCGCCAGTGCCCTACACTTGTGCGCTCAAAATAATGACCGTCATTTTTGGTACGTCATCGGTCAGACAGGAAAGTTCTCTTCTGTTTTCGAGTGGGGATACAGTGCAACGTAGAATATCTTATTCGCATGTGTTGCAAGTGTGCACTACACTTATGATAAAATGAAGCAGAAAATTGAAAATCTACTCACATAAAAAATAGGTGTTACTTTCTCTGGCAATATACACAATAAGTGCCAACCATTTTATTAATCTAGTTTTTGACTTTGTTTTCTCTTCAAAATAAGAACTCCAAAATACACATTTAGGCCAGTCGAATTAGGTACCTCTCGTGGACATAATTAGTAATAAATTTTTCTCTTCACAGGATTGTTGTAATAGTGGTTCTAATCAACATTCTAAAAGTCCTGAATGATCCGCCTTGTGCTAACTCCGCCATCTTGGAAAATGGCGGACGAACACACATCTTCATTTGGTTTTCGGCTAATTTCTCGAAAACGGTTAATTTTAGAAAGAAAATGAACTAGACCAATTTGAAAGAGCGGAAAATTTCTATTAGATAGAGCTTATATGTTTCTCTCAAAAGCATTCTATCATCATTCACACGGCATTTTTGATGAGGTGATATGTGGTGAGCACATAGGCACCCCTCAAGATATATTTGATTTTCTTCCTTGCTCGTAAGTAATGGTATTCTCTCTTCACAATATTGTTGTAATTGTAGTCCTCATCAATATATTAAAAGTCCTGAATGAGCCGACTAGTGCTGACGCCGCCATCTTGGGAAAATGGCGGACGATCACAAATCTTCATTCGGTTTTTGGCTAATTTCTCAAAAACGGTTAAGTTTAGAAAGAAAATTAACTGGATCATTTTGAAAGAGTAAAAAAATCTCCATTAAGTAGAACTTTCACAGTTTTCTTCAATACTCATGGTTCTCCAGAAATGGTGGTCAGTTTTCCTGTCTTGAAATTATAAATCAGAAGAAAATTTTCTCTGTTAGCGGAATATTCTATTTTTATAGACTGTAGAGTATTCCTTGCGTATGTGAGAGCATAGAAATGTTCCCTTCCTTATCTAGTTCAATCCCCTTTGCTAATAAAGATATGCTTTCCATTTCGTGATTTATATATCGCAAGTGCAGATATTACTTATGATGTTTATAAGGCCTCACCTGTCCCCTGGAGGCCTAATTCACGAATGTAATCATCATTCTAATTTCCACTTTCATTCTTATCATCCGTTATTTCTATTGCAGGTTGATTACTAAGATCAGTGCGTATCATCCGTGCTTTTTTTTTTTTTTTTTGCATAAACAACGACTTTCACAGTTTTTTATGCAGGAGCATGAAATTAGTTTCATTAGTTCGTCAGATGCCGGTGCTTGAGTCAGTGGGATAGGTAGAAGAATGTTTCCATGAGCTTTCCATCCCATTCTTCGGGATCAAGTTGTTTCCCTTTCCATAACTGCACTTGATGGAAAACCCTCAACATGTGCATGGAGGCTGCATCTGAAGTCGCAGGAAGACTATCTAACTTCACTTCGATTTTCCTTTTTGCAATTTCTGTGTTAAAACATATATATCTGTAGTCATCAAGACATTTATCTGATGTATCAGCTCCGTACAATGCAAGGACGAACATTTCTCCGTCTTCACGAACCTCATTCTTAGTAGCATCAGTATTATTGAAGATACTTACAGCATTTCGAATGTCTTCTCTCTTGTTAACTAGTGCAATTGTCTTGACCTTTTATTTGTGACAGAAAACTGAAGTCGTGTCAGTATTACTTACCGCATGAGGAAATGTTCTTTGAGGTTAGGAGTGCTTCTCCTTCACTTGCGTGGCAGAGTATGTTTTAGTGGATACCTTTCCTCTTCTTTCGCTTAACGAAGATTACATCGTCCCCGTCTGGAGTTAACAAAATTAAAAGAACTAATAAATCAATGTCCTCACCGACAATTGCAGTTCGTTGTGATTTTACAGCGTTTATAGGTATGTTTACAATGAATGTGTCAGCATTGTCTTCAGCTTGCAAGGCGCTGATGTAATGATTTTGTGATTCTTCTATTAGTAAGGCAATGAGTTTAGACTTGATTTTTTTCGTTAGAAAGAAAAAAAAAATTCTTGTGAAACTGTTACTTAGTTTATTTCTTCACCTCGTAGTTTGTGCATCTTTTTGTGGCGTATCTCCGAGCTCTTTCAGCACTTTTTTGTGTTCTTGGTAGTTTCACCATACCCATCAAGTACCACAGTTCAAACCATAATTACTTTTAAGATTAGCAATGTGAGCAGAAAGGATGTCTTGAAATGTGCTTTGACGAGGCCATAGCACACTGTAATATGACTGAAGTTAATTGGTAAAGGGCAAATAATATTTTATTAATCTTGACATTAATATTTTGAAAATTTTCATATTTTAAATGAAAATAAAAACTCAATTCCCAATCTGGTGCTGTTAGGTCGTTCACATGTGTAGAGCAATTAAGGAAGTCTCGTAACAACTCAAAATTTTATGTGGATAAAAACATTCTTTTTAATAGGAAGTCAATAACAAACATTTCCTACTTCGAGTCATGAGGCAATTCTTGAAAATGTAATTTTAAGCGGAAGAAATGGCGCTATTAAAAACTAGGAAAAAATGGTAGGTGGACAAAAAGAGTAGTGAACTCGAGAGAGTTTTGAAGTGACCATCACAGAGGAAGGTTCGACCTCTTAATTCTTCTCCGATCAAATTTTGGTGAGTACATCCTGGTTATGAATCGATAACACACTTCTATCAATCGACTTCATTACCAATTTTCATTCAAATTAAAACCTAACTTCTAATTTAATATGGCAGTTATTATTGATTTTGTCATAAGGCCACAGCATCAGTTTTGGGTAATTATCTGATCTGATATCTCTAGTTTTATTTATCCAATCAAAACTATCCATCTTAACAAATTATTGCTCTACCTAAAATTAAATGGTTAAGTTTCGTTATGAGAATGCATTCTAAATTGCCTCCATGCTAACATGGTTATTATTACATGAGCTATGTGTGGATATAAATTGTGTATGTTGACGTCCGGATTTCGATCAAATAAGTTGGCATATGTTAACACGGTGAAGTATAAAACAACCATCAACAACAAATTTACATTCGTTACGTTGCAGTGTTTGTGGATCCATTGTGCCGAAACATGAAAAGAGGCTTGATTTGACACATTTTCTTGTTCATCAAATAGGGATTGTGGTAAGGAGAAAAGTTCATATTTAAAACAGTTTTTCAGTTGGCTGTTTTGTGAACTGTTTTTATGATTTTTTTGCGTGAACAATAGCCATACCAAGCACAGGCCTTTTCCGTAGGCCAGAGTTCTACACATGAGCACGATTTACATAATCGATAACTCAAATCTGTTTCAAGAATTCTTCTTGTTGTTCTTTGTTTCAATCTTTTTTTTACTTATATTAGTCGACGTTTCTGATGATTCCGCTCCATACACCCCTGTTTCTGAATTCCTCCCCCCCTTGTTAAACCATCCTCCCTAAAATCATTCTTTACCGATGTATGCTAGAAATAATAAATTATACATTGTATTAGAATCAGTAACAAACTGAGATCAAAAAAGCTACAAAGAAACGGCGAGGACAACCTATGTGCTGACCACACATATCATTAAAACACCTAGTGGTCTGCGATGATCCTTCGGATCTCTAAAAACATGGACTTTAAGAGTTGAATAATGATCAATTAATCCCTAAAACATTTCAATAATCCTGCAAAAGTGACATTTTTTTAAAGCAAATTTGTAATTTGATTATCAGAAAAATGGCAATTTTTTTTAAAAGATAATGTTTACCTTTTGAGAGAAATGTAAAAGTTCTATCTAATAGAAAATTTTCTGCTCTTTCAAATGGGTCTAGTTCATTTTCTTTCTAAATTTAACCGTTTTTGAGGAATTCGGCAAAAGCCGAATGAAGATTTGTGATCGTCCGCCATTTTCCCAAGATGGTGTTGTCAGCACGAGTCGACTCATTCAGAACTTTTAATATATTGATGACAACTACAATTACAACAACATTATGAAGAGAAAATTCCATTACTTACGAGCAGGGAAGAAAATCAAATATATCTCGAGGGGTGACGATGTGCTCACCACTTATCACCTCATCAAAAATGCCGTGTGAATGGTGATAGAATGCTTTTGAGGGAAAAGTAAAAGCTCTAACCAGTAGGAAATTTTCTGCTCTTTTAAATTGGTCTAGTTCATTTTCTTTCTAAAATTACTTCGAGAAATTAGCCGAAAACCAAATGAAGATGTGAGTTCGTCCGCCATTTTTCAAGATGGCGGAGTTAGCACAAGGCGGATCATTCAGGACTTTTAGTATGTTGATTAGGACCACTATTACAACAATCCTGTAAAGAGAAAAAAATCATTACCAATTATGTCCACGAGCACCATATACGAGAATCCTAATTCGACTGGCCTATGTAAGGTAACATTATTTTGTGTTCCTTACAGTCTTTCCCAGCTCCATGCTTTGCTTTTTATTAAAAGAGAGCTATTGAGCAACGGTTATTGAACTTTATTTTAGAATTTAGTAAATATCAAACGTGATTGAACGTTGGTTTTAAAACAACTTCACAGTGCAGTTACTGTATTTCTATCCCAATGTTTATTTTCTTTTAAAGTAAAATACTTCTGTCTTGATTAATGGTTGTTGGGCGTTATTTTGAAATCGCTAATTAATAGTTATTAAACGTTGGCTTTGAAACGATTGATTACTGCAGTCATTTCCAAATCCATGCTCTACTTTTTGTTAAAAAGTAAATAAACTATTGAGAACAGTTATAGAACATTGTTTTAGAAATTACTAATTAACGGTTAGTGAACATAGTTCTGACAGGGCTGATTAATGGAGTTATTTCCAACTTTATACTCTGTTTTTTAAAAGAGATTATTGAATAATGGTTATTAAACGTCATTTTAGAAATTGCTAATTGACGGTTATTGAACGTTGGTTTTAAAATGACTGATTAATGCAGTCATTTCTTCCATGCTCTGCTTTTTATTTTTTTAAAGAAAACTATTGAGTAACGCTTATTGAACGTTATTTTAGAAATAGCTAATTAACGGTTCAAACTCCACGCTCTGCTTTTTATTAAACTAAAACTATTGAGTAACAGTTATTGAACGTTATTTTAGAAATGGCCAATTAACGGTTATTGAACGTTGGTTTTGAAATGACTGATTAATACAGTCATTTCTAACTCCAAGCTCTGCTTTTTTCTTTTTCTTTTTTTTAATAGACTATTGAGTAACGGTTATTCAACGTCATTTTAGAAATTGCTAATTAACGGCTATTGAACATTTGTTCTTAAATGAGTGATTATTACAGAGGTTCCCAACGTTTTTTTTTTTTTTTTACTGACGACACACTACTAAATGCCCATGACATCTAGGGATGCATTCGAGTCGAGTCGAGTCGAGATTTAAGCCTGTCTCGACTCGTCTCGAGAAAATGTTGTCTCGACTCGTGTCTCGACTCGAAAATATCTTTCTGTCTCGACTCGAAAATATCTTTCTGTCTCGACTCGACAGTCTCTGTCTCGACTCGACTCGAATTCGAGTCGAGACGTCTCGAAATTCGAGTCGAGACAAAATGTACGAGTTAAAATATACGCACACATCAGCCAGACCATCATGACTGCCTACCTAATTGTCAGTATGTCGACTTTTGGCATGGATAAAAACGGCGACACGTCTTGGCATACACGCAATGATCCTTGATAGGTCGCTGGAGAGAGCTGGCACCACATGTGCTCACTCAGCTCACCTAATTCCCGTAAATTCCGGGAAGGGGGGCGATGTTTTCTGACGTGACGTTCAATCACATCCCACAAGGGACATCACTCAAATGTCCGGCTCCAATTTCAATAAAACTTTTTTTGCTGATAGAAGGCATGTATGCATCATTACTTGTGATGACAAATTTTTGCCATGGTGCATGTTTTCTATTTTTTTTTTTTTTTAATAACTTTTAAGAGTTGTGATGTGGTTATTAGAGATTACTAGAGAAGTCCCTTACTACCCTTTGTAAACGGAGCGTTAATGAAGAAAAGTGAAGAAAAACCATGTGGATACATATAAGTCCTGGGGGGAAGTCGTATGGTAGATATGACCTTGATGGCAGCCATCTTGAAACCCGCCATTTTGAATTAAGGTCAAGTTTTCAAAATGGGAATAGGGTAATATGATACATAATTTCGGGCTAGAATTTAATTAGAAAAGTAATGGTGAGGTTAGTTTTAAGATACACCCATTAGGGGGAAAGTTACAGGCATATTAATTGTTTTTACTTACTGTGTGCGTAAGTCCCTTCTTACTTCCGTCTCAAGACCTGTAAATCGATCGCAACGGCAGAGCCGGGTTTCGCACTAGTGTTTAGAAATCTTTAAACTCACTTGAGGCAATATTTGAGGATTATTATATTGTATTTTGCCTTTAATTAAATTTGAACCCACTTCATGATCTTGTGTAAACTATCACTAAAAGAGAATTTCTGTTTTTATGGAGAACGTAAGCATAGCAATTATAAAAGGTGAGTAAGGTGCGTATGTATTTATAAGAAAGTTTATTTTACGAGTCTTTTGTGGTTCCGTCAACCTATTCTTTAGTTGTTGTTTTTTTTAAAATACTCATATCTCATAAATAAAAGAGCTATTATAAAATCTCTTACCACTATTCTTTAATACTTATAAAATTTTATTTATTGTAAAAGCACTGGCGAGATATTTCTTATCGCCCACTAAAATTATGGTGGAGCTCCTTTGTGGCTAACGGTTAGCATACTTGCCTTTGGCGTGGGAAACCTGGTAATTCCCGGTGGGAGTTCATGTGGTTTGGATTCCACGTTAATCAGTAGGTCCACGTCTTACATAGCCTCGCTACTGAACGGGACGTTAAACTCAAAATCAATTCAACTCAAAATTATGGTTTTGACTTTATTATGATGTCATTAGTTTAAACGCCCAACTGCCCAGTAATTATAAACATTGACTACATTATAAAATTGTAATTTGTGACGACTAAAATATCAGAAATTAAAGATTATTCTTTGGGTTTTGGATCATTTTGAAAAACGTGAAAAACTGGTACTGCACCGATACAACACACCTTTTGGATTTGTCATTGTGTAAAGTGATACAAACTAAAGAAGAATTACAACTTTATGAAGTTGTATTAGGACTTATTATTTAGAAATAAACACCAAATAAGTGTAATAGTTCATACCCGTATCAAATACCAAGTTTATGATGAATCAACTACACAAAGTAGGATCCAAAAACGCTCATTGCAATTTGTTCCATCCTTCAGTCGAACCAGGAACTGAAACATAAAGAGTGACATTTTCTTTCTAAAGATACTTTGTCCAGCTAAGTATTGTGAAGGTTTATGTCAGTAGAAGGAATTGCATTCCATTATACAAGCGCAATTTCACAACTTTATGTACACATTACTAAATATCGAACACCCTTGTCCATATGATTAGCGTACGCGTCTTTGGTGCGGGAGATCTAGGTTCGATTTCCGATGGGAACTCCTGTGGTTCTGAACCCACGTTAATTTGTAAGTTCACGTCTCATATAGCCTTGATGCTGAAAGGGACACTAAACTCTAATCTAATACTAAATACAAATATTTAATATTTAAAGAAAAATGATGACGCACCAAGATGACGTGAATTTGGCTATCAAATCCATTTTGTGTTTTCAGTTATTTTCTAGTAGTATTTTTTCTAGGCATCCTTTCAAAAGACAGTGATGCAAATTTCGTAACTGCGAATTCCTGTTAGAAGCCATGAAATTATCCGATTAGATGCAAAATTTCCCGTCCACTAAAATAGATACCGTAAATTTACAATATCTAACAATAACTAATTTTGAAACATATCGCTTTCAATGGAAAAAATGAAGTGAAATCTTTGAGTTTTACGTCCCACGCTTATGCCGGTTAGGCTAAAGGAGAGGGGGTGATGATGAGAAATTAGTAAAATCGTGGAATGAAGAAAGTGGGAGGAACGGAAGAACCCCGAGGAAACCCACGCACACGGTGTTTGTCCACCACAAAGTTCACTTGGTGCGAGCTGGGATCGAACCAGGGTCCCCAAGCACCAGAGGTGAACGATCTACCACTGAGCCACCGCGGCCCCGCTTTAGAGGGGCCATGACGTATAGTTGAACTCATTCTCGTAGTATGAAAGGCATTATTTATAATTATGCATGATAGGATCACAAACAAAATTTAAAAATATTATGTGCACTTTCTTTTAACAAACATATTGTCTTTTATGGTGTGGAAGGGAATGTTATGTTCGAAAAAAAAGTCCTTAACACGATTCTTGTTGCTACACACTGCATGTTCCTAGCCACAGAAAAGATGCAGCGACAGGCAGGCTATTTTTCAATTGCTTTACATTAGCTTGATGTTTCAAGTCTTTTGTGTGTTTCTGAAGTTCACTTTTACCACAAAAGAGCTCAATATTAACATGTCTTACATAGCTTTGGTTCGATTCTCAACACGGACTGCAACTACCTGTTAAATTGTGCATCCGAAAGGCACTCTTCGTTAAACCTCGCTTATCACCGCTCATCTTAATAATATATATAACTTCACCGCGAAGCAAATGTTGCATTTCTCTCTTTCATCCTAACACAAAACAAAACTAACTACAGCTGTGACACGAAGGAGCTATTTCGAAAAGAAACCAGCTGTGCTTCATAGAGATGTGTACCAAATGATAGAAGTATAAAGCATTGTTTTCTTTCCTGTTTCTTGATATCAGTTGGTGTTCTTAATGAGTTTACTCATTAGTTTAGAAAGAGTATATATGGAATTTGGACATATGTTGTACGTATTCTCCTGAGAAATTGATGGGACCAGATAAATTATAAGGACAGATAGAATAGGTTTAAGCGCATCTACGTGACTTTATCAAATATTTATTCTCCATAATGGTACCACGCGGAAAACTTGGTATAGGCCTACTTTTATCTTTGCCTCCCTCTGTTAGCTGTTTTGTATCATATATATCGGATGGTTTTGATATATCTTCTGATCATTAAAACAACAATGGTACCTGTGTGTGTGCAGAAATGCAAAAGCACAAGGTAACTTCCTATTTGTTTTGGAAACAACAAACCCATTTCACGTGTGCGAGAGAAATTGAGCACAGCGAGATCGGGTGATTACTCACGGTCAGTTCGCAGAAGGAGTCCATGGTAAAAGATATGACTATCTCGAAAACACTCGCAACACCTTACAAATACAAAAGACTGCGCTTCAAAGAAAGTTTAGACACAGATGTTTCAATTTTCTTTTAACATCTTTCTTCAGCAAAAGAGTCAGTTCATTGTATTCGAAAAAGGGAAGGGAGAAAGGGTGAATTTATATTTTATGTGGGGGGGGGGTAACGTTGAAAGTAGTATAAACAATACATACCGCTTCCGACTCTGTACTGAAGCACTTCCTTTAGCGGTATATCACTAGATCTATCCTGACCCTCATCCCACCTCAAGTTGTAAAGTAGAAAGGGACAGAAGTATTCAACATGACTGCGCACTTGAGTTTCAGTTCACAATACTAAAACCAGTGAGCAAGTAGACAGTCTTTTGTAGGATCGTGTTTTACTTCTTGAATTTATTTTTGAACATTTCTGTGAATTCTTCAACAGAACGCAGTAGAAATACGGACTAGTTTTTACTCTAACCATTACTTTCGCTCCAACCCAGGGATGCCACATTTATGACTTCGTACTAGATTTAGTGATTTTACTATTGAACTAGTGATCTAGTACGTACTTTGGGTAAATAGGCACATTCTAGTGATTTTTTTGCATTTTTTTTCTGATGCAGACAAATGAGAAGGAAATGGTTCTTAAAATAAAAGGAAGAAGTATATTGCACTTCAAAACAAATGTAGAAACCTTAAATTATTTTTTCTTTTCCCTCTGACTGAATGAAACCCCTGCTGTGTAACGACCATAGGTAAACAACGGCTATCTTTGGTCCGCTACCTCCTTTTGTTAGCCGACATGAGATGGGTTACTTTTTTTTCTGGAAGAAAGTGAAGAAATAACTATCCAGTACATTTACGTTTTGTCAGGCACACAGGCGCAGTCTGTACTTGTTTCCTAACGAATTTTAGCAACATAACATAAATGAAACATATGTACCAGAAAATAGAGGCAGTACAAACGGAAATTTTCATCTGTGACACATTTGATGAGAAATATAGTTAGATGTCACGTGCAAGCACTCTAAACATGTCATATCCTGTAATTCTATTCGTATGTTTATGTAGGTGAGACTGAGAAATCAAGAAACAATAATAACTGGTTTTCTTCCAGGGGAAAAATCTAAATGTGAAGGGGTGTTACACTGGGACTTTAATTGCGTCCTTTGTACAAGATTAACAAGTAATAGCAATTTTTTAATTTATTTTAGTTCTTGGGGAGAGGAAGATGGAAGCGAACCCTCGTAAGGACCTCTGCAAGGAAACATGAATACTATCCGCCACTGTTTGTTACATTACACAAAATAGTTTTATATATATATATATATATATATATATATATATATATATATATATATATATATATATATATATATATAGAGTTTTAGTCAGGGTTTTCATTCTGCAGGAGAGGGGGGATAGTAATACCTGACGAACATTTTCTATTCTCAGAGTGTTGCAATGATAGCATTTCCTCCATTATAACTTGGCCAAGCTAGTTGCATTATATGTGGATTAAGTTAGCCTAAAAAGCTTAAATTTCTATGGCTGTTTTACTCTGTAGCCATGTTTCTCATTTTCGGTCTACGGGACTCTGTGTCCGGAAATTTTTGATGGTTTCCAAGTCGGAAAATAAGTGTATCAAAGGCATATATATTATATCTATGGTTATATGAGGCATGGATCTACAGTTTAAAGTGGGATACCGGTAACAACTTCATGAGCTTCCACCGTAAATCGAACCAGAGTCTCCCGCGATCAAGGCGTATGTGTTAACCATACAGGCACGAGGAAATTCACATAAGCACACACACATATATATTGTTGAGTTGATTTTGACTTTACCGTCTCTTTCAGCAGCGAGGATATATGAAATGTAGACCTACTGATTAACGTGGAATCCGAACTACATGAGCTCGCGCCGGGAATTGTACCCGAGTCTTCCACGGCAAAGACGCATACACTAGCCGCGGAGTTCACACACACACACACACACACAGAATCAGAGTCCTCACACACCAAGGGTGAGAGCTGTGCCACTGAGTCACAGCGGCCACGGGGCTAGGTCGAGTCCACTTTACGTTCATAGTTTCTTAGTACATAAATGTTACGATTATGAAATAGATTTTCCTTAATGAGCTGCATAAAAACAAAAGCTTTCGAAATGCATTAAACAATTAGCTCGATTTGAGTGTGAACTTAAAGTTATATCAGAGTGTAAATACGGATACGCACCAAAGCTCGAAAACTTAATACACTATTTCTCCTATATAGTCAGCATGTATCGAGCAATCGTTCAGCTTTCATTTGAGAGGATGGAAATCGAAGGCCCCTGAACAACTATGTTACTAATGTGCGGAATGTATTTATCTTACAGTGAACTGCTTTGATGCCAAGTGGCCTAACTCCAAAATTGAAATTTTCCAGGATTGAAAGTTGAAGTTCAATATCTCATGAACAATCCATATTTCTTTTATGTTCGGAACCAAAACCATAACTACTGTATGTAGTTCATTGTTTTATAACTTAGTGTTTACAAAAATCCTTTTAAAAAATACCTACTCATAGAAGTGAATGGTACTTATCTGTACTAGTTCTTGGCATCCAAGCAGTCCATTTATTGTAATACTAGCTTAATATACCCATTCTTCACATGGGGGCTGTATTTGGAAGTCAACACCTGTGGAAGTATCACCATTCATTTCAGTGACCGCGAAAACTATGGATTTGACACTAGTATCAATCAATATGGGCTATTTATACATGTCTCGGTATTCCTCACCCGCTGACACCCGGCCCGCGTACAGTAGTAGCTGAATTTGCAAGTCATCGCTGATGGAAGTGTCACCATTGATCTCAGCGACCGTGAAAACTATGGATTTGACACTAATGTCGATCAATTTGGATTACTTTTACTACATGTCTCGCTAAACGCCACCCTGAGACCCCCTGGTTCCAATTTTGCCAAAAACGCTTCGCCTTAGACTGGGACCTGGACCAAGGTATCCGTGACCAAAATTTGGTAACTCTCGGTCAACTTGTCTGGTCCCCAGGTCGGTCCCAGTAAACATCCCCCCCGAGACCCCCTGGTTCGAAATTTAAAAAAAAACGCTTCGTCTTGATCTGGGGCCTGGACTAAGGTACCCGTGACCAAATTTTGGGAACTCTCGGTCCACTCGTCTGGTCCCCAGGTCGCACACAGACAGACAGACAAACACACAAACAAACTCTTTATTTTATTTATATTAGATAAGATATACTATGTAAAATAGTCTCGTATCATAATAGGTGATGTACAACAAATGTTACATTATATATTATACGTAGCTCGTGATATGCTGCAACATATTAAAGCCTCAGAATAGTTGGGCAGGCGAATAATCCAGAAGTTACGTAACCCTATTGCGTTCATGGGAACGAAAACACAATAATTATAACTATGCTAAATTACTATAGACTACCAACTGCTCATTCAGAGAATTTATGAAGTTCACTCTATCGCAATAGTTTTATACAAACTAGATAATCAATTATTATTATTATTATCATTATATTTGCAGTACAACCAAATACAACGACATTAACTATTAGTTCTAATTAACTGAATTGAGCTGAAAATTAAATCTTGATCTTTAAAGATTAACTATTAATTTTATGCGTTCTGTACCTTTCTGAAGGAATAAAAGCTGGAATTGGTTTCAAGGCTATTTCTGAGTGAATACTTTCTTCAAAATAATATTAAAAATTATAGAAAGATTTTCGAGACATTCGAGTCGAGTCGAGATTTTTAAGAGCCGTCTCGACTCGACTCATGTCTCGACTCGAAAATTCGAGTCGAGAAATACGTTTGTCTCGACTCGTCTCGAATTTTACAAAGTGTGTCTCGACTCGAATCTCGACTCGAATTCGAGTCGAGTCGAGTCGAGATTCGAGACATGTCTCGACTCGAGCGCATCCCTAATGACATCGCGACACAGTTTTTTCAATTATTATTATTATTATTTTTACATTATAGTTAGTACTTGGAAGATAGTGGCAAATTTTTAACCCTTCGTAAAACAAAGGTTAAACAGACTTCAAAGTGTTAAACAGCCTTTGAACATTTCAACAGTTGCTGAAATATTTAACCCTTGGTAAAAGAAAGGTTAAACAGACTTCAAAGTGTCAAGCAGCCTTTGAACATTTCAACAGTTACTGAAATATTTAACCCTTGGTAAAACAAAGGTTAAACAGACTTCAAAGTGTCAAGCAGCCTTTGAATATTTCAACAGTTGCTGAAATATTTAACCCTTGGTAAAACAAAGGTTAAACAGACTTCAAAGTGTCAAGCAGCCTTTGAACATTTCAACAGTTGCTGAAATATTTAACCCTTTGTAAAACAAAGGTTAAACAGACTTCAAAGTGTCAAGTAGCCTTTGAATATTTCAACAGTTGCTGAAATATTTAACCCTTTGTAAAACAAAGGTTAAACAGACTTCAAAGTGTCAAGCAGCCTTTGAACATCTCAATAGTTGCTGAAATATTTTCAACTGAAGAACAAATTAATTTCCATCCGAAGCAAGCAAATTTGTTACTAAGAAAAATGTCGCTCTTGACCACCTATCTACTAAAACTTTTTCATTTTTTAATGAATTTAAGAATCTTATCTCGTAGCGCTAAATCCGTTTAAATACGTAGATAAGACTACAGTTCTTTTTTTTTTTAAAAAAAAAAAACAAGTTCAATTTATTGCATACAATATACATTTTTCTCACCAAATGTTTCCTGATAACAAGTGGTGTTAGATAACAAGTTCGAGATAGTAATTCATGTAATCTTCTATTTTTTGTGATAGAAATTCTGTGTAATCTGCTATGAGACATCTATCACATACTACACGTTAAAAAATATAATCTAATCAGAAATATTATATCAATACTGATAAGAACGATGATACATACTAACATAGATATTACATAAATTAATGTCAACATTTTCGATAGAATTTGATAACAGGATTACAGAAATAGATAATTTATCATTTCTTACAAGCCTAGACATTGCAGGAGAAGCAAATAAAAAGCTTTATCCAAGTGTTTCAACCACCCAAGTTGTTTCAACTTGCTATTAAACATTCAAAAAAAAAAAAAATCTTATCGTACTCACACTTATTGTAATTGTTGATCACTAAACTAATCTAGGTCTAAACTAAACTAATAACTTCACAATTGTATAAGGCCCACTAATCATTCTAATAACAATTAAAGTCTTATAAAGCTCACTAATGATACTAATAACATGACAATCTTATAAGGCTCACTAACATGATCCTTATAGTATTGACGTTTCGTAAATACCCCACTCGTGGATCCATGATTACACTTCCGGACACCCTTCCTTCCGTATCTCAACCGTAGTTCCTTGACTTTTAGTAGGATCACATTAGTGAGCCTTCAAAGGTTGTAATGTTATTACGGAGTCGCGGTGGATCAGTGGTAGAGTGTTCACCTCTGATGCGTGGAGTCTCTGGTTCAACTCTAGCTCGCGCCAAGTGGACTTTGTGGTGGACAAACACCGCACGTGTGGATTTCTTCAGGGTTCTCCACTTTCCTCTCACTTTCTTCATTCCACCATTTTAATTTATAAAGGTAACCAAGATAGTTCTGTCGCTTTTCCACCCACCAACTTCGAACATCGAAATGTCGCCTAAGACGTACCTGGAAGATCAAAAATAGTCCCCATCAGCATCGACGATCTTCTGCCAACTACTGGAAGGCCATGGATTCCATCGCGGTAGAACTTGGTGGGCCCTGAGGCATTTTGCATTTTTGAGGCAAGTGCATTTTGCACCTCTACTAGGGATTTGAACTGGCCTCCGTTAAGGTGATTGTCCAGGGAATGGAACAGGTGATAATCGGACGGTGCAATGTCCAGGGAGTATGGCGGATGCAATAATGTTTCCCATCCAAGGCGTAGAATGGTGTCCCGGGTCATCGTTGCCACGTGGGGCTTAGCGTTGTCCTGTAACAGGAGGATCCCTTTGCGATTCAGAAGTGCTGGCTCCAGAGTTATGAGTTTTTCTTGAGCACGGCTCAACTGCTAATAGTACACAGCTGCATTGATGCTCTGACCAGCTGGTAGCAGCTCCCGAAGCACTATGCCGCGAACAGTCTACCAAATACACAGGAGGACCTTCTCGTGCAGTGCTGGTTTCGGTTGTTTTGGAACCGGTTCATGCGACACTAACCAATGATGGTGGTGCTGTGGAGCTTCGTGCAGGATCCACTTCTCATCACATGTCAACATCCTGTCCAGAAATGGCTCGTTCCTCAAACGAGACAGCAAAGAAACACAGGTGTTTGCTCGCATTGTCTTTTGGCCTGGAGTCAAATCATGTGGGACCCATCGACCCAACTCCTAGTGCTTCCCAAGTTAATTGAGGTGTTGCCAAATGGTTTCTAGACTCACACTGAATTGTAGTCCCAGTTCTGGTGACTTTAACGGTGACAATACATATCCCATTCTCTCCTGCTGAAAGAAAGGTTTATAAATGTAGAATGCTAGAACATGACATCGTTAGATGGCAGAAAAAAAACATCTTGTAATGGTTGACATCTACCGGATGAATTGAAACTTCTAGAAATAAAGTACATAACGCGTGATCCTCTTTATTGTCTTTTAGCAGATTTTATTTTCTTCTTACCTTCCTTGTCCCTTGTCACTCACTGCTATGTCCAGAGCCGTATTGTTTAGTCACGAGCGAAGATAGGCCATGGCCTGAGGCGGCAGTTTTTAAAGGGCAGCAACATTTCTGGAACATTTTTTCATAGTACAAGGTTCTCGAAATTACAGAAATTTGGCGGCGAACATTGATATTGAGAGGGGGCAAAAAAGTTAAATATACCCTTGACTGTTCTCAAGTAGTACAAGTTTTATATATCCACTTCCTTTGTGTTCAAAATACATTATTTTATAACTAGTTAGAATGCTCGTTCTTAGTACGGGAAGAACAAGATGTATGGACAATAATCTGGAATCCCTTTTCTCCTCCATCGAAATACGTATTACAATCAACTTGAACTTATAATAACACAGTTCGATCCAAGTAAACACTGTTCAAAAATCCATTTTTAATGATTTAACATTTCCTTGCATTAGATAAGCATAATTTTCGAAACACTTACACACATGCTGAGTAAAAACTCCTTAACCTAAAGGGCTTGTGAGATACACCATTTTTGGCATATACTTTGAGCCCTCTGCTCAATCAGAAAACACATTTTAATCAAAATGGCATGACAAAAGCCCTGACAGAACAGTGCTAATTAACTATTTTTTTAAAAAAACAATCGTCTAGGGGTTGCGGTAGCTCAGTGGTAGAGATCTCATTTCTGGCGTGTAGGGTCCCTAGTTCGATCCCAGCTTCAACCAAGTGGGGTTTGTAGTCGATAAACACCGTATTCGGGAATTTTTCGGGCTTCTCCTGTTTCCTTCCACTTTCATCATTTCACCATTATTATCCATCTTAACATCACGTTCCCTTAGCCACGTTAAACTAAAAAAAAAGAAAAGAAAAGAAATGAAATCTCAAACGGTTCAACAGGTTTCTCAGTCACTGGAGACATCCAACGTTCTTTTTTATCTTTATACAAATACAACATAAAAGTTTAAAACAGAAAAATAAATTAGAAACTTATTTTACATAATTCTAATTACTTATACAGAGCGTTCAAAAAGTCTCTATACACCTGAAACGTGTGCAAGCATGTTTGGAGGCCCATGGGGGACATTTCCAACATTTGTTGTGAAAATGTGTGTGTATTTGCTACGCTCTGTACATAGTGCTTTTATACCTTAAAACATAATAAATTTTGAGTAAAATAATTTTCTCGTTGCTTTGAATATGTGACAATTTAGGTGTATAGAGACTTGTTGGACGCTCTGTAGAACAGATAATAGGCATGCACTCAGAAAATTTTGTTGAGAGGGGTTCAAGCGTTGGAAACAGGGGTTCAACGGCGCCGATTTCTCTGTAACTTTGGGTGGTCCTATTCATAAAAAAATACGTACAACAATACATATAACAATAAAAAATACATATAAAAATACATATTCATAAAAATACATGGGGGCCCACATGAGCTTTGGAGGGGCTCGGACACCTCGGGCCCCCAAGATCGGCGCCCTTGTCCAATACTGCAAGAAACTACGTCATTGTAATGTTGAACAGGTATTATTCTGCACTCGAAAAGGCGATAAATAATTGTAAAATACTTCTAACCATATTCTCAGAAAAAAATATGGTAGAATTAAGTTGTTTTTATACAGACGATGTGTAAGATCAAATTTTCATGCTACATCAACAATTTCCCTGTTAAATATAATTTTATTGAGAAAGTGTATAAATGCACATTGAGTTAAATAGTTATTTTGGGGTTCTGACCCGGTGGATCTCTCCGTGGGTCCGCCCCTGACAGATAATGTGTAAAAAGATAAAAGAAAGACCAATGTTTTTAGCAGAAGTGAACGTAATAACAGAAAATTATTGAAACTATACACATAATTATTTTGTGTAAAGAATATGCTTACTGATTCTGTAAGAAGCCATAAAATAAAAAGTAGTTTCAAAATACCGATAAGAAACAAATTACGAAAAGCTAGCAAGCATTTATCGCATTTCAATGTAATTTCTGAGAAGAACAAATGACTCATTACTCATTTCAGTATTACTACTTTACAGCACGAGCTATTGTAATTACATTAACATTATATATATTTAACAGATAACGTTATACTCTTCAGGTTAGTAAATTCTTAGTACTGAAACACCTTTGCATCATACTACAGTATTGTTAATGGAAGATTACAAAGCACATCGTATCTAAACGATAAGTCATCACTAGTATCCTGTAATTAATGGCAGATCACTTCTCTTCGTATTGACATAACAATTATCCTTTTTAATATTGTTCATCAATTATTGTATTATCTTTCACCTCTCTCCATTCTCCATTCTGTTATGTGCTGCTTTCTTAAGGTTTATCTCGCTTTCTGTTTCAATTATTTTCAGTCCACTCATTTTTCTTTGATCATTCACTTGCAGGAGCGGATTGTGGGCGGGGTCAATGGAGCCCAGGCTCCGGGGCCGCCAAGATCAGGATGCCCATCAAATCCCCCTCTCTTTAATACTAAAATATAGCAATCAACTTATTATATTATAGGCTTCAGACCAGGGGTAGAAGTGAGGGGGGCAGGGGGGAACGCCGTTACCTCACTTCCAGAAAATATCTATGGCGTCTCCCCACTTCCTAAAAAATTACAATAGACTAAGATAGGCACAGGGCACAGAGTGACGTCATGCGTTCTCCTACCTTTCCAGATACACTTTTTACCCCTGCCTCAGACCCATGCTAATTTTTTTCCCGCTCGCTACGCTCGCGGTATCTCTAGAGTTAAGTCTTCTTCCATCAGCGTCTTCATGATACTTATTTTGTGAGGGAGTGAGCTATTTTGGGCCTCTATTACAAACCAAATTATTAGCTTGTGGTGACAATTCCTTTGAAATATCTCTGTCATTTCAATATCGTTCAATGACATAATAAAATTCTTTGGAGAGCAAAAATAGTAAGAAAACTTTTCTAACAATGTAGCCAGTGGCGTATTTACGATTTTGTTTCGGGGGGGCTTTGCTAACTTTCGGGGAGGGCTTTGACTAAAATGTAAAAATTCTGCAAGATATTTCATATACTTTACTATAGTAAGTAAGATTTCGGGGGGGGGCTTAAGCCCGGAAGCCCCCCTAAATACGCCATTGAATGTAGCCTTGTGCATCTTTACCTATTTGTATATGATTTTTCTCCTTTTACTCTATTAGTGTTTTTACAGGAACTATTGATCATTTGGCTTGAATTTGGCGTTTGTGTGTTACACTGCATTATACGAACATTTAACTGTTTAATAATGAATGTAGTTAAACTAATTATTGTAAACTTGCAGGACATTAAAATATTACAGCATAGTTCTCGGTGTTTCGATAAGCCTATGAGGGTGTGGAAGGTAGCAAAGAAAATTTATGTGCTGGAATTATTCGTAACATAGGGCCTCCTTGAAATAGTCGGCTTCATAACCTCAAAAGCCTTAATCCGCCCTTGTATCACTTGCATCCAAGTCTTCGATCTCAAACACTGCTCGAGATGCGGAATGATTCTCGTAACTTTTAGATGAAAAAAAAAAAAGAAAGAAAGAAAGAAAAAAACATCAAAACATAAATTTTGAACAAAAATTTACAAAACAAGGCTAAAAACTTTCTGAGACGAGATGAACAACTACTTTTTCCCAAAATCGAGACGAGATTAAAAATAATTCTTCGAGAATTGAGACGAGACTAAACTTCTATAAAACCAACGACACAAGAGTAGAATAATTTATTCCTCGTCTCGTGGTCAAAACTAAGTATAACTATTATAGTCAAGTGTCGATCCGGTTTGCCTAGAGATACTATTGTCCAGTTACTGTCCAGTAACGGAACCGAAAAGCAACAAGCGAGAGGAGAAACGTAACATTTATACTAATCTCGTTCAGAACATCTTTCTTTGGAAAGGTCAGCCTAGTTAGTGGGTTCTTTGAAATTTTATCCGCATTATTCGCCGAAAACCCTCTCGTTCATTCTTGACACTCGTCAAGCAACAAATTTAAAGTTAAATGTTGATAGCATTTGCAGAACGAGCAAAGTCCTCACAATTACTTGTTTTAACTGTTACCACAGATCACGTTATGAGAACAGTTTCTTTATCTTCGTATTTAATGTTGAACTTGCGCGCTATATACACAGGTGGAAACAAAGGTATGAATATTCCGTATATATTGTCTGATTCTTCCGAATTTTGTACCACAGAATATGAGCCTGTGGACCGCATGCTTACCTTAGTTTGATGGTCGCAACACACCGGCCACCATCAGTGCCATGCCGAGGAATATCAGCGCCCGGGGCGAGAGTGTATGACGGCGCCCCTGTATATATAAATGAGGTCGATCGATAGACCAGAGGCGAAGCGCCGCCATGATTGGCGCGAAGATTAAGAGAATTTTCAAAAATTAACCCTGCTTTTCCTTGATTTTGAGCAATTTTTATTACTTTTTCCCTCCCATTTTATATATATATCTTTTCTTTTTTCCTGCCGAATTTCGCGCCCAGTTACTTCGGCGCCCGGGGCAGTCGTCCCGCTTGCCCTTCCCACGGCACGGCATTGGCCACCATAGAAGATATGTTGATAGTAGTGTCCGTAGAGTGAATACTACAAGTAGTTTGAATTGAAGGCCGACTGATAACAGGGATATAATAGTGCGTGGATCATAGTCTGTGTCTGAAATACCAATACAACACCAGTGATTGCCTATTGTGCAATTAACTGATTTCATATCTTCGTTCTGCAGAATTGTCGCTCGTTGTGAAATGTCAGTGATCTATTGTGGTTGTGCAGACGTGCCCATGTGACATGCCAAGTTCTGGATAGGAGGGCCGTTTAACCTTCCACTTGACACGACGGCTATCATAAATCAATCAGAGTGTTTTCCATGTGGACACTCAAGCAATGTACACGGAGATGTACGTTTCTGTTGCACAATTACACCTGGCACTTGCTAATCTCAGAGAACGTCTTTATTATTATTAGGAGAGACTACAGAGACAATGGCGAATATAGAGTGATGGTACACAGCAACGAGAGCGGCTTATATCTTAAATATTCCAGTACTAATTGTCGTATATGTGGGTATACGTGCTAGTTTGTTTGCAGTCATCATTCAGGAGTCTGACATTCTGATAAGGGGGCAATAAATTTCGCATCCCGCTTACATCTGGTGTGCGTTCAGAGGATTAAGACGAGTACATTGTACATTAGATACTTCGTCAATCCTGTCCTCTGAATAGGGATGCGCTCGAGTCGAGACATGTCTCGAATCTCGACTCGACTCGACTCGAATTCGAGTCGAGATTCGAGTCGAGACACACTTTGTAAAATTCGAGACGAGTCGAGACAAACGCATTTCTCGACTCGAATTTTCGAGTCGAGACTCGAGTCGAGTCGAGACAGCTGGTAAAAATCTCGACTCGACTCGAATGTCTCGAAAATTTTTCTATAATTTTTAATATTATTTTGAAGAAAGTGCTCGATCAGAAACACTCGGCACGAGAATTTCGGAAACTGCAGGACTTGTCAGGTGTTCGAGGAGTGCTATGGTGATTGTCTTCAGCAAGTGGCGAAACCAAGGGGAAAAGACGTCCAAATGTCGAGGGGTTGGGTGCCCCACCTCATTACAGATGTCGAACGTCGTAGGCTGGGCAGACTGGTAAAACAGAACAGGCGGCGAACTGCGTCGGAACTAAGATCAGAGTTTAATGCTGGGCAAAGTACAAGTGTGTCTGAACTAGTGTTGTCAAATTTCCGGAAATTTTGAACCTATTTTTTTAAACGTTTTTTTTCGATTTTCCGGAAAAATTGAAAAGATAAATATGTTTGTATTAGGTTTATTTTACTAGTAATGATATATTTTTTTTAAACACGCAAAAAATTTAAGTTCAAAAATTTCAATATTGCGAATATTAAAAAATAGCACTCGAAAATAAAACTATTCCAATTATTATCTATATATTAAAATACTAGATACACCGTGTGCGTGGGTTTTCTCGGGGTTCTCCCGTTTCCTCCCACTTTCTTCATTCCACCATTTCATTCATCACTCATCATCACCGTCTCCTTTAGCCTAACCGGCATAACCGTGGGACGTAAAACTCAAAGATTTCATTTCATTTCATTTTAAAATACTAGATTTAGGCGTATATGTTTCTCCTTACAGAAAAGTTTATATGTTTGTCTCCAATCCTTTCAACAATGAGATCTCGAACCCACAAGTGCTAGAAACGTGCCGTTTTCATTTGTCGATTCCAAATTTTATGTAAATTGTCCAGTTCTAATTGAATATTTTTATATTAAAAAAACATGGCCATTAGTTCTTTATTACATTTATAGGGGTACACAAGAAGTACTGTGGGGGCGCGGTGACTCAGTGGTAGGGCGTTCACTTCCGGTGCATGGGGTCCCTGGTTCGATCCCACATCGCGCCGTGTGGACTTTGTGGTGGACAAACACCATGCTCGCGGGTTTTCTCGGGGTTCTCCCGTTTCCTTCCACTTTCTTCATTCCACCATTTCATTCATTTCTCATCATCACCGTCTCCTTTAGCCTAACCGCCATAAACGTGGGACGTAAAACTAAAGATTTCATTTCACTAGAAGTACTGAAATTTCTGAAAAAGTAAAGCATCATACCCTACGAGTTATATATTCCAACATCACATAGTTGTATATAGGGGTTGTATATCTGTCAGACGTTTGTTTCATGGCCAAATGATAATGAAAACGAAGGATAACCATTTCTCCAGTCTAAGATTAATCTTCATTGTTTGGAGAGGGTTTTTTCAATAAACACCGTTTATCACTGACATAATTAAGTGTGTGTGTACTTTATTTATTTATTAAATAATGCATGCAAATGCATGCATGCACGATATGAGCATTCAGTAAATGGATACTTGAATATTTGAATTCAATTATCTATACAAGCCGGCTACGAGTCTTTTGTCCAAACTACTCTTTGGGATGAGCTTCTTACCAGATGTGTAGCCTACCGAAGGACCACACATATGTTATCGAAACTATTGTGCTATTGTTTTATTTTATGCTTTGGCAGAAAGTTTTGTAGATATCGAAGCCCGCCAGCGAAGCCATATCTAGCATCTTGGTGCTAGATCTAGCATAATTTACTCCCATTTAGCATATAACATCTTGACTTTAGCATCTTGGCAAAATCTCATTCTTTCCTCTGGAGAACAGAAAAAGAACGAAAATTTAGATGGATCACTGACCGTTGGGAATTATCCCTTAGTTAAAGCGATGGTTGGAGTAATAAAACCAGTTAGTATTTCCGCTGTTGTATTGTTGAATTCACAGAAATGTTCAAAAATAAGCAAAACGTAACTCTGTACAAGATGTTTACTTACCCATAGTTTTATTATTGTCAACTCAACCCTGAGTGTCTGGGATGTTTCAGTCCCTTCTCACTTTACAACTTGAGAGGGGAGGGGGTATGACCGCTAAAAGAAATGCTTCAGTGCTGCGTCGGAAGCGGCATGTTTTGTATATATTTCTTAAAATGTTATCCATTCTTAAAGTATAAATTCCCCTTCCTCCCCTGATTCTCTTTCCAATACAGAGAACCGACTCTTTAAATGAAGAAAGAACCCTGAACCCTCCCGAAAATGGAAAAATGAATGATGCGTACAAATAAAAAAATCTGTGGATGAATCAAATAATGCAGATACATAAGAAGATGATGATGAAGATAACAGTGTTTGATGCAGCGCAGTCCACCACATGTAAATAGATTTGAAGGGTTCATATTTGTGTATGTGTACGTGTGTATGTACTTGTTTCTGAGTATTTATATGCGCGTGTGCCTTGTAATTGTTATATTAGTATCTACTGGATTAAGTGAAAGTATAAAATGGATTTGATGACTGCCAAATTGACGTCACCTTGGTAAGTCATTATTTTTTAATATTTAGTAATATTAAATTAGATTATAGTTTAGCGTCGTTTTCAGGAGCAAAGCTCTACAAGACGTGAACGTACAGTTTAACGTCGGATTTGAAACACATGAGCTCCTACCATGAATCAAACCTCGTTCGAGAAAGGCGCATACGCTAACCACATAGCAACGGGGAGCTCAACATTTAGTGATATGTATATTAAGTTGTAAAATTATATTCGTTTAATTTTCACTAATATAATCTTAACAATGTAAAGCATTCGCTAGGCACGTTATCTTGTTTAAAAGCAAAAAGCCTATCTCTTATGTTTCCGTCTCGGGGTTGGACTGCGGGATGATAGAAATCCGAAAGAGATTTTTTTATTATATTTTGTACAGTAGATCTGCTCCTTCATAATCTCCGTGTTTGATAAGAATGAACCTCCTTGGCTCACGTATACGTAATATAACAAACCATGCACATTAAATGAAAGACTAATATAGCAAACATTGAAGATGCCCCCTAGAAAATTTTCTTCGACCGCCCATATCTGGAGGTACACAATTTCGCAACTCAGTGGATACGATGTGGATGTATTCAAAGTCTACTGATTTACCCATAAAATTTAAATTTTATAACAATATTCTCAGTGAATACTAACCTGAGGAGAACTATTTTTTTAATTCGATCGCTAAAGGAGTTTTTTTTTTCACCAAGTCTGGCACGAAAACTGAAGTTTCTACAAGTGTTTCCCCAGCAATTTTTTTGAGAAAGGGGTCCTCCAGGAGCGTTATTTAGAGTGCAATTCCTGCGTTTGTTATATACATATATAGATATAGATAGATATAAATATAGATATACTGTGTGTATATATAAAGATAAGTAGGAGCGGGTCTTTAAAATTAGTTCGGAAAGATAATATGAAAATCTAGTCTAATATAAATAAAATAAATAGTTTGTTTGTGTTTGTCTGTCTGTATGCAGCCTGGGGACCAGACGAGTAAACCGAGAGTTACCAAATTTTAGTCAGGGGTACCCTGGCCCAGGCCCCAGATCAAAACGAATCTTTTTTTTTTTCAAAATTCGAACCAGGGGGTCTCAGGGTGCGCTTACAGGGACATGTAAAAATGGTAGAAAATGGCCGATATTACTGTCGAATTCAGTTTTCGCGGTCGCTGAAATCAATGGTGAAACTCTGATCACATTAACTTACAAATTCACCCTATTCGGGCCGGTGGTCACCGGAGGGGGGGGGGGTCGGATACCGAGACATGTAAAAGTAATCCAAAATGACCGATATTAGTGTCAAATCCATAGTTTTCGCGGTCACTAATATCGATGGTGACACTTCCATTTGCGATGATTTGCAAATTAAGCTATAATTGTATGCGGGCCGGGAAAAAATCTTTATAAGCTTTGCGTCCCACGGTTATGCCGGTTAGGCTAAAGGAGACGGTGATGATGAGAGATGAGTGAAAGGGTGGAATGAAGAAAGTGGGAGGAAACGGGAGAACCCCGAGAAAACACACGCACACGGTGTTTGTACACCACAAAGTTCACTTGGCAGGGGCTGGCATCCAACCCGGGACCCCAAGCACCAGAGGTGAACGCCCTACCACTGAGCCACCGCGGCCCTCAATGAGGTTGGAAGCTGGTCAGTCATGGCGGGAGGTGGCACATGCCATAAGAGTGGCACAGAGTGTGATTTCCCGATTGTGGAATCGATTTCAAACAATTGGAAGTGTTCAAAGATGACAAGGACAAGGCCGTCCACTAGCAACCAAAGCCAGAGACGATCGTTATCTCTTGTTAACAGCCCGTCGAAACCGGCGTGAGAATACAACTCTGCTGCCGCGAGCCTTCCGAACAACAACAGGACGCACAGTATCTACTCAAACGGTCCGCAATCGCCTTCGAGAAGGTGATCTCTACGCACGTAGGCCTATGGTGTGTGTCCCATTAACTGCATGACACTGTGTTGATCAAAGAGCGTAGGTGGAGGAACATCGTGGGTGGGGACGCAATGAATGGGGCAATGTTTTGTTCTCTGACGAGTCTCGATTCAGTGTAGAGCCTGATAATCGACGTGTTCTCATCTGGAGAGAGTGTGGAACACGACACAATCCCATGTTTGTGCGAGAAACATCCCAGTATCATGGTGGTGTACTGATGGTGTAGGCAGGAATCAGCATTGGTGGGCGTACTGAGCTCCACATAATCCGAAATGGCTCTTTGACGGCTCTCAGATATAGGGATGAGATCACGAAAACTCTTGTTCTTCCTTATGCTGGTGCCATTGGTGATTCGTTCCTTTTTATGGATGACAATACTCGTCCTCACATAGCTCGGTTAGTGGATGAGATGCTGGATGCTGAGGGTATCGCTCGGATGAAGTGGCCAGCATGCTCTCCGGATCTCGTTCCAATTGAGCATGTCTGGATAATGCTTGTCAGACGAATTGCTGCTAGGCCAGTAAATCCAACAACCATTTCAGAGCTGGAAGTCGCTCTTCTGGATGAGTGGCACAACATCCCCCAAGAACTCATCGATAATCTGATTGAATCCATGCCACGCAGGTGCGAGGCCCTGTTGGCTATGACATATTAAGGAACAATCAGTGTTGTTGCCTTGCCTGTTTGTGAGCAGTTCGAGAGGTGCACACATAACCGTCTTGTGTCATGAGCCATGTGAACAAGGTTTTCCGTGCCCCAACACCAGTATGTGCCCCATTTTTCTAGTGTATCTTAAAGCATTCCTTCTTGTATGATAATATGAGTCAAACACAAGCTTATTCATACACTATCTTAAGGTCTTGTGTGATATTTCAGCTGAACCCCTATTTTTTTTAGCATTATATACAGTATATATATATAGTGGCGGATCCAGGACATGATCAAGGGAGGGGCTAGACCATAGTTTGCAGTTTTATCCAGTGTAAAGCAGGATTGAAGCCCATTTTATGCAGTGTATACTTGAGTGTGAAGGGGGAGGTTATAGCCCTCTTGGATCCGCCTCTGTATATACATATACATACATATATATATATATATATATATATATATATATATATATATATATATATATATATATATATATATATACATGATCGAAAATGGCCTCGAATCCATACTCGCTAAGATGAACAGAAGATGCCGTTTAAATCCACAAATTCAGCCCCATTATTACTCTAAGGAGGATGGTGACATGTAAAGATAATTGAAAATTATCGATATGAATGTCAAATTCATAGTTTTGGGGCTCCACAAGTTCATTGGTGACAGTTTTGGTGCCCTTTGTGTCCAAAGATGAAACGTATTCTCCCCGTGCGAAGAACGGATATTCTGCTAGTCTGTAATAACTAACGGAAGTTTCATTTAATATATTTCTCGCTGCTCAAATTTACTCACTTGTGCGGTATATGTGTGTAAAGTAGAATTAAAACCTGTTCCTCTAAGTATTTTTCAGTTAGCGAAATACATTGTATATACACTAGGACGTCGATAATCCTAACGTCAAAAATCCGAACGCGGTCCCTAGAAGGTTTTTACATTTTGTCTTAATGCTAGCGATAAACAAACAATAGCGTGTTCATCGACGTTATGTGAAGTCAGTGTTTTTACAAAAGTTCATTTATATGTAATTGTTTGTCATGTATTTTTATTTTTATTTTTTCTTAGGCCTATAAGTTTTAAGTGTGACTTAGAGTACAAGCAAGTTCTTCAGAAACATTAAATGTAAGTAGCCTTACGTACGGTATTGTAATTACTGTATGTACTGAATAACCACTGTATCGATAGAAGAACATACCGTACAGTATATGTAAGCCTAAAAGACATTTTCTTGGTCATTTCCGAAAATCCGAACAATTTGAAAAACCGAATACCTGTGGTCCCAATTAGTTCGGATTTTCCACTTCCCACTGTATATGTTGCAGACATGTTACAGCAAGTAAGATCACTAGCATCAGGCCAACAAATAGTTTTTAAACTACATTTTCCTGTTTTTGCCAATATTTCCGAAGAAATGATTTTTTCTAATAGTTTCAAAATTTCCGGAATTTTACATAGAACAATGAAGATATCTCTATGAAATATATGTTTGATTTAACATATTAACTAAAATGATTCTGTGATTAACAAGAATGATGATTCTGATCATACCCATTTTTTCCGTTTTTTCCCCAGCTCGGGAAAACAGTAAAAAAACTGTTTTTTACCCAAAATTTCCGTTTTTATCACAGGCCTTCACAACACTAGTCTGAACACACAGTGCACCGAACACTCCTAACGATGGCGAATGTTAACACCACGACATCGGCAACTATAACTGAAATGAACACGTGACCATCACCACTAGAGCTTGGCACAATGGCAGAGCATTGCATTGTCTGATGAATCCCGATATCTTCTTCATCATGACGACGTGAGGGTGCGAATCCGTCGTGTTCAAAGGGAACAGCTCCTTGAGATCTGTACTGCGGGACGGAGACAAACTGGCTGCGGCTTAATTATTATCTAGGGAACATTCAGTTGAGCATCCATGTGTCCAGTGGAGCTCGAGCAAAGCACCATGACGGCCGAGGTGTCGCACGCTGCTTGCAGACTACGTACACCCCCTTCATGACGGCCATGATTTCCATCGGTAGTGGAATTTTTCGACAAAGTAATGCACCATGTCACAAGGCCAGGAGTGTGATGGAGTGGTTCGAGGAACACAGGAGCGAGTTCCAAGTGATGTGCTGCCCCCCAAACTCTCCAGATCTGAACCCAATCGATCACATCTGGGATGTGATTGAACGTAACGTGAGGGTGCATCACCCCCTCCCCGGAATTTACGGAAATTAGATGATCTGTGTGTGCATATGTGGTGCCAACTCTCTCCAGCGACCCACCGAGGAACATTGCGACCATGCCAAGACGCGTTGCCGTTGTTATTCGTGCCAAAAGTTGGACATACTAACAATTAGGTAGGTAGTCATAACGGTCTTGCTGATGTGTGTGTATATTTTAACTCGTATATTTTGTCTCGACTCGAATTTCGAGACGTCTCGACTCGAATTCGAGTCGAGTCGAGACACGAGTCGAGACAGCGCCATATTTTCGAGTCGAGACGCGAGTCGAGACAACATTTTCTCGAGACGAGTCGAGACAGGCTTAAATCTCGGCTCGACTCGACTCGAGCGCATCCCTACCTCTGAACTTGTTTGGGAATCCATCTTCCAACAGGATAACACGTATCCACATACTGCCAAAGCAATCCAGTGTGCTCTACTTCGTATATACCTTTTAAACTGGCCTTACAGAACTCCGGATCTAGGACCTATCACGAACATGTGGGACATTGTTGGATGGCGCCTGACCGCCGGCTAAACTCTGGCAATAACTATTACTCAAATACACTAACATCGTCTAGCTGCCCGAACACTCACGATTAAACTTAGTATATTTTTTGAACATATATTTTTGAACACGCTGTATAACATTTTCGGCATGTCCCAGGAGCTCTATGTTGGAATCTTCACTACCTATCATAACCTTTTAGACAACCAACTTTGAGCTAGATACGTGAGTTTCTGGGGCCTCGGTGACTCAGTACCAGAGGTCACCTGTGGTATATGGGGTTCTTGGTTCGATCCCAGCTTGTGTCAAGTGAGCTTTGTGGTGAACAAACACCATGTTCGTGGTTTTCCTAGGGGTTCTCCAGCTTCCTCCCACTTTCTTCATTCCACCATTTCATTCACTTCTCATCATCACCGTCTCCTTTAACCTAGCTGGCATAACCGTGGGACGTAATACTAAAGATTTCGTTTTTACGTGAGTTTCTGCTGAGTGTTTTCAAATGCGTTTCCACCAGTGTACTTTCTATTAATGTTTTATAGATTGTTTTCTTTGATTGAAGTTAACGTCCCTTCTAAACATGAAGTTACATGAAACAGGGCCAAGTGTTTAAAGTGAGATTCAGACACTCCTCGAGCTTGTTTTCTCCCATGGACGCCGATCCTGGAGGTGCAAAGGAGCCCTGCTTCTGCCAAAGTTTACTTGGGTCCCCATATTTGTTTTAAAATTATTATTCATTTCTTGTAAATAATATCTGAGCATATAGCTTGCCACCAGCCCCGTCGTTCAAAGTTAGCCTATATAGAAATCGGTGCGGTCGGAGACTACATCCAGAACCTCGTCCACAAAAGAGGACACAGAAGCACTCTGTAGTTACTAGATAATCAGGGTTTCAAGGCCTAACAGTTTCCTCTCTTCACTTCAGCAGTCTATTTCCAATAAATTAAATTTCAAAGAATTCCTTACGTATAAATGCGACGCAAGACGCTTTTATCTTCTTTCTTTTAAAGAAAATGAAAGAAACACACACACTCACTCGTTTTCCTCAACTCTCGACAGTTGGCGAGTAGAAATCATCCAAGCGCGGTTACTGCTCTTTAAGTATTGACACAGAGGAGGCGTGTTTTTCGCCCTCGTGCCTGTCATGTCATAGAGCTAAAATGCATATAAAACCATTCTAAGCACCCTTTAAAATAAGACTTATAATCCTACAGTCTCCATAAAAAGCAAACTTTGGAAAATACTGCTGTCTGAAAGTGGTGTTTTATGATATAGAGGGTAAGAGCTGCCTTGTTCGTCGCCATCAATGAGACTTTGACAAACGAGGGGAGGTTTCACATAATGGTTCACGAATAGCGGCAGTGCAAAATTCATCATCTCATGTAAGACTCTTTTTTTATTTGTTATTACTTTTTTCCTGGGCTTTACTAAAGCTCTCTTAAATACTCATATCCTATCATATTCGTCCGTCAATCTTTCGGCTTCGTTAATGGCCGCAATATTTCTACATCTTTACACCGAGTCTTTCACGAGGTACCTCAAAAGTTTTGTAGATGTATCCATCATCTCATAGTAAAACGAAATTACATCTTTCTCTTCTTGTTTCTACGCTAACGTAGCTTTTCAACACTGAGGTTATTTTATTGCTCAATATGACCAGGGGGGGGGGGAGGTTAAGAACAAACATTTTTATATTTCTGCTAAGCCAAGGTTAAACAATCTTGTAGGGGCATCTAAACTCTAGCAAATATAGCAGTGGTGGAGAAACTATCCCTGAAGCAGAAAGCCCTCCGCGTAGGTATGGTGCTTAGCGCGTGCTTTTTTAGTGCATGAGGTCCCGGGTTCGATTTCCAATGGAAAAGCGCCGGACGCACTACTATAGTTGGGGCCCGCGGTGACTCAGTGATAGAGCCTTCATCTTTGGTGCATGGGGTCTTCGCTTCGATCTCAGCTCGCACCAAGTGAGCTTTATGGTGGACAAATACCGTGTGCGTGTGTTTTCTCGGGATTCTTCCATTTCCTCCCACTTTCTTAATTCCATCATTTCATTCATTTCTCATCATCACCGTCTCCTTTAGCCTAGCCGGCATAACCGTGAACATAAAACTTTAAAAAAAAAGAAAGGAAAAGAAGCACTACTGTAGTTCCACTTTAAGCTAGGTACTCAGTGGTAAAGCGCTTACTCTGGTCCGTGGTTCGAACCCCAATCAAGTAAGTTTGTGGTAGAGAACATCGTATCCGTAGGTTTTCTCGGGGGTACTCTTGTTTCTTTCCAATTTCTCATTCCACCAATTCTTTCATCATCATTCACTTGCCTTAATCATCGTCTCTCTCAGCCTAAATCATGGAACGTTAAATTGAAATATTTCAGTTTCATTTCAAATGATTTAAGCTATGGATCTCTAATATACAGCATCACTGCCCATGACCGTTCCCATATATACAGTGAGCAAAATAAGTATTCGTCCGGCCAGAACTGAAATGTTTGTACGCATATAATTTACATTCAACTCAATAGTAAAAGGAAGAGCGAAATCCAGATATTTCATTACAGTACATTTATATATACCAAACATAGAAATGAAGTTATTTCATATTCAAAGCATACGAAAAAGTACAAATAAAATGAACTAAACATATTTCACGCCCAAAAAGTATTCGTCTACTAAGAAATACTATTCATCTGCAATAGCTTGGGTTTTTGTGCCCCAACTTTTAATACTTTGTGGGTTCTCCTTTTCGCCGCATGACCTCCTGCAACCTCCTTGGCATTGACCTAACTAGATTTTCTGTTGTTACGCTGGTAATTTTCCTCCATTTTGTCAACAGTGCGTTTTAAAGATCAGTCTTATTTGAAATATTGTGTTTTCGTATGTTTGTTTCCAGAGAGTGCCATAGATGCTCAATTAGATTTATGTCCGGTGATTTTGGAAGGGTTTCCATTCACTTCGAAGTATTGTATAAGAGCCATAGCTTCGTATTCAGCGCAGTGTGTTTCGGGTCGTTATCTGGGATGAATATGTAATCACCTGCTAGGCCCATTTGCTCAACGCTCGTGAGAAGATGTCTTCAGGATGTTGATGTATACTGTATGATCCATTATTCTTACAATGAAACAATTTTCCAACCCCGTATGCACTCATGCACCCCACACAAGTACTGAGCCGCCCCTATACTTCACTGTAGCTGTAAAATTATATTCCTCAAGTTCACAATTCTTCTTCCTTTATACCAGAACTCGTCCATCTGATTGAAACAAATGAAATGTGCCTTCATCAGTGAAAAAAAAAATCTAGAAGTCGAATATCTCGTTCCTGTGTGACATTGTATACTCCTGGCCCTTCTTTTTGTTGTTTTTTCTGATATATGGATTTCTGTGCCCTGTTTGGGCTCCATATCCAGCTTCATGGAGGACGTTTCTCACGGTTTGGACTGACACTTTCTTTGGAGACTCTTGTTCGAGCTCCGCAGCTATGAGTGGTGCACTCACTTCGAATTCTCCTTAACTTTACGTGCGATGAGACGTCTATCTTGCTGCGTTAGTTGTGATGGACGCTCAGATCTCGACAGGTTCTTGTATGTTTTTGTCTTTTTAAACTTATATATGAGGCCTTCAATGCTGGTAATAGGCCGACCAATCATAGGGGTCTAACACTGGTCTCACTAAACGATTTACTCTTACCAAACAGTCGTATCATCATTCGTCTTTCCTTTTCGCTAGTTTCTTTTGATTTCCGGCCCATTTCGTCTTCACCTGGTTGCTTTCTGTTTGTTGTTGACTCCAATAGCAGCACACATACACTCTTTAACTACAGTTTACCAATTGACACAAGCCTTTTCAACTATAATACCCAAAGACACGCGTATTAAGAATGTGTTGCTTTAGGTATAGATACAAGACGAATACTTTTTTGGCAATAAATGTGACGTCTCTCTTCTTTATTGTAACCTGTAGAAAACGAAAGACAAAGTTTCACTTGTTTCTTCCTTTATTTTATGCTGGGAAATATAGACAAACCTATGAGCATATTATTGTGCGATAGTTTTCTTTCCTTTAATATATGAGACGATTTATATTGTCTGCGCTTTGAGACGAATACTTTTTTTGCTCACTGTATATATATATATATATATATATATATATATATATATATATATATATATATATATATATATATATATATATATATATATATATATATATATATATAGGTCTAGGAATTAATTCGTGCGGTTTTACAAAAGATGGCGTAACTAGCTTATTGTCCCATAGTTTCGTTGATCCAAACATGCGTTGAAAACTACTGTCATTGAGCATCTTGTTTAGTATATGTCAGTTGCTTGAAGCGGAAACAACAACATTTTTTCTTCAACTGAAAATGGCGCATTTTGTGCCTGATAAAGTGTTTTTGCGGGGAGTTATTCTTCATTGCTTTAACATGAAGAAAAGTGCTACCGCAAGTCATCATATTTTAGTGGAAGTGTTTGGTGACCATGCTCTAGCTGAGCGAACGTGTCAGAAGTGGTTTGTACGGTTTAAAGGTGGTGATTTCAGCTTGGAAGACCAAAAGCAATTTGGACAGCCAAAAGAATTTGAAGATGAAGAATTGAGAGCATTGCTTGATCAGGATTCGTGTCAAACGCAGGACGAACTTGCAGAAGCATTTGGAGTTGAGCAAACAACAGTTTCCAAACGTCTCAAAGCCATAGGAATGATTCAAAAGATGTCTTATTGGGTTTCACATGAATTGAAAAGAAAGACGTTGAAAGAAGAAAAACCGTTTGCGAATTGCTGCTTCAAAGACAGAAAAGGAAGGGATTTTTGCATCGAATTGTAACTGGTGATGAGAAGTGGATTCATTACGAGAATCCTAAACGAAAAAAGGCCTGGGTGAAGCAAGGTGAACCAGGTCCTTCACAACCGAAACGAGATATTCATTGTGCAAAGGTTATGCTGTATATATGGTGGGATTTGAAACGTGTGGTGTACTATGAACTTCTGAAACTTGGTGAAACTATTAATGGACACCGCTATCGACAACAATTAATGCGTTTGAAGCAAGCTCTGGCCTGAAAACGACCAGAATGGAATAACAGGCATAATAAACTTATTTATCAAGATGATAACGCTCGACCACATGTCGCAAAACCGGTCAAAACCTATTTGGAAAATGTCGGATGGAAAGTGTTACTCCACCCGCGATATTCACCAGACACTGCTCCGTCTGACTACTACTTGATCGATTGCATGAATAACGATTTGATTGGACAGCGGTTCACTTCTTCAGAAAATATCGAAAAATGGATCTTTGATTAGATTGCGTCAAAAGATGAGGAATTCTTTCGACACGGAATCCGTAAATTGCCTGAAAGATGGGAGAAAGTAGTGGCTAGCGATGGACAATATTTTTGTTAACGTATTCATTTACTTTGTTTTTGACATAAAGCTTCAATTTTTATTAAAAACCGCACGAATTAATTCCTAGACCAAATATATATATATATATATATATATATATATATATATATATATATATATATATATATATATATATTTAAAGCGATGTTCAAAATATTTATGAAGTTGAAAAACAATGCTATGGAGAATCAGGGGAGCAGAGTTGTCCTCAACATTGGGAGGCGGGCAGATTTGAGGATTATTCTGGAGGAGCGGAAGATAAGACTCACATTACGGTAGATGAATTTGATTTCTGAGGTGAACTTGTTGTATATAGATATATTATATATCAGGCGATGTAGATGAAGTAGTGGTACATATACACATAATGCCGAGCCTAATTAATACACATTGATGTTACCTAAATGCGCCGGGACACGAAGTTCAGTTTTAAATATTAAAGAATACGATTCTTTTTTAAAAAATGAAACAAGCCAAGGAATATCAATTTCATCTCACTTTCCTTTTATGGCAGTCGGACACAAATCATCAAATTTTTCCCCAAGAAAGACATTTCAAATCTTATTATTGGAGGGGGACAGTCCCCTAGTTTCAAGATTGGGGAAACATGTCCCCCTTATCCCCCTAGGATTTGCGCCAGTGCTCAATTAACAGCACTGAAGTTGTGTGAAGGATCGCGCAGTGGGAATACGAGGAAAGTAGACTCCGATCAGTGCAGAAATTTTAACTTTTCTTTTAAAGAGAAACAAACCAATATAAGATATCACTCATCCTGGTGACTTAAATCGCTGAAACAATTTATTTCAAAATGACGTTATAGCCAAATCAAACTATTCAAGGGAAGAAGTTTCAGTAATTCTATTTACACCAGCATAAAGATTTAGTGTTACAAGTACAGTTGTATTCAAGACAATCTGCCCATCCAACTATCTTTAGTCATAATCTCCCAACCGTATGTAGAACAATTTATTCGTTCAGCTTGGAATAACAACCTTAAATAACAAAAAAAAAAAAAAAAAAAAAAAAAAAAGACATATTTGGTTGATTTGAGGTTTTTAAAGGAAAGTAAAATGACCATTTTTTCCCTACAAAAAACAAGACTATTTACATTTGTTTAGCATTTACAATTAAGTATATTATAATTTTCAGTGAAAAAAAATCATAATTCTCCATTTTATAGAAGCCAAGTGTTTTGCATGTTGTCTCTGCTGCAAGTACTAGGGTGAAAGGTAATCAGAGTCATAAACATTATCATTTATCAATTTGAAGAAAACATATGTATTATATTTATTGTAAAGTTTTAATTTGTTATATTAATAATAATCGAAAAACTATTGATAAGAAAATCGGTTATTATTATTATTATAGTTAATATGCAAATGAAGCGTCCATCAGTACAGCTAGATTTATGTATAAATCATTTACATTAAAGTATTTTATTATGACAAAAAAACTTTCATAGGTCTAAGTATATTATATAGCCAAAAGTGTTTATGGTCCATGTGAAATCCAACGTTTTAATAAATGTAGCTCTGTTCATTCCTTCTTTCTCTTGCTCTTGACTCTTTGAGGATTTATGGCACGAATTTGAACAATGTACCATGGAGTAGTGTTGTGTTTAAACGCTTAAGTTCATATAACACGTATTTTCCCCCTTCATTTGTTGGTCAAGTCAAGCATGGACCAAAAAATACCCCAGATGCGCTTTGGAACCGGATAGTCAACTTGACGGTGCCAAGTGGGGGAAGAGGGGCGTGACTTTTACTTTTTCTTAAAGCAAATTTCAAATTTTTTCCCCCGCCCTTAATAGTTTTCAAGATACCAATTGAAATTTCGCATACGGATTATGTGAACCTTTGAGTATTTCTATTTTATTATTATTATTATTATTATTATTATTATTATTATTATTATTATTATTATTATTATTATTATTATTATTATTATTTTGAGATCCCTATGGGAACCCGGGCCCGGGCCCGAAGCTCGCAAATGTTTCGAGAGGATGATTAAAAAAAAAATCCAGTTTTACCAGAATTTCCCGGGTTCAGGTGTATGATACGGAGATGTGAGTGGTACCGTTGGAAAGGGCGCGTAATAGTGAAGAAAATGGCCTTTGAACCCTGGCGTTAGGCCAAATATATATATATATATATATATATATATATATATATATATATATATATATATATATATATATATATATATATATAATGGATCACCTTTAGACTTTCAAAAAAAAAATCCGCCCTTTGTTTTCAAGATATTTTACAAGATTGAAATTTTGCACACGCATTGTGTACATAATTACGCATTTTTCGAGAGATTCTCAAATCCCTACGTGAACCCAGGGTCGGACCAGAGGGTCGCATATTTTGAATTTTTTTCGAAAAAAAAAACTCCGGTTTTACTCGATTTTTTCGTTTCTGGTGTATAATACGGACAAGGGAGTGGTACTGTTGGAAAGGATGCTCTATTCTGAAAAAAAAAGAAGAAGAAAGAAAAGAAAACGAAGTATGAACCATTATCCTACGATAAATAGCTAGGAAGCAACAAGCAATAGCTATTTGAGTGAAAGTCTAAAATTTACCTCAAAAAATGAAAATTCCAAAAGGGTTAATGTGGAAGTCCGTAAATAAGAAAAGTTTCGTATTGAGACAAAAGTAAAATAAAAGTATGCTACCTAGTTCTGTGTTAAAACTCGTGTTAGTATATAAATAGATATTCGTTTATCAGCGGGTAATAAAATATTTTAACAGGCAATTGACTTACTAGGATTCTTACAAGTAATGTATAATATACAATGTAGCATAATTTGCATATGTCTGAGGAAGTACTAGTGTGTGTGAGAATGAGAATGGTTTTTAAGAGGCAGGAGAGGTGACTGATGGAAACGAAGCTTTGTGGGAGGGAGGGAGGGGGAGGACAGAGAGAGAGAGAGAGAACATGATTCTGCCCTGTTGCTGTATCGACTGGTGCAGTGCGGTTCATCACGGCCAGGAGCTCCGCAGTGCAGAGCCGTGTCGGCACGGTCAGTCCGCACTGCAGTGCATTGATCAGAGACTCTGGAAATCCTGCAATTTCCACCACGTTCCTTTTTTCTTTCTGTCTTTTTTTTTTAAGCTCCCCTTTTGATTCGTCTAACACACTTAAACACACACACATATACACATTATGCTGATAACTGTCAAGACTGATTGACCTCTGACACATCGAAGCAAAATGACGTTCTGGATGTTTGCTCCTTGACCAAGTTCTCTTACTAATTTTTTTGACCTTAGGATAACTTATCAGATTTCTCGGTGTTATTTGACAAGGACCAGATTTGTCCATATAACGCCGATCGATTTCTCGACTCCTAATAGAAATAACCTTTCCCGTTGATTGATTAAAGTATTGCACGCATTTAATAACGTTCATGTCGAATCCTTCTGTGTATAACACATTTGTTACAAGTTTTTTTCCCCTTTCCTTTCCATGTATTTTCAAACTGCATAAGCTTACAAGCACGAAATAACAGCATTTATTTCTGCCAAACACTAAATCTGGATTAAAATCTACGTATGTTCTTTTTTCTTATTAGTATTTTCATACCTTGTTCTACGCTTATATTATTGTTTCCTGTTCTATAAATCACAATGAAAATTAAGTATGGAACAGCATATATATATATATATATATATATATATATGTGTGTGTGTGTGTGTGTGTGCGCGATTAATATAACCGATACGAAAAAGGCTTATTGATTCTTACATAAAATTTCTTTCACGTTGCTTTGCGTGAAACATTTTTGCGTGCACATGATCAATCTGTTTGTATTGGAGTATGTATGTTTGTCAAATCAAGGTTGATTTCCGATGAGGCGATACTCTGTGTTTCTAAATGTATTGTGTTTTATTTATTGATTTTTTATGCATTATATTACACTGTAATTTATGGCGCCAATATACTAACTCGCAATCATTTGTGTAGCCACTATGTCCAGAATAGAGGGCAGCAAGCCAAATATTCAATGCTAAATCCCGCCTGGTAGAAAAGCGATATTTATTTAGAGTACTGGCTGAGCATACAATCAGCACATTGGTTCATACTGCTGATCAAGTGCATAGCAGGGGTGCCTACATCCCCAAAGGCTTGGGTACAACCACCTATCGAAATTTATCATTATTCACCCCCAAATTTACAATTCTTCCCGAAATTAATATTCTTACAAATTTATCTTCCTGCCTTCCAAATTTACCATACTGCGCCTCCAAATAAACTTGTCTTCCCTCATAATTTACCATTCTTCCCCCAAAATTACTGTTTCCCCCAACATACACATTTCTTCCCCTCAAATTTACCATTCTCTTCCCCAAACAAACTTTTCCCGCCAAAATTTACCATTCTCCTCCCCAACAAACTTTTCCCGCCAAAATTTACAGTTCTTCACTCCAAATAAACATTTCTTCCCGCAAAATTTACCATTCTTCCCTTCAAATTTACCATTCTTGCCTCCAAATAAACACTTCTTCCCCCCAAATTTACCATTATTTACCTTAAATGAAGATTTTCCTCCCAAAATTTGCCATTCTCTCCCAAATAAACCTTACTCCCTCCAAAATTTACAATTTTTCTCTCCAAATAACTATATTTTTTACACCCTGATTTACTATTTCCCCCAAATAAACTTTTCTTCCCCAAATATTTACTATTCACCAAGGGCGCCCATCAGGGGGAAAGGGGGCGCTCGCCTCCTAAAGGAAATTGTACTTCGGAAGATCGAAAACCCAATAGAATTTTTGGAATAGTTACCGTAAACTTTTAAACTATATTTGCAATGTCGCTTATACTTGGCTCCCTGAAAACCACAACATGGGCGCCCTTTCTATTCACCCTCCATAAAACTTTCCTTCCCTCAAATTTACCATTCTTCCCCTAAAATAAACATTTCGTCCCTCTAAAATGTACCGTTCTTCCCCCGCATAAACTTTTCTTCTCTCGAAATTTACTAGTCTGACCCCCAAATGAACCTTTCTACTTGCCAAATGTATCATGTTTCAGTTTCATTGTACCACTTAGAATGAAAAATTGTGTCCTCCTTACACAATCACATGAACACAACCTATACCCTAAAACCTACCTGTGGGCAAGAGGATTTATTGTTTTCTTTTGATGTGCCGAATCACCTCCCGAAGTATGTGCACATCTTTCTGTTCCGTTCCAGTTGTCAGCATTAGAGTTCCGATTCCAAGTTGGCACCCTTGTCACTCGTGCACGGCGCGAAGTTCGACAACATGCAAGAGGACTTTTTGTCTTCTTTCGATGTCATGAATTACCTCTCGAAGTATGTGGACATCTTTCTGTTCCGTTGCAATTCTCACGATTGGATTTTTGATTCCAAGGTGGCAACAGTGTTACTCTTATACGACGCTGAATTTGACAACATGCAAAAAGATTTTTTGGGTCTTCTTTTGATGTTACGAACCATCTCCCGAAGTATGTGCACATCTTTCTGTTCCGTTCCAATTGTCACGGTTCGATTTTTGATTCCATGTTTGCACCCCTGTCAGGAAAGTTTATGGGCCTTTCTCGCCTATCGACCCGATGTGTGCCATGTGACGAGTAGTGTTCACATTGAACACTTGTAGCAAAAACTGCTTGAGTTACTCTTCCATTTGATATATTATTTATAATTGTACGTTAAATGTCATAAATACTACAAAGCCTTAAAAACCTGATGTTCATTTTGAAACACCCTGTATAGTTTTGTAATCAATAAATTACAAAATCGTAAACTGTATAGTAATAGTTTTGAATAGAAATATTAATTGTTCATGAGATGTAAAATTTCAAATTTCATTCGTGGAAAATTTTAACTTCGAAGTTCGGCCATTTGGCATAGAAGTAGAAGATACATGAGAAACCTCCAGTAGTGTCCGTATCTCAATTAAACAATAAATAAAATAAAATAAGCAGATGCCTGATATGAAATACACACACACACACACACACACACACACACACATATATATATATATATATATATATATATATATATATATATATATATATATATATATATATATATATATATATATATATATATATATATATATATCGGCTCATTATTTCTTCAATAATTATCAAATATAAACATTGTAGGAAAAAACAGCTTATCTTTGGCCTTAAAACTTTCAGTCTATCAGTTTCCGGTTTTGTCTTCCTGCTTTTGTGTTGAATGTTTCCTTTAACATTTTCATGTTTTATCAGTATTAATGTACTCCAACTGCTATGGAATTATGAATAACGTTACTTTATAACAAAAGCTATAGAATACCGTATGGTACAAAGCATTAAAACCTTCCTGACCCTTACAAACTTGCTTCTTGTGATGTCATGGCGAAGGTCAAACTGAGGTGTTGATTTAGAACGATGATAAACATCTATCTATTAAAATGCTACAATTGAAATTAAAAGCGGCTGAGCTCCAATCTATAACTTTGGCTTTCAAATCTTTCATTTCCGGTTGTGTGATTTCACGTTTAACATAGACAAACATTTTGAGTATGTGTACTTTAAATAAATTATTAAATAGGTCTTTTTTTTATAAAGTTTATGTTTTAAAATTATTGTTCAAAGCCTTTGTATTTTAATAAGCCTTCTCTAAAATCAATGCAAATGAATTGTACTTCCATCTTCCGAGTTCTTTTAAACTATATGTTGTGGACGTTTATATGTTTATGACCAATCCTTTCGACAATGAGATCTCGGAAACTACAGGCTCTAGAAAGATGACGTTTTCACTGATCGATTGGAAATTTTGCGTAGATTGTCCAGTTCTAATTGAATGCTTAAAATACATGGCCATCGTTTCTTTATTACATTTTTAAGGGTACACTGGAAGCATTGAAATAAAAAAAGCATCATATCCTACGCACTATACATTCCAACACCACACTGTTGTATATAGGGGTTGCATATGTCTCAGGCATTTGTTTCATAGCCAAATAATGAAGAAGAAATGATAACCATTTCTCCACTGTAAGATGAATCTTTATTTTTGGAGTGTTTTGCCCAATGAACACCATATATAACTACATTATAATTTATTGTGTATGTAATGTATTTGCTTATTACATACTGGATACAAGAAGAAAGGAAACACTAGTCATGCATGAATTAGAAACTCCAACCGGAAGTAGCATCAAATCTTGCAAACGGTGCGAGATATTGAAAGAATAATCGAAAAAATCTCCCCGTTATGGTACCCCTTGCCGGTTTTTATCAAGACGTCCTTCACTAGTGTCTGCAAAGGGACATGTACAGATGTTGTGAGGGATAATGACAAGAAGATTCATGCTCATATGTGAGTGATGCGCTGTGTAGGGAGCGCAGGTTCAACTAGTAGGATAATAAAAATGTGAGACAGTCTCCCAGTTTTCTGGATCTCGGATTGAGAGCATGTGATCAACAGATCACCACTAGGCTTGTAAAGTATCCGGGATGACCAGAAGTCTTCTGGACTTGAATTCAATCTCTTAGACTTCCCAACATAGTTAAATATCTCCCAGAAATATAAAATTTAATATTGTTTTAATCTACACAGGGTGTTAATTAACTATACAGACAAACATAAATAGGTGATTCCTCATATCAAAATAGGAAAAAGGTTTATGTCGGTATGTGGGGGAAGGAGCATAGTATCGGAGAAAGAGCTGTCTTATGCGTGAAAAAAATATATCGCTGTACGCGTTATTCCTAATATGAGGAATCGCGGAACTGGTGGTTCCTAACACTTCCATACTTCCTGCTAAAGCATTCACTGCTTTCACGTTTTTCCTTTCTCATCTACATAGAGCCCACCCTTAAATCCATGCCTTTCTGGGAATTCTGTTGAGAGCATGTCTCTGAATTATGTCCTGTGGGAAATCCCTTGCGCACCCATTGCACGTTGCTAAAAATATATATTTTTGGATGGCGTATACACTGTTAAAAATTTTATAGGTAAATTTACAAAAAACGGTGGCAATCTGTTTTCCTTTAGTTAAATCAATTTACCCCTATAAAGTAAAATTACTAGTATGAAAAAGTGTAAAATTACATTTTTATCAATAAAAATACTATATTTTCTTATAAATTTACTGTAAATTTGTAAAAAAAACAGCAAATTTTGTAATTTAATCTAAGGAAATGTAAATCAACTTACAAAGTGAAAGGTAAATGATTTTACATTGATATTTGGCAATTTAAAAGCAAAATTATTTCCAGTGTATGTGACTTCCTTCATGTCGATTCAGAACATCACTCCACGGTTCTTTGTGTTTGACATAACGCATATTGCAATTTACATTTTTTTTTCACGCTTGTGGACGGCCCTAGCTCTGAAACTATATACTTTTTCTCAGCAGTCCATATTTTTTTTTTCTAATTTGGTATGAGGAATCAGCTCTTAAAGTTTGTCGATATACTTCATTAACACCTCATGTATAATGCTAATTCTTGTCTAAGCATATCAAACGAAAAAAAAAAATGCCACTCCCTCTGATCCATTTTTATCATTACACATTTACAGGCTGTTGGAAAACAACACCGACAACGTTTGGCAGGTGATTCCTAACGCCAAGACAAGACAAAAAGTATAGGCCAAGCTGGGTGCACAAATGCTTTCTTTCGGAGTTATAGGCTGCCGAAAACATGAAAAAATGCACTTTAAAGGTCCATAGCTCCAAAACTATGGGACCTACCATAGTCGAGTCAATACTTCACTTAGGAACTAACATGTGCACTATCGAAATATGATACTTTCATCCTACCGGCATAACCAAGGGACGAGAAACCCCCAAAGATTTCATTCATTTTTTATTTCAAACTGTTCAGGTGTTTTACCGTGATTTGATCACTTAAATGATCACTTTCACTTTCATAAGTTAGATTGAATGGTTATATCCTAGAACATCAAAGACAGGTAAGAAATAATAAATAATTATAGAATAATTGTTGAAGTAAGAATGTGAGACGAAAGGAAATAAGAAAAATATTGGACATAATGTTATCCATATAACCTTAAGGTCCCTCTGGTAGCACCGATGGTGAACGCTCGACCACTGAACCACAGATACTTCTCTGCCAGTAACACTAGACCCTCGTGATCTTCCATAAAATGAATCTTACTCTTTAAATGAAAAAAAAAAAATCACAAAGGTAATACTAATTTAATCAACCCGGTGCGGTTATGCTATACGAGTTAATTGTTTTGTAGCTATCTCATCCTTTTGTTAATGACACATAATTAGAGTTTTGTATAAACCCATAATGAAACAAGCGGTCACAAACGATGTTCATTAGAAGAGTTCGTAATGATTATCTTTTAACATCAACATTTTATAACGCTATTATTCGCTTCCTCTGCATTCTTAGTCAAACCGTTAAAAGTACAACTAGGATATAAAGTACGCTTTCTCTTTGCACTTTATACTCTCTTACAGTTTTATTAATCCTCTGGAAAAAATATATTTTCGCTAATGAATGACAAAAGAAACAGCTGCTGCAAAAATGATGATGATAAAGACAGTGGATTAAGTCATTTTCAAAGTAATTGTTACTGCTCCTTCTAATTTTTATGGTTAGCACTGTTTAAATGTGTCCTTACAGGCCAGTAATTTGAAAACGACCCACGAAAACATTTCCATAACTTTCCTCCCAGTTTACTATTACTGAAAAACAGTGTTTCCAAATTTGAGAATGGAAATTATGATGAAAATAAGTTAAAACAGGGCCGTAGTCACTGGTGGATCTCCACGGAAACGTCCGCTCCACCCAAAAAGCTATCTTTTCGTAGACCTATATATAAGTTATTGCACTACTTTATGAATGATTGGTGTAAAATTCCGTATTTTAAGCATACATTTATTGTGCAGGACGCGAACCGCTCGCTAATGACCGTAGTGCTAAAGGCACAAGTCAGAAGCAAAATTTGATATGGCGTTGTAGGGTAATCATATGTCCTAGTATAAAGGTTCTGTTTTCAAAAAAGGCACTAGTCTTCTAATACTAGCACAAGATTTTTTTTAAAGAAAAGAATATTGTAGTAATATTCGTTTAGAACTGACAAAAAGTTCACGTATAGTAGTAAATAGTAGGATAGATCTAGTGGCATAACTACAATGGAGCGAATAGAGCAGTTGCTCCAGGACGCACAGTAAAAGGGTGCAAGGGAAAAAGAATTCGAAAAAAAAAAACCCTGTTCCTTATGCAAAGAACGTTTGAAAAAATTTCAAAAGGTACGCTATGACTATTAGCAGTTAATTGGCAACAGCCGATAGCGGGAGCGGATCCAGGAATTTTTGAGAGGAGCGCAGGTCTGAAAAATAAATTTGAGACATTTTTCGATATTTGATTCACTAACTAAAAATGTGGACTGCAGTGCTTCATACTACGCATTTATCTCCGCCCTTCTGGAGGCGGCATTGAGGAAAGCCATGTTGTTTAACACGAGAGAATCCAGAATTACCATGAACTGGAAACGCATACATTATCTGCAATGAATGGAGAATGCACTCAGAATCTTCCATTTGAGAGAAATTTTAAAGCTTTTTTTTTTTTTTTTTTTTTTTTTTACGTTTCCCCTTTCTGGATCCCCACTGGGCGATACCCCGATAATAGTGATAACTTAAGAAAAAGATAAGTAAAAAGTTTAGCTTTCTTAATAAAAATAACTTTGTATAGCCTACTCTTTGTATACTGATTATATATATATATATATATATATATATATATATATATATATATATATATATATATATATATATATATATATATATGTGTGTGTGTGTGTGTGTGTTTGTGTGTAACGCAGCAGCTGAAATGCGTGAGGCAGGGGGCGAGTATCAGTAAATCGATGATCGATCGATCCAGGGCGTAGTAAAACTAGTTACGCCACTGGTTAGAACTGAAAAAAAAATTACAATAAAAGTACTGTTGGCATAGAAGTTACAAATCTGCCTTTGCGCACGTGCAGTTGAAGGGAGGTATCATCTCTTCCATTCCTAGCTTGGTGGTGAAAATAATAAAAAAGTGAATATTACTTCCACTATTGCCAACTGTGAAAACATAGTATTAGTACTTCCGGTTGTAGTAGTACTACGGCAAAACCATAACAAAATCCATGCATGCAATCCATGCTATTTATTACAAAATTACAGCGAAAATTGTATCTACTCTTCCATTGCATGCTATAACATAATCTTTTTTTTTTTGCGATGTGTACTAAATATCTTATTTAAAAAGGTTCAGAAGCAGTCTTGGGTTCGATTGACAGTGAAGACACTCGGTCGAAAAAGTATAAAAAAAACTTTTTCAGGCCAGTCATTCTAAGTTGAGGAGGTTTTCTTCATTCAGACTAGGCAAATGCCGGAAGGTACTTAATATATAGGTCCCAGGTCGCTTCATTCCTTCCCCAATCATTTCTTTTTCCTCGGATAGTGTAATCGCCAATAGGGATGCGCACGAGACGAGTCGAGACAGGATTTTCCTGACAAAATCCGAGTCGAGACACGGCTCTTCCAATAGAAAAACATATGTACATTTTTCGAGTCGAGACATCACTTTTACAGCACATTTTCGAGACGAGACAGCCACAAATCTTGTCTCGTGTGCATCCCTAATCGCCAAGGTACGTAATCATACGTGACGGGATAATATGATCATAGATACTTAAAGCCCGGAAACCTAATTCCTAATCCTAATCCTAATCCTTAAAAAGTTGAGGAAAAGAGGTTTCTTTTTATTTTCATTGAAGAGTGTTTTTTTTTTTTTAATTTTAACATTCGAGGATTGAGCTCCTAGGCTAAACGAGACACTGATGATGATTATAAACTAAATAGTGGATTGAGGAAAGTGAATGGAAATGGGAAAATCTCTAGAAAACTCACGCACATAATGTTTGTCCATCACAAAATCCACTGACGCAAGCTGGGATCGAATCAGGAACAGACATACTGTACACGAGAGGCGAGGGCTCTACCACAGATGCTCCGCAGCCCCTATAAAGGCCCCTATTGGTCTCGGCCGTATTTGTCAAATGCAAATAACGTATAATGCATATGATGTATGTATAGCATGTATGATGTATGCTAATTGTATAACAGTGATGTTACAGGACATAATTGAGCACTATAATTATTATCCTGTTGTGTTGAAATATAATAATTAAAAGCAAGATAAAATAGTATAAACCTGATAAAAGTTAATTTTGTAATTGTAATAACAGTGCAGAACTTTTCTTTAAAAATAAATAAATAAATAAATAACGTACCACGAACATGCTCCGAGGCTAGAGAAGACGGTGATTGAAGATGGTGATAAACAAAATGACGGAATGAAGAAAATGGGAGAACCACGAAAGCAGCCACGTACACAATATTACTGATTAAAAAAATATATTGTGTGTCGTCACATTGTTAAAATTAGCGATATCAACGCTAGTAATTACAGGTAGGCCCTACCTTTCACAATTATTCTAGTGTTTTTGCTCCAAAATATTTTACTTGTATAAAATCTTGCTTAACTTGTTAAATTTTGTGAAACTTATTTCTGCTGTAGTGATTTTTTTTTTTTTTTTTTTGTTACAGAAGAAAAGGGTAAAGAGAATTAGCCGCATTCAGAGAAGTTTTCATTTGCAATTATTGTCTACTAAACACGAGAACATCCCACAAGTTGTCGCTCAAATCTGATTGCCACATAGCGCATCTGATAGAGCACTATAATAAATAAAAATGAGCAAAATTTAAGGTGCTATGGACCAAAAGGATAGGAGCTATGGGGCTTCAAAATTTGAATATCCAAAAAATTATATAATGGAATTATGTACGTTTAAAGTAAATATTTTGAAAACCGTTAAAGCAATCAAAGCAAAAGTTGCACAATATAATGAAAACAAATAGCCCTATCGAAAACCACAAACAGTGTTGCCATAGGTGAACCAGTGTTGCCAACTCAACATAATATTTTGTTTGAAATAGAACTACATGCACATATTTAAATGTGCACGTATTTAAAATGCACTAATATCACTAAACATAACAGTAAAGTGTAGTTAGTGGTACAGTGTTGCACACTGTTGGAGCTACGTGTGCTGAAAATGTACAATGGAGAAGTCTGGTATGTGGTAACAGATGGTAATAAAGGAACCTGGGTCTCATACTATATATTTAGGTCAAATGCATAACACCGATAGTATAACATAGCAAAATGTCAGTAGTGTCACAAAATATTGATACTTTGAAAAACAAAATTGAATGATGTAACTTTTGCGTCCTGTGTCAGCTTCGAAGCTATATAGAACAGGACCTATAGTGTCAAGTGGGATCCGAACCGCTATGAAAGCGAAAGATAACAATGAAATGTAAGGTAGAAAGTACACTTTGTGTAGAAGGCCCATGCCCTTCTCCATCATCTGCATATCAAAATGCAGATGAGGGGCACATTTACATATTGATATGTAAATATATATATATTTTGTGGTAAAATTATTTGCTTATTATTAGCATATTCAATGCATATTAATTAGTTATTGTGAGAAAGATGTGTAAAACACCGAACATAGTACGTAAATATTAATATAATATTGTATTATATTGTATTTATTTACTTGTGTTTATTCCTTAATAGGCTTGTTTACAGTGCATTCACGGGTTGCATCTAATTACCGAGTCTTTGTAGTCTGTATAATTAAAAAGGGGATGAAGGAAGAATTATATTAATAGTCATATACGATGGATAAATTAAAAAAGAAATAGGCAGATTCTATAGGAATCATGCATGCATTTTAGTATGCTGGAAGAACAGAGCTAGCGTGGACAGAAGTTTTTTTTCTTTCCCGACTTTGTGTCGCCTAGACTTCAAGATGTGAGGTCTTCACAACTCAGCATGTATAGAAATCACCAGAAGAAGGAAAGTAAGACTCCTTATACACAGGAAGTAGCCTACAAACTTCCTTAGTGGATCCACACTGTCGTTGGATACAGTGGGTTGAAACACATCATTTGTATTGTTTCAAAAGTCATAAAACTTTTCGCTTCTACATGCGAAATTTTAGTTTTCTATAGGTGTGATTTTCTATGTAGCGAGCTCTAGCGTCACTTCCACCCCCACTTCACCCAGGACCGGTAATCGTCAGCCAGCGAACCTTTAGCTTGTTCCCAAGATGCAACACCAATTTAAAATGTTTACTTTGTTTTGACTTATTTTCTATGTGTAATATTAATATTAACGTACTATGATCATAAACGTTCTTGGAAATACCGTCAAAAATCCTGATTTATTTTATCATCGTGATCCCTACTCGTACAAGACGTTTGGATCTTGTAATTATCTAATAGTAAGAATAAATAAATATGTTCCTCTATCTCTCTCCATGTAAACATGGTTGCCGTTAGCAGCAGACAGCTTGAAGGACAGCCGCAGGAAATTGGGCTGACTTCTGCTTCTGGGAGAGATGACAGTGTATAAATAACCTATCAATGTATTGTATTAATATTGTTCTTTATTTCTGTGTATTTTAATATGTAATTTTCTCTTCCATAAGTGTGAAATAAGTATGATAAACATATTGTTTATAGAAACTCTCATAGTTTTCTGCTAGGTGCAGAAAGTTTCAAAATTATCCGTCAGGTGCATTGAGCAGCACCTGTCAAAGAGGTGAAGGGTTGGTTTTGCCACCAGAAGCAGCTGAACTGGTGTTTTGCAGAAAAGACCACCCAGAATATAGCCTGAAGGGACAAAAACCTTTGTCAGAGGATCTTGAGGAAGCGAGTTTCTGCGTTTCCTGGTTTTTGTCAATAGATATACTTGTTTTCGGGAGAAAACAAGAGGAGTTCGTTCTTAGATTCAGTGTAGAGAACATGTAAACTATTGTCTCTTGCATCATCAGTGGCGGCTAACCCAGGAGCGTGAGGACTTAGTCCCCGAGGATTCCTGTGAGCCATAGTATAACTCGTGTGTGTAGTGAATTTAACTTCTACATATCACTTCGAGTGTTTATAAGAATGTGTTAACTAAGAGCACAGAATTGCAGTGTTTGCTTCGTAGACTTGCACTTAACTGGTGTTAATAATGGAGCTTAACCATTGACATCAAATTTCTAACTTTTACTTTCATTAAAAGTGATTTCAGTCACGTTCAGATAAGAGCATATCTTATCCAAACCCCACCAGTAAATATGGGGAAGCATTTTCCTTTTAATTATGCCAGTGACACTACAAATTAGAATATCTCTAGAAGAGATTGTAACAAGGCCTGTACCGTCTTTTACACAGAGCCTTCCTTGGACTTATGTACAAGGCTACAAGCATCATTTTGAATGGCGTCATGGACATTCTAGATGCCTACGGTGGGATACATCATTATCCAGTCGTTAAAAACGTAGTGAAGAACACTTACCCTCCCATGGTGGAATAAGAATGTGGAAGGACTTGTGACGTGGATATAGAACTGTGCGTGTGTCAACCATCTGTTTTACCTATATAGGAACAGTGCTACAAGATAGCGATGCTATTTACAAATTTAACCATTTTGTTTCCTCATTAATTTGGTGAAAAAATATAATAATTTTTTTTGGTGAAATTGATAACTCCTCTGAGACTGTTCAGAGACTATAAACTCTTCAAGAATGAGGAGTTAAGATATCTGTATATATATTATTTTTTTTTATTTTTTCAAAGGTCAACCAGACCTTACTTATATTAAGTTTTCATACTCCCCACTTTTGTTGTTTTTAATATAGTGAGGAAGTGTTGTCTATAAAGTTGTGTAAGTGTAAATAGTGGTCCACTACAAAAGGAAATTAATGTGCTGTTATATTGGAAATAAATCCTACATCTCTATCCAGAATCTGTGTTCAACTCAATTGCTGCAGGGTGAGTACCTACTGCTAATGAGAATGTTTTGTTTTCAGGAGGGTGATACAAGGAACCATTTTCCCTTGTTTTGTGTATGACTGACTGGCTCTCTGCATGGAGCCCAGAGAGAATATTAATGCCCTAGGAACTAAAATAACAATCATGAGTATAGTGAGCTCAAACACAGGCTGCTACCTGTAAGTTGTAAAGTATAAGATTTTTTTTTCTTTTAACCTATTTGAAATTTTGAACTGACTCACTATAGTAGCATCATTGGCCATGGTTGTTATGCAGCAAACCCTGAGATCTGCTGTTCCATTTTAATAAATTTTATTATGCTCTACCGACCTATTTGATGGAGTGGCGGCTCTTGCAGGAGAGAACCTTTATCTCCAAGAGGGAAGACATCATTTTTAGATGTGTGAAAATTTGCATTTTATTCAAATATCTCTGGTAATTTGAATATCCCCAGCCACTCCACTTCATTTATTTTATTGTATTTGTGGTGGTGTTCTTAGGTAATAGTTTTGTGGCTCTAGTTACCTGCACCTCACAAAAAAGTGGCGCCCCAGCTATTGGGCTGGATTTCACGTGCTGTTTTAGCCACTCACAGAAAAAGTGTCTACCTCAGCTACAGGGTGTTACTTCACGCTCTTGCGCCAGCAAAAAGAGGCCTGAAGCGTTAAAGGGCATTGCGTATACGAAATATACTCCCTGGTCAGCATACAATTAAAATTTTCGGTATATGTTTTTCTCTTCCCGAAATTTCCAAGAACGAAGGTGTCTTGTGTTTGAAATTTATTTGTGTTCTGAATTTATTTGTGATTGAATATTTTGAATTGTATTAGAGAATTCAGTTTGTTTAGAACTTAGGGGGGGGGAAGAAACCTTTGTAATACCGTTTTGATTTTTAATGGTCTTAACGCGAGCACAAGCTCGAAAAGCTGAAATCATGGACGGAGAGTTCGTGAATGAAGAGTTCGGTCAGAGAGCTGACGAACTCTCAGATGAGGTACTCGTTGAAGTACAGAGTGATAATGAGTGCACCACCAGCGTAGTGGGAGACGCTGCCGTGGTAGAATCGGTCCTCCCTGTCACTAGTAGGGAACCGGAAGTACCATTGCGGGAGGAAAGGGAAGAAATCAGAGAAAATCAAAGTGAAGTTAGCCCAGCCGGTAACATAAGTAGTGCCATGGAAAACATGAGTAATTTAAATATAGCAGCAATGTTAGGGGAGATTTTCTTGAAACTTGAAGAGAGTACACGGAAACAGGATGAGAACGCGAGGAATTTAGAGAAAAGGTTAGAATCAAAACTTGAAGAGAATAGTAGAAGTCTAAGGGAAGATTTTGACGTAAAGCTAAAACAAAATGCAACCCATTTGGAAAATAGATTAGAATTAAAGCTTGTAGAAAATGCACAGGGTTTGGAGAAATTAGAAAAGAAATTAGAAGAGAGCTCAGATAAATTAGACAGAAGGGTAGAGACTGGCCTGGAGCAGGTACATAGAGAGACGAAGGACATGTATAAACGTCTCGAACAGGCCATAGAGTCCAGCAACGCTCGTCTCGAACTCCAGTTGGAGACTGTGAGTTCGAGACTAGAGCACAGCGAACGTGAATTGACCGAGCGGCTTGAGATCACCACCGTAGAGCTCAGGGAGGAAATCGAAGGTGCACATGAAGAACTAAACTCACGCGTTCAGGAAACCACCAAGAAGTTAGACGAAAACTACTCTGATCTCACTGACAGTACTCAACAGGTCTCGTCTCGTGTCGAAGAGACCACGATAGCATTTAATAATCAGGTCAGGCGAGTGGAAGTGAGTTTCGCTTCCCAACTAGCAAGGCTCAGGGGGAAATCGAACAGGAAACGCCACTCGAGGAGATTCGCTCAGAGTGTAACGGTAGCATCCAACAGATGCAGGATACCGTACAGGATGTTTGCACGCAATTGGAGAAGAAAATGGAGGAGTGGAAGAACTCCGTTCAGAAGGAGACAAGTGAGGTGATTGAGGGGAGACTCGCCAACATCTCTGTCTCCGCCACCCAAGAACGTCCTCCATCTCCACCCAATGCCTCGAGTCGCGACCTGTCCGGTTCTCAACCTGGGAACCTCGCTACTTCCCACGAGACAGACCCTGTTCCATCGACGTCTCGCTCATGCACTCATGAGACGAGACAAAGTCTAGCAACTGCGCTAGGACTGATACACAGAGATGTCACCCTGCCTGTGTATAATGGAAACGAGACAGAGACTGAAACTTTTAACTTTCTCCAAGATCTCGACCGGTACTTCGAGGTTACAGGAGTACCGAACGAGATGAGACTTAGTTTCATCCCGCGTGCCGTCCGGAACACCTGCTACCAATGGTTCCAGGTGAACCGAAGCAAAATTAACTGCTATGAAGACTTTGTATATGAATTTAGGAATTGTTATTTAAACGAAGAGCGGCTGGCTACTCTAAGAGCGAATATTCTAACTTCCCATTTTGACAGCAGGGTACACAAATCCCCGGCTGAGTATCTGTTAGATTTACTGCATAAAAACAGTATTTTGGAGCCCCGCATGTCAGATGCGACATTACTTAAGGTACTTCCGCGACATTTTCCCAACTGGCTATTTAGGGCAATAGTCTCTTCTCGCCCTAAATCCATTGCTGAATTATTAAATTTGGTACAAGAGCTGCAGTCGTCGATGACTAATCGCGACCAGTTCTATCAAACAAACCAGAGGAAAGGGGTCAACATGCTCCAAGTGAGCATGGAAAATGAGGAACATAACCCCTCTGGCCATAGCGGTAAGCACGCTGTTCGAAAGAAAAACAGAACGAGAGAGAACCAGCGTCCTTATCAGAGACAGAGACATTCCAACACGAATCAAAACAACCACCAGCGCTCCCCGCCTCGCAACCAGAGCAGCGGAAGTGGGTCGTCTGGCTGGTCACGTGGGGGGAACTCCCACTCCACCCACAACAACGGTCGTGTAGCCCGCGGTAGAAGGGGTGGAATGCGCAGCACGGATAGACAACGAGGAAATTCCTTCCGTCAAGAGGACGAGGAAATTCAATTACTCGAACGTTATGACCGGGCGCCCCCTTCTACCAGCCAAAACATAAACAATACCAGGACTAACCAATCCTCTTCTCCTTCGTCACGAGAATGAGGATTGTCCGCATGTGCTTGGAACAACGGTAGGATGGAATTGGAGAAAACGAGTACACCCGAGTTGGCAAATTTAAATTCCAAGTATGTGCGACATTTAGAAGATAACGTAGAAAATAGACATTTTGAGAACCTCTTGTGAAACCGCAGTAAAAGAAATTTTCGTAACTCAAGAAGAAAAGGAAGAAGAAAATTGTAATTTTTGTTTAGCAATAAAGGCGAAGAAGCATTTTAGTGAAGGAATGTTAGAAAACAAATTAACATTATTGTGTAGGAATGGAGAAAACATTGATTTAGATAGGGCTATCTATGAAGAGGCGAACGGAATTTTTAAGAATTTGTTTGATTCTAGTAACGATGAACTACCTACGAATAACGTCATCTCACTGCCAGAGATAAAAGTATTTTTGTTTGGAAAGGAAGTCAATTCTTTATTGGATACCGGGGCAACTTGCTCCGCAATTTCGAAAGAAATTTGGGACACGGTCTCAAATAGCCACCCCACTCCCGCATTTTTGAGTGCTAAGAATATACGGGTTACGTCTGCTTTTGGAAGTAAATCAGCGACGATCATAGGCCAAACGCTGTTAGTCATTCAGATACATGGGAAGGAATTTCATACACTAGGCATTATAATTTCAGGTCTGAACAGATCTTTGATTCTAGGGTCCAACTTCTTTACCGAATCTCGTGCCGTGTTAGACTATGACACCGGCCTTCTACATCTCAAACATCCTTATGATGTAGAAGTGAAGTTTAGATCAGTAGATTGCGAGACTGAGGATCTAGTAGTTCGTTGTTTGGAGTTGAGTGGAGAGTGCGAAAAACCTTGCAGTTTTATAGATGAAGTTGATAATTTTGAGTGTAATTTTTCCCCGTCAGACGAAAGACGGAAGGCCATACGGGTTAGTGCACAGAATGAGCCTAAGACCTGCAGAGAAAAGGCAGCTCGTGCCCCGAACTTGGATGATGGTAGATTCCCAAGTGCCCAAGAAATGGCAGTTCATGTATTCCCACCAGAAGAGTGGATGAAAGTGAACACACGTGCCTCCCACTCAGAGATAGAGGAGTTTGTATCGAACTACTCAGATCTCTCAGCCTCTCAAAGAGAAAGTTTGAAAGCTGTGCTTCTTAAGCATCAAGCTCTTTTTGATGTCAAGCCAGGTTGCATAGCTAACTACGAGCATGAGATCGGAGTAACGGACGAACGTCCAATAAAAACAAAATTATATCCTTACCCTAAGAGATTCAGGAATTTAGTATCGAATGAAATTTCGCGTTGGTTGGCCTGGGGGGTGATCAAGAAGATGCCTACAGCATATATAAACCCTCTGGTAGTGACACCGAAGAGTGACGGACGTATTCGGGTCTGTATAGATGGCCGAGCTCTGGCCAAAATTTCAGGAGATCTTTCCGACAGACCAATGCCACCCCTATCTGTTCTCCAAGACATCTGTGACAATTCTTGGTTCAGCTGTGTCGATGCAACCGAGATGTTTTTACAGATCAAAGTAAAAGAAAGCGATCAGAAATATTAAGGATTCCTACATGAAGGCATTTCGTATGTTTTCCAGAAACTTCCATTTGGTATGAAACAAAGCCTTGCTTCTTGCGTCAGAGCATTAGATATGCTAATTGGATCAAAAGCTAGAGAGTACTGCGGCACATACTTGGACTCCATCTTTCGCAATCCGGTATCGGTAAAGATCCGGCGAAAGTGAGGCAGGTGTTGGATTATAGAACACCCGGAACGTAAAGGAACTGCGTTCCGTCAGTGGCAACTGAAATCTTATAGATGCTAACACATGAAAGCTCAGAATTTCTCCATCCGTTGTTCCAACTGCTACACATGAAACAGATCACACATGGATGCATCGATTTCCCGGATTTGACCAACATGTGTAAATAGTGTTAGTGTTAGTGTATATTCAGTGAACTAGTGTATTAGTGTATTAGTGTAAGTATGGGAACTTATGTCATTTATGTTATGTAATATTAGGGAATACTGAATTCTCGATATTTAGCTTTGAGTATTGATATTTCATTTATTATGTTTATTGTGTGAATTACTTTGATTTTTTTTTAACCTTGGATGTTTGTGTACTTATATTTTCAGGAACGAAAATGTGCCCTCTTTATGATCTACGTCCTGTACTAGAGAGTACTGCACCTAGAATCATAGGGGGGAAAACTGTAGAAGGCCCATGCCCTTCTCCATCATCTGCATATCAAAATGCAGATGAGGGGCACATTTACATATTGATATGTAAATATATATATATTTTGTGGTAAAATTATTTGCTTATTATTAGCATATTCAATGCATATTAATTAGTTATTGTGAGAAAGATGTGTAAAACACCGAACATAGTACGTAAATATTAATATAATATTGTATTATATTGTATTTATTTACTTGTGTTTATTCCTTAATAGGCTTGTTTACAGTGCATTCACGGGTTGCATCTAATTACCGAGTCTTTGTAGTCTGTATAATTAAAAAGGGGATGAAGGAAGAATTATATTAATAGTCATATACGATGGATAAATTAAAAAAGAAATAGGCAGATTCTATAGGAATCATGCATGCATTTTAGTATGCTGGAAGAACAGAGCTAGCGTGGACAGAAGTTTTTTTTCTTTCCCGACTTTGTGTCGCCTAGACTTCAAGATGTGAGGTCTTCACAACTCAGCATGTATAGAAATCACCAGAAGAAGGAAAGTAAGACTCCTTATACACAGGAAGTAGCCTACAAACTTCCTTAGTGGATCCACACTGTCGTTGGATACAGTGGGTTGAAACACATCATTTGTATTGTTTCAAAAGTCATAAAACTTTTCGCTTCTACATGCGAAATTTTAGTTTTCTATAGGTGTGATTTTCTATGTAGCGAGCTCTAGCGTCACTTCCACCCCCACTTCACCCAGGACCGGTAATCGTCAGCCAGCGAACCTTTAGCTTGTTCCCAAGATGCAACACCAATTTAAAATGTTTACTTTGTTTTGACTTATTTTCTATGTGTAATATTAATATTAACGTACTATGATCATAAACGTTCTTGGAAATACCGTCAAAAATCCTGATTTATTTTATCATCGTGATCCCTACTCGTACAAGACGTTTGGATCTTGTAATTATCTAATAGTAAGAATAAATAAATATGTTCCTCTATCTCTCTCCATGTAAACATGGTTGCCGTTAGCAGCAGACAGCTTGAAGGACAGCCGCAGGAAATTGGGCTGACTTCTGCTTCTGGGAGAGATGACAGTGTATAAATAACCTATCAATGTATTGTATTAATATTGTTCTTTATTTCTGTGTATTTTAATATGTAATTTTCTCTTCCATAAGTGTGAAATAAGTATGATAAACATATTGTTTATAGAAACTCTCATAGTTTTCTGCTAGGTGCAGAAAGTTTCAAAATTATCCGTCAGGTGCATTGAGCAGCACCTGTCAAAGAGGTGAAGGGTTGGTTTTGCCACCAGAAGCAGCTGAACTGGTGTTTTGCAGAAAAGACCACCCAGAATATAGCCTGAAGGGACAAAAACCTTTGTCAGAGGATCTTGAGGAAGCGAGTTTCTGCGTTTCCTGGTTTTTGTCAATAGATATACTTGTTTTCGGGAGAAAACAAGAGGAGTTCGTTCTTAGATTCAGTGTAGAGAACATGTAAACTATTGTCTCTTGCATCATCAGTGGCGGCTAACCCAGGAGCGTGAGGACTTAGTCCCCGAGGATTCCTGTGAGCCATAGTATAACTCGTGTGTGTAGTGAACTTAACTTCTACATATCACTTCGAGTGTTTATAAGAATGTGTTAACTAAGAGCACAGAATTGCAGTGTTTGCTTCGTAGACTTGCACTTAACTGGTGTTAATAATGGAGCTTAACCATTGACATCAAATTTCTAACTTTTACTTTCATTAAAAGTGATTTCAGTCACGTTCAGATAAGAGCATATCTTATCCAAACCCCACCAGTAAATATGGGGAAGCATTTTCCTTTTAATTATGCCAGTGACACTACAAATTAGAATATCTCTAGAAGAGATTGTAACAAGGCCTGTACCGTCTTTTACACAGAGCCTTCCTTGGACTTATGTACAAGGCTACAAGCATCATTTTAATGGCGTAATGGACATTCTAGATGCCTACGGTGGGATACATCATTATCCAGTCGTTAAAAACGTAGTGAAGAACACTTACCCTCCCATGGTGGAATAAGAATGTGGAAGGACTTGTGACGTGGATATAGAACTGTGCGTGTGTCAACCATCTGTTTTACCTATATAGGAACAGTGCTACAAGATAGCGATGCTATTTACAAATTTAACCATTTTGTTTCCTCATTAATTTGGTGAAAAAATATAATAATTTTTTTTGGTGAAATTGATAACTCCTCTGAGACTGTTCAGAGACTATAAACTCTTCAAGAATGAGGAGTTAAGATATCTGTATATATATTATTTTTTTTATTTTTTCAAAGGTCAACCAGACCTTACTTATATTAAGTTTTCATACTCCCCACTTTTGTTGTTTTTAATATAGTGAGGAAGTGTTGTCTATAAAGTTGTGTAAGTGTAAATAGTGGTCCACTACAAAAGGAAATTAATGTGCTGTTATATTGGAAATAAATCCTACATCTCTATCCAGAATCTGTGTTCAACTCAATTGCTGCAGGGTGAGTACCTACTGCTAATGAGAATGTTTTGTTTTCAGGAGGGTGATACAAGGAACCATTTTCCCTTGTTTTGTGTATGACTGACTGGCTCTCTGCATAGAGCCCAGAGAGAATATTAATGCCCTAGGAACTAAAATAACAATCATGAGTATAGTGAGCTCAAACACAGGCTGCTACCTGTAAGTTGTAAAGTATAAGATTTTTTTTCTTTTAACCTATTTGAAATTTTGAACTGACTCACTATAGTAGCATCATTGGCCATGGTTGTTATGCAGCAAACCCTGAGATCTGCTGTTCCATTTTAATAAATTTTATTATGCTCTACCGACCTATTTGATGGAGTGGCGGCTCTTGCAGGAGAGAACCTTTATCTCCAAGAGGGAAGACATCATTTTTAGATGTGTGAAAATTTGCATTTTATTCAAATATCTCTGGTAATTTGAATATCCCCAGCCACTCCACTTAATTTATTTTATTGTATTTGTGGTGGTGTTCTTAGGTAATAGTTTTGTGGCTCTAGTTACCTGCACCTCACATTTGATGCTAGTGGTCTACTATTCCACGCTTAGTTGCATGCATGGGGAGCATGCCCGCGACCGTTCGGTCTATTTAATGGATGGGTTCCGCCAAACAAAGCACCCCGCCCGTAGTTCCTCAATACGCTATGTATTTCTCGTGCACAAGTGCACCGTCAGAATTTGTCCCGTAATTCTGACTCGCCGAAGCGATGTTACCCCCAATCTCTGAGGGACTGGGATACGCCCACTGCGCGGCCAGACCGAAGTCCTGAGTGCCTACCAGTAGACCTACTGGTTGAGGCAGACTGCTAGCGATTCAGTCCTACCATGCTCTGCAGGCATGGCGCCCGAGCGTTATAAGGCAAGCTCACCTCCCGCCCGTGTTCGCCGTTACCCAGATTCTTGGAATTGGCTCCCACAAGCTACCGAATCCCACGGTATGACCACAGCCCGGCAGAGTCCAACTCAATCCGGGGCCCCAGGCAACGCCCGAGGGGGCTTGTTCAATCCCGGCCCTGCCTACCTCTATCGTTCAACTGGCAACCGCCTTGTCGTGTAGAGGTACCACGCACACGTCGAGATACTCCCGTATCTCATCCCGGACCCAATGGTACGTGTTAAGTCACCATTTGAGTTTGGTGCCGGCCCATGTCCCACGGAGTTTCCTCCCTTTAGCAGGATCAGAACCGTTACCCAGATTCCTGGGATTGGCCCCTCCCCAACCTCCGTTTGGTCCCGCCGTAGGCTGGAATCCGACACCCCCCGGTTGGGTCGTCCAAACAATACGGGACTTCCTCTAATTACGGTAGAGGTACACCGTACATTTCCAGAGCCAATGACTGATGAAGACCGTTTGCTCAAAGGCAGACATTGTCATTTGGGAGCCGTGTCTCCCCTGGTAGGCCCGGCCAAACAATACGGGGCTACCTATCTTTAACGTGTTTACGTACCACGTATACGTTGTAGCTAAGCTACTTGTCCGAAACCCAATGGTACCTGTAATACACCATTAGAAGGGACACCCTCACCCTTCCTCGGTAGGGCCGTTCAAACAATATGGAACTACCTCTGATTACGGTAGAGGTACACCGTACATTACCAGACTCAATGGCTGATGTAGACTGTCTACCTTTAAAGACAATGGCCATTTGGGAGCGGCGGCTTCCCTGGTAGGGTCGTGGCTCCTGCACCCAGCCCTCGCTAAAAACTGGGACGAAGGAGTGACCCACTTCCTCAGCGCTCCTGAGGTACGAGTATGCGTTAGGATACTAGTTATCCCATCCCGGACCCAAGAGAACGCATTACACTCTCTTTGAGGGCAGTACCTACATCTTCCTCCCGGTAGGGCGCTGGATCCGCCCACACCCTTGGACACACCAGCTACCCACTCTTTTTAGCGTGTTGGGGTACCACTCAGCCTTATCTCCCGGACCCAAGGGCATGGTTTAGTTGCCCATTTCGGGGGATACCCGAAGGCTCACCCCTGCCGGTAGGTACGGCAGCCTAAGCTACCTACCCCACTGAGGACGTGATGGGGTCACACGTACACTGCCAGATCCAATGGCACGAGTTAGTCGCCCATTTCAGAGGATGCCCCCCCTAGGCTCACCTCCGCCGGTAGGTTGTTGACATTGCAATGCACTCCCTGCCATATGGCAGTTAAAGTACCGGCAGCGAGCTTGGTAGCAGTGTCGCCCTATCTCCCCCGTACAACTTTGCTCCCGGAACAAGATGCGAGAACGGATAAGGAACACGGAGGTCCCTCCCCCTTTCTCAGCACGGGCCGAGATTGGAACCCGCGATCCCTAATTAGTTGGTTGCCTAGCCTTCTAGACTACACGGCTATCCGTGCCGACTAAAACCGAAATGAGGTAGTAATAAAATATTTCCAATGTGAATATGGTAATATTACAGTGTACATACATAATCATGTGGTATGTAGAAGAGGAAGTAAAAGAATATGTAACTTAACACAAAAGACATAAATCAAGAAAGTACTCTTCCAAATATTGATGAGATAATCTGGAGAACCAGTTTACAGAATTAGAAAACACGTTTTTTTTTCCTTGGGTTTATCATTTTGTTTTCGTGAGATTTCTCTTTTTCACCGGGACTATAGACGTATAATGCAAAACCCTAACTTTTTTCTAATGCATTCCTTTATTATCATCTATCACCACATAATACACTTCTTCATTGAACATTTTCAGCACATGTAGCTCCAACAGTGTGCAACACTGTACCACTACACTTCACTGTTATGTTTAGTGATAATAGTGCATTTTAAATCTGTGCACATTTGTATATGGTGCTATTTCAAACAAAATATTTTTATGCTGAATTGGCAACACTGCTTCTCCTAAAACAACACTGTTTCTGATTTTCGATAAGGCATTTAGTTCTCATTATATTGTGCAATTTTTGTTTTGATTGCTTTAACGGTTGTCAAAATATTTACTTTAAACGTACATAATTCCATGATATAATTTTTTGGATATTCAAATTTAGAAGCCCCGTAGCTCCTATCCTTCTGCTCCATAGCACCTTAAATTTTTCTCATTTTCATTTCTCATAATGCTCTATCAGATGTGCTATGTGACAATCAGATTTGAGCAACAACTTGTGGGACCTCCCCGTGTAAGTGTTTGACTAACACTTGATGCTAACCTCTATACTTAGAAAAAAATATCTCTCTTATTTTGACTTCTCCTAACATGTTTGGACAACCCTGAGGAAAATTCGTAGTAGCGTTTTCGATATTGTGATATTCTACAGGTGATTTATATTTGTAAACACCAACATGTGCTTTTTATTTACATAAAAAAAAACACTTGCTTTCTACTATTATTATTACATGAAGCAGATGACAGACATCCTCGTCTTCACCTGGTCATGTGATAGAAGAGGAACTCCATTGCCATTGTTCTCCAGAAGAAAGTATAGAACTCCATGCAATGCCTCAATCGATATCAGTTTCGGATGGTCAACTACCCTCTCTTAGCTTGCTTGAAGCGCTGAGAGATCTAAGCTAACCCAAGCCTCCTAGCTTGCTTGGAGCTCTGAGAATTCTAACCTTACTCAAGGCTCTTAGTTTGCCTGGAGCTCAGAGAATTCTAACCTAACTCAAGCCTCTCAGTTTCCCTGGAGCTCAGAGAATTCTAACCTAACTCAAGCTTCTTAGCTTGCACGGAGCTCTGAGATATTTAACCTAATCCAAGTTTCGTAGCTTGCCCGGAACTTTGAGGCCTCCTGCGCACTTAGCTTACCTGGAATTTTGTGGGAACTCAACCACTCTCTTAGCTTGCGTGGAGCTCTGAGAGAATCCTAACCGTAACCACCCAGCTTACGTGGAGTTTTATGGTTTTTCCTACCCACCTAGCTTGCGTGGAGCTTTGTGGAACTCTCTTTGCTTGCCTGGAGTGCCGAGGATCCTAACCCACCTCCACTAAGCTTGGCTGGAGCTTTGTGGGTATCCTTCCCTTGGATGCCTGGGCCTAGGAACACCAGTTGTGGAGAACATAACTAATATATTTGTAAATACAGAAGTTAGCATCACGCGTTAGTCAATCTTTTAGTATGGCGCTAATTATACGTGAAAACGTTTCTGAATACGGATTAATAAGTTTTATAGTGTGAACCCGGTTTCGAATTCAAGTACAATTGAGAGATAATGCTTTAAAAGTCTGGATGGTGTAAACTGATTATTATTAACTTTATAATGAAATGCATAATAATACTAATTAGTCGTTTTTCCCAGGTTATGATAAATTTACCTCCTTTCTCAGAGTGATTTCAACTCTAGGCACTAGGGTTTATGGTTAACAAATGAAATGAAATCTTTCAGTTTAATGTCCCACGGTTATGCCGTTTAGTCTAAGAGAAACGGATGATTAAGGCAAGTGAATGGTAATGGAATATTTAGTAGAATGAGTATGTGGGAGGAAACGGGAATACCCTAATGAAATTCAGACACGATGTTGTCTACCACAAACTTGCTTGACCGGAGATCTAACCAGGGACCTCGCGCCACAGAGGCAAGCGCTCTACCACTCAGAAACCGTAACTCTGGTTATTGTTAAGAGTCTTCATCCCGGCGAAATTAAAATACCACTAATTTTACAGTAATTATGTGATATCTTCAAATAGATAAAAGATAATTGAAATATGGAACAAGAGCGCCCTAGACAATTTTATTTTGCGTGAGGTACCGTTATCACAAGTCATCTAGTGGCTTTCCGTTTTCAGCTGTTTAGAAACGCGAAAATAAATGCCGATTTTCAAAATGGCTCGAAATTGAAAGCAGATAAGTGAGTCGTGATAACGGTATCTCATGTAAAATAATATTGTCTAGGGCGCTCTTGTTCCACATTTCGATTATCTTTTATCTATTTGAAGATAGCACATAATTACTGTAAAATTAGCGGTATTTTAATTTCGCCGGGATGAAGACTCTTAAGAATAGAGGTGAATGGTGTGGCTTCCTCTTTCCCTTTTTCTAAATAAAATATTACATTAAGGCATGTTCCGGTACTTTCTTCTCTCATTTTAAATTTCAAGCGACGGTAGAAGAGAAGAGAGTATGGCGATCGTGAAAAAAAAAAATATCAGATTTGAGATTTCTACGCGTTTACACATCTCCACACATACAGAAAAAGATTCTCTCATCTGTTCCTCATATCTGTTCCTCATCCTGAAGTATGTACACCTATCTAAAGGCCGTATCACTCAACAGATCTTAATCAAATTTTAAACATTTTTTTAAATAAGATTCTTTAGTGGGGAAGGTTCCAATTTTCTTTTTCGTTCCCACAATAACGGTAGTTTACTGAAGAGTACAAATAAAAAAGTGCTATTCTCTCGAAAAAGAAATTAACGATCCTGTAGTGTAGTATAAGTGGTATTTCTCGGAAATTCTACGAGGAGTAGGTAGTTTATTGTTGAGGTTAGTTCTTTTAGGGCAATTTTCTCTGAAACTATTCAGACGAGTTTGTTCATATTTTATTATTGACCTGACAATATGGTGTAACTCATTTGGCCTGAAAATATCTACGAGGGATAGTTTACTTCTGGAATGAGTTCTATTCGGACTATATTCTTAAAAACTACTTTTTTTTCTCTCGGACGATTATGTCCAACACGATTCCGTCGATTGTTCGTATTTCGTAAACAAATATGTCAAAAGTAAATGTTCATTGGTAACACTACAATACAGGAAGGGTTGCGATGGCGAGCTTTCACCTCTGGTGCATGGGGGTCCCTAGTTCAATTCCAGCAAAGTTTGTGGTGGACAAACACCCTATATGTGGGTTTTCTCGGGGTTCTCCCGTTTCTTCCCACTTAGTTAATTTCACCGTTGCCATTCATCTCATCACCGTCTCTCTTAGCCTCAATTCATAATCGTACGACGTTAACAAAATATTATAATGCAATCATTCCTTATGAAACAAATCACAAAGGGTAGTTTACTTTTGGAGGTGAGTTCGGTTTTAGACGATTTTTTCATAAACAACTCAGGTGATCTTGTTCCTATTTTATAAATAAATTTACCATTAATAATCCTTTAATTTGTGTAAATCAGTTAAATGAAAATATTCACAAAGAGTAGTTTATTTATTTATTTATTTATTTTTACATTTTTTGCAAATACGACTAATGTGATTTCGTTTATATTTCATAAACATGTTTTTCATTAATAGGCGTAACCAGTGTTCGAAGTGGAAGGAAAGCAGAGGGGGTATGTTTTATTACGATTTTGACTGGACATACCGGCTATCTAAATGTTGAAATACAAAGAGGGTATGTTGCCTAAAAGATTGCATTTCTATTTACATAATGACTGAAAACCACTGGACAGCTTGTTTTTAATTACGGGGGAGGGGTATGGAGAGACTTCTATCCCTCGCCAACAACTTTCTAAATATATATGTTGTATTATAGAGAATTATACAGGAAAATGCTCAAAAACCGAGTTTGTGTATTAACAATTTCCTGCGGGAAAGCTCCTGGACTCCCACTCTACAGAGAGGTGTTCCAAATCTTCGAAAGAATCGTCCCTAAATCCGCTCATACTCAAAACACGACATTTATATTAATTAAGACAAGAAGACACAAACATACATAAGAAAGAAACAATTCAATATGGCAAATCAAAATATAAACTAGGTGAACTTCTTTGAAGACACCTCATTTTAAAAAACAAAAGGTAGAAAAAAATAACAATGTCGGTTGTTGTCAACTTAGAGATCATTTCTACATAAGAAATAAAATCTTTTTACATCAATTACTGTGTATAAAAATGGATTTATTAAAGGTATTTAGCATCTACTCTCCCGTGACGGTATGTCTTGATCACTGAAAAACCAGAGGCGGTATGGCATACCACCGCATACCGTCTCACTTCGACCATTGGGTCTAACTAACTAAACTAACTACCTCTATGATACGCGGAACCCGGAGGTTCAATGCCACGTTCACAAAAGCTCTCCATTGACTTCTATCCTTAGCCAACTGGATCCAATTTCTACTTTGTATTACTATTTCTGCGAGGTCCATCTTAATACTGTCCTCCCATCTGCACCTAGGTCTTCCTAATGGTCGTTTTCCGATTGGTCTTTCAGTTAAGACTTTGAAAGCGTTCCTACCTTCTTCCATCCTGACTACATGATCTGCCCACCTGAGCCTCCTAGATTTCATGACCCTAACAATGTTTGGTAAACCGTATAAATTATGTAGTTCCTCGTTATGAAGTTTCCGCCATTCCCCATTCCCGTTCCTCTTGGGTCCGAATATTCTTCTCAGGATCTTGTTCTAAAATACCTTGAGTCTATGTTCTTCCCTCAGAATAAGCGACCATACAGAACAACAGGCATGATTATCGTTTTATATACGTATTTTAAGTTTCAAGTTCCTCGACAGAATTCGCGATGGCAAAAGGATTTGAACTGAATAATAACATGAATTCCCTGCTTTTAGTCGACATTTAATTTCTTCGTGAATATCGTCTGTTAATATTGATCCTAGATCCACTTTATCGAAAGTACTGCTTGATATTTTAACACATCCATAATTTACAGTATTATGATCTCGAAGGACTTCCATCGACTTCGCTCTATTATTTCTGGATTTCTCGGTCAGAGAGGTCACCTCTTAGGTCAATTCCAGTAACTCCAATTACCCCACAACGCTATGAACCTACTAAGACCAAGTGCGACAAAACCAGAAAACTTCAAAAGAAATTAAGAATTCTGAGCAGGAAGAATGAGAAAAGTTAGTTTTTCTCCATTAAGTTCCTGGTACTTGTTCACTACTTAAGTATGTTGTGCACTTTTTTTTTTTTTTTTTTTTTTTTTTTTTTTTTTTTTTTTTTTTTACAATCCCGATACTACCACCAAGTTTTGTAAAAGATAGCATAGTTCTTACGAAGGTTGCATTTATGGAATGATATTCCTTCTATCAGCATGCTTATACTGACATTTCAAATATCTCTTCAGAGTCCTTATTCTTCTTTTCTTAAACTTTTTCTTTCTCTTGTGGGATACAACATTTATTAGTCAGAATGCTCTAGGTCCGCTCTATTCTTATACTCTGCGAGGGCGTTTTTTTTTAAAGCGTGTAGCAGCATATTTACGAGTATATGTATTTCTTTTAAAAAAAATATTAACTGAAATTCTCTTAATTTTATATTGGTATAAAATACAATAATATTAGTTTTAGCTCTTAAAATTTGGAGGCTATCAATAATCTATATAAGGTGCATAAATTATAAAAGTGAAAAGAACTATGTTTATGACTTAACAACTCTTGAACCACCCGAGCGATCTCGATCAAATTTTCAACGTAGATGCAGTTCGGGTCTGGGATGGTTTATACCATTTCACTTTGAGGGTAGAACTTAGGAGAGAAGTGGAGAGGGGAGAGAGATATTTTTAAAAAAATGATCGAAAATGACCGATATTAGTGTCAAACTTATAGTTTCCGGGGTCGCTGTGATGACAGTGACACTTCCGATGCCGTTTAAATCTAAATTTTGTCCCATTACTACTTTATGTCCAAAAATGAAACGTATTCCCTCTGTGGGAAGAAGAGATATTCTGCTAGTATTTTATAATAAAACATAAAACATATAAAAACACACATAATATAAATCTAAGCGATTATAATTCAAATACAAACGAATTATTTGCTGAGCAAAACTGTATACGAGTATTTTCATTAAAATTCAACACGTGTTACAGTTTTACCAACTAACTCTTTGGCTTCATCAGACACTATGTGATACAGGATAACTGATGAAGCCAAAGAGTTAGTTGGTGAAACTGTAACACGTGTTGAATTTTAATGAAAATATATAGTTTTGCTCAGCAAATAATTAGTTTATATTTAATTATAACAAAGCAAAGCTTCTACTTATGGAAAAGATTACAATTTGTATAATCAATTAGTTCTATAATTATACATCTAGTTTAGATTCTCAACTATAGTGCCTAATATGCAATTGACTTTGAATTTATTTTTCCAGTCTTGTTTGGAGTAACGTTCAATCTAAGAAATTTTAAACAGGGAGAAGAGAGGTGTATGTGTTGTTGTAATGGGAGATTTCAATGTAGCAATACAGTTGTGGTAGAAAAACAGGAAAGTAGTGTTGTAGGCAAACATGTTTAGGCGAATGAAATGAAAGGGGAGAGATACTGAACAATTTTTGTAGACATGATTCAGTAATAATTGGAAATACTTGCCTCAATCATTACAAGAGAAGAAGATAAACAAGGAAATCCGCAATAGACGGTCGAAGATATCAAATAGACCATGTTACTGTATGATTCAGGACAGGCATCAAAATAGCTTGAAAAACCCAAAGACACTCCCCGGTTCCGATATTTTCTTTGATTATAACCTTGTGCTGGCCGAAGTAGATATTCAACTGAAAAGTGTAGGCAGAAGGAAAGTAAGCAGTAAGATACTGGATACTGAAAAGTCGAAAAACGAGGAAGTAAGAAAACTCTTTGTTGAAAAATTCCAAGAAAAATTATCAAAGGACGGAAGATTAAGTGCAGGCAGTAACAGACGTCAGGATCATGTTTCTTTCATCTAAATGTTTTGTGTATTAGTGAGTCCCGTTGCCCTTCAATTTATCATGAAGTTTTCCTGTAGATCATCAGTACTCATCAGCAAAATGCTCTGTGACGTCATCAACACTCATTCTTAACAACAAGGAAGCTTCTGAGGCCTAAGAGACTCTGGTGAGAAATTAAAAAAAAAATAGAACTCTTACCATTTAAAGGGCAAATTACTAAAAATAATACAAAAGCTAACCTCTTTACTTTCGCTCGTTTTTCATAAGTCAAAAGATATAATGGAATGTAACTTACCGCAATAATAGATAATGTTATTCTGTACCCGAAAATACGAATCGGAAGAATTTTTCAAGGTTGCCATCCATAGAAATTACAGTGTGGCCAGAATATGAATTACCCAAAAATCTAAGTTAAGGCAGCGATTCTTGGCTTCTTGTTAACTACTTTTTAAATAAATACAAACATTATTTTAAAAGTAGTTAACCAGAGACCAAGACAACATGATAGGCCATCAATTACGGTTGAGTTCATTTTTCTAGTCGCTGCCTTAAACTAGATTTTTGGGTAATCCATATTCTGGTCACACAGTAATTTCTATGGCTGGCAACACTGAAAATTCTTTTAATTCGTATTTTTGGTTGTAGAATAACATTATCTATTATTATGGTAAGTTACATTTCGTTATCTCTTTTCATTTACGAAAAACGGGCAAAAGAAAATGGTTAGCTTTTGTATCATATTTAGTAGTCTGCCCCCTTAAGAGAATGTCCAAATGATAGCAACTTTATGTAATAAGCAAAGGATTTGTAGAGTGTAAGCCTTGATCTGTTTCCTGAGTAATATTATTGAGAAAATCTTTGTATACTATTCTCTAAATTTTTATGTATAAACTCGATCCTGCTTAGTTGAGGTAGGTAGGCTTATTTGTGTATTTTAGAAGGCTCGTTGCTCAGTTTCTAGCTTCACGCAATTTACCATCCAGGGGGTCATAGCGAAAATTTGAATCATGATTTTATTTTTTAACAATAGTTGTTAAAAAAAAACAAGTACTACCCTGTGATTTTGGTTAAAATATCGTTGTGTTGAGTAGCGTTCTGTAATATTGGAAATCGAGAACAGAGTAGCTCTGTGTTATATTGGAATTTGTAAACAAAATCGCTGCTGAAATCGAGAATAATTCTACATTTGCTTGTTGATATTTTGACAGGCGATTTTCTGTTTTCGATATTTTTACTTTTGATATTGTGTCATGCAACCGCCAAAGGGTCTCGCGGGATTCCACTGCCCTAGGCCCGCAAAGGCTAAGGCTGCCTATATGTACAGTCAACGACAAAAATTCTTTCCTAACTAAACTAACTAACTAACTCAATGGCCTATGGAACCTGGAAGTTCAATGCCGCGTTCATGAAAGATTTCCACTGACTTCTATCCTTGGCCATCTGGATCCAGTTTCTACATTGTATTCCTATTTCAGCGAGATTCATCTTAATATTGTCTTCCCATCTGCGCCTAAATCTTCCCAATTGTCATATTCCGGTTGGTCTTCCAGCTAAAACATTGAAAGAGTTCCTACTTTCTTCCATCCTGGCTACATAACCTGCCCATCTGAGCCTCCTAGACTTGATGATCCTGACAATATTTGATAAACCCTATAAATTATGTAATTCCTCATTATGAAGTTTCCGCCATTTCACATTTCCGTTCCTCTTTGGTCCGAATATTCGTCTCAGGATGTTGTTCTCAGATACTTTCAGTCTATGTTCTTCCCTCAGAGTAAGCGATCATGTTTCGCAACCATACAGAACAACGGGCATGATTAACGTTTTATATATTTTAACCTTCAAATTCCTCGACAGAATTCGCGATGACAAAAGGTTTTGAACTGAATAATAACATGAATTCCCTGCTTTTAGTCGACATTTAATTTCTTCGTGAATATGGCTTCGGTCTGTTAATATTGATTCTAGATATTTGAAAGTATCTACTTTATCAAAAGTATTATTAGATATTTTAAGGCATCCATCATTTGCCGTATTACGATACCGACAAACTTCCATGTACATTAGTTTTCTCTGCATTTACTTCTAAACCTATGTCCCTGCAAGCGTTTAATAAGACCTCTGCATTTCTTTCTATTGTTCTCCTATCATACCCTATTAAATTTACATCATCAGCATTTGTCATAACCTGGTGAATCCCATTCAAGTCTAGAGCGTATTCCAGAACAAAGTTGAATAATAATGGCGGCAAACCCATCTCCTTGCTTCAGGTCATTCTTGACGTGAAAGCTCATGTACAAAAATTTTCTTACCCGGACTTTATTTTGGGATTCATTTAAACATATTTATTAAGATTTATATATATATCTTTATTAATCTAATTAGATTTTTCGGTATACCAAATTCTATAAGAATGTTGCACAATTTTTCTCTCCTTGTACAATGTTCGAGTCATAAGACTTTCTGAAATCAATAAATAGTTGATATACCGGGGTATTGTATTGCCACTTCTTTTCGAGTACCGGTATTTGTCGAATGGGAAATATTTGGTCGATATTTGTTCGATTTCTTCTAAATAGGCACTGATAATCTCCAATAATTTCATCTGTGTATGGTGTCAATCTTGCTAATAGAATGTTTGAGAGGATTTTATAGGACGTTGACAGAAGAGAAATGCCTCGATAATTATTACAGTCAAGTCAGTTTTATGGCCTTTCTTGTGTATTGGAACAATGATTGATTCCTTTCACTCTTGTGGCAATTCTTCCTTGTTCCAGAGAAGAAGAATGAATTTGTGTATCTTGTTCCACAAGTTTTCGCCTGCAGTAAAAATTAACTCAACCGGAATTTCGTCTACACCCGGAAATTTGTGTTTCTTTAATTTTTTTAAAATAGCGATTTCTACTTCTATTCGGTTAGGATCTTGAATATACGGTTCTGCGGTGTGTATTTCCCTTTCTCCATGCACATTAATTTTTGGATGCGTGTTAAGCAAATCGTCAAAAATTCTTTCCGTTCGATGAAATTAGTTTCCTAAATAACTTCAAAATGGAAGGACATTTTGAGTACAGATTTCAGTAAATTAAAAAGAATGTAATTTTCTGTACTTTCCAGCTATACTACCGTTATTCCCCAAATAATTTCTACCAAACGGAAAGAACTTTTGTAGCTGACTGTACCACCGCGACTGAGTGTTTTCGTTACGGTGCTACTAATGCTAGAAGGTGCTGAGGCTCTTGCTTATTGGCTAGCAGAGTAATTCGTGCGTTTGGTTCTGTTATGTCTCGCACCATTGCTCGTGTTCAACGTAAGTGGACGCGGCCGTATTGTTCTGCCCTATACTGAACACAATCAAATAAGAGGAAGGGACGCAAAAAATTTCTTGATCCCAGGAGAAAACGGGACAATAAATTCTCGGCTTCAAGGGCGTAATTCTGGGCTACTTCTAACACTGACATACGCAGTATTGTACTTGCAAAACAGGATGGATTTTCATCAAATTTTTAAAAGAGTGCAACATAAAACAGTCTATGCTTCTGTAAACATAATTCTAGGAAGAACGTTAAAACTAATCCTAACTTAATTGAGCTAGCACACGACAGAACCCACTTGTGGGTGTCTGCATCTGCGGTGTTGAACTTAATATTTACTTAAGAGATAGAATTGATTGGTTACATATTACGATATAGCTTTTTCTCATATCGATTCCATTTATCTTTCTTTTGCTCTTTTAACTATTAAAAAAAAAGGAAGGGATAATGTAATGAGACATGTATTAATACTTATAAGTGTTTTCTTATCTACATATGTTCGTGCGTCATTAACCCCTTTTCCTATCTGTACAATTTGTCATTTCATTCTGATAAACCACGTATAATCCCAATATGAGCCTCCACTCCGTCAAAAAAAAAAAAAAAAAAAAAAAAAAAAAGATAAGCATACAGATGAGCGGATATGAATTCATATGGGTTCTCCCCTTTTCTCTTATCATGTATATGCTCAACAAGCAAAGTTATTAATATGTGTCTCGCTATTAGAAAGGTTCTAGTGATCCTATATTAAATATTATATGCTTTAGTAATAATAACTTCACATGTTTTCGTGTTCATTTGATGCGTATAAGTAAACGAGCACCGATCACTCAAACGATAGCACAGAAACACGTAGGAAAGGAAAGTACTTAGTATTGATTGACGTATAACTTTGGGTTTGTAGGTATTTTTTTTTTAAAGGAACTTTATTTATTAAGAAAGGAAATATACAATAAACCTAATTATTACTCTGAACTTCAACTTCCACAACATTCATTCAACAAACAGTGGAAATCCCATGGTGCTGTAATATAAAAAATTTAAATATATTAGCAGGTTACAATTAAAAAAGAGACAAAGAAAGAAGGAAAAAAGATGCAAATATCCTACGGAGATTACAAATCCAAATTTCCTATGTTGTATTGTATTTGATGATAATTATTTAAAGGGAAATCGGTGTCCTATAGATTTCCCACATTTTATTTGACGATAACACAGCCACATACACACTGAAATAATAATAATAATAATAATAATAATAATAATAATAATAATAATAATAATAATAATAATAATAATAATAATAATAATAATAATAATAGAAACGTTCTGTGCTCCGGACCCCACGGTATGGATTCGAAGTATTTTGTTAAGCCAAATCCAAATTTCGAAACCCCAGAATGATCGATCATGTCATTTTTTTATGGGAGAAAAACACAACCGATTTTGGATAGGGAGGACACACGTTTTTCACCTATAAAATAAAATTGACACGGCCAATCGTTGTGGGGTTTTGAAATTTGGATTTTGTGCAACAAAATATATCGAATCCATACTCTGGGGTCCTGTACTCAGAATTTTTATTTATTTATTTATTTATTGGTTGTGAGGGGCTGTGTAATTATTTAAAGAGAAATCTTGTTTGCACACTGTGTTTTAAACCACTCTTCCACTTCATGAATGGCGTCGTCTGTGTTGTCAAAATGGCGACGACGCAACGGATTCTCCATTTGGGGAAACAAGAGAAGTCACTGGGTGCGATGTCGGGAATATAAGGCGGATGTTGCAATACCTGGAAGCCACACGCCCTTGCTTTGTCGACAGCAACTTGAGATGAATGAGCTTGTGCTTTTGAAAAGGTATTAGCAAACGAAAAACCCAGTGCGCAGTTACCTTAGACTGTGAAATTTGTCATCGATAATTTTCCACACACTACCATAACTGAGACCAGTCTCATTCATAATCGTTTGGATCAGTGATATATCCACACACCCCTAACATCCCTCAGCATCCCCTATAATTTTCGGACACACCTCGGAAATAAATTCCTCACAACCCCCAACTGGTTCGATATTAATAATCTTGCTATTTTAGTTGTTAAAACATTTTGAATTCTTGTTTTTAAGTGTCAATAGAATAAAACAACTTACTTTCGGCAAGATACATTTTCAAGCAAAGCATGCAACGCAAGATTAAATGAAAATCAACCCTTTACACAGCTGCGATTAATGTTCATGTTTAATGCATTTTTCCACTATGTTCTATCCATTTTAGGACAATTTGCTTTTTGGAATATAAAATCTGCATAGTCACTTCTACACTTGAGCTGAATTTCAGGCATCTCCCTGTTTTTGAGAAAAGTGGGGGATTTTTTTTTCATTGATTTTCCATTGACATAAAAGTTGTTTCGTGCTTTTTTTTTTTTTTTACTATGTTCAATACATTTTAGGATAATTTGCTTTTAGAATATAGAATCTACATAGAACTGTCTACATTTAAGCTGAATTTCAGCTATCTCCCCCGAAATCTGTTCAGATCATTGCAACCGGATAGGCTCTTTCCAATTTCGCTGCAATTGGAACGGGAAATCTTAAAAAAAAAAAAAAAAAAAAAAAACATAGCTTTTTGGTCTTTTGTTATTGCTGTTTATGATGAGTGCTACCATACACCCCTAACACCCCTCAGCATCCCCTATAATTTTCGGACACCTCTCGGATATAAATTCCTTACAACTCCCAACTAGGGGGGTGCAATATTAATAATCTTGCTATTTTAGTTGTTAATTCTTGTTTTTAAGTGTCAATAAAATAAAACAACTTACTTTCGGCAAGATACATTTTCAAGCAAAGCATGCAACGCAAGATTAAATGAAAATCAACCCTTTACAGAGCTGCGATTAATGTTAATGTTTAATGCATTTTTCCACTATGTTCTATCCATTTTAGGACAATTTGCTTTTTGGAATATAAAATCTGCATAGTCACTTCTACACTTGAGCTGAATTTCAGCCATCTCCCTCTTTTTGAGAAAAATGGAGGAATTTTTTTTTCATTGATTTTCCATTGACATAAAAGTTAATATTTCGTGCTTTTTTTTTTTACTATGTTCAATACATTTTAGGATAATTTGTTTTTAGAATATAGAATCTACATAGAACTGTCTACATTTAAGCTGTATTTCAGCTATCTCCCCCGAAATCTGTTCAGATCATTGCAACCGGATAGGCTCTTTCCAATTTCGCTGCAATTGGAACGGGAAATCTAAAAAAAAAAAAAAGAAAAAAAGACAACAACGAAAACCATAGCTTTTTGGTCTTTTGTTATTGTTGTTTATGATGAGTGCTATCATATTTTAAAATCATCTGGAGATAGATTTTTTTTTTTTTTTTTTTTTTTTTTGCGTGTGATTATTGTGTTACATTGTTATATTTCTTAATATGGCTGGAAAATTTATGCACAACTGGTTGTTAAAATGAAAGAGGAAGAATATTTGTGACACACATAACCCATCAAAGAAAGCTAAAGAAGGGGACCTAAAAAAAAGATAATGTACATAAAAGAAAATATTTTCGGACTAACATAGTATACCACATAATGGGTTCTATTGTACTTTTGGCGCACCATATTTTGGAAGATGTACAGGCAGGGACGGTTTTAGAAGAAAACATCTAAAAAGCATTTATTAAAAAAAAATATGAATAAGTGCGAGTATAAATGCCATTTTATCTTTCAAATGGATTTTTCTTTACTACTTTACACAATTTTAAACATATAAAGCTACACTGTTGACCATCTATATATTAAAATGCTAAATTTATATGTTTGTGGTCAAGGAAAGTTTATATGTTTGTGGCCAATCCTTTCGACATTGAGTTCTCGGGAACCTTAGGCCATAGAAAGATGCCGTTTTCACTGATCGATTCCAAATTTTGTGTAGATTTTTCAGTTCTAATTGAATATTTTTAAAATAACCGTTATTTCTTTATTACATTTTTAGGGGTAAACTGAAAGTGTTGAAATTTTAAAAAAGTATAGCATAATTCCTACGAGTTATACATTCCAACACCACAAATTTGAATAGGGGTTAGTATGTCTCTCCGGTGTTTGTTTTAGGGTCAAATGATAATGAAACCGAAGTTTAACCATTTCTCCAGTCTAAGATGAATCTTTATTGTTTGGAGTGTTTTACCCAATAAAAACTATACAGGGTGTTTAATAAGTAATGGTCATAAATTAAACCGTAGATAGTACACGCCAAAACTAACAAAAAATCTTAGTAAACATGTGTCCGCAAACGCTTCGTAACGGAGATAGGGACTGTCGAAAGTGTGGGAAAATGAAGTTTAGAGACGACTATCTCAAAAAGTATGAATCGGACAGAGGGCGGTCCATTGAATGACTATCGAAGTCAGACCTGCGCTATGCAGAAATGCATGGTTGAGAACTCTGCAATGCGCGCGCAAGGGATTCCCCAAAGAAGCGGAGGGATTCCCGGAAAATTGTCCAAGGAAAGGGGGCTCGAGATGAACATCGAGGGCGAATCTATTCACCAGTAATTCAAAGGTCGTGGTACCAGGTCGAAAGCTACTAAAAGATACAAAATGGAGGACAATGTTTACGTGCCGTGTGTGGTTGCATAACCAGCAGGAAATGAGAGAGGCAGTCAAAGAAAGGTGGTGGTGCATGTTCTGAACTACTTCAGAGCACATTCCTACGACGAATACACAAGTACGGAGTAGTCCTTTACTGTACCAATACCAAGGTAAAACAAACGATGCCCGAAAATGAATGGAGTGGCCGAAAGGAACACTGGTAGAACATGTAAGCCAGCTGGAGGTACTGAATCGGGGTTGCAACAGACGTTGAGCTCACCTTGGGTGCATGATGTTGCGGGTTCAAATGCACTGAAGTGGCCACTGAGTGCAGTGGTTCGGATCCAAGATTTTCCAAACCGTAGGTCCCATCCTTCGAAGCTCCTAAGCTCGTTTAAAGCAACAATAACTCAATCAATCGAGCGCCTGTAGATTGCTCATTATTTGGTTCATCCCCTGTACGTATACGTAAAGAAAAAACTGTGCACGCAGTTCTTGTCAATCAGCTGGTAAGCCAGGAAATATGGAATGGAAGAACAGTACATTGTTTCGATTACAGACGTGAATTGGAAACACGTTTGCCTTTCCACGTTTGTTTATTATGTTGCCTGAATGGTTCTGCTACAGGTCTACATGCTTTCGTCGTACCGGAGTTGTCGCTTGGGAGAATGATTCAGAGTGTAGGGGTTCGTTGTCTTCACTTGTCTTTCTCGCCTACAGTGAATGTAGTAGTTCTGTGTGTTGAAGAGGTGTCAAATGCGCGTGCCTTTACAGTGTTGTGGATGTACTTACTTCACCGTATTGAGGGGAAAGGTGCAATAGTTTCAGTAGTGTTGCAAAGCTACGGGGATACTATTTGTGGAGTGTTAATTAGTGCTATTAGTGTGTTGCTAAATTATTGTTTACCTTGCCATTGATACAATGTACAGTAATATTGAGTATGCTGACATGCACTTTATGTACGGCAAAGCAAACGGGAATGCGGTAGAGGCCACTAAGTTATATCGCTAGACTTTCCCTACGAGACAGCAACCAGAAAGAAGAACATTCATCAGAATACATCAGCGGCTACGAGAACATGGGAGCTTTACACATTGTTCCAGGCTGGGAAGGCCAAGGACAGTACGTACCCCTGAATTAGAAGAACGCGTGCTACAGGCAGTGGACGAAAACCCAGGAATTAGCACAAGACGTTGGGACTTGCCGAACGCGTATCCAATGCTCTCGTATGGCACATTCTCCATGAACAGCAGCTGTACCCATACAATCTGCAACGTGTCCAACCTTTGACCCCCACTGTCTTTCAGGCGAGAATGCAGTTTTGGCAGTGGCTTCGCAGAGAAATTACTGACAATCCTCATTTCACTGATGACATCCTATTTACTGATGAAGCACAATTCACCCGGGATGGCATTGTAAACTTTCACAATTCTCATGTATGGGCCCCTGAGAATCCACATGCAATAGTGGAGGTAGGACATCGGCTTAGGTTTTCCTTAAATGTGTGGGTAGGACTCTTAGGTGATCAGCTCGAAGGACCATTCTTTCTTCCTAATGCATTAACTGGGATCTCATATTTCCGATTTCTCCAACATGATTTGCCGCGTCTACTCAAAGATATATCTCTCGATAGGCGTCCGAGACTGTGGTTTATGCATGATGGAGCGCCAGCACATTTCTTTAACCGTGTCAGAGAACATTTACATGCCCAATTCGGACGAAAGTGGATAGGACGTGGGGGTCCTATTGCTTGGCTACCGCGCTCCCGGGACTTAAATCCTTTAGATTTCTTTCTCTGGGGCCATGTGAAATCGCAAGTTTATTCTACCCTTGTTGCAACATTAGAAGACCTTCGAGAAAGGGTGGAACAATGTTGCGGACATATTCAACAGGATGCCGACATGTTATCACGAGTACGTGAATCTTTGCAAAGACGGGTACGAGCATGCATTCGCATGAATGGACATTTACCTTCCATAAATCTTCCAACATTTACTTTAATGATAGAGGTAAGTAAATTTCTCATGCATCTCTTCAGGGGTTACACATCTGGGTATTTACTGTTTACCTTATGATTAATACTGTACACATTACTAACATGACGATTTCTGTTTGTTGATATGGACAAACGCGACATGTCTATCATATTTTGTTTGTTGTAATACTCTTACGCGTTCAACATGCGGAATGTTTCAGATTCGTCTCCCACATACTCGAATGTTGTCATGCTTTTGCCATTGCAATCCAGTTTGCGGATATTCGTTACGTTAACTGCTTAACACATAATGTTTCATCAGTGCCTTGCATACCGTTTGATTTACCTAAGTGCTGCCACACTTGTACGTATGCATTAGTTGTCGGAATTCTTCATGGAGCCATTTACAACGTACATCACCCACTTCGATTGCCTCTCTCATTTCCTGCTGGTTATGCAACCACATACGGCACGTAAACATTGTCCGCCATTTTGTATCTTTTTGTAGCTTTCGACCTGGTACCACGACCTTTGAATTACTGGTGGATAGACTCGCCCTCGATGTTCATCTCGAGCCCCCTTTCCTTGGACAATTTTCCGGGAATCCCTCCGCTTCTTTGGAAAATCCCTTGCGCGCGCATTGCAGAGTTCTCAACCATGCATTTCTGCATAGCGCAGGTCTGACTTCGATAGTCATTCATTGGACCGCCCTCTCTCCGATTCATACTTCTTGAGATATTCGTCTCTAAACTTCATTTTCCCACACTTTCGACAGCCCCTATCTTTGTTACGAAGCGTTTGCGGGCACATGTTTACTAAGACTTTTTTATTAGTTTTGGCGTGTACTATCTACGGTTTAATTTATGACCATTACTTATGAAACACCCTGTATATCACTGACATTATGATTAATTGCGTGTTTAATGTGTTTTCTTATTACATACTGCATGCAAGAAGAAAGAAAACAATGATCATACATGAATTAGAAATTAGAAATTCCAACCGGAAGCAGGGTCAAATCTTACAGTGTGCGAGATATTGAAAAAGTAATTAAAAAAAACTCCTCTTTATGATATTCCTTGCCAGTTTTATCAAGACGTCCTTCACTTGTGTCTGTAAAGGGATATGTACATTCATGTCCAAAATGATTGTCGCATATCTATAACTGTCTTCTTGTAAGAATATAATTTAATATTGATTTTGCAGAGTACTTTCAATACTGATAGAATAATATGTGTATAATCGGGAAATGTATATTTGCGGTAAATTTCATAGGAAAAGAATTATAAATACGAAAATTAGAATGAGTAAAACAAAATGTTGCTAAATGGACAAGAAAGCTTTATTTTCGTTTTATTGTTCCTATTTACTGCTCTTTTGACATGAAATTTGCCACATACATGTCTTTGCCGATTATACACATACTAGTAGTATACAACATATTTATAGACATGCGACAATAATTTTGGACATGAGTGTACATATGTTGTGAAGAATGAGAAGGAGATTCATGCTCATATGTGAATGATGCTCTGTGTAGAGAGCGCAGGTTCAGTTAGTTTTTAAAAATATTTTACAGATCTTTGTTTTATCTGTTTCAAAATATCAAGGATATCTTTTGAGTCCAGTTTCTTCCTTTCCAATGTATTTGCAAGAACTGAAATGAAATTATTTATTTCTATTTCTACAAGTATTTTTCTCGAATTGATAGAAAATTCAGACAGTTTCGTTACGGAGAAAATCCATTTGCATGCTTATTTTTACTCTTAAAAAAATGGGGTGTCCAGACAAAAGAAGAACATATTAACTCTATGTGTACATCACATCAATCCGGCCTTATGCTCACTTAATTAAACGTTCACTTCGTGAGATTAAGATTTACTGAGCGTAATTTCCAAGCTTGTAAGTCCCAATCTCATGAGTTCACACATTTGCTATGCCCTGTTGTCATTTTCCACATCAGCTTTCTTCGCAATTCTTCCATTGGGATCTTCAATCCTAACACACTTTTCTGAGTTTCTTCTCTATTATCTAAATCTATCTCGCTATTGATACAGCAATCATCTATGGTGCGAAGAGTTGCTAGTTCCAAAGAGTGTACAGTGAAACCTGTCTTCAGCGGAATCGAGCGGGACTCGCAAAAATTTCCGTTAAAGACAGGTTTCCGCTTAATGGAGATAGACCTTTCCGTTAAAAAAATATATATATGCTTATAACGGACATAATGAGAAAATATATTGATGTACGCAACTTGTTCAATTACAGTACTTTTTCCTTCTACGGATTAATACCCCCCCCAAAAAAAAACTTAAAATAAACACAAAATATGCTGTGCACACTTTCCTTTATTTTTCCTAATAGTCAAGCAGGATTTTTTTTTTTTTTTTTTTTTTTGCATACATTGCTACTACTTGGCTGCGGTATACTTCAGGACACAGAAAAGCTTTTTCTGGAATTTTGAAAGTCCTCTGAACTCTTTCCTCCTTGTTTTCACGACACGTGATGGAGATATATAACTTCTGCTTTACCTCAATTCCTTTTCTCCAGAACTTTGTTTTGTCAGTTTTCTTCTCATTTTTGTTGGATGTCGCTAGTTGCTACACAAGCGGAACAGAAGTACGCCTACAAAGAAGACTGACAGCTGACATGCTACGTAGGACTAGCGAAAAATTGTGGGAGCTGAATATGAGTAGTGATTGACGAAGGTCAACACTGCCCATAAAGATTTAACAAAAGAACAAAGTATTTATCGCAGACAGTATATATTTACCCTCTCACAGGATGTTTAAAAATTTTCTAAACGATGTAGTCTGAAACTCAGAATTTTCCGTTAAAGGTTTATTTTGCTTTCCGTTGTCCGCATAACACAGTTTCCGCTTAATGAAGGAACTTTTACATGTCTTTTACTCCAAAATCCATGGGACCATGAAATATTTTCCTTTAAGACAGTTTTCCGTTTAATAAAGGGTCCGTTGAAGGCAGGTTTTACTGTATTTAGTTGTTGGAATGACGAGTAAATTCAATCTCCCGTTTCCCTAGCAACTGCCTTTTCTTACCTTTCTTCCTTCAAACACTTCAAAGATATTGAATTTAAAATGCCCTAGAAAATAGTTGGTTGATTCACTTAAACAATTATCAGAATCGATTTGGTTATTTGAGGTTTACTTGAGAAATCCCTTTTCCATTGACCAAAAACTGATACATAGAAGTCAGAAATTCGTTTCATCCACCCACTCCAGCCAACTATTAGTTGTTATTGTATTTCACAATATTACGCATACGCGTATAAGTAGTTATTGGTATAATCTTAATCCGGTTAAATAACATTAAGTGAAGTTTTACATAAAATATTTAGTTGATTTCATTTCATGAGATGCCTGAAAGCTCTTAATGACGTTCATTTTCAAGAACTAATCACTGAAGAGCAACTTCAACTTAATAATCAGTTAGTTGACCAATAAAAAATACATATTGAAATATCGGTCTTAGGCAGTGTGTGGAGTTAGAATCCCATGTTGTAGAAAATATACCAATAAACTAACCACGAGGAAACAAAAAAATATTTATAAAAGTCCTTTTCTTTGACTTTACTCTTAGAGGGCACGGTAGCTCAGTGATTGAGTGTTTATGTTTGGTGCGTGCAGTCCCTGGTTCATTCCTCGGCCAAGTAAGTTTGTAGTGGATAACATTGTATCCGCGGGTTTTCTCGGGTTCCCCTCTCACATTCTCATTCTACTAATTCTCCCATCATAATTTACTTGTCTAAATCATCCTTCTCCCTTAGCCTAACAAGCAGAATGGTGGGACGTTAAACTGAAAGATTTCATTTCATTTTTACAACTATATGGGTATAAGTTATATATTTAAAAAGAAAACTCGAATAGAAAAAAAGTGAGACCAAACTCAGACACTTTTGTGCAATAGTGAAGTAATAATTTCGTTACTGTGTGCATTCAATTAGGCATTTAAGAATAGCAAAGCGGATTACTAATTAATATTACACTAACTATTACTTGGATAGTTTGGATAGTGTTTTTTTTTCACGAACTACTCACAATGATTACATGTTTCTATATTTGCTGGAAGTTTTTTTTTTTTTTTTTTTTTTCAGCAAGTTATCTGAAGAAATATTTTGGTTTAGTTCACTTTTCGCCGATGTAACACGAAATGTCTGTGTCATGTGGAAAACTACATGAGGGATAGTGACGAGTTTTTATTATTATTATTATTATTTTTAATGTTTCATTTTTCACTATAAACTTTCTTTATTTGCTGTAAACAATCAAGTATTAAACACATTTAACTCATTACAGCAATTTGTCGAGTGAGACTCGACATTTAATTTTGTTTATATTAGCCCGATGTCGAATTAGACTCGACATACTTTCCGTGATTGATTTTGAAGGAGTATTTAGTTGCTTGTTTTTATTACTACATTTTTCTAAACCGTGATTTTCACCCCCTGTTTTAACAAATGATATTAATGTAATAAGCTCTAACTTGGAAAATATCTTATTATATACGAAACGCTATAATTTGATAAATTAATTTCAGACCAGTTCAGATAAGCTCTAAATATACTTACTTATAGTGCTTCAGAAGGTTAATGAACGGTTAAGATTTAAAGAGGCAGAAAATTGTTTGGGAAGCTGAGTTCCCATTTACCACCCCACTCCCGTGTCTAGGCCCCTGTTGTTACTCCATAAGCTTTCGTTAACTTATAAGTCATGCACAATCTAGATTTTGTATTTAGTATTCATAAAATGCCATGAAGCGCTGTAGGAAGAATTTATTTTTCTGGTAATTCATTGGTAATGCAACAGTCGTCAAATAAGAAGCCTGGCTTCAATTTCCTGCTACTTAAACGATAAAAGTTCTTTATACAGGGTGCCCCAAAAGTAGGTATATACCCTTGCGTTGATCAAGTATAACATTCTAGCTTATAGGTTTATTTTCTTCGGCTGTTGCGAGTTTAAGATATAAGTAAAAACACATTAAGGGTCTTCACTACAGCAAAATTAAACTACCACTAAGTTTAGAGTTTTTCTGTAATATCTTCAAAACAAATAAAAGTATTCGAAAAGCAGAAACGTAGTGAACTAGACAATACGATTTTGCATGTGATACCGTTATCAACTTATCTATGTGCTTTCGATTTGCAACTGTAGATAGATTTAGCATTTTTTGCGGGTTCTGTAAATAACGGCATATCAAAAGCAGACAGGTGAATAGTGGTAAACGTATCATATGGAAAATAGTATTGTCTAGTTCATTACGTTTCTGCTTTTCGAATATTTTTATTTATTTTGAAGAATTACAGAAAAACTCTAAAATTAGCGGTAGTTTAATTTCGCTGTAGTGAAGACCCTTAAGAGCAAATAGTAAAGAAAGTAAGTGTACCTGATAAGAAATTATATAAAAATCAATGAGTTGATCAGTATGGGATTGTATATCTACTTTTGGGCCACCCTGTATATTTTTACCTTCCAACGACCAATTAGGTAGAACTGTTCACCCTTATTAAACAATACGACCTAAGTATTTCCAGTTACAAGTGATTATCCAATTCTAAGATATAATGTTTTCAACGAACTTAAAAAAAAAAAAAAGTTCGTTACTGAATTTTCTGTCTCTCTGTGTGTGTCTATTATTTGGGATGTTTTCAATTTTGAGCCCTCCATTCGATAGAGTATCAGAAACTATCTGAGAAAGGGATAGAATTTTTCGAGTCTCACTTACTGTTCCCGAGATATTGGCCAAGAAAGTTTCGATTTCGGGAGATTTAAAGAGCCATATCCCGGGAACCGTAAGTCACAGAGAGATGATATTTTGCGAATTTTTCAATTTTAAGCCCTCCATTTTGAGCATGAGTGTTTCGTAAAACAACATATCGTAAAACATTTTAACATAACTCTTAAACAAAACATTTAGAAAAAAATTTAGTACTCAAGGAAATTATAAATGGATACATATATTACAATAATTGTTTAATGAGTATAATGATAAAGTATAAATATATAGAACAATTGGTATAAAGCCTGTAAAAGTTAATAACTAAAATTAATTATTTTTAAGTTTGTTCTGGCAATGCTCTTTGAGTATTCTCATTTTAAAAAAATGAACAAAAAACAAGTTGGTAAATAAAAACATTATTAAAATATATTTTCATATGGAGATTTGATTCCACTTTATAATGAAAAACTTTTCTTTGAATTTGAATAAGTTGGTGTGACTGCATAACTCCTAAAAATAATCTTGATTGTTAGAAGAGAAGATCAAATATAGATTGGCAAGGCAACGTTTGAACATTTTTTAAAAATCTTTGCACACTTTTTTCATTTACACTTACAATACTGTAGAATTTATGGTGGTATTAGAGACAAGAACAGGTAGGTTAAGGTTTATTTGAATATCGTGTCAAGAGAGAAAAAAAGGTAACACAGGAAAGAGAGCGAGAAAAGAAATTTAAATATATCCCCTCAAACAATGTAACTTAATAAAAAAAATGAAAAGAAAAAAGGCAGAATAATAGGGAGAATTGAATGTTATATTTGAAAAGTCCCATAACCAAGCTGATGCGAATCGCCCAACCAAATTTCCGGGCTCCACATCTCACTGAACATTCTCTCTCTCTGTTTGTCTGTTAGAAGCCTGATTGTGCTATTGTTCATCCTCCACCTTCCACCCACCCACCCTTCACCAACTGTTCTGCAGTCTCCAAATACAAACACGCACTGTGAAGTTAAGTGTGGTCAATTGAAAAAGAAATTTACTTTTGTTAAGAGATACTTGTATTTCCTGTATTTTTATACACTTTATTTGCTACAAGTAGTATGCGCATTAGTGTTAGAAATGAAATGAAATATTTAAGATTTACGTCCCACGAATACGCCGGCTAGGCTAAAGGAGACGGTGATGAGAAGAATTTAAGGAAATGGTGGAATGAAGAAAGTGTGAGGAAACGGGAGAACCTCGAGAAAACCCTCGCACACGGCGTTTGTCCACCACCAAGTCCACTTGGCGCGAGCTGAAATCGAACCAAGGACTCCAGAGGTGAACGCTCTACCACTGAGTCATCGCGGATGCGTTACTATTAAAAGTCAAACAACAATGGATAGGATGTGCTACTTAATAATGAACATATTTTTCATTTTCTGTAAATAAATAAATAAATAAATAAATACATAAATAAATAAATAGTATATTTCAACAGAATAAGAACTATTAACTCCATCAGCATGGTAAAAGAATGATGTAATTTTTTAACATCATAAAAATTCGTTTTTCTCGAAAACTACGCATGAGAATTTTTCTTCAAGCGTCATTTTGTTCAGCTCAGTATGATCTTTGGATTGATATACAGGGTGTTCATTTATTATGTAGCCAAAATCCACTGGTGAAATCCTCACACCTAAACAATGAACAAAAGTCCATATGAACATAGGGCGAAAACCACGCTGTTTCAAAGTTACGAGATGCCGAAATCGAGAAAGTTGTAACTTTGAGGCTACCTAGCTCGAAAACTATGAGAGATATCAAAGGTAGTTAAAGAAATATTAGAGGAACTAGTACACTGTGTATGTAAATAACCATATTTTAGAGGTGGGTTGTACCTGCGCACATGATTTTAGAGAGAGAAGTGTAAAGGCGGAACCTATATCGCATCTACCGCTAATAAAATCCGTTGTGCGGATACGTCTCTACCCTGAAACATGGTTATTTAGATAGGCAGTGTACTAGTTCCTGTAATATTTCTTTAACCGCCTTTGATATCTCTCATAGTTTTTGAGATAGGTAGCAGCAAAGTTACAATTTTCTCGATTTCGGCATCTTGTAACTTTGAAACGACGCTGTTTTCGCCCCATGTTCATATGGACTTTTGTTAATTGTTTAGATGTGAGGATTTCACCAGTGAATTTTGGTTACAAAATAAATGAACACCCTGTATAAAGTTTTAAGAGTTAATGGTGGTTTTGAGCTTTTACCTTATTAATCATAACCGTATTTTGTCATATTGCTAGCGTCACAGTTAAGAGATTTGTGATGAAAAAAAAAATAAATCAATGTAAACATATTTTAAGCGCGAAGATTTCTTGGAACAAAGTTACTGCATAATACAGAGTGATTCTTTTTAAAACGCACTGATTTCATTTGGGTCTAGAATTTGTAACTAATGTCCGATTTTCATACGGTTTGTGGCAAATAATCAAGTAAGGATGGGAGATTTGTGGGACTATGTTTACTGGTTTATTTCCGGGGTAATATCGGCCACCCCTCAAGAAAAACAGCAAATATTCGCCAGTGTACCTTGCAATTGGAATGAGGTTTTGGATTTTTGAAGCGAAATTGCAGAATACAAATTAAGTGTTAGTGGTGATACCCAAAAATCCCATGTTGAATGGCTACAGCCGATTTCTTGCGACAAACAACGGAGAGATTTCTTGGGCGACCTAAGGAGTCGATAAATGACATTTTCCACGAGCTGCCTTTAGGGTACGATGCTTCCCTGTCTCACTCAGAAGCGATCCTGTTTCTTCTAATTTATTTGTTAGCGACCATAGGTATGTTATGTTACTATCTGGGGCAGAACGTGAGGCAAATTTGTTTTTTAAATGACCTTCGCGAAGCAACAACAGATTCGGTTTACCAATAACTTCTAACGATAAACTCATGTTGTTCCAAAGAGTACAATATTCTCACTGTGTTCTGATTATATTCACACAATAGCACAGAATTGTACAGCGCAATTCCCAATACAACGGCCCAGTTTCATATTTCTTATTCTTATTGATCTTGGCGAGGTTTCCATGTACGAAGAAAACTCAAATCTAGTCACACCACACCGCACTTGATTCCAATTGTAAGGTACACTGGTGAATATTTGCGGTTTTTCTTGAAGCGTGGCCGATATTACCCCAGATGAATTTAAACCAGTAAACATGGTCCCATAAATCTCCCATCCTTCCTTGATCATTTGCCACAAACCGCATCAAAATCGGACTTCTGTTAGAAATTCTAAACCCAAATGAAATCCGTGAGTTTTTTTTTTTAAATCACCATGTATTATGTTAACAAAGTAATTCAATACGCAAAGAGTATTTGATGAGCTACCTGACTGTATTGGTACTGTCATTTTGTGCAATCTAATGAGGCTAAATAAGAAACCATATATAGTTTTCGTGGCTGTGATTTTTCTTCGTAATGTTGCAGCACAAAACAAACTACAAAGGAAAACACGTTAGATACATTAGACATTTAAAATAAAAGGGATAAAATAGTTGAGGATGGACTTAGAAGATCAGAAAATGAGAATAGAATGAAATTATGTAGATTAATCAATAAAAGTGACAGAACAAGGAGATTACTAAGTAATTAGAGAAGCAAAATAAAACCCTGACATGAGTTATCGTAACGGTAGAGCAATAGTGAAATAGTTCATGTAGAAATTAAGTGAGCATTCAGTGAAACAAAATGAGTACTTTGGTAGAACATGTAAGCAACATGTGCATTAGTGCCGCAAACGAAAGGAAGTCCGTAAAGCTCACATAAACAGATATAGTTTATGAAGAAACATGTTTTGTTTTCTTGCTGAGACTAATTTCAGCATGTTTGGTCCGGTAGAAAGACAATAGCACTTCATAAACCTGCAAGATAACAAAAATAATCAATTTACAATAAACGTACAATAACACAAAGAGAGAAAGAAATACTGTAGGCATATTGCGTTGAATGGAGACAGTGAACATATTTGTAAGGAGTTTTTTTTTTTTCCCTCCGTCCATCCCGGAGACAGAAAATCTAAAGAACAACTATATGGATAGTGTTCCCCTCAATGATGGAATGGGTCATGGGTCATCGGGTCACTTGGGCTACGACTTTTGTACAGATCATAAAGGTCTGGGCTCGCTTTTCAGACTCATTCTGACCCGGTGTTCCAGTCACACCCAATAATCCGGACTGACCTAGAGACCTAGACAGACCCAATGATTCCGATAGAAGTGATGACCCAGACAGACCCGATAATCCGGACAGATTCGGAGATCCAGACAGATCCAGTGACACATCAGTCAAATCCTAACAGACCGGGTGATCCAGTCAGACTTGATGATTTGGATAGATCTGGAGATCCAGATTCGGTGACTCAATCAGATAAGAACAGACTCGGTGATCCAATCAGATTCGATGATCTGGACAGATCCGGAGATCCAGACAGACCCGATAACTCAATCAGATCCGATGATCTGGACAGATCCGGAAACCCAAACAGATCCTCTGACCCAGTCAGATCCGGACAGAACCGGTGATTCAGTCAGACCCAATAATTCGGACAGACCCAGACAAACCTGGTGATCCAGTCAGATATGATGGTCCAGAAAGACTCGGTGACCCAGTTAGACCCGATGATCCCGTTTTCAGAAACATAATTTCGTGTTTATTCGCCTTCCCATAAGCGTAGAGAATCCGGGTTCGATTCCCAGTGGGAGCTCATGTGGTTGGGACACCACGCTAAGCTATAGGTTCATGTCTCAAATAGCCTCACTGCTGGAAAGGACGCTAAACTCAAAATGAAATAAAATTAAATCAAATCGTTTCCCTATACGTGGTTTTTGAACATAGTCTATATAAAAACAACTAACAAAACATATTTTGGGGCAGCGGTATAGCGACAAGGTTTACAGGTCTATTAAATTTTGACAATCCCTTATAAAATAAACACGTACTTCGCGTTTTCTGTAATTCTGACGCGTTTATATTCTGATAAACCTTGCAGTTATTATAGTTATCCTTCAGTGCAATATTTGACACACACAGATGGAAACAAAAAGCGAGAAAGAAAAATATATTTAGTGAAAAGACAATGAGAGACAAGAGGAACGTAACTCCATTTTAGTAGGTTTACAGGCGAGAGGACAAAAATATTATTTTCTTAGAGAGATGTGATTTTAATAAAATGGTAATTGAGCTACATTACAACAGATGATCAACAAGGAAAACAGATGGCGTTACGTTCCATTTACACCAAGGGGGGCTTTCAAAATTATGTACAAACATGAAGAAAACGAAAACCGCATTTTTGGAGTTACGTTCCTCTGGTTCTTATTCGACGATTACAAGCCTCACATATAGTACTACTAGCCCATGTTCATGAAGACGTTTCGTCACCAATTCATAGAGTTCATTCATGATTCTTGAATCTTTATAGGTGATCGGGTTTGCTGGTCATGAGTCTAACTGCGTCTGGATCTTCCGGCCCATGGGTCACGAAGTTCGCGAACCATCCCATCACAGTTGCCCACAAGATGAATGAGACAAAAGCTAAGGTTTTCTCGTCTTCTCTAGTATCGTTTTGTCGAATTTTCGTCTCGTCTCAATTCTGGGAAAGTTTTTCTCAAAATTTATCGTCTCGAAATTTTTCTCGCTTCGTTTCGTAAATTTATGTCCTGATTTTGTTCCTAAATATCATCTAGAAGTTATCAGGATCCTTTCACAACACTAGAGGTACATGAAAGGTATTATAATAATTAAACCATGTTTATTAAGAGTCTTCATCCCGGCGAAATTAAAATACCGCTAATTTTACAGTAATTATGTGATATCTTCAAATAGATAAAAGATAATCGAAATGTGGAACAAGAGCGCCCTAGACAATATTATTTTACATGAGAAACCGTTATCACGACTCACTTATCTGCTTTCGATTTCGAGCCATTTTGAAAATCGGCATTTATTTTCGCGTTTCTAAACAACTGAAAACGGAAAGCCGCTAGGTGACTTGTGATAACGGTATCTCACGCAAAATAATATTGTCTAGGGCGCTCTTGTTCCATATTTCAATTATCTTTTATCTATTTGAAGGTATCACATAATTACTGTAAAAATTAGCGGTATTTTAATTTCGCCGGGATGAAGGCTCTTAATGACGTATATTGTGTAATAACTTGCATGTTTTAACTTTTAATATGAATCATATAACACTAAAACAATATTGAAGAACTAAGTGAATTAGTGTTGCCCACAAGATTTCGAGAAATTTGTTGTCTCGTCTCGTAAATAAGATAAGAAATGGTCATGTTTCTAGTCTCGTCTCGTCTCGAATTAAAAAAAATACACTTCTCGTCTCATGCGCAACACTATTCATGAATCACCATCAATTTTGGCCAGGATGTATAGAAAGTCAAGAGTTAGGAATCGAGCTTATTGAAGGAGGTGACATTCGAACCGGAAATGGTTGAAATAAACCATTTCCGGTTTTGACGTTGATCACTATATAGCAAAAACGTTAATAGATAACGAAAAGTGGTCTCTTACAATCCATTAGGCATTCCAAGAATGGATTTCATCCCTGTCCTTAACTCTCTATTAAAACCGGAAGTGGTAGAAATTTGCAGAATATTGATCTACATAGAGTAAAAATGATAAAAGATAGCGAGGATAATTCTTTAGAAATAAATTTAGCGTTCTAAAAATCGGTACCATCTTCTTTCTTAACCTGGAAGTAGCAGAAATCAACCACTTCCGGTTTTAATATTAATCGCTATAGACTAAAAAAAATGGTGATAGATCGCTAGAAGCGGTTTTATTCATTTAATTAAGCCTCCTAAGAATATATTCGATCTCCATTATAATATGGGGGGCGCGGTGGCTTAGTGCTAGAGCGTTCACTTCCGGTCCTTGGGGTCCCTGGTTCGATACCAGCTCGCGCCGTGTGGACTTTGTGGTAAACAAAAACCGTGCTCGTGGGTTTTCTCGGGTTCTCCCGTTTCCTCCCACTTTCTTCATTTCACACATCTCTCATCATCAACGTCTCCTTTAGCCTAACCGGCATAACCGTGGGACGTAAAACTTAAAGATTTCATTTTCATTTTTTCCATTATAATATATTTACTATAACCGGAAGTAATATAAATATTCTACCACTTCCGGTTTCAATATTGAGGAAATATCTCACCATCTAAATTAAACTCCTTTATGGCGTGTCACTCCTACCTACTTAAGTTGACAAGGTGATAACGAAATCAGATGATATTGAAAGAGAATTTACAGGGTGTTTCAAAACAACACCGACAACGAATGGGAGGTGATTCCTGATTCCAAGTTAAGATAAAAAGTACAGACCATCCTGGATGCACAAATGCTTCCTTTCGGAGTTATAGGCTGCCGAAAACATGAAAAACTGAATTTTAAAGGTCCATAGCACCAAAACTATGACATCCACCGTAGTCGGGTCTATATACTTCACGTAGAAACTAATATATGCGCTATCCAAAAATCCTAAGGTACTCACGCGACAGTTTTTTTTAATAGAAGAAGTTTCGCTACTGGCATATAATTTGAATTACTCTCCAACTGTTTTTATTAAAAATGTTGCGGAAGTACCGCAGAATTCTGAAACTTTGATATTCGGATAGGGCACATATTAGTTCCTAAGTGGTCTTGACCCGACTACGGTAAGTCCCATAGTTTTGAAGCTATGAACCTTTAAAGTTTATTTTTTCATGTTTTCGGCAGTCTATAACTCCGAAAGGGAGCATTTGTACACCCAGATTTGATCTATACTTTTTGTCTTATCTTGGTGTCAGGAATCACCTCCCAAACGTTGTCTGTGTTGTTTTGAAACACCCTGTATTTCGATATGCAACAAGATTTCGGACCTAATACATTGAATGGTAATGAAGGTAATTACTTCAAGCAGTATTTCTGACTTTTGATGAACTGCTGCATTGACTATTCAATCGCCCATAAAGTTTTAACGACAACAGTTCATTCTGAACTACTGAATGGAGAAGAGCAGAGATGGCGTGGGTCAATGAAATCTTGACCCATAACCCACTGACCTCCCACTCACCGTGATCCACGATCCACCAGACCCACCATCCACCGTGAACCACAACCCACCTGACTCACCAGCCACTGTGACCCACTATGACCCACCTATCCACCAACATCCATCGTCATCAACTCTGAATTATGATCCACGCCCTCGTCTCAACTCAAGAATTTTCACTTGTAATAAAACAAGACTGTGAAATTATCACTCATCGGAGCTTGAATATATACAGTCAATCGCTTAAACACCTCTCTGTTACAATACCGATGGATCTGATGGTCATTTGCAAATCGATATATCAATAATGACGTTTAAATTTTGGTCATACTATATTTTACACTCCGATTCCAGACGTCTCCAGATCGACAAAAAAAAAAAAAAAACTACTTGGCATAACAGCCCTTTCTGTGGACCTGATAGAGGTCTGCACCGGCCTGAATTTTTAGCCCAAGCCCGTGAATTTACAATGTTAGGCCTGACCCGAGTCCGAAATATGTTTTAGCATTTAGGCGCGAGCCCGATCCGAGCTCTTATGGTAATCAAATGAGCCCAAAATAAGCCCGAATTACAGAAACTTAATAATCAAAACAAAATTGTCTTTTTATTTACAGCAATTAGAGGTTTAATTTTACAGTTGTGCTTTAAAAGTTCTCCAGAAAGAATGGTGCAATATATATCGTTGTACAGTATATTTAGAAAGTTAGGCCCGAAAAGGCCCGATAAATATGGTTGTATATTTAAAAATTCACTGCCCGAACCCGGCCCGGGCCCGAAGCAATATATGCTTTGTATGCCCGAGCCCGTGCAGACCTCTAGGACCTGAGCCGTTCCAAACCATCTGTTAGCGCTCTGGTTGAATTATATCCAGCCCAGCGACAAACATGCCGTTAGCGCGCTGCGTCGCGTCGCCCTGTTTCTCACAGGCGTATTCAGTAGCTTTCTTGACTTAGTGGTCGTCACGTCTTTTATTCACATGACTCCTCAGTTTGCCTCACAACACTGGATGGACTCCGTACATTTGGAAGTACCGACCGGGAATCGAACCAAACCGAGATCATGCGGACGCGAGTCCAACGCTCTGACCACTAAACTACAGTGTTCCTCCAGATCCACAATACCTATAATAATTACCAAATCTAAAAGAAATTAATCGGAAACAAATGAAATTTCTACTTTTACCTCAAGCACTTATGCAATTTAGGCTAAAGAAGAAGGATAATTAATGAAAGGGAATGATCATGATGCAATTAATTGAAAATGATAATGTGGAAGGAAACAGAAATCCGAAAATACACACGGATAGGCGCCCACCTGGATTTTTTTGTTGGGATGGGTCCAACGTTTAGGGCCTCCAATACTACAAGACATTTCGTCTATGTGCTACTGAATCGGTGTTATTCTCACGTGAACAGACGATAAGTAATTATCAAGTATTGTTCCCTATATTCTCAGCAAAAATGACAACTAGATCGCTTTGTAAGTACGCTACATCAATCATTTCTGTGTTAATCAAGTACGCTATAGTTTTAAGAAAGTGTACAAATACAGGGTGTTTCAAAACAACACCGACAACGTTTGAGAGGTGATTCCAGACACCAAGTGCTTCCTTTCGGAGTTATAGGCTGCCAAAAACATGAAAAACTGAACTTTAAAGGTCCATAGCTCCAACACTATTGGACCTACTGTGGTCAGGTCAAGATTTCACTTACGAATTAATACGTGCCCTATCCAAAAATCCATGTTTCGGAATCCTAAGGTACTCACACAAAATTTTTTATGGGGAGTTTGGCTACGGGCATTTAATTGAAAGCTCTCACCAACTACTTCTATAAAAATTGTTGCGGAAGTACCACAGAATTCTGAAACTTGGATATTTGTTTAGAAAACACTAGTTGCTAAGTGAAGTTTTGACCCGACTATGGTAGGTTCCATAGTATTGAATTAAAGATCAGTGTTTCATGTTTTCGGCAGCCTACAACTCCGAAAGGAAGCATTTGTACACCCAGGTTGGTCTACGCTTTTTGTCTTATCTTGGTGTCAGGAATCACCTCCCAAACGTTGTCGGTGTTGTTTTGAAACACCCTGTATATATGGAGTCACCAAGTTTTGGGGGGAGTCCGGATCCGGTGGACACCCCCGTAGGTGTGCTCCTGCCCAAGGACATGATGTTAACACCACAAACTCGTGATCGACAAGAGGCGGACGTTCTATCATTTATTGAAGTTAACTGATTATTGAACATTTCTCAGTAACTTGATTTACCCCTAATTTTCGTGATTGCATTCTTTTACCACGTAGCTCAACACGGCAGGGGCACGACTATAGAAATTAGAGCGCTTTGCTTTGGTGCGTGGGGTCCTTGGTTCAATCCACGACCAAGTAAGTTTCTGGTGGACAATATCTTGTCCTTGAGTTTTCTCCTGTACTCCAGTTTCTTCCCACATTGTCATTCCACCAATCATCCGTCTCCCTGAGTCTCATGAACATAATAGTGGGTCGTTAAATTGAAAGATTTCATTTCATTTACGAACATAGAAATATCGAGGACAAGTAAAGTTCGGTCAAAGCTTTTCCACCTGGACCATCACTATTGAACAAACAGGCTTCATACACATGAAAAGTAATGGAAAATACTAATTCTGATAATTAGCAACACTTTATGGATGGAAGGAAAAAGAGAGAAAGGAAAGAAGTAACTAAATCAAATGAACAGCAGATCAGGAAATTCGTTGATACAGAATACATAAAATAAAGGAAACAAGAAGGGGAGAAAGAGAGAGATAAAGGAGGGAAGGAAGGAAGGAAAAGAGAGAGAGAGAGAGAACTTTTATTCAAAATGGGAAATCAACGCCTACATGTTAGCAATTTGGCCTTGATATTGGATTCAAATGTTTCTGAACAGTATTTTGACTGCATCACATAAAAAAGAGTTGTTTAAAGGATTTATGTATTATTTTTTTTCCACTTTTCAAGCTCAATAATTCAATTATGAGTGTACTGAGGCATGTGGCGCAGTTGTAGAGCGCTTACCTCTAGTGCATGGGGTCCCTAATTCGATCCCCGCCTAAGTAAGTTTGTAGTGGACAGGATTGTGTCTGTGGGTTTTGTCAGGGTACTCTCGTTTCCTCCCACTTTCTTATTCCACCAATTCTTCCATTATCACTCACTTGCCTTAATCATCCGTCTCCCTTAGCCTAAAGGGCATAATTGTGGGAAGGGAAGGTAAACTGAATGATTTTCAATTATGAGTGCAAGAGTTCATAGAATAGGATGTCTATGAACTAAAAAAAAAAAAAAAAAAAAAATTACCTTAAGGTCTGAATTATACATTTTAGTCTAAAAGAAACTGATAACGAAAATGTTTTTTTACGCAAGAATGAATGGAATTCGATTGTGGGGGAAAACGGGAGAACTCCGAAGAAACTCAAGGACGCGATATCGTCCATCACAAGCTCACATGAGCTGGAGAATCGAATCAAAAATAACCACTCAACCACTGAAACCCAACGCCTCTACCTATGGATGAAAAAAAAAATACATATAGTTACAACATTGTTTTCATTTTAAACATTAAAATGCAGTACTCTAACAAAAATTTACTCATTTACTAAATAAATAAGATTAGTAATTTTTACACTTATAAACATAAAATACATCCACAGTACAGTTTGGAGAAATATTCTGCCATCGGAAATAAATACAGTGAAGTCTCGCTAGTCCGAACTAAGTGGGACCGAACCCTGTTCAGATTGCGTGATTGTTCGGATTAGCTGGAATAACAGTAAAATCACGGTTTCCAGCGGGTGAACGGGTCTATTATGTTCTAGTACATAGCGTATAATCAGTGGCGTATTTACGATTTTGTTTCGGGGGGGGGGGGGCTTTGCCTACAAATGTGAAAATTCTACAAGATATTTCATATACTTTACTATAGTAAGATTTCGGGGGGGCTTAAGCCCGGAAGCCCCCCTAAATACGCCACTGCGTATAGTATTTCAAAACATGTTTTCTGACTACAGTATATGTACTGTCCTGGAAAAAATGTTGGAAAAACTTGATGCTTTTTTTTTCCGCGTACAGTACGTAATATTTATGAGACGATGGTGAAACTAGACGTCGTCCAATAGACTCTCTTCACTGTGACAGAAGACAATAACTGAGTTCATGTCTTATAACAAGTAATAATAATAGTGTACTATGGTACGTTCGGTTTTATGTTAGAGTGCAGTACTTACTCTACTACTTTACTGTATTTCACTCATACTAAAAATATAAGTTTCATTATTGTACAGTATGTACTGTATTCTATTTCAAACTTGTGTAATTGTCGTAATGTGGCTTAAGGCCTAAATACAGGTATTAAAGAAAAAAACAGTATTTAACGGAAGTTTACTTTGTTTTCTATGAAAACATGCGCCCATTTTTATCCTTTTAGTTATTAACTTCCTAAAACCGTGTATTTTCGCCACAAAAAATAAAAATAAATAAATAAAATTTTTCTCCCGGATGTCCGTTCGAATTACCGGGACTCCACTGTGTCTAATAAAATCCTCTTCCATGTGCAATCACTCATTTTAACCGTAAAATTATATTTAAAAAAAAATGAAAAACTGTTCTAAACCTGCGCCTTTTATCAGCAAGAAAAAAAAAAAGAAAGAAAAAAGCTATGGGAATTCTCTTCCTATGTAAAGCATTCAATCCAATTCAATCCAACCCAACAACATTTTGATTGATCCGAAGCCTATTCTAAATCAAATCCTAACATTAGAATTCTTGTATGTATCAAAATAATTTTCATACATAGATAGTAGAAGACTAATCCGTATTTCTTTAACAAGTTGCTGACATATAAGAAATTCCCGGTTCTTTAAAATTGAAACTTGTGAATTAACCAACAACTTAACGCAAAAATGTGAGGGCAATCCTTAATTCGTTGGAGACAGTCCAACATCTGTCAGCAGACGGAATAGCAACAACATCTGTTGGGCATATTCTGTGTTCCCTTGGAAAATTTTCTTGTGCACTTTCTTAGAACTTACTGCCACTATTCAAACTGTTCTTTTTTATATACTTTTTAAAAACTTTTCTTTTCTTTTGCCCTTTGCTAAGTCAGAATTTTTATTTATATACATGCAGTGTCAGTGACCACGGAGACGCGCATCCCTCCGAGAACTTTATGGAATTCCTTTGTGATAACTCATGCATTAATAGCTCGACTCTCTCTCGGCATTTTCCACATAAAAAAGTTCTATAATGTACGTATTATGTTGTTTCACGAAACCATATGTATTTTGAATAACTAATCAGGAGAAATACTAATATATAAAGTAGAAAAAAACATATACATATTACAAATAGTTTCCATACAATTAGTTTTTAATATACATATTTTATTGCATTAATGTGTCAGTAATATGAATACAGGGTGGCTATAAAAGTACAAGAACAATTGTGGTATCAGATATAATATTTTTCAAGGCTGTGCTGAGGTAGAGGTGGAACAGTGATTTGATTGATTGGGATTTAATAAGAACATCAGCGGCGTGGCTATGTATTCACGGCATGATAACCCTAATGGCGAATGCATGCTTGTCACAATTTTTCAGAAAAAAAATCTATAATATCAAAAGCCATGGTGATTAGAACGAAGGGATCGGTGTCAAATATAGAAGTAGGAGGGGAGAAAATAAAACAGGTGACTAGTTTTCGATACCTGGCTAGTATTATTAAATGTGAACGTGAAATAAAAGCAAGGATAGGAATAGCGAAAAATGTCTTTAGCCTCTTCACGGATATGGCATCAAATGATGCCACATATTTATCGGGATAATAATCGTTTTTTTTTGTTTTTTTTTTTTTTTTACGAAGAAGAGTGCGAACTGAAGGCAAGTAAAAGCAAGTGCTTGAGAATATTATTTTTACTTACCTTCAGCTCGCACTTTTCTTCGTGAAAAAATTCGGATTATTTTCCCGATAAATATGTGGCATCACTTGATGCCATATCCGTGTAGAGGTTAGGAGGAAGAAAAGTAATTTAGTTGGCCCTTGATACAGAGTTGAGAAAAAGACTCACAAAATGCTTAGTGGAGTATTGTACTATATGGGTTAGAAACATGGACATTACGAAAAAAAAAAAAAAAACGATTGAATGCTTTCCAAATGTGGATGTGGAGAAGAATGGAGAGAATTAGCTGGATCGAGCAGAAAACGATTAAGAGAGTCTTACAAATGGTGGAGGATAAAAGAACAATTTTAAATATTCTTAATAATAATAATATTATTATTAATAATAATAATAATAATAATAATAATAATAATAATAATAATAATAATAATAATAATAATAATAATAATAATAATAATAATGAACTGTATCATGTGGGACATGCTAGAGGGTACGGTAGCAGGAAACAGAGAGAGGGGCGAAGGAGACTACAATTGATGGACGATATCAAAACAGAAAAATCATACGTGAAGACGAAGAGGTTAACGATAGTCTTTTCAATACAATACCTATGATGATATCTATTTATTCTTGTACGATGTTTAATAGTCTTCGTGAGCAACGTGCACGGGATCCCGATTCGAAGCCTGGTGGGAGAGTCTAGAAATTTAAACACATTAATTGATTTGGATTCCATCTTTAAATATAGGTTCATGTCTCATATAGTCTCTGTGCTGGAAAGGGACGTTAAAATATAACGAACCAAGCGCTAACCTTCAAGGCCAAGTAATCTTCCCCCACGCTTTGGGATGCACGCGAGACGTATCTTGTCTCGAAAATACGTAGTGAAAACGATGTCTCGTCTCGAAAGATATTTCTGTTTCTGTTCAAAAAGGTCCGCTTCATCTCGAATCTCTAAAATATTTTATCTTGTCTCGTCTCGTGCGCAACAGTGATTGGTGCAATTTTCACACATAAGTTTCCTCACATTCAATCTCAAATGAAACAACTACGTACAAATTTCATTCTATTTTAATCGCATTCACTTTGTCAGTTTCTGCAACTTTTGTGATCAAAAATAATTACGAAAGAAGAAAATTCTAACTAGAACCGTATTATCTGGGTTTTCATTGGACCATTGAGCATAGAAGATGGGCAAGATCCTATAAAAATAATCTCTAGAACATTGTTTTCTATTTGGTGGTCCGCGGATCTCTAGAGGTTCGCGGAATTACAGTATTTACATCTCACAGATTGTATATTTTGCAAAACTAGGATTTTATTGTAACCTTTTCGATAACACAAAATAATGGCATGACGTTATTCCTTTGTCCGTAAAAATTGAAACCAACTTCATCTGAAAATCTACATTATCTTCTAGTAAGCCACCTAGTGGTCTCATGTGTAACTAATTCCAGAATTTCTTTTTCTGTTCTGAACTTAATATTTAATTGCTGAATATTTAAGTGCAGCAACGTTCACGTCAATTCGGCAAACTTAGTAGCTATTTGCAATATCGAGATGTAAACGCTTGTGACGGTTGTCTTAATACAGTACGTTACTTGTTATGTCTATATCCTGTTCATGCTTTAAGGCATTCATTGTACAGGTAGATGTTTTGACGTATCGTTAAAATAAAGGCATGTAATCATGTACTTGGTAAGTTGGCGGTTAGTGAAATCAACAGTCTCTATCAAACAAAACAGTGATATGACAGGACTAAGGCATTAATAAAATTTTATTTATTTATTTATTGAACAAATTCCCAGATACAGAATAACTTTGCCATTTTACACAGGAAAATGTTAACAAAAGAAAGAAAAAAACAAGACAAGAATAACAACAACATAAAACAGTGTCAAAAAAGAGTGTAAAAGTAATATTATTCCGTCAAAACTCGTTTAATTGCTTTTTCAAAAACACCGGGTAGCTCGAAAAAAATGTCCACATCAGTTGTTACTTGATTATAACAGTTTGTAAAAAAAGAGACCTCTGTATAATTGCCAGCCTAAGACGGGCAAGATGGAATAGATGGGTATTCCGGGTTATGCGGGAAGGGACACGTAAGGATAGTTTCTGAAGTTATATATGTATATCCAGGCGCGGATCCGAGGGGGCTATAGGGGCCATAGCCCCCACTTGACGCTCATGTATACAGTGGATAAAATGGGCTTCAATTCTGCTATACACTGGATAAAGCTACAAACTATGGTTTAGTCCCTCCCTTGATCATATCCTGGATCTGCCACTATATATATATATATATATATATATATATATATATATATATATATATACTGTATATATATATACTGGCTCTGGGTAAGCCAAGCTGAAGGTGGTAGCCTAATCATTTTTCTAACATTGAAGTAATTTCAGGAGTCTACAGATGAAGAACTGCTGCAAGAAGTTGATCATATTATTGTTGAGGGCCTGAATGATTTAGCAACCAGATTCACATATTGATTTCCCCCATCTGATTCTAAAAACTCATGGATAAGAAATCGTTCCGAGTGTGAACTGGAATAATGAAAAACTTTGTTTAAGGAAGAGTACGGTAAGATGTTACTTGTAATGGCTCACTTAACCCTTATCCGGGCATGCTATTTTTGTAACGTAGACTGCAACTGGGGCCTTACCAACTCTATTAGCCTTACCAACTCGATATGTTCATAACTTTAACTTCAACTAAAGATAGAAGAATTCAGAATTTTATGTCATCGAAATATTTATGGTTATTAAGAAATTCGAAGAAAAATATGAAGCTACTGGGCCTGGGAGGGTTAAAACATTTCTGATAGAATGCATACCTTTCCAGTTTTGGGTGAAGGTATTTTCTGAGTATAAGAGCATAGACGAAAAACCACTGAAACACCAAGTTGCATCCTATAGCACAAATCTTTGTGAACGAATATTTTCAATCCTTTGTTTCTTGGAAAGCGAACCTGAAGTTGTCTCGGTGAAAAAAAAAAGGTCCTTCTCCATGACATCTAGAGTCTGGCGTACATTTTATGTCGTATGCTTATGATATAAATATATACTGACCCGCCAAAACATGCTGACTATATACCTAATGCCTTTGACTCGCAGCACAGCAGCAACGCTGTTTGACATAAAAGCAATGTGGCCTTGGAGTGGCTGGAAACATGTTACACCACATCTACACACACAGGTCATGTAAAATTCAATGACATCCCGAAGGTATTCAGTTGGGTTAAGATCGGATGAATTTTGAGGTTGTTGCAACAATTGAAATTCTCCAGTATGCTCCTCGAACCACTGCAGCACAACGTTGGCATTGTGACGAGGAGCATTGCCCGACTGAAAGATGCGATTGTCAGTTGAAATGGGTGTACATGATTAGCACCGATAGCTACGAGCCGTCATAGTGCTCTTCACACGCACTACTGGACCAATGGATAACTATGTGGGATTTTTTAAACTCGAACTGGCCAGTTGTCGTCTCACTGTGCATTAGTCAAGCAGCTGTTTTCCTGGAAGACGATTTATTCTGACTCGACCATCGATGTAATGAAGGCAGTATCGAGGTTCATCGGACCATGCAACGTTGTTCCGCTGCTCGGTAGTGCAATGACGATGGGTATGTAATCAACGATGCCGTACGGCTACCATTGGTAGAGGTGTAAGACGTCGGCTGTGAATGTTCATATGAAGCAATGTACGGTGAAATGTGTGTTCAAACACACTCATACTTTGTCAACTGTTTAAATTTGGTGTTAATTGTGTCAAAATTTGCTTCCCGTTCTGTTATACCAATCTCAACACTCTACAACGTCCGACGCTTTTAATGAGGTGTGACCGCCCACGTCTTGTCGTTTGATGCTGGTTTCACCGTCCTTTTACAACCTTTGAAAGACAATAACTACGGTAGCTCGCGAACACCTGACAAGTCGTTTTGCTTCCGACATGCTCGTTTCCAGTCATTTGACCTCTATCAAATTTTGATTTATCACCTGCCTTTCCCATTCTATGCATAAGGTTCATACTGACTGATCAAGTGAGATTCCCAGCACCATCTGGCAACCGGTTTTGTTGTGTGTTGTGACTTCTCGTCAGCCCAAAGATTTCATTCAAAAAGTAGCGGATGGTTATTTATTTTTTCCTGGTCAGTGTAGATTGGTAATTGAATTGTTACTACCTCTCAACTACTACTTCAATGCAAATATTGATATTTAAAGGTGTAGAACTCGTAGCTTTGTGTAAAAGTAAAAAAAGGGTTCGCTGAAGTAATTAGCAATCACTGCCCCAGAACATTGAAAACCCCTGTCTTACAGAATTAGGTGGATGCTTCCCCTGCATCTAAGATGAGACAGAAATTATATAAATCGCTGACAGTGCTGTAGGGGAAAAAGAAAGACACTGTAATTGGATAACTTTCACCAGGGCCTCTGTGTGGAAAGAGACATAAGACGCAAGATAGCGAAAAGGCTATTGAACTATTAAGATATTTTAAACCTATGTTCTTCATGCCGATAATAGAACATGAGGTATTTTATGAAATAAATAGATTAAACCCAAATAAAGCTACAAGCGACGAAATTCCAATTGAAATAATCAAGCAGAACAGCCAGAATTTAGTACCTATACTCACATACCTATTTAATGAAAGTCTCAATACAGGAAAATATCCAACAAAATTAAAAGAAGCTAAAATAAAACCAATCTTTAAACAGGGAGACAGAACATTGATACAAAATTACAGACCGATATCACTCTTACACCCAATAAATAAAATATTTGAGAAACTAATTAAAAAGAGACTAATAAATTTCTTGAACAAACAGCAGATACTAAGCCATGAACAACACGGTTTTGTAACTGGAAAAAACACAACTACGGCAACATATACGCTTATTAAAAACATACTAAAAGGGCTAAATGATAAAATACTAATCTTAGGCATTTTCTATGATTTAAGCAAAGCTTTCGATCTAGTTAACCACAAAATACTCTTACGAAAACTTGAGCATTATGGCATAAGGGGGAAAGTGCTACAGCTGATGGAAACCTATTTACAGGGGAGGACGCAAGCAGTTGAAGTCTCCCACATACAAAATGGGAATGTAAAAACATATTTATCAAACCCAAGACAAGTCCGCAACGGCGTGCCTCAGGGCTCAATATTAGGTCCAATCCTATTTCTACTGTATATAAATGATTTTCCTGGAATATTGAAGAATGTTGAAGTAATTTTATATGCAGATGACACAAGCGTAATTGTAGAGGGTAAACCGTAAGTGAGCTAAGGAACAACACATGTAGAGTATTGGATCAAGCCAAAAAATGGTTCGAAAGTAACTGCTTATGCATAAACAACACAAAAACAAAATACCTACTTTTTCACACAAAACAAAACACGAAAATAAAAGAAACCAAAAATAAATTGACCAATCTAAAACTAGATTTCACCCATGAAATTAAGTTTTTAGGATTACATATAAATGAAAATCTAACTTGGGAAACCCACGTTAAAGAAATAATATTAAAATTAAATTCCAGACTTTATGCACTCAGGATACTAAAAGAAACGTTAAATACTAAAGCTTTGATCCAAGTATACTACGGGCTTATACACCCTATACTAAATTACGGCATCATTTTCTGGGGCAAATCTTCAAGCAGCAAAGCAGTCTTCATGAAACAGAAGCAAGCAATACGGATAATATTTGGTCTACACATGAGAACATCATGCAAAGAAAAATTTAAACAGCACCACATCCTTACCCTACCATCTATTTATGTATATGAAACTGCAATCTATGCAGCTAAACTGAAAGATGGAACCCAAATAAATCAAGTATATAATACCAGACAACAAAATGAAAGAAGACAATATTTTACAAAACTAGCATTAGTACAGGAAGGCCCAAGCCATATGGGAGTACAAATTTACAATAAGCTGCCCAGAGAAATAAAAAATGAAGAAAATATAAATGTTTTCAAAACGAAACTCAAGAGATTCCTGGTGGATAAAGTATATTACAGCGTAGCAGATTATCTTTACAATAATGTATATTAAATAGTAGTAACATATTTCTTTTTCTAAGTGTATTTACTGTAAGAAAGAGGACTGTCTGAACCCTCCAAATACCAAATGTATCTTGGTTTCAAATGGAGTAAATAAATACAATACAATACAATACATAGCCTCGCTGCTGAAAAGGATGTTAAACTTAAAATCAAGTCAACTCAGTCAACTCAGTTTGATCTATGGTTTCGGAGTTTCGCTATCAAAAAGTTATGTGTGAATCAGTGGCGAAGCGTAATCCCACAAGTAGGGTAGGTCCATAAATTAATAACACAAACAACATTTAATGAATCATAAAATGTTTAAAATTGCATTCAGAATTCTATTTTCCTTAGCGAGTTAAACCAAAAAAAAAACTATTTTAAAGAACTTTCTTAGAAGTATTTCTAACATTGTTTAGAGTTAAATTTATGTGCATGTATACATAGTAGTTTTTTTTTGTTTTTGTTTAACATGAAAGAATGAATATTTATATAAGCAATAGTAGACGGAAAGTGTTCAATTATTATTATTATTATTATTATTATTATTATTATTATTATTATTATTATTATTATTATTATTATTATTATTATTATTATTATTATTATTTTATTATTATTATTATTATTATTATTATTATTATTATTATTATTATTCGACAAATATTTACATGGAGGAAAACACGCAATGTACATTAATGGAATATTCCCATTTAATTCCATTACAAATATTTTGAAGTGCAGTTCATATTATCTTCTGATTGGGATTTTTAGGGGGGGATGAGAGGGATTTTCTCCACACTTGCTGTTTTCATTTTTTGCATATTTGAAATTGGAGGAAGAGAAAAAGAAAGTACATTCTTACAGTTAACTGTCAAATTTCTTGGATAACAGTTCGTTATTTGCATCTCCCACTTTAAAGAAATACAATACTGCATTTAATTAATGCATCACGTGATAATGACTTCACTAGAAATGTTAATGCTCAGAAGGAACTTGATTTGAATCAACGCAAGATATTTAATATTGTATTCATGCAGTGGCATATTTAAGGGAGTGGCTTCCGGGCTTAAGCACTCACTGAAATTTTATCGCAACTTTTTATTGTTTAATATACTGTATATTGCAGAATTTTCACATTTCCAAGAATAAAGTTAGCAAAACCCCTCCTGAAACAAGCAAAGTTCCCCGAAACAAAATCGCAAATACCCTACTGATTCTATGAAATGGAAAACTCAACTAAATTTACACGTATTATTATTCTGTACGGTAGCGTTTGAATAATTTATATATATGTTTAATGTATCAGATTTATATTCTACAAGCTTATGGTCCAGGCCCTATGTAGAAAAAAAAAACAACTCCTCTATATATACTTAAATTAAACAAATTATCACTAATAGAAACACATAATTGTACACACAATATATTAAGGAAATCATTTTATAATATATTAGCACTGAAAGATGCCTTCAACGCTAATAATAAACTCCCAAAGGCGAGCCTTCGCACCTTCCCAACAATGGGTGCAATTCCCAGCGGTAATAGCTTCGCTCCCTGAGCAGCATAGCCCGTAAGCCTATCTAGCGAGCTAATAAAAAATTAGTGAGGCTCAGACTGAAGGTTCTCCTAGTGTTTCCAATCCACTATTTTGTTACCAAAAAACCGAAATCTTGAAGTATTGACTTGATTTTATTTAAAAGAAAATACTAAAAAATATACTTTAGAAAACAGGGTAGGCCCGGCCTCAAACCACATAATACGCTTCGCTACTGGTGCGAATAGTTAAAAAATAATACAAGAAACATAGTCCATGACGTACACCCATAAATTACTGTACTGACACCTCCAAAAGAGAATATCATTTTAAAATTTATTCAATAATTCTGATACAATATCTCCCTCTCCCTACAGTACTACTTGGGTAAAATGTGTTGGTCCTCTTTTTCCGGGTTTTGTATCTTCTAACACGCAGTTCCCTCTCAGCTAACGTTCCAATCCTTTCTCTTCCTCTTTTTAATGAATTATTTCTGGATTTGCACAAGTTAAGTTTAGGGTAGGCGAACCTGAGAAATGTGAAATAAGATATATTTTTTTAAAAAAAAGTCTAAACTGGAAACACTATGGGTAAGTTAAGTTGAATCTAGGGATGGGCAAAACCGTTTTATTCTAGAAACCGGAAACCGATTTCTAAAAAACCGAAATCCGAAAAACCGGCATTTCAGTTTTCTACAAAACCGGTTCGGTTTTTCACCGAAACCGGTTTCGATTTTATCCAAAAACCGGTTCGGTTTTTCACCAAAGTAGAGTTTCGTTGTTCTCCGAAAACCGGATCCGTTTACAACAAAAGCAATTTTGTTTTTAAACATATTGGTTTTTAAGCAGATCGGCTTCTGTTTGAACTTCCTTTTTATGAGAATAACCAACGAAACATTCTGGTCAGAAATAGAACCAGTTTTGGAAAACTGAAACTGGTTTCGGTAAAAAACTGAACCGGTTTTTGGAGAAAACCGAAACCGGATTCAGTGAAAACCGAACCGGTTTCGGCGATAAACCGATTTGTTGAAAAGTTTCAGCAAGCGGTTTTGGTTTCCCTAAAAACCGGTTTTTCTGCGCACCAGTAGTTGAATCACTTCAGTTTTCATGCTTTTCCTTGCTAAGGTAGAAACGTAACGTACTTTGAGCTTTATTAAAAATTTACATGTGGCAAGTATCGATTACTTACATGCAAATTAGATGTGACACATGCCAGTTTTTTTCTTCTCTCTTACGCTTCTCAGTTCATATAGCTGATGGCTTGATCGCTGTCCGAGTTAGAAAATACAGCTAAAAATATCGTATTAAGTGGTTACATAGTTAAATACAGACATTATCTAGAAATGATTAATTCTTTGTCAGCTGCTATAAATATATATATACTAATACAGCGTTGTATCATCGTGTATGTGAGTAAACCCACTGATTCACTCTCAACAGATTTTCGAAGCTTTTAGGCATATGAACTTAAAATTGTATGTAAATGTTCTTTTTTGACGGGGGAGACATGAATTTGATTTCCGGTGGGAGTTAGTGTAGTTCGGTCCACACTGTTGGAAAGGATGGTAAGATTAAATCCAACCAAACAAATGTTGTTGACCTCGGGTTGGGAATGAGACAGGGAACTGCTAAATCCAACCCATGTAAGGGATTAAAGGAAAGGGTGAATAATTTTCCCTCCTTCGTTCAACAGATCTCCGAAATTTTCGATCCTATAAACTTGAAATTTTTTGTGTGTATGTTCTCCTTGAAGCTTAGACTGCGAATAAGACTTTTTTTTTTTGACGGAAAGAGAGAAAGAGGAGGCGGAAACTTTTGTTTATTTGTGTACAAGATCTAAAAGACCGTTGCGCGTAGGAATTTGAAATATTGAAATACTGTGTTTAATGGCTACGATGATGCTGTTTAGGCAAAAAAAGACGGATAATTAAGGCAAGTGAATGATTATGGATAAAATGGTGGAATGAAAATGTGAGAGGAAACGAGAGTGTCCCAAGAAAACCCATGGACATGATATTGTCCACCAGGGAACTGTCCCTAAGTCAGGGAAAGTAAAAGAAACTGAACCTTTCTTCTTAGTCTACTCATTGACATCTAACAAATCGTGGGGCGTGCGAAATTGAATTTTGTACAAATAGTCTACTTAAACCCAAGGACGCCGATTCTGGGGGGGGCGGGGGCCCGGCCCCCCAAAGCTGATGTAGGCCCCCTATTGTATTTATGAATATACAATATTTGACATAATTTAAATGCAATTTGTCTTAAAATCCTCATATATAGGCCTATACACCTTCTGCATCTGAATGCCGAAGGGCGTTATTATTTCAATAGACGTAAGAATCCGTTATTAGTACCGTGTTAACTCAGAACATTGCCGATTGTTTACCCCAATGTACGCCTTATTTCGTGTCCGTCTAAGAACACTTTGTTTTGTAAGTGTAATTTCAGTATTTATGATTCCATGGGTACTAAATCAATACCAAGCATGGCGCAGCGAAACACGCTACGGCTTGAGGAGGACTGACTGCAGAAGACAAAGATGTTTCATTTGTTCCACATTTTCTATGTAATATCAGTGTAGGTTTTTTTTTTTTTTTTTTTTAAGCCACAGTTCAATGATTGTTTGATTATCTTCTCATGGACTAAAACTTTTCAGTTTGAAACTTGATTTCAACTTTGGAGATTCTCGTTTTTTACATTTTGTCTTTTTATCTTCATCTTTCACCTTGGTTATTATTATTATTATTATTATTATTATTATTATTATTATTATTTGCTTCAGCAATGTGTAGTAATATTTGAGTTCGTGTAATACAGATGATGTAAGCAGTTGCAAGATTTATTACAGGTTTCATTACGTAAAAGTGATGAAAAACGACTGGAAGCATCGAAATGTAGGTGTGGAGAAGGATGGAAAGAATTAGTTGGGTCGAGCGAAAAACGAATGAGTGGGTGTTAGAAATGGTGGGGGAGAAAAGAACACTTTTAGATATTGTTAAGAAGAGGAAGAGAAACTGGTTGGGACATTGCCTAAGAAGAAATTGTATCATGAGGGACGTCCTAGAAGGTATGGTGGCGGGAAAGAGAGGGTGGGGACAAAGGAGACTACAATTAATGGATGATATTAAAACAGAAAGATCATACGTGAAGACGAAGAGGTTAGCGGAGGACCGTGGAGCATGGAAGCTTCTCAGCTGCTGCAAGAGACCTGCCAGTAAGGGCAGAATACCTATGATGATGATAAGTAAGACTTGGCGTAATTATCTGTACGTGTTGGTAAATACGCCACTTTGTAACACTTGTTTTCTTTTACCTTGGATACAAAATAGAAGTGAGTGCTACATTTTTTTCTACATGCGGAAAAGGCTACTCTGCAACGCACATGTCTTGTTCTTTGTGTTTCATGAAAATTAAGGCCATAAAAAATAAAATAAAACATCTTTAACATGGCGTATTTACCTGCACCTACCTTATAATTCCCTCCATTAATAACTTACTGTTTGTGTGCTGGTTAAGTAGCATAGTCAGAAGTTTGCCAATTAATTGCAGTAATTCATATGTAAGTAACATGTAATTGATGTGTAAATTAGTGGTTAGTGTATTCCTAATCTTATACAGTTTAACAATTATGAATGTTCAAATACTATGTGGACACTCTATATCGAAAGCTTTTTTTTTTTTTTTTTTACACTTCTGTCTCCTCCCCCACCCACATCGACTGTTATGATTTCGCATCCTGCGCACTAACATCTCAATTTCCTCATTTTAATTTCACCTTGAAGCGAAAGTTATAGAGAATGTGTTTAATGCCACCAGGCCACGTAAAATCCGTCATAACTTTTTTTTTCTGGTTCTTAATGCATCACAAAACAGAAGTCCCTCCTTGTGTTTGAATTCGTAGCTAACTCAAAAAAGTATATTACTCTATTACACTAAAAAAAGTATTTGAAAATAAAATATCTGAATAAGAACATTTTACCCTTCAGTTTGTAAAGTAATATACGTTTTTCTCACATTAATTCACGAAATTGGCTGTTTTCTTATACTTTTATAATAAATTTTGCGATAAACTTTACATTGGTTATGTTTATTTAGTATTATGATTATTTTAATCTATTTTTCTGTTGCTTACCTATTACTTTTACTTATATTTTACTAAACTTATTCATCTACTAATCTTTTCTTTATCAGTCCAACTATGATTTCGAACTTGTTTTTAACTTTCGAGCGGCGATAGGACAGAAGAAAGTATGGTGATCGAAAAAAATGCCAATATTTCAATGGATTTACATGTTTCATGGCTCCTACATGCTGTAAAAGAGATTTTTGAATCTCTGTCCGTCTGTCCATCTATCCGTTTCTCTGTCAATCCGTTCATCTATCTTTTGTCTGTCAGTCTGTTCATCTATCCGTTTGTCTCTCCGTCCGTTCATCTATCCGTTTGTCTGTCCGCCCGTTCATATATCCGTTTATCGGTCAGTCTGTTCATCTATCCGTTCGTCTATCCATTCGTTCATCTATCCGTTTGTCTCTCCGTCCGTTCATCTATCCTTTTATCTGTCAGTCGGTTCATCTATCCATTTGTCTGTTCGTCCGTTCATCTATCCGTTGTCTGTCAGTCCGTTCATCTATCCGTTTGTCTCTCCGTCCGTTCGTCTATCCTTTTATCTGTCAGTCCGTTCATCTATCCGTTTGTCTGTCCGTCTGTTTATCTATCCGTTGTCTGTCAGTCCGTTCATGTATCCGTTTGTCTATCCATTCGTTCATCTATCCATTTATCTGTTCGTCAGTTCATCTATACGTTTGTCTGTACGTCCGTTTATTTATCCGTTTGTCTGTTCATATATCCGTTTGTCAGACCATCTGTTCATCTATTCGTTTGTTTGTCTGTCCGATGTAAATATCTATCCTCGCCTAGAGATCACTTTGTTCATCATACCCTTATCAAATTTTGAACTTAAGGTTTTTATAAGATTCTACAAGGGCTTTTTTCTCGAATTTTCTACATAACCCAAATAAAGCAGCAGTTTGATGAAGGATATATATATATATATATATATATAAAGAACTTTGATTTTCTCAGAAACCACTCTAAAGATGTTGTTTATATCTGCTACATCAATATTCCATTAAAGCCCTATACTAGACTCTATGATATAAATCATTTCTCTAGAAAAAATTCAAAAGAGGTACCTTACTCTTGGAATAGGTACTTTCTACTGATTATCTCAAAAATTACTCGGGCAATTTTGTTCATATTTCATTAAAAAATGTTCCATTAACAGCAGCACAAGAGACGTGATGTTATTCTCATAAAAATAATCCACAAGGATAGTTTACTCTTAAAGGGTGAATTCAATTTCGGACAATTTTCAGGGAATTTTGTTGATAATTATTTCATAAATAAATACGTATTTCATTAATAACTCTTTAATGCCGTGAAAATCAGTTCTCATGAAAATATCAACAAGGATTTGTTTATTTTTTTTTTAGGGGGGAGGGCCTTCTTAGGACGAAATTTTTCGATAACATCTTATAACTTTGTTCGCATTTCACAAATAAATGTTTCATTAATAACTACAGCATACTCGAATTAGTTTGAGAAATTGGAACGAGAGAGTTAAGTGTAGTGAACCTGTACCTTGTATTATATTTAGTTTCCAACTTGGCAGTCATTTAATCAGAAACAAGTTTTAGACTATTGACGTTCATTACAATGGGACAAATAGAATTATTGTCCTGTAATTAATCAATCAATCAATCAATCAATCAATCAATCAATCAATCAATCAATCAATCAATCAATCAATCAATCAATCAATCAATCAAAATCAATCAACCACTTTCGGAAGTGTGAGCTATCATCATTTGCCGTAGAAAAAAAAAGTCTATGGGAATATTTGACGCAATTGGGAATCTATATGAATGATTGTCTAGCAGAAACCTTTATACAGTTCGTACTTTTATTTTAAGCGCAGAATAGTTCATACTCTAGTATAGGTAACAACGTGTAATTTCTAAGAATCAAATCAGTTAATAGAAGTTCATGAATTGATCCATAGCTAATATAAACTCAGAATTAACATTCCCTACAAGACTGGTCCATTTAATGTAGAGTGGCATATTTAATGTAAATTTCAAGCGTGGATGGTTGACAGCATCTAAATCCCTGTACCAGGACCCTACTTCAAGTACAGATATTAAAATAATAATAATAATTATCATTAATAAGTTGCAGTAAATAAAACAACTATATTGCTAATATCAAAGAACTATAAAGATATTTATATTCTTTATGTTCATATAGTTTCATAAGCTGCCTGTTTAGAGAGCTATTTCTAAGCACGTCATCATGCAAATAGAAGTAAGTTCCTCTCTTTGCATGACGTGGCTAGTTTCTCCTTAACAAAAGCGAAATCAATTTTTTATCCTTGATCTATGACATTTCACAATTTTCCTTCCTCATCATCATCGTGTCAGAGACAGGTATCACTTGTTTTTTCGTTTCCTTTTCTTATAACACTTATGCCACCCCGAAAGAAAAAAAGAAATTACAGTGGCGGCTATTAAGGAAGGTTCAGAGTTATTTGCGACTTAGAGAAAATCCCTGTTCAAATGCGTCAGTTGCAACCATTTATGGGTATCTTTAAAAAACACTTAAGATACGGGCGTTATTTGCGACTATGTAGAACTGTAGATTCAATTCGATTGCGTTCGATTCATAATGAATCCATCTCAATTTGATGCACTTTTTCCGCGTTAAGAATTGAAATTAACTTTATTCTGTTATTTAAGTAATTTACATTGAGAAGGTATGCAATTTTCTATTCTGTTGTGGAGTGGAAACGGCAATTCAGTATCTCTGGATTAAAGCCAGAATATAATTAAACTATTCATAGATTTGTGTGCCGTGACGAAGCGAATACGATATTTAATCGTACTTGGAACAATGGATCCAGAGTGAAACCATGAATTTCTCCACTGCAAGGCATGTATATATAACCACTCTCTATTCCGCTTGATATACCACTAAGGAAATATACTAAAATCTCAGCCAGATACTGAATGAGATAACCGCATCCCCTGTATGTTCTAGATTTTATGCCAGATGTTTTTCGGTCGTTCTTGGATGAGACATTTGGAAAGATGTCAGGGAATAAATTATACACTTTTATAGTCCCGTGGAGAGAGAGAGAGAGAAAGGGAGGGAGTATGTATACTTGCTGAGTAGTAGGTTATGAAATGAATATCTCTTCTTTTTTCTAGTGTCGGCTCCAGACACTTAGCAGACACTGATAATTCGCAGAATTGAGGTAGGACTTTAATTATTTTATACTTTTTAACAGAACAGTAATCTACTTAAAAATCAATAGTACTCGTATGTTAACAATAGAGATATAACTACGTTATTTTAATCTTACTCTAGATTAAAGATATCATCAACCTATTTTCCTGTCATTGCTAAATATTATCATGTTCTTATATCAATTTAACCCACAAATCCCCAGTGCATCACAGGTATTACGTTGATTTCCCGTTGACTTTATAAAGATCACGTCAAATGTTTTACACAAATACCCATTGCACTTTACAAGTCACACATAAACCTTTGTAGCAAGCTTTGTTTCGCTCCTTTTCTTCAGGTTTTAGCAATTTTATTCACCTTTTCTTGTCAGTAGGTGCATGTGGCTCGTGTTCTCGAGCGCCTTTCAGCTTCCGGATATATTTTATTTATTCTTATGATGAGTAATTTTTTAAATCCCTAATAATTTATTTCTCCTGTATCTAGAAGGGTCAGCAATTACTCTCGTAAAATAGTAATTGTTCATGTACTAATTTAATTGTATAAACTACGTTTGTTTCTCGCTGAGTTACAGGTGTCACATTCGGTTTCCAATTCATTCGAAAACATTTTTTTCGACATTTCTATCATCTAAGGCCTTCACTTAGTGAACCATAAAAGTTTTGTTAAAAAATTCTTACTTGAACTATGTTTGGGTTTTTGTGGGTTAATGTATCTATACAGTAAAATTTATGTAGACCTATGGTGACCTTCACTATAAACTCCATTAAATCTACAATCTTATAAAGAGGTGTCTGAAGAGTCCCACCATAGGCAAAAATCACTTGTTCAATGAGCTTTCCGTTGAATTCTACACATGTCTATAGGCAAAATTGCAAGTAGTTGATCACACTTGGGACACAATCTTGACCAAAGTTCTTGTACAAAGATGAACCATATCGGAAATGTTCTCACTGTACAAAATCGACATTCGGGTTGGCGTCGATTAAACTCACTGACAACATGTCGGTGTGAGTAATCTTCACGCTCACAAGGTAATATTATTTTTACACATTCGTCCTGTGACAGATCATTCATTCAACAAGAAAACAAAATAACATAAAATAATAAGTAAATAAATAAAATAACACAAAATAATAAATAAAATAAATCTCACCATTTTGTCTCTCGTCCTAGATTTTTCAGATACTCTGTAGATACAAATTGAATAAAACAATAGAGTTATATATTCTCGGTTCTACCAGGTCAAATTAAGCCACAATCACATAACAAAGATGACCAACTTAACAGGTTTGACAACAAGCGCCATATTATCTGCAAATCGTATACATCTAATCATTCTAACTCTTTTACACTATCTCTTCTAACAACCTCCTTGTAGAACTCCCCTTCCAATTGCACTTTCCTCTGTCAGTTCCTCCCCTATCTTAACACTTACTTGTTGTTTCATATACAAGGTGTATCAAAACAACACCGACAACGTTTGGGAGGTGATTCCTGACACCAAGATAAAACAAAAAGTATAGACCAACTTGGATGCACAAATGCTTCCTTTCGGAGTTATAGGCTGCCGAAAACATAAAAAAAAAAAAAATGAACTCTACAAGTCCATAGTTTCAAATCTATGAGACCTACTGTATTCAGGTCGACACTTCACCTAGGAACTAGACTATAATGTGACTCTGTGGAGAATTGCACGCACAGAATAGTATGTATGTGGAGAATTGTACGCACAGAATAGCATGTATGTGGAGAATTGTACGCACAGAATAGCATGTATGTGGAGAATTGTACGCACAGAATAGCATGTATGTGGAGAATTGTACGCACAGAATAGCATGTATGTGGAGAATTGTACGCACAGAATAGCATGTATGTGGAGAATTGTACGCACAGAATAGCATGTATGTGGAGAATTGTACGCACAGAATAGCATGTATGTGGAGAATTGTACGCACAGAATAGCGTGTAATGCCACTTTATCTTGCAGTCTGCCTTGTAGATTTTGAAGGGTTTCGCTTGAACATCTCCCTCACATCATCATCCAGCTTTTCCTCTGATACCCAAGTCGAGGGCCTACCTGAGCTCTTAATGTCTACATACTTTTGGTAGTCATGAATTTTCTGTGGTAATTTTTAATTGTTTTTGCATCCAGAACAGCTTGTCTAAAATGTTGACCCTTCCACCACCGTTGGATCTGAATTACAGACTGCCACATCTCAAATCTTGCTGTCACATCTCAAATCAATTTTGGCTCTTCCCTCAATGTTTTAACGTCCTAACATCTCTGTGGCTTCAAAGAAACAACAAAAAATTCACAAGATCTGAAAAAGAGGGAAAAATGACATACTTCAGTTTATGAAACAATATAACTTTCATTGCTTTCTACAGATAATGTCAATAGAAGTTCACAATTCAAAATAGGAACGTACTTTCCGCTTACCCTGTACATATATTTTAATTTTAGAAATTTCTTCTCTAGCTTTGATTAGTGTGGTTTTTTCCTCTTATTATTTTTAACCTTCAATGAACTAGTAGCATTGCCTTCACAAACGTTATGCTCAACTTGCTTTCTACAGTGGTCGATATGGTAGTACCATTACCACGCCTTTTATAGGCACACATTTTGTGGTGCGAATTTCGGTCGAATCGTAGAATGCACATTACAGGTGTTCTCCACGCATTTGTATTGTGAACTGAGCTTGGCCTCTGAAATTGAATTATTTTTCTTCCTAAAAACTGCTCATTTTAACTTTGGAATTACGTATAACTTGAATAAAATGTGCCCAAAGCAAACTAATTTGTGTTACACAGTGATGCTATTCTAATTTGTAAACAACCGGTTCTGTATATATATATATATATATATATATATATATATATATATATATTGGACTTGAGTTTCGCGTCCCGTCAGCACAGAGACTATATATATATATATATATACAGGGACGTACACAGGGGGTGGGTCCTGGGGTTCCGGACCCCCCGAAATTTCGAATTTTGTGTAACTTTAGCCTAATTTTAGGGGCAATTTTAGGAATTTTAATATAAAATACTCTCAGATTGAGTTTGGACCCCTCCCGAAATAAATTCCTGCATACGCTACTGTATATATATATATATATATATATATATATATATATATATATATATATATAGAGAGAGAGAGAGAGAGAGAGAGATAGAATAGATATAGATATAGATATAGATATAGATATAGATATAGATATAGGGTGTTGCAACAGAGAAGAGTCATATATTGAGGAATGATAATATGGTTCATGACAAGTAATCGTTCGAGATATTGCGTACACATGGCATTGACAATGCATATCTCCGGAACTAATGAAGATATCGGAGTCATTTAAAGACAGGTAGGTAGCATATGTAATAAGCATTAGATACGTATCACATTCATTACACTCACAGATCCCAGTAGTTCGGGCAAAATCCCGGAATTAATATTCAAATTTCTGTCTGCCCATTGAATTGAAACAATTGAATGTTGTCACTTTCACAACAATGCAGGTAAGCGGAAAAAGTACAGAGATGTTTTGATATATTGTGTTTGACTTCTTCCTTTGACTCTTGGCTAGGTCATGTGTTGTGTGTGTATGTGTTTTTGGGAATAACAAACGGTTTGGCGAACTGGAAATATTTTAATAGTTGGTTCTAGCGAACCGGCTGAATAGCACCACTGGTGTTACAGTTTCGGCAGTATACCATTATCTTCATCAGGCACACTATTAAAAGTACGGTACAAGGTACTAGGTGTTTGATGAAGACAATGATATATTGTTGAAACTGTTGATGAGGGCAATGCTATATTGCCGAAATTTTGATAAAGGCAATGATATATTGCGAAATTGTTGATGAAGGCAATGATGTATTGCCTAAATTGTTGATGAAGACAATGGTATATTGCCGAAATTGTTGATAAAAGGCAATGATATATTGCCGAAATTGTTCATGAAGACAATGATATATTGCCGAAACTGTTCATGAAGACAATGATATATTGCCGAAACTGTTGATAAAGGCAAGGCAGACAAACGTCTGTAAGACTTTCTTTAAGTCACACTTTTACGCTCTATGGTTAAGAAGTCAGTGAGGATGATAATGAACGTAATGGTGGAATGAAAAATATGGGAGGGAACAGAAATACCCCGAGTGCTTGTTCATTATATAAGACTACACACTCTTAGCCTGTGCTTAGCATGTAGTATAGAAATTTAATCTATATAAGTAAAAAATATAACAATGTTTGCCGGATGACTCTTCCATAGATCATTACACCAATTTTGATGATCTTCGGTATATGAAAGGATCATGACTAAATTACGTTTCCTCACATTAGTTTTAGCCACATTGTTCCCTAAAGGGAGAAAATGTCTCTAACAACGACATTGGAATACTAACAAATAGGGGAACATTTAAACGACAAATTGGTTCGTTTTGTTTATTTGAATTGCATAGTAACCAATTTTGTTTTTTTAAAAACACATTTAAACTTTTATTTCTATGATTTTAAAGTCATTGATTACATTATAACCGACTGAAATTACCATTCTCCTTTAAATATGCAATATAATATTATTAATTAAGAAAATAATGATGGTAGGGAGTCTGTGCATATGGATTTAAGCGGAAAGTGTTGTAAAAAAAAAAAAAAATAATAAAGCCATATTGTGTTTGTCGCTATGAAGATACCGTATGTGAAAACTTGAATTTTGATCATGACTAAGTATGAGGTACGATTGACGATATATATATATAAAAAAAAAAAAAGTTGCAAAGCATAAAATTTTTATATTATTCAGTGTAACTTTAAAAAATATATAGATTAATAACATGACTGTGTTAGTACAGGTATGAAGACGTATATACCCGAGAATCGACCATTAAAAATGATGACTTGTCTGGGAAATTGGTTTAGAATAGAAGTGAGATAAGTGGTGCGGTTCCTGTGGGCCAAAAACAATACACCTCCAGACATTTATAGGCAGATCGTAGAAGTGTATGGGCAGGGCTTAATTTCAAAGCAACATGTAGAGAAGTGATGTCGTGCCTTCAAAGAAAGATGGACCAATATTATTAATGCCAAGTCTGGACACAGCAGTAGACCCAGTATTTCAACCACTGACTTTACATTTGGAAAGATTAGAGCACCTTTTCTACAGCCCTGACCTAGCCGCAATGACTCTCAACTTTTCCCTCTTCTAAAGCAAAATATGTCTGGTCATATGATTATATCAAAACCACTGCTTCACGGTGGCTACGAGAACTTGACGCGGACTCCTATGCAAATGGTAGGCCCAGGCCCGTATCCACGGGGGGGCAAGGGGGGCGGCCCCCCCTACACTTTGGCTGGTCCCCATAAAATTTCAAGGTAGGCTTGCAAATGAACTATAATATGGTGATGAAGTATAATATGATTGGGTCGCCCCCCCTAACTTCTACCGGGCTCCCCTAAATTTTTGGGCTGGCTACGGGCCTGGGTAGGCCTATTAGAAATTTTATATGCAGTTGCGATAAGCGGTTGAACAAAAAACCGTGGCTACATCGGGGACTATTATTGAGTGCCCTCTATCATCAGGTGTGTTGATGTTCCAAGTGTGTCTTATACAGAAGCCATAATAGGCTTTGTAACATTTTTTCGATCATCCCTCGTATTATGTTTAATTTTAGAATTATTGGTTCTAATCTTGAGCGATGAGCGAAAGCAGGTAAACACCCATTAAGGTAATTCGTAAAGAATATATGTCGAGTTATTATATACTGTATAATTCATAAGGAAATATAAAAATAAAAAAACAGAAATTAGTTTATCTGGCTCAAAGTGACACTGGGCAAGAGAATAACTCAGCGTTTCCCAACCGGTGTGCCGCGGCACACTGGTGTGCCGTGAATGGGCCGCTTTTGTGTCGCGAGAAATCGAAACAAAATTATTAATTTTATTGGAATCAAATTGCAAAACGTAGGGAATATATATATATTTGTATTTCACATTACTATGAACCTCTACTATGAATCTACAATTTTAAGTTTCATACCAGGTTACTGTTCTGTACATTTCTAATGTTGAAATAAGTATTTGTTATCATTGTTATGACCATTATTGCTTCTTTATTGTTTCAGACTATTTCGTAACTTGAAAATTTAAAATATCATTCAATCCTTTCGACAAATTACTAACATTTGTCTATTAAAAGTAAAAGAGATTTGTTTGTTCATTCGTTATTTCGTGATCTTCCTTTTTAATAAAAGGCTGGATAGAGTTTTTAAAAAGAAAGCGTATTTTTGAAACCTAAGTGAAATATTTCATTGCAATTGTTTTCTATTTTTAAATTAGAATGAAAAATAAGCATAATAATTTACGACGGGGGAAAATCAGTGATAGAGCTTTCTTTTCTCTGAGGAGGAGATCAATAATCACAGAAAAAATACCTCTGTGTTTCATATTTACAAATAATAATATCTAAAAGTGTGCCGCGAGAATTCAAGTAATACCCGAAGTGTGCCGCAAGTTGAAAAAGGTTGGGAAACGCTGGGATAACTGGATCATTATCACTGCACTTTCGTTGAAATGGATATCCTAGAAAGGTAAGAGGGTTTAAAGTACTTTCCACAAACCTGTTTCTCCTATTCGAAGAACGGGCATTTCAGCCAATAAAGTATAAATAAAGAAAAAAATTAATTCGAATACTAGCTTTCCCTTTCTTTCCTAGTTACTGGTTTACCCACAGCAAGCGAATATATATATATATATGAAATATGTTACTTGTACATTTTTATCAATTAACTTAATATTTGATTACGTACTCCATTTATCAATGAGTCATAATCTATCATGTCAAAAAGAAACCGAAAACTCATGTTTTTAAAGTGGAGACATCAGAAATAGATTCTTTTACGAATCTTTGATAAGACAAAGAAACAACCGGAATTCCTGAACGTGAATTAGTTTGTTAGATACTGAATCAGGTGATAAAATCGAAATTGAATTTTCAAGGAAATGACGGCATTGCCACGTCAGATAAGTAATCACAATGGGGAGGAAGATTAGATAAGTATTTTATATTTGTAAAAAAAGATTATGAAAAAAAATATTTGCGAAGATTAAAAATGTGAAATAACACTTGTATTGCTATTTGTTCTTTAAAATCGTATAGGCGTTTCTTTCTTTCTTTCTTTCTTTCTTCTTCTTCTTCTTCATTTTTAGATCTTTTTATCATTTTGAGATTAATGAATTAAACCATCATTTCTCAAATACCAAGAAATAGAAATTAATTAAAAGAAGTACATTTATTTTTAAGGAGTTTGGTTTACTAAAACATCTTTATTACTCTGTCCGCTCGGGAGACAAAAAAAAAAAAAAAAAAAAAAAAAAAAAAAATCTGAAAAATTAAACCGGGTTATTACAAATGATTGACCCGATTTCATAAACTCACTACAGCTTTATTATAGGGCATGTCACAAAACTTTGCAGATGTACTGAAAAGCAGTATTGCCAGACCAGTTAGTTGGAAAAGCACGAGATTCGAAAATAAAAAACAGGAGATAGCAGTACACACATACAGTGGTGGCGTTTGAATGTAAATCCGGAGGGGGATAAAATTTGCCATTATTAAGGGGGCAGTAGTCAAAACAGGCAGTCCAGAATTCATTTCCGGTGAACTACGTTGAGCAAATGAAAGGGAAAAGTTCCGATTTATATTAATATTATTTGATACACACGTGTGTGAAGTAAAACGTAGTGAAAGAGCAAAGTGGAGTGGGAAAATGTCTTTTCATGCATGTAGCGATAACGTAGCTATATGGTACAGTCACACGTGATCGTGGCGTAAGACGATTTCTTGCTGACGATCGTGGAGAAATGATCTAAGCCACTTGTATATCTTAAAGAAAGTCATAAAAACGCTAACCATAATGCATATAAAAGATGACGTACAGTTGTATTCTTTGGATTCATATTATATACAGTAAAGATCTATAACTATATGCTCTACAGAGAAATTTCATCTCTTTATGTGAGGGAACATTGAAAATTCAACATCAATAATAATATATTTCTTCAACTTCTCGAAGTAAGGAAAAAGGAGGAGATTGTTCACTTTTCATTTTCTTTCGCAGTAGATCAGTAGAACGTAGAAAAAGCAGGAGATCTTCTGCAAAATCAGTAGATCTGGCAACACTGCTGAAAAGCTCAATTTGTGTGTGTGTGTGTTGCAGGTTTGGTTCTGATTTCTGCCACGAGAGCGCAGCAGTAAACATTTATTCATGATGGCGACAGGCGCAGAGAAAACGTCTGTTGTGCTCGAGTTTCATTTACACCAGTCTTCCCTAGCAGTACAACGACACTTTCGAAGTTCAACAAAGATCCACCAATTGGCGATGATAAGCACAGTTTACAGCTTCAGGAAGCTTCACTTGTATCTCAATGTTCGTGAATTTCTAAACAGGAGATTAAAACACCGATGAATCGGCAGGGGCGTCATTTAGGTAGGGCAGGAGGGGGCAGGTCTCCCCCCCCAAGAGTTTGAGGAATACATATACTTTAATCGATTGTCTACTAATAGACTATACTAGTACAAAACGTAAAAGTCTTATGCCGGAATTGCTCTTGCCTCCCCCCCCAAAAGCAAAGTCTGAAATGACGTCCTTGTGAATCGGTAGTGGTGGGGATGATGTTAAGCAATTTGTGTCATGGCCTCCATGGTCTTTGGACCTAAAACCCGATGCGATTTTGTTATGCGGGGTTATGTGAAAGATACATTGTTTACGCCTCCTCTACTAACAAACCTAACAGAACTGAGAGCTCGCATATTTCTTTTTTTTTCCCTACAAATTATAGCAAAATTATCAATTTTTTTCTAATTACTTTTCGAAGAGAGTGTAATACAATCATAAACTTTTTTTGTTGCATCATCACCACATCTCTTATGAAAGCTACTCAAAAGTGACTTTTGGGTGCTCTATAACATACATATAGTCCTACCTGTTTAAATATTAGAAGTAAGTGTATACTTCATTTGGATATTGACCTGAGATTATCGCTCAATTACAAGCCCGAACTCTCAAAAACAGGAGCGTCATTTCAGACTTCGCTTGAGGGGGCAAGATCACCACCAACATAAGACTTTCACGTTTTGTATTAGTATATTAATAGACAATCGATTGAAGTATATGTACTTCTCAAACTCTTGGGGGGCAATTGGCCCCTTAAATAATCCCCCTACTCAAGAATAACTTTTTTGTCTCATTTCCCGTCCGGACCCCTTGAACGCTCGCCTCTTCCAGTTAGGTGTTATAACTCCTGCTATCCGAACCATGGACCTGTTCAAATCATTTATAAATCCCATAAAATTACACTTCCTTTGTGCTTACCAATTTTCTTTCCATGGAAATTTTCTCCATGAAATGGAGGGTGTGAGGCAAGAACATGGTAACCAACAATTTTACTATTTCAAGCAATTAGAGCAGCGTTTCCCAACCGGTGTGCCGTGAATGGGCCGCTGGTGTGCCGCGAGGAATCGAAATAAAATTATGAATTTTATAGCAGTCAAAACGTAGGGGAAAATGTATATTTGTATTTCACATTACTATAAACCTCTACTATGAATCTACAAATTTAAGTTTCATACCGGTTACTGTTCTGTACATTTCTAATGTTGAAAAAAGTATGTGTTATCATTGTTATGACCATTATTGCTTCCTTATTATTGCAGACTATTTCGTAACTTTAAAATTTAAAATATCATTCAATCCTTCCGACAAATTACCTATATTTGTGTTTTAAAAGTAAAAGAGATTTGTTTGTTCGTTCCTTATTTAGTGATCTTCCTTCTTTGTAAAAGGTTGGACACAGTTTTTAAAAAAGAAAGCGTATTTTTATAAAACCTGCGTCCAATATTTCATTGCAATTGTTTTCTATTTTTAAATTAGAATGAAAAATAAGCATAATGATTTACCACGGAGAAAACCAGTGATAGAGCTTTCTTTTCTGTAAGAAGGAGATCAATAATTACAGAAAAAAATACCTCTGTGTTTTATATTTACAAATAATAATATCTATAAGTGTGCCGCGAGAATCCAAGTAACACCCGTAGTGTGCAGCAAGTTGAAAAAGGTTGGGAAACGCTGAATTAGAGGTTTTCTGCTGCACAATTCATTTTCAAAGTCGGAAAGCTGATTTTTCACATAACACTATACATGAAGGATTAAACGGACAAGGTTAAACGAAGCGATATGCGTTGCTCGCTATCGGGTGCTGGAAAACGCAGCAACAGGAAAATTGTGGGTTATCATGTTCTTGCCTCACATCCTTCAAATTTGGGAATCCCATGGACGTATATACAAAGAGAATTCACACACACTTCTTTACCTTGTCAATGAACTGTTCAGTGCGCACGATTTCCATTATTTCTTGATAATATGTAATAACGATTGGCAACAGTGTAGTAGGACGCGACAATATGTTGCTCTTGGTTAAACAGAACAACTGCATTTCATGTAGTTAGAGAATGTTTACGCGACTTTTGAAGTCTACGATTTGTAGAACACAACGACAACAGCTTCCACGGCGACAAGCATAATAAAACATTTACTTCCCTTGACTTTGAAGCTGCGGAGGTTTTTGTCGAGACGACATAAAAAAGTTGTGTATATAATGGGTCTAAGATTGAAGAAGTCTAAAGTTTTCTCTCATATTATCATTCTACCAATTAATTCACTTTCGTTAATCACCCATCTCCTTTAGCCTCAAGAGATCATAAGACTGGAAAATTATGTGAAAGAATTCATTTTCCATTCCAATAGTAAAGTTATTTAAGAACTTTTTTCCATAGAAAAGTTTTAATGAAAGAGTCAACAGTGAGAGGATTACCACTTACTCTGAGGAAAGAACGTAGACTGAAAGTATTTGAGAACAAGATCCTGAGACGAATATTCGGACCCAAGAGGAACGGGAATGGGGAATGGCGGAAACTTCATAACGAGGAACTACATAATTTATATGGTCTACCCAACATTGTTAGGGTCGTCAAGTCTAGGAGGCTTAGGTGGGCAGGTCATGTAGCTAGAATGGAAGAAAGTAGAAACGCTTTCAAAGTCTTGACTGGTAGACCCATAGGAAAACGACCATTAGGAAGACCTAGGCGCAGATGGGAGGACAATATTAAGATGGATCTCGCAGAGATTGGAATACAAAGTAGGAACTGGATGCGAACTGGATGCAGTTAGCTAAGGATAGAAGTCAGTGGAGAGCTTTTGTGAACGCGGCGTTGAACCTCCAGGTTCCATAGGCCATAGAGTTAGTTAGTGAGAGGACTAGTGCGCTTCAAAATGAACTTTGCAATGACTTGCAGTGAATTGCTTAATAAAATTAAGAACAATAAGTGCTTTTTAAGAAAGGTTCATTCAAGTGAAAAGTATAAACCTGAATAATGTGCAGTAGTTCTGCCTTTCCTCCTCGTTTTGTAGATGTAGAACTAGTTAGTTTTAAATTTAGTTTTGCTAAAACTGTTTTCTTACATCTGCAGACGAGTCTTGAGAGAAATTGAACAGCTTGAGAAATTAAAACATCAAATTTGATTTAGTGAATAAGAAATTTTGTGACTAAAAATACCTCAGACTGATTTCTGAGATGATAGATATTATTGCACTACAAATCAAAATTCTGTCTTTCTGCATATTAATGTTTATGTACTGTAAGTATAATTCCAATTAGTGTGTAAGAATATTTAAAAAAATGTTATATTACACCTTTGAAACGCATACACTATAAATTTTCATTATGCATGTGTCTTTTTGTAAAGTTGAGAATTTTTCATGAGAATTTTTGATAAAATATTGGCATTAACAACCTCCCGGTTTGGAGTTTCAGAAATCTGGCAAGTCTATCTTAAGTATACCATTAAAATCTTCGCCATTTTTCCTGTACACTTACATACGTGCAAATGATATACTCTAGAATCTAGACTACATATGAGGGGTGTAGTTGCAAAAGTGGCAATCTCCAATTTTTTAAGAAATTGAGTTAGAGATGGGACTTTATTGTTTTAAGTGTCCCCGGCCGAGCGGTGAAGTCGGTTTGGATCAAAACCTACATCCTCCCAGTAAAAACTGAAGGCGAATATCACGTGACGCATCCTTATTAATCGTAGAAACATAGTTTGTACCTCGTTGGTTTCCTTATAATGCAGAGTTTCCAAATGTAGCACTCAAATTTTCCTATTATGTACCAGAAGCGGGAAAATCCCGCCAAAATCGAAAAAAGGTTGTTTTTTGCAGGAGAAAATTGACCTTTTGATCTAAATTTCTCCCCTCAGGGACATTTATAGACATATAGAAGTGGTACCGTTGCAGACCTACTCTCATTTGGAACAAAGCGAGACACAAATCATGATCCTAGGGTAAATAGAAAAGTGCCAGGAACTTTTCCAACGTTTGAATTTATCTTTATTTACACATTTTTAGTCAATGAGTTTAGTAAAGTATCTACAGTATTATCACTATGTATCCTAAAATCATGCATCGTACCTCGTTCTCTTCGGTATGAATCGGCCTTTCGAATTGTATAAAGTGCATATCCCTATCATGCACCTCAGGGGAACAAACTCCCCCAAAAGGGAAATGTTTGTAAAAAAAAATTTCCACGTTCATTTTTAAAACTTGCAATCTCCAATTTTGAAACAGAAATTACAAAATATGAGGGATTTTCTCTGGAGAAAATTTATGTTCAACGCTCTATTATTGCTACGATCTACTATTCCAAAAAATCTGTACGTTAAAATCTTATGGGGTTTACGATATATCAATTAATCGCTCGTCCTGAAAACTTCGACCGAGTGGAGATTGCCACTTTTGCATCTACACCCCTCATATATGTCTGGTGAAATGGTAAACTGCATTTCAGGTCCTAACACGCCAGATACATCACACACTTTTTATATTTCATCCAGTTTCTTGAAAATGTTCCAGAAAACAGAGAAGGAAAATAGTCCTCTATATAATGTAATGCATATCCTCAATTTATCAATAATGAGAACCAGTAGCTTACGCAGGAATTTATTTCGGGAGGGGTCCAAACTCCATATGAGGGTACTTTATATTAAAATTCCTAAAAATTACCCCTAAAATTAGGCTAAATTTACACAAAAGTGGAAATTTCTAAAGGGGGGGCTGGGGTCCAGACCAACAGGACCCACCTCCTGCGTACGTCCCTGATGAGAACTACACATACTTCTGCCACCTTTCAAAAGTCTGTAATATTTCATTTTATGAGGTACTGCGAAAGTATATGTACTTGCGGTATGCACTAAATGATCACGAAGGAAATAAGAGATAAGGAAAATAATGCAATAAACTTTCTTTAAGGAGCTTCTATTACGTTCAATTCGCAATATCCGATAAGTTTTTAGTGTGGCAAGAGAGGGGAAAGCATCTCGCCTCGTTCGTAACACTGATATTCCGAGTCTGTCACTCTTCTATCACGTCTTTGCAGTAATTACATTAGCATTTGGAATCGTTCGAAGAAATTGAGACCAAGGAGAACAATCAAATAGGCTTCATTGTTATCAACTCTATTGTTGACACGTCTTGCATAATTGAGTTCTCCCCCCTCCCACTCATTTGAATAACAGGCGAGAAGTTGATTTTCTAAATGGAAGGCACGCAGAAGATGGTTAGAGAGGAAAAAAAATAGGACAGGTATTTTTCATTGTTATGAAGAGCATTGTTGACAGGCTTCCAAGAATGCAAGACAAGGTAAAAATAAAACTTCCTCAAGTTTGTCATCCCCCTTCCACTATATCGTCGTTACTGTTGGAAGTGTTGCGAAAACGTGTTGACGACTAGAAGATGGGGTTGTGGATTGTCAAGATGCAGGGCGATTATTATTTTTATACTTTCCTCTTATTATTTTCTTTTCCTTGGAGGGGAGAGGGCAGTAAGACGAAAGAAAAATGAATTATGACGCTGTCTGATTGGACTTTGTTTCCACTGCTACCAGCTTCCGTGAAATTGAGTTATATCACAACGGCCACACTATGTGAATCATTATGAATTCTTTTAGTGGCAATTTAATGCGGCACTTTTACCAGAAAGGGAATGGAGAAGGAGAATATTATGTATGACGTTCTTCTGCAGAACGTTTTTTTTTCTGTCTTCTAAGCTAACCCCTCCTCTACACTAACACATATTCACTGCTCAACTCAGCTTTGTTGTTATCGCCCCGTGACCTTATTTGCAAATTGCTTGGCCTACAAAATATCGACCATTATCAAACGAAAAATTTCCTAGCGACTGCGCAACGTCGCACACCGCAACAAGCTGGGGGAGACAGCTTGTCCGCATTTTGGGGTATTCTTCCTCCGATCAATACCCTTGCATGCATGGTGCTTAGCCTGGCTTACTAGCATAGCGTGGCCCACTGCAGAGGACAGAATAGGCGGCAAGAACTCAACTAAAACTGCGCAGTAACTGTCGTACGTCGACCGTCGACCAAAACGAATAGCTTTATTCCTTTTGTTTTACCACCACTAATTTCCAAAATAAAGCCCACTTCGCTCATTCTCTCTTCCACGGGAAGCTAAACGTTTTCATTAATACAACGTCATAAGATATAGTAAAGCTTACAACGCGATATTGTTTCACCAACAGATAATAATAGTTCGATGTTTCCAGCGACGTATTCAATTTTATTAGACCGAAATGGTGAACAAATATTATTTTTGAATTAAATGATGCATATTAATTTACACAAAATTGAAATAGGCTTACATATTTATTATTATTATTATTATTATTATTATTATTATTATTATTATTATTATTATTATTATTATTATTATTATTATTATTATTATTATTATTATTATTATTTTAGTAAAAGTTTATTAGTATCTCTCATGTGTTTGTTCAGGGAAAAGACTCAAGAGCCCCAACCTCCCACTAACTAAATACGAGTATTATTATGTATAAATATTAATATGTATTATTCAAAAGAGTAATTTTCAGTGGCAGGCAAAGGTGATTGTAGTCCTGCGTGGTACCAGGAAAAATGGAAACCTCTCAAGAATGCCCTACCTGCTATTATACAATATTATGATCAAGAAGTTATTAACACGGTCAGAAGTTTCCTAAGTCAGATCCCCCTTCTCCTAGGGTCAGCAATCTTTTGCTTGTTTGGCATAACTTTACACATTTTCCTGTCCTGAACCAGACTTATAATTTCCTTGAACGTGGTCAGTATATTTCAAGAGCGGCCTCTCTATGGACACTTTTCTTTCTGCCGTTCTTTTCATAGCTAATAACTTGATTCTTCCATGTCTCTCTCCAATGCTTCCAATCATCCTATCTCTTGTTTTCGAAATAGTCTTCAGTATACTGTTCTTTTGTTAAGTAATTATATATGCATGCATCACAGTAGCGTCTGGTGGTTCTCAAACCTACTGAAGCAGTTGAATTTTTAATACGTACAGGGTGGTCCGGAAGTGGGCGTACCACCCTTTAGTTTCAACAGTATAGTGTTAATGGACATTCTTACTTGGAGATGCTTAATGAGTGGTTGGTGCCTCAACTGGAAGAAAATGGTATCAAAGACACTGCTGTGATATAGCATGATGGAGCACCAGCGCACCTCGCGATTCAAGTACGCAGTTACCTGAATCAGACGTTTCCTGACCGCTGGATTGGAAGAGGTTGTGCATCTTCACCAGCTCCCTTTGCCTAGCCTCTAAGAAGTCCTGGTCTGGCGACACCAGACAATGCTCTCTGGGGTTTCATAAAGCAACAAGTAAGAAACACTCGATATCGCACAACGCAGGAATTACGAGCAGCTGTAGAACACGCCTTCACTCTCGTGAATCCGGAGTATCTCCGCAAAACATCTGCGAGAACTTGGAGCAGAATTCAACTGTGTTACTACATGGATGGTAATCATACCGATGTCTGTGACTCTTAAGATTCTTAAGGCCTACCGCTCACTGGCAACATTTTGTCGGGCAACTATCTTGTTGCTCTGGCTAAATGCATTGAGTCTTATGGGAGTCCGCTCACTGGGGCGACGGCGACAGAAAAGTTGCCGAGGTGTCGCCAAGCAGGGCGACAGCAGGGCAACAGCTCGGCGACGGAACAGTTGCGCAACATCTAAAAATGCATTGAGTCTTATGGGAGTCCGCTCACTGAGGCGACGGCGACAGAAAAGTTGCCGAGGTACCGCCAAGTAGAAAGATAAAAAATAAATGTTTTCTACAATTTTTTTTTTCACGTAACAGTTCTTTCCATGTGTAGCGCGTGAAAAGAAGTGTTCGCAATGGAAACTAACACATTCTTTGATTAGTGACTAGCATGTCTTTAATTAGTGATAAAGACTATGAAAAATGAATTGAGGAAATAGAGAAATGCCCAGCGTTAAAGAAGAAATATATATAAAGAAGAAATTATTGAAGGAAGTGTGTTTTGCTGTTGTAAGAAACTAGAATGAGCTTTCCAGCCAAGAGAAAACAACACAGATAGGTACACTATGTCCAAAATTATTGTCTATAAATATGTTTTTTGTAGGAATATAATTTGATAACAAATTCGCACGGTATTTCTTATAATGTTAGTATGTTTATAATCAGCAAAGACATGTATGTGGAAAATTTCATGTCAAAAGAGTAAGAACAATAAAACGAATATAAGACTTTCTTGTCCATTTAGCAACATTTTGTTTTACTCATTCTAATTTTCGTATTTATAATTCTTTTCCTATGAAATTTACCACAAATATACATTTCCAGATTATACACATAGAATCAGTATTAAAAGTACCCTTGCAAAATCATTATCAAATTATATTCTTACAAGAAGACAGTTATAGATATGTGACAATCATTTTGGACATGAGTGTACATTAATCGATAATGACATATTGCTGTCATACTACACACTACTACTTTCATTAATTTCCCACAGAGATAAAATTATCATTATCAATTTTCTTTCCATTTCAAATATAAAAAAGAAGAAAAAACTGTACAGTATAAAAGTAGCCGATTTTAAAACGTGAAGAATACGCAGAAAGAACGAAGAAAGCCAATTTTCATTTTATGGCTATACGTAGAACATGTGACAGTACAGTTACGGTACAGTGTTGTCGGATTGCCGCTTTTGGTAGTTTCGTTCTGTTAGTTATTTCCAGTCGTTTTATATTTTCGTTATTCTTGTTATCTTTTGATTCGAATGATTGTTCCCGTTCGTATTATCTTACATAATGCTGTTATTTTTGTCACTCATTGACGCTCAGGGACCTCATTTAGGAAGGCAGGAGGGGCGCAATTGCCCCCCAAGAGTTTGATATATATATATATATATACTCTAATATATTGTCAATTAATATACTAGTATAAAACGTGAAAGTCTTATGTCGGTAGTGGTCTTGTCCCCCTCAAGCGAAGCTTGAAATGACGCCCCTGTTGACGCTACCTTCCAAAATTTGATAGCATTGGTCTAATTAGGATAATTTGCTGGGGAGCCATGGCCCCTTACTTCTAAAAATTGAAAGAACATTTTAAAAGATATTTTTATAATAATGGTATACCTGTATATGTCATCTGAGTCCATCCCCCGTCCTCATTGTTAATCTTCTCAAATTATTTAGTTCCGTATTGTTAGTTTCACTCATGACGTTTTTGAACTTATAGACCTTTAACACGCCCGAAAACCTGTGCACGCTAATTTCGAGTGTAAATTGACTTTAAAAAAAATCATGCAAATTGTAAAGGTGCCCACGATAGGATACATGTTTAATAGACCTTTCGTACTAATTTGAGGACGCTCAATCTACCCAATTTTGAGATTATTTTTCTCGAGACCCCAGAGAGGGACATGCTAAGGAAATAGTTCTATTGGATTGAGCGTCTTGAAATTAGTAGAAAAGGAGGACTTTGAAATTTATCCAAGCAGATCTTATTTCATTTATTTAAATTTATTTATTTAACCATTGGAATGGGCTATAGTTATTTTAAATGCCCGAAACCAGCGATTATATGAACTGTTCCCGTTGCCGATTATGTAAATTGTGATATCAAATGCTCGGCAACTTTTTTGTTGCCGTCGCCAGTGAGCGAGGGTATGGCAACAAAACTGTTTTGTCTCCGTAAAGTTGCTGACTGCAGGCGACAGCGACGAGATAGTTGCGCAACTATTTTGTCGCCAGTGAGCGGTAGGCCTAAGACTTCAAGGTAACTGTGTACAGCCATTCTACCATTACTAACACTATACTGTTGAAACTAAAGAGGGGTAACCCCACTTCCGGACGACCCTGTTCTATTAATAAATCGCAAAATCATAGAAATGCAATACACTTTTGATCATAATGTATTACCGAAGTGAGCTACTTTAGTGAAAACAAACATAGCCTATCACTGTATTTCCTTCAAGACAGAACCGTTTTCTTTCGCTGTTACATACATTAGTAAACGTTCAGTGATAAATGTCCCTCGCTCAAAAGCATAACATATCCGCGTTAGGTGAATTTTAGGCTGACAATAATACAAAACAATCTACTCCGGATTACACATCACATTACTGAAGGTAGGGAGTGATGACAGAATTGTCGACAAAGATACCTGTGTACTTTGACGTTATATTGCATCTAGAAATGAAACACTTTAATGAAATTTCGAGGAGCAAAACCCCATTTTTCGTTTCGGAAATAAGATCAGTAACAAAAACACGGCAGTACCCTCTTTTCTGTTCTTCCTTGGCTGCAGTTTCTTCAAGTTCTGGTAAGAAGTTAATGAATAACGCAGTGGTGCCCACCCCCCCTCATGTTTATGACGCACCCCCCTCAACTGTCTATCCGTAGGTGTTCTTCCATGAAAAAAAATCTTTTCGATTAATTTTTACACCCTCTCAAACATAGTTATATAGATTTTTAACCCCCCCAAATATTTCAATGACGCAGTTTGCGTCATAGCCCCCCCTTGTGGGCACCCCTGAATAAGGGATCTAGTTGTTACGTATCATTGGTGCAGGAATGTTCTTTTTGCTAAGCTCTCTTGCTTTTCATGCAAAATGGAGAAAGAAAAGTAGTGTTTGGTTTAAAACTTTTAGAAAAGTAGGAAAATGAACTAGATTCGAATAACGTTTGGCTACAATATCAGTTAGGAAATAAACATTTATGATGAAATTTATTGTCGACGATTTACTTCGAAGACTTCCTAATTCCGATTCCCCGTTTTGTGATCGGTTTACAGATCCATCACTTAGTGGTAAACTAAATATGGACGAATTAAAAAGTGATATTATTTATTCTTTGTGTTGTTTTTCGTTATTACATTGTTTGTGATACGCAAAAAAATGTTAATTTTTATATTTTCATATCCACATAAAATAAAACTATATTTCTACTAATAATAATTTCCTATACTACCGAAAATATGATACAAAAATTAAAAATTGTTACGTAAATTTGAATTTGATTAGCGATTTACAACAACCAAAATGTAAGAAAACAATTCCCAGAATTGTAATTTTGATGATGTAATACAGTACAGTCCTTAGATTGCCTAAGTATGCAAGTGAACAAGTCACAACAGATGCATAGAATTGATGCAATCACAATGAATCTTATACAGCACAGTCCTTAGATTGCCTAAGTATGCAAGTGAACAGGTCACAACAGATGCATAGAATTGATGCAATCACAATGAATCTTATACAGTACAGTCCTTAGATTGCCTAAGTATGCAAGTGAACAAGTCACAACAGATGCATAGAATTGATGCAATCACAATGAATCTTATACAGCACAGTCCTTAGATTGCCTAAGTATGCAAGTGAACAGGTCACAACAGATGCATAGAATTGATGCAATCACAATGTATCTTATACAGTACAGTCCTTAGATTGCCTAAGTATGCAAGCGAACAGGTTACAACAGATGCATAGAATTGATGCAAACACAATGAATCTTATACAGTACAGTCCTTAGATTGCCTAAGTATGCAAGTGAACAGGTCACAACAGGTAGTGTCTGAGTAGTGTACACTACGGAGTCACAGTTTGAGCAACGTCCAAAACATCAAGTGCAAATTGAGAGGATATCTGCTTTAGAGACTTTGACAGCCTTAGAAACAGTTTAGCACCATCGGACGTTTGACTCTTCCCGAAACTGAAAATGAGCTTCAAAGGTGGGCTAAAAATGGGATCAAAACCAGCGAGACGGCAGCTTAAGTCCGAGAGGACTTTCATCAGCGTTTCCAGTAATAACAGAAAGTGGTAGGGTACGTGTGTCTGTTCCGAAGATGCCTACTTTAAATATGATTAAGTAACCATGTGCTTATATTTTGGTAATTAAGAGCAACAACAAAATCCCGGGAATTTTTTGACTGTCCTTCGTATTTATATATACAATGGTGCTATTCAGCCGGACATAACAGACTCAGACATAACAGTAAATTTTACCCAGTTATACTCAAGAATTTTAGTTTAACTGCCTTTGTTTTTAGAAATTCTTAAAGCTACATGGTTAAACATATGATCTTTCAGAACAAGGTATAAGCGTTTATTTCTTAATTTCAAATGCTTAGATGTCAAAAGTGAGAACTGGGATCACATTAATGTAGTGCTGAAGGTTATTTATATTTGAAAGGCATACATATAATTATCACAATTGTCGATCCATTTGTTGGATTAAGATCTTCCTAATACTTTTTGACCTTTAATAATCTTAGATAATTATTTTCCAAGATATTCACAGTGCTATGTATTTTCATCACAGCACCTTGTATTAGGATGCTGGGTGGGTCTCTACTTGTCACTTGTATCCGCAAAAATTGCTTCTCTATCTTGCATGGTCTGTCTCCTAAGAGAGTTGTCTATCTATGTTGCGTCATTCTCTGTTAAATGTACAAAATACTAAATTGAAATATTGCTGCAGAGAGTCAATTCGAAACTTAATATGTATGATGGAACAATGTATTTGTCAATAAAGGTATATCTATATATCATTATCATAAGTTCTTATTTTCCGAATCGCTATGAAAAATCTCGAGATCTAGAGATAAACTTATAGGCTTGTAACGTTGAACTCACCTGAACCAATTCCAGGCCGAAAGCCAGCGAGATGCAGTGCGTTTCAGGTGCTTCTTTTAAACACGCATTTTTTTTTCAAATCTCATCCCAGATGTGATGTTCGTCCTACACCATATATCTCTATAGAAGTGTTTCACTCTTAGAAAACAAAATAGAAATATTGAACTAAAGCGCGACTCACTACGTGATTGGTTCGGCCACATCCCTTTTATTCTGTCTCCTTATTTTGTTCATTCACGCAATATGAGTGTTTCTGTGTAGCGATAAATAAAATGGGATCATGGTTCATCTGAAACGTTTGAAGCAAAAATAAATTGGAACTCAATTAGATTGGGTCTGAGAAAACAAAGGGCTTACTGAAGCAGTGCTTCACTTGCTTCGGTTGAATGCATACTACTGCTGGATCATATAAAAATTATTTAATATTCATACTGTATAAACTAATAATAAATGCTCAAAGACATTTAATATGGAACTTAACATAACTTTCTATTGAACAAGATGAAAATAATTTATTTGAGTTAATTGTTACAAAACGTTTGGTAACAATATGTTACCAATTGTACTTTGTTCTGTGATTAATAAATATTGCCTTGTATTATCTGACAATACTTTCACTAATGATACCAACACTGATATTGAAAACTAGATTAGTTGTTAAAATCATAAAATGTTAGCGGAGCATTGAACAAAAACGACGAAAAGCAGCTAGAGGTTTTCGAATTGTAGATGTGAATGTGGATAAAAATTGAGAAAAAGAAATGAAATCGCAAAACGAATGAGGAAGTATTAGGAATAGTAGGGGCTTGAAGTAATTAAGAACAAATTAAAAAAAAAACTGTTTAGAACATAATTTGAGAAGATATTGCGTGCAATGGAACATGATAGAAGGGAAATACGGTAAAGCGAGAAATTGGATAGTATTAAAGCGGACGATTCTTGCGTCAAGACATAATGATTCCCTGGGGACTATAATGTGTTGCAGGTTCTCAATTTTCTGAAAGTGACTTTCCAGTAATTAAAGAATTGTTATATGATGATGATGGATATTTATCTGAGTTTTCAACCTGAAGGCAGATTTGAGCCCATTTACCTAGACGCAGATTGCTAAGCCAACAGTTCGTGACCAATTTGTTTCCTCTTTGGTCTTTTCCCCCTCCCCATCTCATCTGTTGATAGAGAGTGAATATCTTACTTTTTTACCAAGCTAATAATTAATCCGTTTAAGAAATAATAAGTTAAAAAATATTTATAATTAAATCAATTAAAGTTTTCAGGAGTTAATTTTTTAACAATTAAAAAGTTAATTGTTAACTTTCTTCAAAAATAGGCTTATTTCAAAAGATGGCCATAATTCATGCAGCTTTAAGGTTCAATATAATTGAAGGTGACTACAGGTACCCGTTTGGCATGATAAAACAGTGATATATAGTTGTCACCATATTCTAACAATGTGTTATAAAAGAACTAATCTATATATTAAAATGCTAGGATTATTAGGTTTACACGTATATTTGTGGTCAAGAAAAGTTTATTCTTGTGGACGTTTTTATGTTTCTGGCCAATTCTTTTGATAATAATATCTCGGAAACCACAAGCTCTACACAGATGCCGTTTTCGCTGGTCGATTGCAAATTTTGTAAAGGTTGTTCAGTTCTAATTGAATATTTCTTTTAATGGCCATTATTTCTTTATTACATTTTTTTCAGAGTACACTGGAAGTATTGACATTTTAAAATGGAAAGCATTATATTCTACGAATTATACATTCCAACACCACACATTTGTATACGACGTTAGTATATCTCTCCGGCGTTTGTTTCATGCCCAAATGATAATGAAAAACGAAGGGTTGCCATGTCTCTAGTCTAAGATGAATCTTTATTATTTGGAGTATTTTGCTCAATGAACACCATATATCACTGATATCATACGTAATTAGTGTGTGTGTAATGCATTTGCTTATTACATACTGCATGCACGAAGAAAGAAAACACTGATCATACATGAATTAGAAACCCCTATCGGAAGTAGGCTCAAATCTTGCAAACAGCGAGATATTGACAAAATAATCGAAAAACTCTCCCCTTTATAGTAACCTGTCTGTAAAAGGACATGCACAGATGTTATGAGGAATAACAAGGAGATTCATGCTCATACGTGAATGACGCGCTGTGTAGAGAGCGTAGGTTCAGCTAGTAGGTATATAAAAAGTTTTTTTTTTTTTTAAATGATAATTTTCATTGATAACTTATATTTAAATTTTATGACATTTTAAGTTCCTTTTAAATAATTAAAAGTTTTATTTCTAAACAATAACTTCACATAATAATAAAAAATTAATTTTCCCATGCACTTAAGTTTATCCATTAAGTTATGAAGTAACTTTCACAAATAAAGACAATTCTCATTGCGTAGTAGCGAAAATTATCATTTTGAATTTTAATAGTAACGGATTAACTTCGGCGTTACTTTTAACCATTATTTTTTCTGATATTACTAATTTACGCAAATTTTCTTTTCCTTTTCGTAGTCTTAATATTTAATTTAAATTCGTTAGATTTTTCATTATTTTTTTCCAATTGTTTATCACATATGAACTACCCCCTTCTTAAATCCCTTTTTCCGTTATTTTAAACTGTGTCATAGCATCACAAATTTATTGAAAATGACATCTCTTCAATCGTCCACAGGTACAGGAAACCAATAAATCGAAAATACTTATAGTTTCGACATCAGAAGAATAACAAATTACAGAGATCGCACACGTTCCTTTGCGTGCGTAACCAAGGACAGATCTACGTGTATTATACGATGAGATACGATGAACCTAAAGCTGTAACATGCAAAGCCAAAGTAAAGTACCTTCCACATCATGGTACGAAATAGATTCCCTCACCGATGTGCAATTGCTTTGTGGTCTTTAGGGCAATATGCCAAATGAATACTTTGTTGTTTTACTCTTTCGGCGACATTATATACTAACTTACTGACCCGTTCTCTTTAACACATGAAGCATGGTATGTGTTGCGTGACTGGTAAATAGACATTTTTTGATTGATGGCCTAGAATATCATTATGTTGACAGGAAAGGTTAGAGATACACAGTTTTTGGCGTTGTTTGGATCAGGTAATGTTTAGTCTTATAAAATACAACGCTGTTATCTTCTGTATGGCGTGTTCCCTTAGCAACAAACAAGATGAAGGCAGTAAAATCACTCTTTATTATATCTTTCAAAGATCAGGATTCTTAATTCAGAAGTGCTTTATGTCAGAAGAACATTAATTAACGTATGCTAGCGTCTATCCATCGTATATACAAGAGTCAATTCACTGACTTACAGCCATATGCCTCAACGAAGTTCAACTGTTGAATGAGGTTCAACATTAAATCTCGATTCACCTCCGGTGCTTGGGGTCCCTGGTTCGATCCCAGCTCGCGCCGTGTGGACTTTGTGGTGGACAAACACAGAGCTTGTGGGTTTTCTCGGGTTCTCCCGTTTCCTCCCACTTTCTTCATTCCACCATTTCATTCATTTCTCATAATTACTGTCTCCTTTAGTCTAACCGGCATAATCGTGGGACGTAAAACTCAAAGATTTCATTTCATTTCATTAAATCTCGATCAAGTGGGGTGGGGAATGAACTAGGTTTAATCATGAACGGGTGATTTTCGGAGTTCAACCTTTGTTGGTCTTGGTTAGTCTACAGTACTGAACCAAAGGTACTAAACTTAGATTTTGAGCAGTGCAACAAAATTCCTTAAACTACATTCCAGTTAGAAAGTTCAATTTTGAACCCGTTTGTATGAATGCTCATTTGAACTTTGATGCTGCATACGGCCATTAATTATCACCAGATTTCCGAAACTATTAGGCAAAGAACTTTGAGATTTTGTATAAATATTCCCCTTCCATTAAACGCAAGAAGGAGCACAGTGGTAAAAGTGCTTACTTCTGGTGATTGGGGTCTCTGGTTTGAGCCTCGGTTAAGAAGGTTTGTGATGTACAATATCGTGTCCGTGGGTTTTCTTGACATACTCCTGTTTCCTTCCACATTCTCATTCCATAAATTCTTCCACCGTCATTCACTCGTCTTAATCATCTGTCTCCCGTAGCCTAAAAGGGCATAATCATGGGCAGTAGCGGGTCTAGAAGGTAAAAACTAGGGGGACAACCTGAACCCAGACAACGATAGATATATTATGAGCTTACTATAAACTTAAATAAATATATATATATAGCAAATTATTTCTGTCACTCCAAAAATTGGGGGCCCTGGGCTAGATCCGCCGCTGATCCTGGGACTTTAAACTAAAAGATATCGTTTCATTTCATTTCCATTACATGATAATATGCGTTGGGAAACATTCTTTTTTTGGAAAAAAATGGATAAAATAATCTGTGCTTAAATGAATTTTTAAAAAACAAACTATTAAAATGTTTTCTTGTTAAAATAACTTGGCCTAAAAAACAAAATTAACAAATAAACAAAACCTCTTAATTTTTTAAAGCGTAATAAAGTTGGAAATATAAGGAGGATCCAGACTGGCGAAGTGGTGGAACGGAAGCAGCCATAACAAGTAAAAGAGTTAATCAGCCATGTGGGTGAGAGGACTCCACACACTCATATAAGATCATTTCCTATTTATAAAACTTAGCTCAAAAAAACTCTAAGCAAAAAAAAGTTAGGTCTCCTTGCAAAATCAGTTTGATAACCAAAATCTATATTTTGTTAATGTTCTCTCATTTTTTATATATCAATAATTCATTGTGTGTAAATAAAATTAAAAACTAAATATTTTTTTACTAAATTAAATTATTTTACTAACGTCCATAAAAAAATTAAAACAAATTCCCAATAATTATATAACAACGTAAAATACTGTCTACCAATACCTCAAAAAATTTATACTATCATTTTTATTAATCATGGCTCCCCGGCGGGGAATCGAACCCCGGTCTCCCGCGTGACAGAAAGAAATCTCTTTCCCAACACATTCCCCCACTGAAATAGTATATGATTTAAATAACACCGTTTAGTGTGTGTCTGTCTTATTCATTATTTTCCCCAAAAAATCTGTTTCCCAACACAAATAATACTTGTAGAATTACTTTAAACAAGTTGTTCTTTTTTCTATGGAAAGTCCATGTTACTAATTCAAAACCATCACTTTCCTAGTATCTAGCGCTCGGAAGTTGAATACCTAAAAATTGCCTAAAAAGGACCTATAAAAAGATCTAAAAATATCTTTAAAAAAGATCTAAAAACTGAAAAAAAGGACGTAAAAATAAGACCCAATTTAATTAGAATTACATATTTAATGGATATAATACTCAAGAAATACAAGCTTCTGGTAAGTTAATGGTCTGTCCTTCCACAAACTGAAGTACAAACTAAAATAAGAAACTCCCCCCCCCCTCACTCCCTTTACTGGAGGACATTGTTACGCTTCCTTATCTGACTTGTGATTGTTGCAGATCTGGTCTTATCAGTCCAGTCGTTGAAGAATGTCTTATCATTGGAATTTTCTTCACTAAAGAAAAGATGTTTAACAGGTGGTAGTGATTCGAATTAATGGCCAGTAAATTTACTGTCGAAAGATGAAATGCAAAAAAAGACGTTAAGATTTATGAAAATACGTTAAGATTTTTTTAAAAAAGGCCAATAAAAAACGCCGAAAAAGACAAAAAAGGACAAATAAAATGCACCATTTTCTGGCCTACAATGACCCAAAAGGAACATATATTATGTTAAGCCTCGTCTTCGGGCACTCGTAGAAAAGAGTTTTCCTCAACTTCCGGGCCCTACTTATAACATTGTATCTGTTTTCTCTGCCTATTCTTATTTGAAATCCCGCAACTACTATTAAAAGAGTCCACCAAACAAGGGCATACTTTACTGAGCTTCTTCTTCTTCTTCTTTTTTAAAAAAAAGGTCGGCACTGCGGGCATTTCTTCCTCCCCTCTGCGCCCTTCAACCTTCCGAGCTTTTTACCATTAGCGTAAGACTCTTCCTTTTGACGCAGTCTTCGCTTTCCTATCCAGAGTCCTGGCGCTTCCATAATCTCTTTCGCAATATCGATCCATTATTCCTAATTTGGGTCTATCGCTTCTTTCTCCCTGCTGGCTCCCTTCCACCGTAATAGGCAAAGAAGCTTTTTTTTTTTACGTTCTTCTTGCGTGCGTAGTCCTGGCCCCCCCACCATCACGCAATTCTTCGAAAACAATTTCAATCGTTTGTACTTCGTTTGCTCCCATTTGCTCCGCAGTAGCTCCGTTTGCTCCCTTACCGTTCCCGAGAAAATGGAACCTTAAAGTGGGGGGGCCAGAACAACGTCGTCCCAGCCCCCCCACCCAACTAAAAATAATCACTGAGGGGAACGGATGGTGGCATTCGTTTGTACTTCGTTTGCTCCCATTTGCTCCGCAGTTTCTGCGTTTGCTCCTTTACCGTTCCCGAAAAAATTGAAATTTAAAGTGGGGGGGCCAGAACAACATGGTCCCAGCCCCCCCACCCAATAGCAGAGAGGAACGGATGGTGACATTCGTTTGTACTTCGTTTGCTCCCATTTGCTCCGCAGTAGTTCAGTTTGCTTCCTTACCGTTCCCGAGAAAATAGAAATTTAAAGTGAGGGGCCAAAAAAAGGTGGTCCCAGACCCTCGAATTAAAAACAGTCACAGAGAGGAACAGATGGTCGCATTCGTTTGTACTTCGTTTGCTCCCATTTGCTCCGCAGTAGCTCCGTTTGCTCCCTTACCGTTCCCGAGAAAATGGAACCTTAAAGTGGGGGGCCAGAACAATGTCGTCCCAGCCCCCCACCCAACTAAAAATAATCGCTGAGGGGAACGGATGGTCGCATTCGTTTGTACTTCGTTTGCTCCCATTTGCTCCGCAGTTTCTGCGTTTGCTCCTTTACCGTTCCCGAAAAAATTGAAATTTAAAGTGGGGGGGCCAGAACAACATGGTCCCAGCCCCCCACCCAATAGCAGAGAGGAACGGATGGTGACATTCGTTTGTACTTCGTTTGCTCCCATTTGCTCCGCAATAGTTCAGTTTGCTCCCTTACCGTTCCCGAGAAAATAGAAATTTAATGTGAGGGGCCAAAAAAAAGTGGCCCCAGACTCTCGAATTAAAAACAGTCACAGAGAGAAACAGATGGTCGCATTCGTTTGTACTTCGTTTGCTCCCATTTGCTCCGCAGTAGCTCCGTTTGCATCCATACCGTTCCCGAGAAAATGGAACCTTAAAGTGGGGGACCAGAACAACGTTGTTCCAGCCCCCCCACCCAACTAAAAATAATCGCTGAGGGGAACGAATGGTGGCATTCGTTTGTACTTCGTTTGCTCCCATTTACTCCGCAGTTTCTACGTTTACATTTTTACCGTTCCCGAGAAAATGGAACTTTAACCTTTACATTACGAGGGGATTTAAATGACTCAAAGCGTTTTATATGGCGCTATTTAAAACGTTTTGGCAAAGATAGAGAAAGAAGTCAATATCATCACTCCTATTTATGCTAGGCATATGAAAAAATACTATGTTAAATAATGGCTCTATTTGTATTTGTGTTATTTATATATACGCCATTTTCAATGTTTTATGCGTTATTAGTATTGTTGTAACTGTAAATTTTCTCCTAGGAAGGGAAACTATAATTTCTCCCCTCCCCTCTCCTCAAATGTATTGATACGAACAATATGTGTTATTTATTTCTTGAGTTTCGTTATTTGACATTACAAACCATGTAAAAACTTACCTTCTAAATTATGTTTTTACCCCGTAAAAAATTACAAGAAAGAAAAAAGTGTCGACAAGTGGAAAATGATATGAGTTGGAAACGTTGCTCACATGAATAAGAATTGAACATACAGAGAAACATATACAATTTTATCTAATAACGTTTGCTATCCACTATGTAATATGATGGTGACCTGGGTTTATAGTCACTTTTGGTTTCCTTTGTCATTTTCTTATGGAGTGTAGAGTGTCTGGGCAGAAACTCTCTCTCTCTCTCTCTGTCTCTCTCTCTCTCTCTCTCTCACACACACACACACAAACACACATCCCATTCACATACACAATTGTTCTCTTTTCTCATCATCATTCAATACCTCTAAATATAAGCTTGATTTGCAAACAACACAATCAGAAGGAATCTCCACGTGACAGCTGAAACACTTTATGAGCAAGAAATTCAAAGCGAACTTGAAGGAAAGAAACAAAGAGGGGGGAGGGTGTACTACTTTATCTATGTTTAGGTTAAAACTGGTGAGCCAAACTGCTCTAATGTGTACGTGTCTAAAGTTAGCCCCGCCCACATTTCAAATGCTACTCAAACTTTTCACATGGTTAGTGCTTCGTTAGTGCACATTAGTGCACTAAACATTGACGTTAATGCTATCATAATTTAGGAGTTATTGGCGAATAACTCGGGCGGGGCTAACTTTAGATTTTTCAATTTTTACACAATTTTACACTCATTGTCAGAGAGAAATGAGATAAAGACCAGCGGTTAGTGCATCGTTAGTGCTTCCAGAAACACCAAGTACTAACGTTAGTGCTATCACAGTTTAGGAGTTATTAGTGAATAACTTCCGTAGGGCAAAATTTAAATTTATCGAATTTTTTAAAAAAAAATTGACACACAAAAGTGGGATAAACGTCAAACGTTAGTGCATCGTTAGTGCTTCCAGAAACACCAACTACTAACGTCAGTGCTATCATAGTTTAGGAGTTATTAATGAATAACTCACGGGGCTAGCCCCGCTCACATTTCAAATGCTAGTGGGATAAACGTCAAACGTTAGTGCATCGTTAGTGCTTCCAGAAGCACCAAGAACTAACGTTAGTGCTATCATAGTTTAGGAGTTATTAATGAATAACTCACGCGGCTAGCCCCGCCCACATTTCAAATGCTACTCAAACTTTCCACATGGTTAGTGCTTCGTTAGTGCACATTAGTGCACTAAACATTGACGTTTGTGCTATCATAATTAAGGAGTTATTGTCGAATAACTCGGGCGGGGCTAACTTTAGATTTTACAATTTTTACACAATTTTGCACTAATTGTCAGTCAGAAATGAGATAAAGACCAGCGGTTAGTGCATCGTTAGTGCTTCCAGAAACACCAAGTACTAACGTTAGTTCTATCATAGCTTAGAAGTTATTAGTGAATAACTTCCGCAGGGCAAAATTTAAATTTATCGAATTTTTAAAAAATTGACACACAAAGGTGGGATAAACATCAAACGTTAGTGTATCTTTAGTGCTTCCAGAAACACCAACTACTAACGCTAGTGCTATCATAGTTTTGGAGCTTCTAATGAAGAACTCACGGCTATAAATGTAAATTTACCGAATTTTACAATAAATGTCCCACAAAGATGGTATCGGTTCTCGATTTCCGGTACGGACTGTAACCATCCGTTTAATTGTGGATCCGAAAGCTACTTCTTGTAAGATCTCTTAACTCGCTAGTGTCTATCGCTCATCTAAAGTAATAATAATAATAATAATAATAATAATAATAATAATAATAATAATAATAATAATAATAATAATAATAATAATAATAATAATATAAAAAGAAACAATGATGAGTGATAGGAGTGTGAAGTATTGTTCTCTTTTTCGTTTAAGTATCCTTTAGTGCTATTAATGTGTTTATTATTTTATTTTTGGATAGAAAATACACTTCCCGAAATTTGTCAGGCGTATTCTCAAGAGAATTTCATGAGACCAGAATTGCTGAAAACTTGCAAGGCCATATGGTAGATATTTAATTTCATCTACGTGACATTATCAAAAGATGTATTGTGTACATTGGTACCAAGCAGAAAACATTATCTACAACAATTTTTTTCTCAATCTGTTCGTTGTTTCGGAATATATGTATGGGATGGGTATGCTGTTTCTTGTTTTGATCATTAAAAGAACAGAGACGGCGGTGTATATGTGTGTGTGCTAAAACGCAAAAACAACACATTTGTTTAAGAAAGAGCAAACCTATCTCACGGTGCGAGTAAAATTGTAGCAAAGCTAAAGTACCTGCTGTCTTCTCACGATCAATTCGCAGCAGGAATCTATGGTACCAGACCCTTCTGTTTTATTTTGTCTTTGCCGACTTTTACCTCGTCATTTCCTTCTGTCATGTAGTTGACACATATCTGCTTTGATGTACGCAAAGTTCGTCAACCTTGAGATGAGTCAGTGAAAGAATTGTGCGTGAGAGAGCTGGAGCAATGGGGAAAATGAATGAATTACAAAAAAATAATAGATGACAATGGCAGAATTCCTCCTCTCTTTCAGCCTATTTGAAATAGCCGCCAACTTTCATCATTGGCCTTGAATCAGGAAACCCAGTAGATGCAAGTAGTCGGCGGGAGAAAGGTGGAATAAGAACCTATCTATTGAATGTAATCTCTTGAAAATTACAGATGTTTATTCCTTTATATGTTTACCGTATACCTAGGTGTGTATGCACTAAGTATTCCAATTCATTTCCCACATTTGAACATTTGGTTGATTGGTTTATGAAACTATACATTCCTTTTCCTTTTTCCACGTGTTTATAAAATATCTTTTTCGGAGAAGTTAAAGGGAATTTATGCCAAATGACAGTATGATTCATGCAGTAAAATGCGCGTTGCTAATCACTTTTGACCACACCCCACTACACTCAGTTACTTTGGCGGTCAGCTTTTCCACATTTACATCATCAAGCTGTGGGAAAGAGTTGTTTTCTTTCTTCCTTTATTTCGCTACTTGAGGATGGAACAACGCGAGTGTTTGGAGAATTTCCTGCAAATTAAATATTACCCATATATCTATTTTTATTGCATGAATGGGAGAAAAGATGTATAAGCACTTCTGCAAATGAAATAAGAGTTTTGAATGAAATTTTAATATTATTCTTCGTGCGTTACATTGTACAGACTGATAACTCTGTCCTAAATTGAAAATATTATCATGAAGGCATTTCACTCCATAATGGACGCACGATATGAACATTCTATAATTGCCTCTATAAGATGATCAATGGGAAATCTTTTCTAGGCGTATTATGGCGCAGTAAATAGTGCTGTTACGATAATCGAGTAACCGATAACAACTCGATAAAATTTATATAGCATTTCGTGGTTAAACAATTTAGATATTCTCGAAATGTTTGAGACACTCTAAGGGTTCGAGATTCTCGAAATTTTCAGGACACTCGAAGTGTTCGAGACACTCGAAATTTTCAAGACACTTGAAGTGTTCGAGACTTTGGAAATGTGTGAGACATTCTATCTGCTCGAGAATTTCAAAATGTTCGAGACACTCGAATTGTTTGAGACTCTCAAAATGTTTGAGACACTCCAAGTGTTCGAGATTCTCAAAATTTTCAAGACGCTCCAAGTGTTCGGGACTCTCGAAATGTTCGAGATTCTGGAAATGCTTGAGACACTCTAAGTGGTCGAGACTCTGGAAATGTTTCAGACACTCGATGTGTTCGAGATTCTCGAAATTCAAGACACTCGAAGTGTTCGAGATTCTCGAAATGTTCGTAAGTCTTGGATTGTTTAAAAGGATCAAATACAGAAAGATCTGAATTTATTTTGTCGTTTGAATACGTTGAGAAATTCGGTGTTATCGGAGAATTGGGAAGAAATAATGCAATCGAGGTTATGATATGTGTACATATGCATAGATGTAGATATGTAGGCCTACTATATCTATGCAGGGTGTTAATTTTAAAAATTGCCTTCCTTGAAATGAAGTGAAATAAAAGTTTCTTGTCTTTAAGACCAATTTTTATATCTTAAGTAGTGTATCGGAAAAGAGAGAGAGAGAAGTGTAAACATGCATAACCTGAACGGTATTGGAATCCAAGACACCATTAGGGTACAAACTGTCATTTTACCGATTACGCCAATAACAGAACAGGCAGAAAAAGGAAGAGTTTGCATTTGGTTTAGTGTTTGAATTAAAGTTCTGGATGGATACAGCTTGTGATATAGGTAAGGCTGAAGGAAGTTCGATAATTTATTATCCGGCACTCGAAACACTTCGAGTATTTGATATAGTCGAAATTTCGTGTAATATTTAAACTTCGAGTGTCATTAAAACAAACTTTGAGAATTATGGTTGTGAGGATCCCTATTATAGATCACGCTGTCTGTTTCTTTGTATGTGATGTTCGACGATAACTTTCGAGAAGATTGTCCAATTTTGATGATACTTACTTTAAAATGTCCCCCTTTGCTTTCGAAATATGCCTATTTTTTTTTGTTGTCTGATGACAAGGGGAACTCCCTTGAATCAGAGTATTTGTTCTTACTGTTTACATGTCACGCAAACAACCATCTACGGTATTGATCTTATTTCTCTCAAATTACTTACCGCTTCGATTATTTCTTGCGAGGGAAGACCTTCCCTGATGATCAGTCATTGCAATATGCAGTTGAAGACTTCGTATCGCAGACTAAATATTTTTTATCATGCAGTAAATTAATTGACTAAGCAATGGTAAAAATGTGTGGTTGCACCGCGAATATTTTGATTTCAGGTTTGGTTTTTCGGAGATCAGGCATTCGTTGACATTTTATTTGCACCAGCCTGATATATCTAATTAGCAATTAGCTACATTATAATGAATGTAGTTGCATATTTGTATAAAACAGTTTGGCATTATTGTCTCTATACAACTTCTGACTTTTTTGCTTTCAAAACTTGCGTGTATATCTGTCAAATTCCCCTTTTTTATAATAGTTTAGGAATGAAGTAATTGAAAGGAAGCTCCTATACACTCGAATCAGGCGTTAGCTTATCCACATAATCCTCTTGGATGCTGAACTGTTCTTAATAAATTTTGACGCTATGAGTGGCGTAAGAGACCGCATGTCCCGATTGGAAATCCTATTCTGCCTTTTGGCAGGTTTTGGGACTAATTACTTTTCTGATTCTTCTTAATTTCCAGTTTTGACTTGAAATGCAAATCTTTCTTCCATGCTTCTCGATTTCCAGCTTCTCCTTTTAACTCCTATTTTTCAAATGATAGATCACTTGTGTTGATCTTCTTCCTATTCCTCGTTTTCCTTCCAACTTTCCTTCTATAGCGGTATGAAGAAGACAAGACGTATCCAATCTAATTCGCCTTTCTACGAATGACGATAGCTAGAAGCGTCCTCTTCTCTCCTATTCATTTTAAAACTTCTTTGTTACTCATTCCATTTTACCTTGAGAATAATAACTGAAAAAGTGAAATAATCAATAAAATTCGATTGCTTGGCTTCAAATTTGAAATTATTGTATACCTAGTAGCATTGGCGGATTTACGTATAAGCTAAACAAGCTATAGCTTAGAGCTCCAAATATTTTAAAGACAAAAACTAGCTGTAATATAGTTTTCAAATAATAAGAGAAAGCAATAAACCGCACATACAACAACGATATCTTGTATTCTTATGCAATAGGCTGTTACGACACAAACAATGAGGGTTTCGCTTATAATGGGGTCCTGTTTCCTAACCCTGCTTGTAAAAGGCCCCTGTGACCCGGCCTCGCTTATAATGGAACTGCCGTTTCCTAGCCCTCCTTTAACTTTTATTTATCAACTTTTCCACAATTTTACACTAATTGTCTCATAAAGACGGGATAGTCATCAGAAGGTAGTGGCTGCAAAACAGTAAGCAGTAACGTTAGTGTTATCATAGTTTGGGAGTTTTTATTGGATAATTCAGTAGGAGCGAATCCTTGATCTATCAACTTTTTCAATAATTTTTCCACAAAGGTAGGACAAACGCCAAAGTTTAGTGCAACTTTTGAGCTACCGATAGCACCAACACTAACATTAGTGCTATCACAGTTTAGGAACTATTAGTTAATCAATCTGGAGGTGCTAACTTTAGATTTTCAACTTTTACATTCGTTGCTTCATAAACGCTGAAAGTTTGTGCATCGTTAGTACTCTGCAAAACTGAAACTTTTAACAATAGTGCTGTCTTAATTGGGAAATATAAGCGATTGTAAAAGAAATACTAATATAACTTTGATTGACAATTGGAAACAGGGTATGGTTATATTTAAGAGGTATAAATGTAGTTGATATTTTTCTGTCAATTAAGCCTTTGAGTACTTTACAGAATGTGAGATTCTTTTTAGATTTATGGAAATGAATTTTCTATCTGAGTTTACTGTAGACACTAATTGGTTTTGACATCTCTCATCTCGTTGCAGGTAGCTAAATGCAGGATTGGTTATTCTCAGAAATAAGAAGAAATAGATACAGAAGAAATGACATACGTTTTTACCTATTTTGTTACAGATTTGTACTTTCGGATGCTTTATTAACTTTATATAAATTCATGCATGTTTCAGTATTGGTGCAGTGGTTTGTATTCTTGTACCAGAGGGGGAGCAGGCGTGAGCGTGAGAAAAAAAATATTCTAAGTAAAAAGTAGCATGGAATATGTGATACAAAGAAAGAACACATTACAAAGATGATTTTCAGATATTACATTCCCACGTGCCATTTAACAACGCACCTGCAAACTGCAATTCGGGCGTTGAAAAACAAAACGCTTTTATATTTTATTAAACGTAGAAATGTAGCACGAATTGCTTTCCGTATTTGCGGTTAATGTTTTGAAGGATTAACAAATACCAAGTTCAAATTTGGTACTCAACTGGATGAAGTTCCCACACTGATAAAAGTACTCTCACAGCTTGACAACATGCTATGGCGTGAGATATTTTCTTTTCCAAGTGCTTGACTCATTGTCAGAGGAGGAGGAGATGATAAGTTGACCATATAAATATTGGCTTCCTGTCATATCTTCGGTGATTCTACCTGTTTTCCGATAATCGCCACCGACTGAGAGAAATGTTTGGAAAACCTGAGTATACCCTCCAAAAATACAATAGATCATACCTCCAATCGGTCCTGTCGGTCAGTATGCATCATCATAAACAAATCCTTTCTTTACTAAGTGGTTTGTCGCAGATGGGAAAGGGGTGATTGTCGGTCAGATGATGTTTACAGGGGATTAAAATAGACTACTATTCCACAAAATTGAGACAAAAGCGGGAAGAATATATATATATATATATATATATAACCCTAACGAGATGTAAAAGTTTAGTTTGTGTTTAGAAGATGGTGCGTCATGTAGTTTGATGGCATCTACCAACAGCATTAAAGAAAGGTAAGTCAGAATATTCATAGGACAGATTCAGTACTTTTTTGTCGTTATATTTTATATATAGTTTACCGGAACTTCATACCACCGAAGCAATGGTATAGGGATATTTTATCAAACGTTGACTGAGGCAAATTCATTACAATTGAATAAGTTATTTAAACGAACTAAAGTCGCAGCATGTTCTCCAAGTTAGAACATCGTTGTAATTTTATAAAAAAAAAGAAGAGGTACACAAATCTGATTCATCTACTTTGTCTCAGTACAGAATTGGCTATCAGAGGAAGAACTGAAGTTATACGAAATCCATAACATTTCATTGTTATGCCTTCTAGGTTAATGAAGAGAGAGATCACGCATGTCTATGTGGGTACTGTACATAACTTTGGTATAGGAGATCTGGCTTCTATTCCCGGCGGGAGCATGTCGTTCGGATCCTACGTTGAGCTATAGCTCCACGCCTCATATAGCTTCGCTAATGAAGGGATGCTAAACTCAAATCAGATCCAATAATGGAGACAGACAATAGATGGATGCTAAGTATTGCGAAAAAACTTATGAAAGAATGTAGGAGAAAACAGGATAATCCCGAGAAAAAACAACAGGTACGATGTTATTCTCAACACAACAGGTATGATGTTATTCTCTACGAACTTTTAGGGTGTGTAATCGAACGAGACGCCCCCGAAGGCGGACTCTTATCACTTAGCCTCTGTGCTCTCACTGTGGAGGAAGAACGACGATTTTGATAGATGTAACGGTCTAGCAAATATTGTCTGAGATAAACAACTATACAAAAATAAAATAAAATAAAATAAAATAAATAAATAAATAAAAATAAAACGCAGTCAGAATGTGGAATAAGTTAGTTATTCTTAACTGATGGGCCTCATCTCTGCAGGGGTTGCGCATGGCACAATGACTCCGTGGTAGAGCGCTTGCCTCCGGTACATCGGATCCCTGGTTCGATTTCAGGACAATTATGTTTGTGGTGGACACCATTGTCACCAGTGGGTTTTCTCAAGGTACTCCCGTGTCCTTCCACATTTTCATTCCACTAACTCTGTCATTATCATTCACTTACTTGTCTTCAGCATAGTCTCCCTTAGCGTAAAGGATATAATCGTGTGACGTTAAACTGAAATATTTTATTTCATTTTCCAAGAATTGTTGACAGTTCGTCGATGTGTCACCGTTAAAGTAGTTTTTAATACGTTACATTATTCTTGCTATTATTTGTAAGGAAGAATGGGTCGTATGGCGCTTCCAAAGTGGTGATCATAGTTTTCAAAATGTTGAGAACTACCGTTGTGGGTTGCTTGTAAGGACATGCTAAAGGTACGAAATCAGTGGAGCAAATCTGTTTTCAACGTTGGGGGGACGGGTAAGACCATTCCCGTATTTTTTAAGCGATGGCCAAAATATTTATGATGTTGAAGAACAATATTGTGGAGGATCAGGCGAGCAGAGTTGTCTTGAACGTAGGGAGGCGGGAAGATTTTAGGCTTATATTTGGGGGGGGGGAAGATATCAATTTTATCTACGTTCTCTTGTGACAATCGGACAAAAATCATCACATTTCTCCCTAGAAACACATTTCAAATCGGATTATTGGGGGGAGGGGGAAGACAGTCCCCCAGTTGCAAGATTGGAGGGGACATGTCCTCCTCATCTTCTGGGATTTGCGACAGTGTACAAAATACATTCGATTTGTAAGTCTTTTAGCATTATTAACCGTATTATGGACAACAAATTGTTCAGAAAAATTTATATTGATGGAGGGACGGGGAAAATAATTCTACTCTACAGTGATTAAGTAAAGAGGCTCATAGCTTGATGCCAAAACGTAGTTGCAGGATAGTGCATCGAAGAATAGCACAGGTAACTTCAATTAATATTTGATAAGGTATAGTCATTAATATGTGAGGATATTTATTGAGCGTCCTTCGTATTAGCATATTACATATTACGATTTAGTATCCGTTTCAAGATCATTTCTACAAGACCTACGTAATCAACAATAGTGAACTAAATTACATTGATTGCTGCATTGAGTCAATAACTATTTCTTAACCTGTGATATATTCACAGATATATTGACAGGAATATATTCAGTTAAAAGTACTTTAAATTCAGAAGAAACTGATGCAGGTACTCACTGAAAGATTCTTAACAATGACGATGACAGTTTAAACGTATTGGGTGGGGGCAAGTGGAAGGACAGTAAAAAAAATGGATTTTTTTATATACAAGAAGGGTAATTTTATATTACTTCATCTATATTACAATACAATATGTTTGCGGGTGCAGGCGTCGTCGCAGACGTCCTCCTATTTTTCTCTAGTGTTGTCACTGATTCTTAACTTTTACATAATTCATTTCATCGCCAATGTATTAGGGCACGAAAAGTGGAAGGACACTGCGAACAAAACATGTGTATGAAACTTCTAGTGGGAGAACTTTTAAGATTTAAAAGACAGTCAGGTAACGTACGTTAAAACGGTCGTATGATAATAAGTTCAATAGTGAATTAGTTCAGGAATGTAAATGTTCTGGATTTTTTTTAAAGAAAGAAAGAAAGAAAGAAAGAAAGAAAACAGAGATTAAAGTAGTGGATTGTTCAGTGAATACAAGGCATTGTTAATAATTACACCTAGCAAAGCTGCGCTCACCCATGCAGCGTACATGTTTCAATATTTTCCATAAATGATAAAACATACACTCTACGAATATGTCTATCAGAGAGGAGAATTTATTATGCGCTGGGACAAAGTAGATGAATCAGACATATGTCTGTCTTCTTTTTATAAATTATACTTTGGTTCATGTAGTACGATTTTTGTTAGCTCACGTAATGTAACTGATTCTAGTTGATTTTCATCAGTCAACTTTTGATAAAATACCACAGAATTTTTTTCAGTTTACTTCGGGTCTCGCATATGCCGCTCTGCACCACATCGAATTGTGCATTAATGGCATCTATGACTGAAAATAATGGATTTTCCCTTTTACCTAACTTTGATCCAACATATTGTTTTCGAGCTATAGCTATTTTTGCACTTTTCCGACAAATTTTCGGCTGGTCGCGTTATTTTTTTTTTTCAAAGTAGCTGTACCGGTAACGCGTTATAAAATTTTAAGTAACGTATCTAGTTTCAGTTACTGTTTTGCGTTACATTTCGGATGAGTAACTACACTATATGTATATATTTTTTCGGAAACAAATGTTTCTTTCCTGCAAGTAAATTTCTCAGAATGAAGCAATGTAACAAAGGAGTACGGACTATGTCAGTGACAGACAGTAAGTTACCAATCCACATAAAATCTTAGTGCTACTATTGGAAAATGAGTACAGCCTCAGGGAAATTACTTGTATGATTGCAAGCACCTGAAAGATTTTGTCAGATTTTGACAGAAACCGATTCAGATAGTGCAATGTTGCGTTCATAAAGTTAGCGAAGCACATCAAATTTGCAATAAAGTAACTGTCCGCATGAAAGGATATAGAAGCGCTACTGTTATCAACCTACAGTTCTATCATTTACGATGATTGAGGAAAATCTGAATGTGCACTAATAATAATAATAATAATAATAATAATAATAATAATAATAATAATAATAATAATAATAATAATAATATTATTATAGTGGTGTTGGTGGTAGCAGTAGTAGTAGTAGGAGAAATATATAGTCTCTCTCTCTCTCTCTCTCTCTCTCTCTCTCTCTATATATATATATATATATATATATATATATATATATATATATCAAAGTTTCTGACCTAAAAGTAACGCGTTACTTTCGAAGTAGGGTGATAGTTACTTTTCTTGGGCAAGTAACGCGCTACATTTTAAGGGAAAGTAAAGTAACTTGTAACGCGTTACATTTTTACAAGTAACTTAGACAATACTGGCTGGCCATAGCGCAGAAAGAAAGCATTTGTGCACCAGGTTCGTCTATACTTTTTTGTCTTATCTTGGTATCAGGAATCACCTCCCAAACGTCGGTGTTGTTTTGAAACATCCTATATATATATATATATATATATATATATATATATATATATATATATATATATATATATATATATATATATATATATATAGGGTGTTTAAAAACAACATGTATATATACTTACCCACTTCTCTTTAGAAGCCTACTTTCATCATATAAGCTCGCCCCGTTTGCTATGTGGTTAGCATACGGGTGCGTTGAAGGGCGGTAAGGCGGTTCAGATCTCTCGTTAAGCTGCAGGCCTTCATTTCATATAGTTTTCGAGGTGGCGTAGCGAAGGGACTTGGTGTAAATTGTAACTCTTTGAGTGTCCTGTATACTATTGAAATAGGAATAATTTAACTGTGCTTACCTTTTTTTAACTCTTAACATATGAAATATCCCCCGTATCAATTATTTCTGCTACTCCCATGAGTACTGGTGCTGAAAAACTGAAAAAAGAGTAAAACTCCAAACAAACTAAGAAACTGGCAATCGTACGTAGGGAAGCTTAATGCTTTAGATTGAAATAAAGATCTGAATTGGGCAAATAAGGTTCACATTAGTTTGATCTAGTTTTGTGCAAGGTTAAGGGTAGAGGACTTACGAAAGAGGGGAACAATCAATTGTTTTTCAACATTCATTGTACATATAAAACAAGTAGAGAGCATTATATCATTGGATTTCTATGTTTGTTAATTTTGTTCCATGAATACGATGGATTAGAAAATTTTGAATGCTTGGATTGTACGGTTACAATGGGCAGTGAATGCTGGACAATAAAAGTGTTAACCAATATTTTTATAAAGAATTGCAGAAGCTTAAGGAAACATAAATTGGTATTAATGTTAAATACAGATTATTGATATGTTGATTAGTGGTCATTGTAGTAATGTCTAGAGAAATACCAAACTACATGAAGTGTTCAATTACTTTGACCTACTCTTCACAGCTTAAAAATATAAACTACTCTTTCAATTTTAAAATTACAAGTACAGCAACAAGAATTTTGTAAGTGAAAATTGGCTCTTATATATATTACATAGCTTGATTGTAAAAATACATATTATGATCATGAAAAGTTCTTCATGACAACTTGGAAAGAAATGTTTTATTTTGATTTGTACGTATATAGCGAATATTTTCTGTAATGGTTCTCAATTGGTTCTCTTTCTTGGAGTTGAAATCAATCAAGAATAAAGGAGCGAAACCCCAACTGGATGATTGCACGTGTACGTAATGTGATTTAATAATTTCCTTGATCAATTTATAAATTTTATTCAATTTTGGTCAATAATAACATATTTTCTTTGGGAATTTTTTGTCATCTCCATTGCTTGGGGTAGAAATTGGTGAAGAATAAATAAATAAAAAAAAACATATTTTCTTTATTATTTCAGAATTCAGTTACTGTGTAAATCAAAAATTCAGAAAAGAATAAGACACTGAGAAAGAATATATTTAGCTGAACTTGGAAATATGCACGTATGCATAATGGAAACAATACAACTTTTGTAACACGAATACAAGTTTAATGAAATACCAATTACTTAGATTAAACTCTGTTAATACTAGTGGTGGGCACAAAAACCGGTTTTTCGGTTTTCGGTTCCTAGAAAAAACGAAACCGGTTTTCGAAAATTTTCAAAAAACCGGTTTCGGGTTTTCAACGAAACCGGTTTCGGTTTTCTTCAAAACCAGTTATCGGTTTTTTTTCAAAACCAGTTCGGTTTTCTCCAAAACCGGTTCGATTTTTTACCTGATCCGGTTTTGGTTTTCTTCAAAACCGATTTCGGTTTTTTTCCAAAATTTATTCTAATTCTGACCAGAATGGTGTTTCATTGTTCTCCGGAAACCGAAATAGTTTTATGTTTTCGAAAAATTTCACCGAAACCGGTTTCGGTGAAAAACCGAACCGGTTTTGGAGAAAACCAAAATGCCGGTTTTTCGGGTTTCGGTTTTTATAAAAAACGGCGGTTTTGCCCATCCCTAGTTAATACACAATAAGAGGATATTTATCATTCGATGTGCATGTATATTTTGCGATTTAATTCGAAAAAACTCGACCTCTATGAAATATAACAAATATTTTTTTTTAAGTGTTAGGCCATTTTTTGAGGTTCAAATCACTCAGAGAGAGGGTTCTATTCACTTATCATCATTTAATAAAAGTTAACAATTTTCATGAAACATATCGAGACCATTCTTTAACATTAGAGACTTTTATATACTAAATTATGAACTTACGAATCAGTTAGATATGTCAGTCCTAAAGGAATCTATTGTTACATGTCCCTTTTTTGAGACCGAATAAAGCCAAATTCCATGTAGAAAATACTTCAGACTTCAAATGGCTGTGAGGATTCGTTCCCGTTCTGCCTAAACGCCTTCCAGAACTATGTAGAAAGTCTTTTCAATGATCTTATCTTTAGGCAAAACGGGAATTCCTAAACAATGATAGCAGTAAAGTTAGTACTTGGTGTTTCTGGAAGCACTAACGATGTACTAACGTTTGACATTTATCCCACTTGTATGCGTCAATTTTTTTAAAAATTCGATAAATTGAAATTTTGCCCTGCTAAAGTTATTCACTAATAACACATAAAATATGATAACAGTAGCGTCTGTTCTTAGTGTTTTGTGGAGCACTAGCGATGCACTAACCGCTGGTGTTTATCTCATTTCTGTTGACAGTTAGTGTAAAATTGTGTGAAAATTGAAAAATCTAAGCTTAGCCCCGCGCGAGTTATTCATTAATAACTCTTAAACTACGATAGAACTAACGTCAATGTCTAGTGCACTAATATGCACTAACGAAGCACTAACCATATGGAAAGTTTGAGTAGCATTTGAAATGTGGGCGGGGCTAGCCGCGTGAGTCAATCATTAATAACTCCTAAACTATGATAGCACTAACGTTAGTTCTTGGTGTTTCTAGAAGCACTAACGATGCACTAACCTTTGACATTTATCCCACTAGCATTTCAAATGTGGGCGGGGCTAACCCCGAGAGTTATTCATTAATAACTCCTAAACTCTGATAGCACTAACGTTAGTAGTTGGTGTTTCTGGAAGCACTAACGTTTGACGTTTATCCCACTTTTGTGTGTCAATTTTTTAAAAATTCGGTAAATTTAAATTTTGCCCTACGAAAGTTATTCACTAATAACTCATAAACTGTGATAGCATTAACGTTAGTACTTGGTGTTTCTGGAAGCACTAACGATGCACTAACCGCTGGTGTTTATCTCATTTCTGTCTGACAATTAGTGTAAAATTGTGTAAAAATTGAAAAATCTAAAGTTAGCCCCGCCCGAGTTATTCGCCAATAACTCGTAAATTATGATAGCACTAACGTTAGTACTTGGTGTTTCTGGAAGCACTAACGATGCACTAACGTTTGACGTTTATCCTACTAGCATTTGAAATGTGGGCGGGGCTAGCCCCGTGAGTTATTTATTAATAACTCCTAAACTATGGTAGCACTAACGTTAGTTCTTGGTGTTTCTGGAAGCACTAACGCACAGAACAACTGTTAACCCTTTGGGGATCTTATGGTACAATTTGTACCATGGACGTTTTTCATGGTACATTGCGTTATTTCTCTTCTATTTGAGCTTTTTCGTCCTTTTTTTTTTTAAGTCGAGAGGCATTGTAGAAGACATTACGTATTGTTTCAGACCATCCTGCGTCCAGACATAGGAGGTGATAACGTCATAATCTTAAAACATATTTTTCCCTTATTAAGCCTATGCTCATTATTTTTTGGCGGGCTTATTTTTGAACGTACAAGATTGAAATTTTGCACAAACATTTAGTCCACCGACTAGTTTTTACCAGATTTTCTATTCCGATGTCAGTGTTAAAACAGGGGGGGAACCAGAGGGGCAAAGGGTTAAAAAGGGATATCTTTACTCCCAAAATCCCGTTTCTCAGGATTTTCCCACCTCACATACATGATGGAGACACGTGAGTCATACCGTCTGAAAGGCAGTTCCATTCTGAAGAGAATGACGGTCGAATTATTATTCTAGGGTAATTAGAGCCGTCTCAGGGAATTTTTAAAAAATATACTTCAATATAGGGAAGAATGGGACAAGGTGGGTTTATTATTTTTTGGGCGGGCTTACTTTTGCACCTAGAAGATTGAAATTTTGCATAAACATTCAGCCCACCTAGTAGTATTTATCAGATTTTTTCAGATCTCTGCATTAAAACATGGGGGGTCCAGAGGGGAAAAAATTGAAAAAAGGGATTTTTAGACCCAAAAAATCCCGTATTTCGTCATTTTCCCGCCTCACATACATGATGGAGACACGTGAGTCATACCGTCTGAAAGGCAGTTCTATTCTAAAGAGAATGACGATCGAATTATTATTCTAGGGTAATTAGGGACGTCTCAGTGAATTTTTATCCAAATATACTTCCGTATAGGGTAAAAATGGGGCATGGTCGGTACATTTTTTCTGGCGGGCCTATTTTTTCACGTAGAAGATTGAAATTTTGCACAAACATTCAGTCCATTGAGTAGTATCGACCAGATTTTTTTCCGACTTCTGCGTAAAAACAGGGGGGTCCAGAGGGCAAAAGTTGAAAAAAGGAATTTTTAGACCAAAAATCCCTTTCGTCGGGATTTTCCCGCCTTACATACATGATAGGGACACGTGAGTCATACTGTCTGAAAGGAAGTTCTATTCTGAAGAGAATGATGGGCGAAACATGACCCTAGGATAATTAGGGATGTCTCAGGAAATTTTTTCCCTGAGATCATGGTGTTTTGCGGTAATTTTGGGCATTGTGGGAATTCCTGATAAAATTTCTTCCGCCCTTACTATTCAAGATAGAAACTTGAAATTTTGTACACACATTTAGTTTACCAAGTACTATTTATCTGATTTTTGGAGGTCTCTACGTTCACACAGGGGGGCCCAAAGTTGGAAAAATAATCCCCTCAAAATTTTCCCTTCGACATCAATTTTCCCTCTCTTGGTATATGGTATGGGCATGCAAGTGATACCATTTGAAAGCCAGCTCTATTCTGAAGAGAATGAGGTATGAACCATGATCCTAGGATAAATAGTGACGATGCAGTAGCTGCTTGACTGAAAGTCTAAAAAATAGCCCAAAAAGTCAGGATCCGGAAGAAGTTCTAAATAAGGAAACAAAGGTAGAAATACAGGCCTTATACTTTGACGATAGAATTGACGACACCCTTCGTATTCGCAAGACAGGCGATGGGAAAATGCACAGAACAACTGTTAAAGAAGATCACATTTCTCTCATAAAGGAGCCTAAATCGAGTTTCATCGGTTACACAGATCCATTGTTTGTGAAAGCCATTGACATTGCTAATTCTATCGTCGATTACTTTTCTGAGCACGATCTTACAATGTCGGAAATAGTTTGCATTGGTTGTGATGGATGCCCTACAAACACAGGAAAATAGTTCAGTTTGAGCCCATAGAGTTTATTACTGACAGTGATGAAAATTTTCCGGAAAATTTTACGATTCACAAAAACATACTCCACTTATTCCTACATCGTTGTTTAGTCAAGATGTGAGGTGGAAAATTTTCTTCTATATTTTTCCGGAAAATTTTCCGTTCTTAATAAATATCAGTGATTAAGTAAAAATTCGTCAGTATTCATAAAATTGATTGAATTCATATTTAGAAACGTTATCACTGTTCACTATCACGATTCACAAAAACATACTCCACTTGTTCCTACAGCGTTGTTTAGTTGAGATGTGAGGTGGAAAATTTTCTTCTATATTTTTCCGGAAAATTTTCTGTTCTTAACAAATATCAGTGATTAAGTAAAATTCGTCAATATTCATAAAATTGATTGAGTTCATGTATAGAAATGTTAAAAAATGAAAGATCGTTTAAAGAATCTAAAAATTTTCATGGCTCAGACAATTTTCAGTACTATGTAGGAACATATTTTCATGAATCGAAAAATTGTGTCCTGTACAGTGATTGAAATTTTCCGGAAATTTTTGAAACGGAAAATTTTCCGATTCGTAAAAACATACTCCACTTATTCCTACATCGTTGTTTAGCCGTGATGTGAGGTGGGAAATTTTTTTCTGTATTTTTCCGGAAAATTTTCCGTTCTTAACAAATATCAATGATCAAGTAACAATTCGTCACTATTCATAAAATTGATTGAATTCATATATAGAAATGTTAGAAAGTGAAAGATCGTTTAAAGAATCTGAAAATTTTCATGGCTTAAACAATTTTCAGTACTATGTAGGAAGAAGTGGAACAATTTTTCGTGAATCGAGAAATTGTCTGTCCTGTAGAGTGTTGAAAATTTCCGGAAAATTTTCCGATTCATAAAAACATACTCCACTTATTCCTACATCGTTGTTTAGCCGTGATGTTAGGTGGAAAATTTTCTTCTATATTTTTCCGGAAAATTTTCTGTTCTTAACAAATATCAATGATCAAGTAACCATTCGTCAGTTTTCATAAAATCAATTGAATTCATATATAGAAATGTTAAAAAGTGAAAGATCGTTTAAAGAATCTGAAAATTTTCATGGCTTAAACAATTTTCAGTACTATGTAGGAAGAAGTGGAACAATTTTTTATGAATCGAATGAATAAGTGGAGTATGTTTTTATGAATCGGAAAATATTCGTAACTTTTAATGAATTGAAATTTTAGATAATAGAATGGAATAATTGTACTCTACGAACTCGAGGTATGTTCCTTGCACTTTGCATACACACACACACACAGAGAGAGAGAGAGAGAGAGAGAGAGAGAGAGACAGAGAGAGAGAGAGAGAGTAGTTGAATTGAGTTGATTTTGAGTTTAACGTCCCTTTCAACAGCGAGACTATATAAAACGGTGCCAACTGATTAACGTGGAATCCGAACTACATGAGCTCCCGCTGGGAATCGAAGCCAGGTTTTCCATGCTAAAGGCGCGTATGCTAACCGCTTAGCAACGAAGGAGCTCGCAGAGCAAGAGAGAGAGAGAGAGAAACACTGTAAAATTTTATTTCCCAACTTGAAATTGAAAATTTTCCGGTTCCTGAAAGGTAATTGGAAAATTATAATTTGTTGCTGACTAACTTTCCTCTACTGAAATTCAATTTTGTAGCTCTATGTGCAGTTAAATATAGTGGAAAATTTTCCACCTAACATCACTATACATAATATCCAAAATTGTCAGGCCTATGAAAAGTGTTTTCCACTTGTTTCTACATCGTGATGAAAATTTTCCGATTCATGAAAATTCCTCTCAATTGTTTCTACAGAGCAATAAAACTTTCCGATTCACAAAAAAAGTTGTTTTACTTCTTGCTTGAAAATGATGAAAATTTTCCGACTCATAAAAGTTCTTCTATTTTTCCATATAAGGCAGAAAATATTTGGATTCATGAAAAATTGTTTAACTTGTTCCTACATAGTACTGAAAATTTTCTGAGCCATGAAAATTTTAAGATTCTTTAAACGATCTTTCACTTTTTAACATTTCTATACATGAATTCAATCAATTTCATAATTGCTGAGGAATTGTTACTTGATTACTGATATTTTTTTAGAACGGAAAATTTTCCGGAAAAATATAGCGGAAAATTTTCCACCTCACATCACTAATTACTGATATTATCGATCGTGGTGATGAAAAAGGTTTTAGTACTGACCAGCAATATCTTTATGACATTTGTAAAGCTGTTTCATGTGGAAAAGTATCTCAAGAATTAGAAAACAGAAGTCCAGGAAAGCTTTTCCATGCGAGATGGTTGACTACAGCTAATAGAATTTTAAGATTATACGTAGCTTCAAAAACACCATCGCAAACACTAAAAGAGTTGGCAACCTTCATCGTGAAAGTTTATGCACCTAGCTGGTTCAGGATCAAGTGTAATCCAAAAATTTATAATGTACCTCAAAACCTGTGGGAAGCTATAAAGAGTTGCACTTACCTATCTGGGGAAAATCGGAAAATTGTACTTTGCTCACCATGAAAACTTGCTCATAGCTATGTTAGTTGATAAGAGAGACCATATAAAGAAACTGGCTTTAACACGTATCATCAAGGCTCGAGCTAGAGAACAAGCCAGTAAATCACTAAGAAGGTTTGAAATCCCGAAAATAAATTTCGAATCATCAGAGTATGTCGATATGATTGATTGGAATGATGTGGAAGTTACAGAACCACATCTCACAATGCATTTGAAAAATCAGGATTTGCAAAGGTTACTGGAAACCGAGAGTGTGAACATAGCTTCTGAGTGCACTATTTTTTAAATTCCATCACACATGCAAACGATAGAAAGAGCGGTTAAAGAAGTCACTGCTTCCTCAACATTTGTCTGTGATAAAAAGAAAAGAGAAAGCTTAATCAAAACTAGAATGTTTGATAGAAATATCCGTCCAATATATGACACAAAGAAACAATTTACATGTTGAAGACTTTTCTTACAGATGTAAGACATGCTCTTATGGTTGGGTGGTTGGGAGGGCATGGGTGGGACTCGAAGTGCAACCACTTCCCGGTGGTGAGTCCTGGGTAATAGGAACTAGCGAAGAGTTGCACAATGCAAAGTTGATTAACGAAAGCTATATAAATAAGTTTTAATAACATCATAAGAGGATATCAGAAATTATAAGTTAAAAATATCGGAAATTTCGGACAATTTGGCGATTTTTAGGTCTAATGCGCAGACTGAAACCACCACCTTAAAATGTTTTAAAAAATCCTGTATATATTTAAGGTCTTGTTCTACTATTTAGTGACTACCCGTCAGGATTTTTTTGTTTCAAGTTCTTAAAAAAATTTTAAAAATGTAAAACAATTCAAAAATTTTCAAACTTTAAGCCAAATGCGCAGACTCAAGATGACGTCGTAAAAGTTAAATACTTTACAGAATTGTTACTAGGTCTCATACACAGTCATTGAAGGGTACCCGTTTCCGAATCAGAAGCCCTAATGTATAATCCACCCTAATGTATAAGAAGCTTTTCTTCAATTCTTAATATTCTTAGCTTAAATTTAAGTTTTAGGTCCAAGAAACTGAATTTTGTCAATGAAAGAAAAAATTCGTAAAATTATGTGGATTAACAACAGGAGATTTTTAATCGAATTAAGCGGTTTAACTTGAATTTATTATAGCCATAATAATATATTTCTCATTACTGTACTTGCTTAGCTAGAGGAATAGTCCACGGAGCAGCAGCATATGAATTAACCCCCAACTCACCGGATCTTAATCCTATAGAATATCTATGGGATCTTGTGGACACCTATGGGCTCATTGAGGGATGCCATTAGGAATATATGGTGTCAGATTCCTGTGGAAACATAAACAACTTGCAGAATCCATGCCACGTCGAGTTAGGTCGTCCTTAAAGGGAAAAATGGAACAACAAAGTATTTGATCAGTGGTCGCAATTCAGTTAACACTCAGTGTATGTATACACGACTCCAAAAGTACATTACCACCTGCAATTCTCCTTTTCCTACAATAGCAGGCAACCCAAAACGCTCAGCGGTTGGGCTGGTTGCGAAGTGAAAAGGCGTTGGACCAAACCTCAATTTTGTAACAAATAAATTAGTGTCGCAAACTGCAAATAAGTGAATAAAACAAATCGTTAAAAATGAAAAGCTTTATTAACGTGATGGAGTTTAATGACATAAAAGTTACAAAATGATCTTACTTAAGCAGTTCAAACAAGAGAGTGGCAAGAAACAGATATCAGAGGAAAGCATTTCTCTCCTCCCCACCCAAAAAAAGAATCTCATAAAAAAGAAAAAGTTACATAACGTAAAGTTTTAATATAAAAGCCCCACTTTAAATTGTGAAAGTTGAAACCCTAAAGGTAAGAACAACTGAAGCAAAGTGAATGAAATTGTGCACAGATATTGCAGACGTAAAACGAGGGAATACGAGTTTCGTATTTTCCAGAAAAAAACGGTTGGGTGGAACACGGACCCCTTCAAACCTTTAATCACGAAATAGCAAAAGTGCTAGGAACAGTATGTCAGATTTGTGTAAAAGACATGAAGAATTCCAACGAAACTTTTTGTATAGAAAATACGAAAAAAATAAAGGAATACGGGCTTTTTAAATTTTATTCGGAAAAACGGATTTAGGGTGCAAAAGCCCCCATCCAAAGTTTTGAAACTTGACGCCCGAAAGGCAAGAAAAAGTGAACAGAAGTGAATGAAATAATGCACAGATATTGCAGACGTAAAATGAGGATACAAGTTTCGTATATTCCTCGAAAAAACGGTTGGGTGGGGCACGTACCCTTCCCAAACATTGATCACGGAAAATCAAACATGTTGGTAACAGTATGTCAGATGTGTGTAAAGGACATGAAGAATAGCAAAGAAATTCTTGTATGGACAATACGCAAAAAATAAAGGAAAACGGTTTTCTTTTACTTTCTGCGAAAAAACGGTTTTAGGGGGGTAAAAGCTCAAACCAAAAATTTTGAACGTTGACTCCCGAAAGGCAAAAGGAAGTGAACCGAAGTGAGTCAAATTGTACGCAGATATTGTAGACATAAAATGAGATAATGCGGGTTTCGTATTTTCCTGGAAAAAACGGTTGGGTAGGGCACGGACCCATCCAAACCTTTGATCACGAAATATATTTTCAAGAGAAAAACGGTTTTTGGTCACAAGCCCCCGTCCAAAATTTTGAAAGTTGACGCCCGAAAGGTAAAAAGAAGTGAACCGAAGTGACTGAAATTGTGCACAGATATTGTAGACATAAAATGAGGGAATACGAGTTTCGTATTTTCCTGGGGAAAACGGTTGGGTGGGGCACCGACCCCTCCAAACCTTTGATCACAAAAAATGAAAAGTGTTAGTAACAGTATGTCAGATGTGTGTATAGGACATGAAGAATTGCATCAAACTGTGTGTATGGACCATACGCAAAAGATAAACGAATACATTTTTTTGAATTTGGGCAAAAACGGTTTTTGGGGCCAAAAGCTACCGTCCAAAATTTTGGAATTTGACTCCGAGTGACAAGAAGAAGTGGACCGAAGTGAATGAAATGTGCACTGGTCTTGTAGAGGTAAGAAGAGGGAATACGTGTTTCGTATTTTCCTGAAAGAAAAAAAACTGTTGAGTAAACCGAGGCGTTGAGTGGCGGGAGGAGTGGACCGAAGCGAATGAAACAGTATGTAGATATTGAATATGTAAAATATGCCCTTCCGTGTTTCCCAAGTGTCGTGTCTCCATCCGATTTCTTCAAATTTGACAGATGAAGTAACAGCAAGCGCAACCGGTATAGCGTATTTTATAGTATTTCAGGGGGCACCTTTAACCTTTGCAATGTTTTTCCGCACAAACCAAAACACGTGTCGATTTATTTCCAGCTTGCTGTTGATCAGCCAAATTTGAAGCAAAACGGATAGGGACACTTGAGAAACGCGAGAGGCCTTATTTTACATAGGGTCTATATAATATCTACACACAATATTTGATTTGCTTAGGTCCACTCCTTCCTGCGCTATTACTGTAATATTTACTTTTTTCGGATGGGGCCTAGGTCCGAACACTTTTTTCCAAAAAATTAAAACACGTTTCATATATATTGTTTTGCAAATAGTCCCTTTACGAAGTTTCGTTGCAATTCTCCATATTCTTTAGGAATTTCTGAAGTATGCTTATTTGCACTTTTGATATTCCGTAATTAACAGTTTAGAAGGTCCGTGCCTCACACAACCGCTTTTTCCAGGAAAATACGAAACCCAACTATCTCATTTTAGGTCTACAATATCTGTGCACAATTTCATTCACTTCGGTTCACTTTGTCTGGCCTTTTGGGCCTTAACTTTTAAAATTTTGATTTTAAAATTTTGATCGCTAACCATTTTCTTTGCACCCTAAAACCGTTTTTCAGTACAAAATAAAAAACCGTGCTCCTTTATTTTTGGTATGTTGTTCATATACAAAGTTTCGCTGCAATTCTTTGTGTCCTTTACACACATCTGATATATTGTTACTTGGACTTTCAATATTTCGTGATGAAAGTTTTAAGGGGTTCGTTCCCCACCTAACCGTTTATTCCAGGAAAATACGAAACCCGTATTCCCTCATTTTACGTCTACAATATCTGTGCATAATTTCATTCACTTCGGTTCACTTCTCTTTGCTTTTCGGGCGTCAACTTTCAAAGTTTTGGGTGGGATCTATTGCCTCCTAAAACCATTTTTAAGCAGAAAATAAAAAAAACAGTATTTGTATATTTTTGCATATTATCCATACACTAAGTTTCGTTGCAATTCTTCATGTTCTTTACACACATCTGACGTACTGTTACTAGCACTTTTGATATTTCGTGATCAAATGTTTGGGGAGGTCCGTGCCGCACCCAACCATTTTTCCCAGTAAAATACAAAGCCTGTATTTCCTCATTCTACGTCTGCAATATCTGTGCACAATTTTATTCACTTCGGTTCAGTTGTTCTTGCCTTTCGGGTGTCAACTTTCACAATTTCGGGTGGGGCTTTATTTTATGTAACTTTTTCTTTTTTATGAAATTCTTTTTAGGGGGGAAGAGAGAAATGCTTTTTTCTGATATCTGTCTCTTGCCATTCATCTTTTTTGAACTGCTTAAGTAACATTATTTTGTAACTTTTCACGTCATTCAACTCCGCCACGATAACAAAATTGTCATTCTTAAGAATTTGTTTTATTTCCTTATTTGCAGTTTGCCATACTGATATGTTTGTTACAAATTTGAGATTTCGTCCAACCCCTTTCGAATTCACAACCAACCCAACCGCCGAGCTTTTGGGTTGCCTGCTATTGCAGGAAAACGACAATTGCAGGTGGTAATGCACTTTTGGTGTCGTATACAATATCCAAATATCCGTGTTTCAGAAGCCTCTGGTACTTGCGCAACAACTTTTAGTACGGTTGCCCTCGAGACGAGACGAGACGAGACTAATTTTTGCGACAAAATTCGAGACAAGGCAGAGCTCTTGCAATAAAACCCATATACTTTTTGAGATGAGACATCAGTTTTAGGACATATTTTCGAGTCGAAACAACCTCAAATCTTGTCTCGTGCGCATCCCTAGTTTTTAGAGAAGCAATTGGGAAGTACTTCAGCAGGTTTTCTGAATACTCACCAACTGCCTGCCTAAAAAGTAAGTATTGGGTGGATGCATAAGTTCGTGCGGTTCTTATATTTTATTTTTATTTTGCTGTTCTGTTAATTCAAATACAAATACAACATAGACATAACATTAACCTATTCTGCGAGTGTAACAATTACATTGCATACATTGTATTGTCACTCGCCCCTAATTTACAATCACTCAGTGATGTATTTACCTCCACTATTTATGATCTGCCAACGTCCAGTAGCAGTTCAATGCCTCGCCTGTAGAACTGTTTTGGTTTTGACCGGAAGAAATCTGTTAACCATTGGCCAAGAGAATCTTCGTCAGGAAACACTTGCTCCTAAATTTGGTTAGAGAGAGAGAGAGGAAAGGATGGAAATCTGAGGGGCAATTTCAGGGGAATACGGATGATGAGGAAGTGGTTCCCAGTCAAGTTCAACAATTCTATCTTTGGTCAATTTCGCCGTATGCGGACGAGCATTATCATGGAGTAATAAGACTGGTTGTCCCGGTCTTTTGTTTTCAAGAGCAACAGCAAACCGTTTTACCTGGTTAGTATACACAGCAGAGGTAATTGTTACGTTTCTCGGAAGAAGTTCATGATGAAGAATGCAATCTTTGTTCGACCAAACACACGACATGATTTTCTGTGGATGAGCACCATCCTTGGCACGGGGAGTGGCTTTTTTGATGGGCTGAGCCACTCTTTCCTCTTCTTCATGTTGACATACAGGCACCATTTCTTGTCACCTGTGACAATGTTCGAAAGGAATGCTTTATGCATATAGCAAGCCAACCGATGCCGGACAAGCAATGGCGAACAGATGTTTACTCATTGATTTTTTATTGTCACTTAGCACATGTGGTACCCATATACCCAATTTGTGTACCTTACGCATCGAAGGCAAATGGCGTACAATAGTTGACTGATCACATTCCAAAAAATGAGCCATTTTCCACGGTGTTTGACGAGGATTTTCATGAAGCAACGCATTCAATAGGTTTTAATCAAAATCTGAAGGTTTTCCGGACAGTGGATCATCAGACAAGTCAAATTGTCCTGCTCAAAACCGGGAAAACTATTTCTGTGCTGATCTTTCAGCAATTACTTCATTCCCGTACACTGCATAAATTGTTCCCGCAGTTTCTTCTGCACTGGATCCTCGGTGAAACTCGAAGAGTAAAATGTGACGGAAATGATCACTTTTCTCAACTTGATATTCCATATTTGCTTGTCTGAAATATATACAATAATACGTTCACAATCACGAAACCTCTGTTTCACAACACACAAACTCCAAACTACGGTAAAACAACGGAATAACCATAAATAATCGCTTCACGCCGCATTGTTGCCAACTCAAAAGAAAAGCGCACGAAGTTATGCATCTACCTTATATGTGTATTTATATAAGTAATAACAACATTATATACATTTAATATCGCCTTTGTCTTAATAATAAACAGAAGAGGACCTTGTTCAGAATCATCGCTAACCATTTTCAAATAATGACAGGCAGGCAGGCAACGAACGTAGCTGAGCGGTGACCGTTAACCCGTTTTTTCCCGGTGTTCCAATATTGGAACAATTTTAGAAATAACGCAAATACCTGACCAGCTGGCTACAATGTACCGCGATTAGTTGGAAACGTACCAACTGCATTCACAAGGGATGGAATGAAGAGGTGATGTACTTGTTTCCTGTTCTATTAGCTCTTGCACCTCGCGGTGGTGACGTCATTGTCAAAGTAATTTTTACATACACCATGGAGGAAAGAAAGTAAGAAAATATTCTTTTAGTTTTATAATTTTGTCCGTTTATTGCCTCAGATACCTCGATTAATAATTGTTTCAAGTCATATTAAAGATTTATAAAGAAAGTAATAATTATAACTTGTACAGTGTAATCTAAAGTACAATGTTCCAATAATGGAACACCAGGAACGAATGGGTCCATTATTTTCATTATTATAAAATTTCATTTCTGTCTCACAACTTGGAATCTATATTACTCTTTTATTAAAATATAAATGATTTTTGCTTTCCGTACAATTTCTCTGCTTATATTTACTTTGTTTCCAGCTACGGCGCGACCACTCATATCATTCTAAAAGTATCGAAAATATCTCATAATATTATTTGGTTGTAATGTTATACTATTTGCACTATATACATATTATAAATTATTTTCTGAAAAGGTATGGAGCATTGATGTATGTGGATGTATAATTCTTCACTGAACTAGTTAGTATCACGCGTGTATTTGGTGCACTGAGTCCGAGGTTCAATTCCCTTTATAGTAGGATTGTACATTCTACAGAGATACCTGATGGTTTTATGATTTTTTAATTTAACAAAAAAAAAAAAAAACACTTCCCTTCAACACTAGACTTAGAGCTTAACATGGGATTTGAATCACGTATGCTCTTGCTGGGAATCAAATTTGGGTCTCTTGCACCAAATGCGAGAACTTTAACCATGTAGTCATAAGAGATTATTATTATTATTATTATTATTATTATTATTATTATTATTATTGTTGTTGTTGTTGTTGTGTAAGAATTCATTTTTTATTTGCGCTGTGTATGTGTGAACCTCGAGGATACCTGGTACAGTTTCAGCCATACGTTGGATGAGATGTAATTACACCTAAAGACACTGGCTTGAGAGAATACGTTGTAATACAGTTGACATATTGAATTCCAAAAGATATGCCTAAATTGATTTTGCATATATCTGAAAATTTAACGTGTTAATATTCTAGGATAAATAGTTTAGAATCATTAAAAAATATTTATATTCATATTCTGTAGTAAACATTTATATTTTATACTGTTCGTCCTGTATTTCATACTATAATATTCGTACAAAGTATATTTGCAAAATAAAAATATGCAAATTGATCGGTTGTTTTATAATGATATTTCTTTCTAGAAAAAGTAGAGGTATAGAGGGGTGTTCTATTTGTAGGATAAATAACATATAACAAACATTACTGTCACGTTCGTTCGTAATGTCAGAGTTTAGGAAAAAATCTTACTGGTCCCGTTCGTTCCTGGTGTTCCAATATTGGAACATGCCCAAACCGCCGAATTAATTACGAAAAGTGACAGAATTTAATATTAATCGTACAAATAGAAGCCTCTCATTCAGAAAAACACAAATTTTCAGAAAAATTCGGGCAAAAACGGGTTAACTATTAGAAATTAGCGTAACGCAAAAAATGACGATTTATTATTATAAAAGAATTATTATTATTTTCAGATCATGCCACGCTCAGCTACTGTACCGCCCTCGGAATTAATGCAAATTCTGAGTGAGGAAGAAGATCTGTCTGGATGCACTGCAGACGCAATTCCGGTCCCTAGTCATCCTGTGTGGAAAAGAGTTCAAAGTCGTTTAGAAAACAAAATCCATTACAAAACTATATATACATTTGTAAAACAGAATAGGCATGATATTTGGGAAAAACTCGGTATTAGAAATCTAAACCGTGACGGTGCCGATGAAGACAAGAGTTCGACTAAATCAGCAGAGGGAGTAAAAAGTAGTGATTCAGAAAGTGATAACAACTCTCAACCCAATGAAGGAAAACCGGACAACGACCAATTCACCACGTACTTCTCTGAAGACGAATGGAATAAATACGCACCCACTGAAGTGTTGTACAGACGATCCGAATCTTCAAAACCGACATGTAAAACAAGGCCATATTTCGTCATGCCCAAGGGAAAATGGACGTATAACTTAAATAAAAAAATTTGGGAGGAAACTAAGAGACCATGTACATGGAATTTCAAGCGATGCAAAGTGACGCCAGGTGGCTTGCATTACATTACTTGTCTGGGTAGTTGCTACGCATGCCACGGTAAGGTAACTGTTTTCATTGATCATGACCATATGTTAGGAAAATTTTTCATGAAATGCATCATGAGTTTAGCGCTGTGTGAAAATAACATGAAGAAACGTCGTCTCGCTGGAATTGATAAAGACGAGTTGACGAAAAAACTGTCTAACGCTTCCTGCAATGAAGTGAGGAAACAACTTGCAGCGCAGGCTATGGATTATCTCGATCCGGAACCAGCGCATCTGTACTCATTACATCAGCTACGGCAATTAAAGTCACATACTAAAAAGAAGAAACGCCTTCATAAAAATCCCCTTGTAGCATTGCAAGTTGCTAAATATCATCCTGATTACATTAGCACCATTCGTAATATCGGATTTGACAAATTTTTCGTTCACTATTGGAGCAATACGCAGCTTCATATCTATAAAGAATTTGTGCGTCAGGGACGCGTACAAGTCGCTATTGATGCATCAGGGAAGATCGTGAGCAAAATTCGCTTTGAATCTGGGCATAAATCAGGACATCTTTTTCAATATCAGGCAGTCGCCAGCGTGAACCACAAGAAGTCAGTACCAGTATGCCAAATGATATCAGAAGCGCATTCCATAAATGCAATTTCATTCTGGCTCAACGAATGGATTTACTCAGGAGCACCCATTCCTAATGAGGTGGTAACTGATGCATCACTGGCATTACTGGGAGCTTGTGTTCGTAGTTTTACGAGCGCTCCAAATTTAACATCATATTTGCAATCCCTCTACGAGGCTCTAGAAGGAAGCAAAGCTCCCCCAGCCTGCTTTATAAGGATTGATGTATCCCATTTTATGAAAATATGCTCAAAATGGAAATGTCTCAGTGGTCGGGGACGTCGTGTTCGGGAATTTTACTTGAGAAGTATGGGACTGCTCATTAACGCTACAAAGATGGAGGATGCAAAGAGCATATTTAAAGCAATATGCATCGTGGCGCTGAACGAGACAGAAGGACTTTCTGAAGCAGGTAGAGAAGTCGCTTGTGAGAAAGCGAAGAATTGGTTAAAACGTGCAATAGCAGTTGGATTTTCGGAAACTCAGGAAGAACTTCTAACTAATATTGTGAGCGACTCAGTTCAAGACGATGATAGAGTACAAGCTGCAAGAAATGAGAATGAAGAAAATGTCCCAGAACCGTGCACGATTCACATTTGCTCGGAAGAAGACGACGTCTTTGTACGTGATATGGCTGACTCGGATGATACCGAAGATAAACTTTCATGGGCTAAGAAAGTCATCAAAGAGGTGAAAGAAAATAACATTGAAGAAGGAGACAGAGATAATTGCCAGTATTTGCCGGCGTTAGTGCCTGTTATCTCTAGATACTGCTACACCATTCCAATGTGGTCGTTAGTAATGCAAGAAAGGTATGCAGCAACCTGTATGAGAGCCAGCAGTTCAGCATGTGAATCTTCTTTTAAAAACTTGAGAACTAGTACACTCAAAAATGATGATCTTCCATTAAGAATCGATGACTTCATATTTAAACACATTCAGTCAATAGAAGGCACTCTGAAGATAGCTGGAGCAGATGTCATTAGCTCACAGAGCAGTGAACTAAGCCAAACTCCTGACATGTCAAGAGACAACTTGCAATGCACACTTGTGGACACACCAACAAAAGACTGTCCAGCGTGTAAAGATGGTTACAACCCCACTGGGGCGCACAAATGTGTCGAATGCAGTCAGAACGTCCACATAATTGGCAACTGCTCATACAGCTGTGGCGGGGATGAAGGATTTGGGGAGAAGCGGTTATGCTTTAAGTGTCATCAGAAGAAAAGTGCGTGTAGGCCTGCGCTATTACAGGTAAATACTGGGAGTGCTTTTTTTTCTCGTTCGAGAGATACAACAGATGATATGCAAGTTCCTGGTTCATCCGGCTCATCTTCTCTCAACCCTAACCACGCACCGAACAAAGACTGTCCAGCGTGTAAAGACGGTAACACCCCCACTGGAGCGCACAAGTGTGTCGAATGCAGTCAGAACGTCCACATAATTGGCAACTGTTCATACAGTTGTGGCGGGGATGAAGGATTTGGGGAGAAGCGGTTATGCTTTAAGTGTCATCAAAAGAAAAGTGCGTATAGGCCTGCGCTGTTACAAGTAAATACTGGGAGTGCTATTATTTCTCGTTCGAGAGATGCAACAGATGATATGCAAGTTCCTGGTTCATCCGGCTCATCCTTTCTCAACCCTAACCACGCACCGAACAAAGACTGTCCAGCGTGTAAAGACGGTAACACCCCCACTGGAGCGCACAAGTGTGTCGAATGCAATCAGAACGTCCACATAATTGGCAACTGTTCATACAGTTGTGGCGGGGATGAAGGATTTGGGGAGAAGCGGTTATGCTTTAAGTGTCATCAAAAGAAAAGTGCGTATAGGCCTGCGCTGTTACAGGTAAATACTGGAAGTGCTATTATTTCTCGTTCGAGAGATGCAACAGATGATATGCAAGTTCCTGGTTCATCCGGCTCATCCTTTCTCAACCCTAACCACGCACCGAACAAAGACTGTCCAGCGTGTAAAGACGGTAACACCCCCACTGGAGCGCACAAGTGTGTCGAATGCAATCAGAACGTCCACATAATTGGCAACTGTTCATACAGTTGTGGCGGGGATGAAGGATTTGGGGAGAAGCGGTTATGCTTTAAGTGTCATCAAAAGAAAAGTGCGTATAGGTCTGCGCTGTTACAGGTAAATACTGGGAGTGCTATTATTTCTCGTTCGAGAGACACAACAGATGATATGCAAGTTCCAGGTCCATCCGGCTCATCTTCTCTCAACCTTAACCACGCACCGAACAAAGACTGTCCAGCGTGTAAAGATGGTAACACCCCAACTGGAGCGCACAAATGTGTCGAATGCAGCCGGAACGTTCACATAGTTGGCAACTGTTCATACAAGTGTGGCGGTGATGAAAAATTCGGTGACAAACGGTTGTGTTTCGATTGCTATCATTTGAGATGTACAAAAACAAAATCTCCCGCCCGAATTCGTCAGAACTCAGGAGTGTGCTTGAGGTGTGAGAAGTACTTAGGGACAGAGTCTAAAATACCTGTATGCTTTAACTGCTTGGAAATTGAGTCAGAAGAAAATTGGAAAGGATTGGCAGGTATGACACGTGGTACCAAGCGTAGATTCTCATACCTCTATCCCAGTTCCGACTGGCTCACAATGGACCTTTCATGTAAAGGACCACAGAAGCCAGTTGCTGTGTTGAAAAATGGAAATAAGGAATGCGTTAGGAGAATTGGAAAAATAAAGTACAGTTTTAAAAACACGTGCGCTTTCGATGCTATCGTTACTACTCTTGCGGTATTGTACTGTGATGAGCCTTCCTGTAGAGCGTTCATGAAACAGAAAGCTAGTACTTCAGCTATAGTTTCGCACAGTGCATCGTCTTCGAGAAAATCAAGCAATACTAAGGCAGTAGTAGAGCTGATAGAGGAACTGAGTGAACGTGGTGCATCGAAGAAAGCTTATCTCCTTCGAGCTCAAATCCTGACTAATTGTTTCAACGCCTCTATTTTACATTCTGGTATAAGAATCGTGGAATGTGACTGCAATATTCTTCAAATTTTATCAGGAGCGGTAATTGGATTAAGCAGTTTAACATCAGTCAAAAAATGTGCATCTATGTTTTGTCCATCTCCTGCAGGCATTGTTAAAAGAGTGTTACCAAGATTATTTGTTGAAATTGAAAGTGAAACATTTCCTAAAGACTTACAAACAAACATAGCCGTCGCGATGGCAGACAAACATTGTTGTTGCATGGAAGTAATATCTAATCCACAACAGGTACCCGAAGAAATGAAAGTTGACGATCCCTCAATTTCAAAGTTCATCCGTTGCAAAGGAGAAGCAATTACATCCACAAATGTAGAGGGACCTTTTGTGTTTGTTGAATTGGCGAAGAAAAAGTTTGTGCATAGTGAAGAAATATCTTGTAACAATTATCCAAATGTGGAGTTGAGATCTATTCCAACATCGTTTGTTATTAATAATTTTCTGTGGACTTTAAAATGTGTTATTGATTTTGCAGCACCCCCTATAAATCTCCAAGTTGACACAGAGAAGAAGCTTGCAATTGGACACTATGTTTCACATTGTCGACGCATCGACAACACGTGGGAGTGTTTCAATGATTGCAACGATAAAGTGACCAAGTCATACAAAATGGTGAAGCCACATTCTCTCATATTTTTCCTTCAGAATATTAACTAGTAACACCATTTTACGAAAGTACAAGCAGTGAATGAGTGTGTAGACATCAGTATCATCACTAGGAGGTGGAAGTTGATGAAATGCCATTTTTTTATATCGTGGAAAGGATGCTTATGAAATAGACATAAGATTACACTTGGTTCTGCATTAGGAAATCATAATTTTAATTTTTTGTGTATATTTTGCTTATTTTTTTTTAGCTTTAGGTCATTTTTCCGATTTTCGGTGATTTTAAAGTCATTTTTGTAAGTATCTCTGATATTTTGATATTTGTTATTATCGTTCTTTTTATTCTAGTAATTTTCGCGAATTTTACACCGGTAAACCCATTTTCTCAAAGAATGGAAATTTACGAACAGAAGAAAAACTAGATACATTCCTTGTTGACAACGCTGCTCCGGCACGAAGTAAAGGACAAGGAAAAGGGTTGGGCTCTGACAAGAATGTTCCAAAAGAATTGATTTACACTTGTTTTCTAAAAAATGGCAAAAACGGCCAGTGTCAAAATAGGGCGTCGAATTGGCGGAAGAAAATGCTGGTAAACAATACGAAACTGAAACCTGATAACAGGTTGGGCTGGGCTGGGGGTGAAATCCAAAATGACATAGGCCTATGTTTACAGTCGAGAGTGCAATAAAATTTCTCTTGTGAATACTTTCTACCTGAACTGAGATAAAGAGCCCCTACTGATTATTTGAGCACATTTTTAGTTCATTTTATAGGTCATATATCTATACTTTTTAGGTCATCAACTTCCATCCCCTAATCATCACAAAGCGTAAATGTGATTTCATAATGAGTAGATATGGTAGCTCAATTGTTTTCATTTGTCTCTATATGCAATCTCTTCTACCGGTTTACATTGTTTGTTACCCATTGTGTGGAATTGGGAAAGAGAGGATGTACTGATTTCATGTACGTGTAGCTGTTTTATGTTTTCTCATATACAGATAAAAGTAGTTCGTGTTAGAATAAAGAAAATGAATGAAATTACAGAAACGACTTACCATTTATTTACAATGAAAAATAGAGTGAAATTAGAGAGAAAAATACAGTGAAAAACACATTTATAGATGTTGACAGTGGCGATCCTGCGACATCAATACACAACTCTGCACGTGCAAACATATTCAGATATACCCGCTGTAAAGTTCCGATATCGATGACGGCAACTTCATGGCTAATGTTGTCTTTCACTTCCTGTATTGTGTATGGATTAGTTTCATATATCTTGCTCTTCAGGTGTCCCCACAGAAAGAAATCACATCTTGTTAGATCAGCAGAATTTAGTGGCCACATACCTTTAATGACAGTTCATTCCTCAGATAAGACATCATGTATTCGTTCCAAGGATACCTCAGAAATGTGGCATGATACCCCATCTTACTTGAAGAAACAATATTGTCTTTCATATTCAGTGAGTTGAGCACATAATGCAACAACAATTCCATATATGCAAACCTGTCGAGGGTAATGTCAAAAAATATCGGTACAATGATGCGCGTTACTGTTACACCGCACCAAACGCCGCTTTTTTCATTATGGAATGGTGGCTGACAAGCAATGTTAGGGTCCTCCGTAGCCCAGTACCCCGTGTTCTGTGAATTCACAAGACCGGAAAGATGAAACTATGCTCAATCACATATGATGTAATTAAAAAAAATGAAATCTTTGAGTTTTACGTCCCACGTTTATGCCGGTTAGGCTAAAGGAGACGGTGATAATGAGAGATGAGTGAAATGGTGGAATGAAGAAAGTGGGAGGAAACGGGAGAACCCCGAGAAAACCCACGAGCACGGTGTTTGTCCACCACAAAGGTCACTTGGCGGGGGTTGGGATCGAACCCGGGACCCCAAGCACCAGAGGTGAACGCTCTACCACTGAGCCACCGCGCCCCCTTGTAATTGAAACGGTCTAACAAACCATCCTTGATATTATTCAAAAGCCACGTTCAGTAATATACACGTTTCTGACAGTCATCCACCCGTAATTGTCTCTGCAATTACTTTTAGTTTGGCGGGGTGTTGGGATCACATTGTTCTGCCTCCTCCCACATTAAAGTTCAACTCTCTCGCGAACGCTACGGGAGCAAACGGAGAAACTGCGGAGCAAATGGGAGCAAACGAAATACAAACGAATGCGACCATCTGTTCCTCACTGTGATTGTTTTACTTGGAGGGTCTTGGACTAATTTTTTCTGGACCCTGAGATTAAAGTTCCATTTTCTCGGAAACGGTATGGATGCTAACGTAGAAACTGCGAAGCAAATGAGATCAAATGAAGTACAAGCGAATAAAACCATCCGTTCCTCTCTGCCATTGATTGAGGAGTCTAGGACCATGTTCTGCCCCCTCCCCCCACTTCAAAATAAAATATTCCAGGGAACGGTAGGGGACCAAACGGAGAAACTGCGAAGCAAATGAAAGCAAATGAAGTACAAGCGAATACCATCATCCGCTCCTCTCTGCTATTGGTTGGGGGGGGGCTGGGAACATGTGGTTCTCCCCCCACTTTAAATTTCAATTTTTTCGGGAACGGTAAAGGAGCAAACGGAGCTACTGCGGAGCAAATGGGAGCAAACGAAGTACAAACGAATGCGACCATCTGTTCCTCTCTGTGACTGTTTTTAATTCGAGAGTCTGGGACCTTTTTTTTTTGGCCCCTCACTTTAAATTTCTATTTTCTCGGGAACGATAAGGGAGCAAACTGAACTATTGCGGAGCAAATGGGAGCAAACGAAGTACAAACGAATGTCACCATCCGTTCCTCTCTGCTATTGGGTGGGGGGGCTGGGACCATGTTGTTCTGGCCCCCCCACTTTAAATTTCAATTTTTTGGGGAACGGTAAAGGAGCAAACGCAGAAACTGCGGAGCAAATGGGAGCAAACGAAGTACAAACGAATGCGACCATCCGTTCCCCTCAGCGATTATTTTTAGTTGGGTGGGGGGGCTGGGACGACGTTGTTCTGGCCCCCCCACTTTAAGGTTCCATTTTCTCGGGAACGGTAAGGGAGCAAACGGAGCTACTGCGGAGCAAATGGGAGCAAACGAAGTACAAACGAATGCGACCATCTGTTCCTCTCTGTGACTGTTTTTAATTCGAGGGTCTGGGACCACCTTTTTTTGGCCCCTCACTTTAAATTTCTATTTTCTCGGGAACGGTAAGGAAGCAAACTGAACTACTGCGGAGCAAATGGGAGCAAACGAAGTACAAACGAATGTCACCATCCGTTCCTCTCTGCTATTGGGTGGGGGGGCTGGGACCATGTTGTTCTGGCCCCCCCACTTTAAATTTCAATTTTTTCGGGAACGGTAAAGGAGCAAACGCAGAAACTGCGGAGCAAATGGGAGCAAACGAAGTACAAACGAATGCCACCATCCGTTCCCCTCAGTGATTATTTTTAGTTGGGTGGGGGGGCTGGGACGACGTTGTTCTGGCCCCCCCACTTTAAGGTTCCATTTTCTCGGGAACGGTAAGGGAGCAAACGGAGCTACTGCGGAGCAAATGGGAGCAAACGAAGTACAAACGATTGAAATTGTTTTCGAAGAATTGCGTGATGGTGGGGGGGCCAGGACTACGCACGCGTTCTTCTTTTGTTCTTTACAAAGACATCTGTCGCTTAAATTTTGCCAGGTCGACGAACTAAATGATCGTATACTCTGATGTACGGTATATTTATAATATATGTAGTCAAGGCTGCGAATTTTCTTTCTATTGCTTTTCTTGTGAATCCGATGGAATTTTCGATTCTTCCATGAAAAATGAATAGAGCAGTGTTTCTCAAAGTGTGGGTCGCGGACCGTTTTATAGTGGACCGCGAGAAGTTTTTAATTGTGAAAATTTTATTTTGATGCAGAATCATATATTGTGAAGTACAATTCTGAAAACATAAATTGGAAGCGTTTGTTAATGAAGTGAAAACTAAATGGTTATTCAGAGCCCTGTGCTGTTATACAGTCAGTAGAGATGCTGGGTTAGGATGGAAAGAGAGTAGGTGAGCGGGGTAGGGCATTGGTTGGGAGTAGTGTTAGCTCTGTGTTACCTTTATATGGTAACACTTTAACCCTTTTTGCGCATGTGTACAATTTCATATAATACACTTACAGGGAAAGATATTTACATTGCACTTACTCGATCGTCACCTACTGATATTCTCATACCGACAGGGCCAATATATTCTTAAATTTACATGATAGTTTAGTTTGAAAGGGATATATTTACGATAGACGTAAAAGAAACCAACTAAATTTTGATTTATTAATATTTAAACATCGAGTTCTACTTTGTAACATTCGTGGTCGCAAGGGGTGTTCATAACATCCCCAATAAATTACATGTTAATCACTCATACGAACTGCTATTGAACGAACTGGAATTAGAGATATGATTTACAAAATTTAATTGCTTTGAAATACATCACCATTAAGTAGAATGTCAATGTATATTTGAATAAAAGTAAGAGGGCCACAAAATACTTTTTACTATTTAATGTGGGTGGCAGTAACAAGTTAGAGAACCATTGGAATAGAGTATCATTGACAGCTATTTAACGAATGTTTTCCCGTAAAAAAAAAAAAAAAAAAAATCATATCATATATTCTTTTCTTTCAAGAATTCTGAGATTTTATATCAAGTTTTCTGAAGGTTATACTAAAAATATTCGCAAAGTTAAGTAAAACAATAAGCACCCTTGGTTTATTACCTAGTAGTATAGTTCATTTCTTCAATCGAAGTGCAGTTCTAGTATAAGGAATGGCATCTATAGTTCATTTCTTCAATCAAAGTGCAGTTCTAGAATAAAGAATGACATCTATAGTTCATTTCTTCAATCGAAGTGCAGTTCTAGTATAAAGAATGGCATCTATAGTTCATTCCTTCAATCGAAGTGCAGTTCTAGTATAAAGAATGGCATCTATAGTTCATTTCTTCAATCGAAGTGCAGTTCTAGTATAAAGAATGGCATCTTCGACGTGCGGTGGCTCGTGCCACAAATAAGCCATCCTCGAAGGGATCTTACGAAAATCACCCCGATAACTAAATGGGTAACCAGCACCCTCATTTCAAACAATTGGCAGTGGCTTGTCAACTCCAAGTGGAGTCTTAGTTGCCACAGTTCCAAACGTTAATAAGTTAATGCTCGATTGCCTGTTACCAAGACCTAATTCCTTGTTCTTACATTGCCTGACATCTGTTTCATATTAACCATAGTATTGGGAAGAAAGAACAGACACCGTGAGTGTTAAGATGTTGCAATTCCCAAATTGCGGTCAAAAAAGAGGTTTGGAGGGAGAAAGGGGTGCTGTTGTAAAGATCATCATGGGAACTTGAAAGAAATTTGCTGAACTGCACTTCTACTGAGCAAATGCACTATACAGACAGTAGGCCCAATAGTGGGGAGATGGTAGGTTAGCAAACTGACAACGTTGCAATTGTCCGCTTTGCCGACTACAGAGTTGCTAAACGAGTTCAATTATCAATGTAATTCCTATGGAAAAAGTCGAAACTCTTGGATAAATGACGGCAAATTGTCGGCTGGCCAATACGATATACTTATGTTGGACCAACGTATTTGCAATTAGCAATTCACAACCATATGCCGACCATTAGCCAACATATGACCTACCACGTATCCTGCTAGGATCCCAATTAATCTCTTCGAAAGAAGTAAAATTACGATTCGTGCGAGGTGGAAACTGTTCGAAAAATGACGGTAAATTGTTGGTTGGCTAATGTATACTTTAAACTACGTTAGCTCAACATATTTTCAACTTAATTTTTGCAACTAGCAATTTGCAACCATATGTTGAATATTAGCCAAAATAAAACCTACCAAGTATTTTGTTAGGGTCCCAATTAAAACCTCTTCGAAAGAAGTAAAATTAAGATTTGTGAGAGGCGGAAACTGTTGAATAAATGACGGCAAATTATTGGTTGGCCAATGTACACTACAAACTAAGTTGGGCTAATGTATTTTCAACTTTATTTCTGCAATCACCATTTTCCCAACCATGTCAACCGTTAATCTATGTAGGGCATACCCTAGGCTTTGTTTAAGAAACTCTTGTTCGGGAGGGAGGGGGGCGAAATCAAAATGTGAGAGGGTTGCATTTGCACTGGAACACTATTTTCGTGTATTGGCAATAGCGATTTATTTTATATTAGCTCGGAAGAACGGTGGGGTAGGCTCTCCGAATATATTTATCGAAGAAACACTGCCTACCACATGTGCAGTCGGGATTAGTTATGGTATTTTCTGATAGATATATTGAATAGGGTGGCGTACTTGAAGGGAGTTTTAGGGGTTTAACCCCTTGAGTAAGATATTGTGGAAAAATAAAAGTATACAAAAATTAACTTGTTCTAAAGGGAAATTAAAGTGAGTGGTTAAACCCCGCTTAACGAAATTCTATGAATGCCACTGATTGACTATGTACAGTTTTGTACAAATAGATCTAACTATCCAGCACCTTTCTTTTAAATGTCTTTACCTTCGTGCACACCCATTGAAAATGCTGTTTTAATTATCTTTGTGCGCACACATATGAAAACTTCTGTTTTAATAATCTTTGTGCACATCCATGTGAAAACTTCTCTTTAATTACCTTCGTTCACACTTATATATGAAAAGTTCTGTTTTAATTACCTTTGTGGACACCCATATGAAACTTCTACTTCAATTACCTTTGTGCACACCCATATGAAAAGTTTTATTTTAATTTTCTTTGTGCATATCCATATAAAAACTTCTGCTTTAGTTACCTTTGTTATCTTTGTATACATCCATGTGAAAACTTCTGCTTGAATTACCTTTGTACACACCCATATGAAAAGTTCTATTTTAACTACCTTTGTGAATATCCATATGAGAAGCTTTTCTTTAATATCTTTGTGCACATCCATGTGAAAATTCTGCTTTATTTACTTTTGTGCATACCTATATGAAGATTTCTGTTTTAAAAATTTTCCAGACAAGGAAGAGGTACTTAGACTGCAAGTTTTCCTTACTTCTCAATTTGGAATTGACTAAGAACGCCCATTTCACAATATAATATTATCGGTATTAAAGATAGATTTAATTTCAATTATTAATATATAAATTAAATAAACGCGCGTAAAACTGTTTTCAAAGTCAAAAATATGGCGTTGAAAAACTTGAACGACCAAATTTTAACTGTAAGTTAACGTTAGAAGGGAAATTCGATCTAGAAAATGTATTTTCACAAAATTTCCATTTTCAGATGGAAGTTTCCAGTATATAATGAAGAATATCGTTTTCGTGCTTTTCTTGGTTGAAAGGTACAGTAGGCGTTATCGATTTGTCCTCCAAGGGCAAGGTTGCCGTAGTAACAACCTTCTGTTTGTTTCCCTCCCCTCAAGCTCCGGCACTCCTAGCTTAATCCACTGTGCTGATTCCTTATTAGATCAATCGCGTTACTTGGTAACAATACTTTGTTTCAGGTGACAGTTTTATTTTCTTCTTTCGTCGTAACCCGTTAACCACAAGCACTTGATACATGAACCGTATAGGATATTTTTTAATTATATGATTAAGGATTCAGAAATACTGTCAAGTATTTTTTCTTTCTGTTTGTTTGAATGTGTATAGGCCTACTTAGCCCTTTTATTAAGACTAGCTCAATAATTTTCATGTTACAATTAAAAGTGCTATTACTAATTGAGAAATATGGTTCGTTGACTTGATATACCTACATAAGTACTTTAAATATAATAGGAAGCAAGTTCTTTTATTATTACTGTTACTGTGTTTATAATAGACAGTGTTTAAGGGCGTCCATGTTGTGGTTTCCAAGGGGGGGGGGGCAGGTATAAACGATGTTTGAAATACAGTTTCAAATTTTGCTGTAACTAATGTAAAAATTCTATTGGATTTTCAATATTCTGAAGTATTATTTCCTCTAGGGGGCGAGCGCCCCACCTTGCCCCGCCCTGATGGGCGCCCTTGACAATGTTGCTTTTCAATGACACTTTTTGTTCCTCAAGAAAGAGGGGTTCGTCCTTATTCACTCTATCAGGAGCGATCTACTTTAAAACCTGGCAAAATTGAAAGTTACCTTGAATACTATGATTATTAAAGAATGTTATCTTTTAAATATTTTATTTAGTAAGTTTTTTAAATAGTGATATTGTGAAAAGGTGTTGTAATAGTAAAATAAAATGAAATGAGATCAAACTTTTAGCAACATCTTACGATTATATCCTATAGCAGCGTTTCCCAACCTTTTTCAACTTGCGGCACACTTCAGGGTAACTTGAATTCTCGCGGCACACTTATTATTATTATTATTATTATTATTATTATTATTATTATTATTATTATTATTATTATTATTATTATTATTATTATTATTATTATTATTATTTGAAAATATAAAATACTGTAGTATTTTTTTTTTTTTTTTTGATTACTGACATCCTTCTCATAGAGAAGAAAGCTCGATCACTGTTTTTCCCCGTGGTAAATCATTATGCTTATTTTCCATTTTAATTTAAAAATAGAAAACAACTGCAATCAGATATAGGGCTCAAGTGGTAAAAATACACTTTCTTTTTCCAAAACTATAAACAACCTTTCATTAAGGATGACGAAATAGTCTGCAACGATAAAGAAGCAATAATGGTCATAACAATCTTAACAAATACTTTTTTTTTTTCAAAATTAGAAATGTACAGAAAAATGTTCTACAGAAAAAGTAACACAGTATGAAACTTTAAATTTTAGATTCATAGTAGTAATGTGAAATACAAATATACCTTTTTCTCTATGTCTTGCAATTTGATTGCTATAGAATTAATAATTTTGTTTCGATTTCCTCGCGGCACACCAGTGTGCCGCGGTACACCGATTGGGAAACGCTGTCCTATAGTATAAAGAAATTGTATGATTTATGGCATTCCCGGCAAAAATCAATTTTGAAATCATAGTTTACAGTCGCTGCCAAGGTCATAGCTACCTTCTTAACAAGCAAAGAAAAAGTGGAGGAGAGAGAGCCAGTTTTTTTTAACTTAGTGCGCCTTCACACTAGATCTTATGAGCCGCTCACGTGGGCCGTTCATGTGAACCTGTAGTGTGAAGGCATTGAATTACTTCTGAGCCGCTCAAAAGATCATGATACCAAAATGGCAGCTATGTTAGAGTCAGAAGAAGCTGCAGCTTAATCTTAGCAATAAATTGCAAGGGAAAAAAAAAAAAAAAAAAGGAAAAGAAGATATAGACCAATGTAGATTCATCCTATAAATCGATCAAGACTGGAAGAACGTTCATTTTACAGTAGTATATAACGAACGTTTTATTTTGCCTGAGTTCAGTTTTAATTTGTAGTATAACTCATATATAAATATATGACTGATACTTACTACGCTAAGTATATATTGATTAGAGGAGAGTTACCAAAGAGTACGCACGCCCTAAGAGCGCGCAGAGCCAATTACGCTGAAATGGTAACACATAGAATTATTATTGCTACGCTGTTTGATGCGTCTTGGTGTGAGTGTTGATACGAAGAAAACAGAGGTTAACGTATAGCTCCAAACAGAAAATACAGATAAAAATAACTTTTTTGAATTCTTGATGTAATATTTTAGTACTCTTAGTTAAGAAATTTTTCTGATATAATAGCTAACTACAGTACCTTTGTTGCATGGTAGAAAACATGAATGTAGATAGAATTGTTTACCATGGCTTAGTTTCGGGGGTCTTGCATGTGCAGCTATCTGGATGAATTTCACTCGAATTGACTGCTGTTTCCCAAAGAGTGCGCGTTAGTGAGTTACCAAAAAGCGCGCGCGTATTCCTTGAGATAATTTCATTAAGAGTGTATGTAGGTAACGACATTCATCATACAGACTATATGGTTATTCTCTGTAGTTAGTTAGTTTAAGAAAGAGGGGTGTAACAGAATATTTGAATGGATTGTAGAATTATTTGCAAGTGTTTGTCTTCGATTCAAGCACCAATTGTAAATCTTCTATAAGAAGTATTTTCAATTTACAGAATTTCTTAAATTACAATGATAATGATGATCTGTTCTGCCCGAAGATCCCCATGCATAGTGAATCCATGATAGTTTGCTATTGCCTTTCATGGTATGGCAGTACCATAGAAAAAGGGAAACGTCATACACTTACAGAAGCCGTAACTTCAAACACGTCTGTTCATCCGAGATACATCATTCCAATTCCGAAATAAAAGAAATACCAAACTTCGATCTGAAATTTTTACTAGTGCTCCATTTCACAAGGTCCTTCAGAGCAAACAAATTAAAGGAAATGTTAAGTCAAAAAGAAAACTTTTTCATCATTTCAATGAACCATCCACTTCAACAGAGAAAACTGCAGCTGAGATCAACCAAATTTCAAGCCCAATGTGTCACGAATTGTATGAAGAACCAATTGACGAGGACTGGATTCAGTGCATTAATTGTGAACGATGGTGACGTGTTCAGTGTTCGTCTTACGAAGGGGATTTGGGTTTCAAGTATGATAGGTGTTGAGTGCGTCCTCTTAGGGACCACGAAACGCACTCTTTGGGACAGTGGTCCTTAAGAGTACGCATTTGGTTTTTTTTTACTTTTTAACGTATATCTCCATATCTACATTTAGTAGTAAACTTTTCCATTTCTTACAATGTAGCTTAACCTTCAATTAAAATTATATTCAATTTATATAATTTTTACTTCATTATTTTGGAGCTTTTTCAAGATGAATATTAAGTGCGTGCTCTTTGGTAACCTTCCTCTACACACTATTTGCCATCATTTTAAAATTCATTATATTTCAGAACCTCCCCGATAAACACCACCTTTACGAAGACACTTATGAAATTTAGAGCTGTGTCGGTGGTAGTTCACTACCAGAAGGGCCACCCCTACCAAATTGGTCTAAATGGAATAGCCAGACGAAGAGTGTTCTGGGAGAAGGCAGCAGTTCTCCAGTAGCCAAGTTGGCGGAAATCATAGTGATTGGTACGGCAACTTGGACATTAGTCCCAGGTGTGGTCAGAGTGACTTTAACGGCTGGGATACTGCGGGGTGGAAGGCAACGGGAAACCACCCCTCTATTTTCCCTAGTTTGCTGGCAGCAAAAAGAGAACATATGAACAATGGTCTTTTGCAGGTCAAAATGTAGTTCCGGAGGTAAAATATCCCTCCATTCGAATCTCCGGAAGGGGGATGGCTTGGGAAGGACTATTGGACGAGAAAGCAATAATGGAGGGAAGACAGACAGAGAAAGAAAGACAGGGAAGAGCAAAAGGTTTAGGGTAGGGACATGGAACGTGCGTACTATGTTACAGGGAGGAAAATTAGAAAATCTTAAAGAAGAAATGAAACAAAATAATTTAGATTTGGTAGGCGTTTGTAAAGTTAGATGGGAAGATAATGGGGTATTGAACAGCAAAGGATATAGAATGTTTTACTCAGGTAATGAAAAGGGCGGTCATAATGGCGTAGGAATAATTCTTGGAAAGCGCTTAAAGGAGAAAGTAGTGAAAGTAGAATTTATTGATGATAGAGTTATGATGTTAAGACTTAAAGGGAAAACGAAGGATCTAGTGGTGATACAGACATATGCACCGACGACGTCGCATGCAACTGAAGAAGTAGAGGAAAATTATGATAAAATAGAAGAAATTATAGATAGGGAGAAGAAGGGTGCATGCATAATTCTAATGGGAGATTTCAATGCAGTTGTGGGAGAAAAACAGGAAGGTAGTATCGTAGGCAAATATGGTTTAGGCGAAAGAAATGAAAGGGGTGAGGGACTGGTGAATTTCTGTAGACAGAATTCACTAGTAATTGGGAACACTTGGTTCAATCAGCACAAGAGAAGAAGATATACATGGAAATCACCAATAGACGGCGGAAGATATCAGATAGGCTATGTTATGATTCAGGACAGATATCGGAATAGCTTAAAGAACGTGAAGACCCTTCCCGGGGCTGATATTTTCTCTGATCATAATCTTGTGCTGGCCGAAGTAGATATCCAACTGAAAAATGTAGGCAGAAGAAAAGTAGGTAACAAAGTGTTGAATACTGAAAAGTTGAAAAACGATGAAATAAGAAATCTTCTCGTTGAAAAATTCGAAGAAAAATGTTCAAACGAGGAAAGGATAGGCGAAGGTAGTAACGCACGGTGGGAACATATTAAACGTTGTTTACAGCAGGCTGCAGAACAAGCAGTAGGTTACCGCGAACAGAAAACTGCTAAGAAACCATGGGTTACAGAGCAGATGTTGCAGAAAATGAGGGAGAGGAAGATGTGGAAACAGGTTGATACAGAAGAGGACAGAAGGATGTACAGAAAGTTAAATAATTAATTACGAAGAGAAACAGACAGAGCGAGGGAAGAGTTTTACAAAAGAAAATGCGAGGACATAGTGGAATTAGAAAGAGTTGAGAAATATGAGGAAATGTACAAGGAGGTGAAATCTATGGAATTTTGGAGGAAACAAGGGGTTATTATGATGGCAGTAGAAAATAAGAATGGGAAGGTAGTCAGCGAGAGAAATGAGGTCATAGGAAGGTGGAAAGAATACGTTGAAGACTTATATGAGAGTAGGGATAGACCATGTAGCCTAAATGTTGAAGTAGAAAATGAAGTAGGCGAGGATGATAAAGGATTTAATATCCTTCGGGATGAGTTTGAAAAGGCTATATCTGAGATTAGGAATGGAAAGGCAACCGGAATAGATAGCATACCAATCGAATTCATTAAAAATATAGGAGACAAGGGAAAGAAAGAATTGTTGCGACTATGCAATGAAATATATGAAACAGGAGAATGGCCAAAAGACTTTCTGAAAACGATCATGGTACCGATGGCTAAGAAATCGAACCCAAAGAGATGTGAGGATTATAGAACTATTAGTCTCATATCTCCTTCAGTTAAAATTCTGCTCCGAATACTAAACAGAAGGTTATATGAAAGAACAAATAAAGATGTTGAGGAGGAGCGGTTCGGGTTCAGAAGAGGTAAGGGCACAAGAGATGCAATTGGATTATTAAGGGCGATCGGTGAAAGATTTATAGAAAAAGGGAAAGAGGTGTATGTTGTATTTATTGATCTAGAAAAGGCTTTTGACCGCGTGAATTGGGAATTGTTGTTGGGAGTTCTAACGAAGATAGGGTTGGAATGGAAAGATAGAAGACTCATAAGAAACTTATATATGAACCAACAAGTAAATGTGAGGATAGGGGAAGAAATGACGAAAGAAAGTGCAATTGGCAGGGGAGTTCGACAAGGATGCTGCCTCTCGCCAACACTATTTAATGTCTATCTAGAAGATATAGTGAAAAAGAGTCTACATGATGATGATGGTATTTCGGTAGGAGGTAGAATGATTAGATGCATAAGATTTGCAGACGATATGGCGCTTCTTGCTGAATCTGAAAAGAAAATCAATAAAATTTTAGAAAAAATGAGAAAGGGCTTTGAAGAATATGGGTTGAAAATAAATGTCAGAAAGACAAAAGCCATGGTGATTGGAACGAAGGGGTCTGTGTCAAATATAAAAGTAGGAGGGGAGAAAATAGAACAAGTAAATAGTTTTCGATATCTGGGTAGTATTCTTAGTAATGACATGAAGTGCGAACGTGAAATAAAAGCAAGGATAGGAATGGCGAAAGAAGCCTTTAGGAGGAAGAAAAATCTGTTTTGTGGGACCTTGGATAAAGAGTTGAGAAAAAGATTCATAAAATGCTTCGTGTGGAGTGTTGTACTGTATGGGGCGGAAACGTGGACATTACGTAAAGGTGACGAAAATCGACTGGAAGCCTTCGAAATGTGGGTGTGGAGAAGAATGGAAAGAATTAGTTGGTTCGAGCGAAAAACGAATGAGAGAGTGTTAGAAATGGTGGGTGAGAAAAGAACACTTTTAGATAGTATTAGGAAGAGGAAGAGAAACTGGTTGGGACATTGCCTAAGAAGAGATTGTATCATGAGGGACGTCCTAGAAGGTATGGTGGCGGGAAAGAGAGGGAGGGGGCGAAGGAGACTACAGTTAATGGATGATAATAAAACAGAAAGATCATACGTGAAGACGAAGAGGTTAGCGGAGGACCGTGGAGCATGGAAGCTTCTCAGCTGCGGGAAGTGACCTGCCAATAAAGGCAGAATACCTATGATGATGATGATATTTCAGAATACTTTTTACGTGTTTCACAGCCATTCAGTACATTTCTACATTGGAGTCAGCAGCATATAAACTTTAAGGGGGACAGAATACCGAGCTGTATGGAATACCCTCAGGAAAGCGGGGTCCGGGAGTCCTGCCCGGAATTTTTTTTTAAAAAAAAGGTATTCGTACATTGCATTTTAAAGCATTTTTGACTTAAAAAGCAAACAAAAACTTAAAAATTTTCTGTTTTATTTTTACCTTTGATTTTTTAAAAATAATCTATATATATAAAAGAGAACGTACAAAATCCTTTGTCCGCTCATCACGCTAATACGGCTGAACCAATTTCTTTCATTTTTGGGGGGTTATTAGGATTTGGACCCTAGATGGTTTTTATCATATCACTTTAATTTTTAATTACCAGTGTCTTGAGATAATTGACCATTCAAGTGTCCATAACGTACAAATCCTTTGTTATTAGTTCATCATAGGTAAAAATAAACGTATTTATATGCAACCCGCATGACCGTGTCACTCGGCGGGTTAACATAAATGACAGGCGATATACAGCGGAAAATAGCTTGAATCTTCTGTTTAAAATTTTTTAATTGATTTGCTTATTTTTACAGACACTTTTACAATATGCCAGCACCGGGATGACCGCAGCGAAGCGGGGCGGGTTAACATAAATGACAGGCGATATAATGTTAAGATTTACTGCAATCTTCTATGGTTTTTATTATATCACTTGAAAGCGAAAAAGTAAAAATTATCTAAGTAACAAAGTTTATTGCGTTCCGGGGTGACCGCAGCGAAGTGGGGTGAACGCTGCTAGTGTGGTACTAAAGAAAACACACATACACTTTACAGTTTGTTTATTCAAACAGTAAAATTCAACCTTGTTTTACAATTTTAGTTAAACGTAGAGATGCAAGGGCTCGGAAAAAAACCGGCTTTTTTGAAAAAAAACTCGGTTTTTTCTGCTTTGCTTTTTTGCTTCGGAAATTTTGGGCTTTTTTCAAAATACTGCTTTAAATTGATAAAAAAGACTTTGTATCGCTTCTCTATATCACAAAAAATCATTTAATTAGTGGTTGATGCTGATAATAATATAAAACATCAAAAATAAACTATGAATTTTGAAAAAAATATTTCAAACAATTTTTCTTCAACATATTTACATTATGAATTCCACAGGATTAATCAATGTATATAATAAGAATTTTTTAACCTCCTATATACAAAAGTAAGCAGAGTTGGCAAGAACCGTGGTTGTTTTTGAATATGCCAAAAACCCGTTTTTTGGGGGATGTTTAAACCAGGCTTTTTTGGTTTAAACCAGGCTTTTTTGACTTAGATTTTTTGCTTTATGTATTTATATTACATATTCACAGAAATAGCCTAAGTTTGTTTCGCCTTGATGTTATTATGCAACAGCGGGGTTATGCCGGAAGAACTCCCATAAGCTTAAAGAAGTGCGGTCAGTAAATTTCTTAAGTTGAGAATCTCCCGCCCTAGCCATTGGGAAAATCCCGTCATTACTTGAAATGTAAGACAATAACGGGAAAATCCTGTTATTGCTTTGCATATAAAATTTAAAGGTCAACGTACCATAATCAGTACGCTAAAACTGAGGTATTAAATTACAAATTTAGTACGTAAATATCATTGAAAGTCCAATCCAAGCTAATGTTGGAAGCTACGTAGGCAATCGATAAATTTTGCCAATTTCTATCAATATATTTAAGCAATATTGGCTTCTTTATAAAACAACACGCATTTAGGCATGTAGAAATATACAATTTGGTTTGTTTCGTATATTTAGGCTTAACATCCTTACGAAATACCGAGGTTATCAAGGAGAAGACTTTCGGTTAAACTGACATCCGAACCGCTACTTGGGTTACGCATGAAAGAAGGATTGTGGTTCGACCGAGAATTGAACATGGGACACCTTGATTAAAAGGTGAAAGGGAAATAAAACTATTGCAGGTGGTTTGATATCTGGAAACGTTACCATGAAGTTCACACGATTCGCATTTTTCATTCTTTTTATTTTTGTGGTTTAAACCAGTTATTAAAAAAAAAAAAAAAATGTTGGTGTAAATCAGCCAACCCTAAAAGTAAACACTTCTTTTTAAAGAATACACAAATAACTAGCAAAATAGTATTTAGTATTTTTACTTCAAAATATTCCATACCCTCTTTTTGAGACAAAATAAAGTTAAAATAAAACATAAGAGAAATACTTAGATTTATATGATACACTTAAAGGCTGCACATCTAGAGCTTTTGGTTCTGTATATTCTTGAAATTCTATAGTTAAGTTTTATAGAACCACCATCACAGTTTACCCAATCCTCAAGTTTTCTGAATTTTTAACAAGAGGGATTCAACATATCATTACGGAACTCCCCCCCCCCAAAAAAAAGACTACGGAATATATTTAAGTTAAGCTAAATACAACTCCACAACAAACATTACTGAGTGATTAGCTTTCGCGCTTCTATCGGGAAGTCCGGGATTCAACCAGCATTCGACCATTCTGACAAAGCTTTTCTTCATTCCATCTGTGAATGTAGAAATAGTGCGTGTACTGTGAGTTGGGCGACTTCCTTTTTTATTGTTTTTAAATCGTTATTGTTACTAATTACCAGCAGTGACGGTTTTGCGAAGGTTAGGGGGGCGGTCTTTCGGACTGAAGCCCGTTCCCCAAAGTTACGGAATGTCTGCAACAAACGAAATATCTATTATTTATGCCTTTACTCATAAACTTTAAGCTCCCGTCAAATAAAAATTACGAATGTTTAAAAAAACTAAACATTAGTAAGAAACCCTTCCCAAAATACTTTTCTAAATCCGCCACTGATTCTCAGTATAAAATGATTTTTAAAGTTGTATCCGGAAGATTATTGCTAAACATATAAACGAAACGAAATATTAGTTATGCCTGTACTCATAAACTTCAAGCACTTCCCAAATAAAATTAGGACTTTTTAGGAAACGAAACAATCAGAAAAAACCCTCCTAAAGTACTTTTCTAAATCCGCTACTGATTATTTGCATAAATTGGTATTCAAGGTTGTGTCCGGAAAATTATTGCTAAATCACTTCACAGCTACAGTACAACAGAAATGTGGAAGTACGGTTTGACGGATATATTGAAAAACGTACGCTTTGACGGATAAATAGAAAAACGGGCAAGTTTAACTTTTGCGCTAGAAGCTAGAGTACTAAAAGCTCTTAGAAATGAAACACGGATGACAAACTAGAGAAGAAAAAAGATGTCGATAACTCAAAAGTTAAAATAAAGTTAAATAGCCTCTAAAATTACCCTCAAATGCTACATTCTTCATGTTAGCTTTAATTCGTAAAACATGTGCTCCATCCATCTTGATGGTGAATTTCAGAGCAAAATATCACATTCAGGTCATGGAATTTTTATCTAGCTATAGAATATACTATAAGAAAGCTATTTAGATAGAAAAATCATGAAGTTGAAAAAAGCCAAACTTTCCAAAATTCTCGTTTTTTTTTCCAAAAAAGCCGGCTTTTTATGTGAAAAAAACCATCGATTCAAAAAAGCCGGCTTTTTTGCATCTCTAGTTAAACGACACTAGTAAAAATGTCAAGTGTGTAAAGTGTGTAAAGTGAATACTCACAAACAATAGTTTTGAAAACAGTTTAGGCCTATAAGCCTACAACTAATGTAAAATGGGATCAACAATGCATGTTAAAAAATTAGTAGAAAATTATTATTATTTTAGCTAAACTAAATTCTCTGTGTTGCTCGCTATCTAAACAAAAACAGTTTGTCACTTTACAGTTTACTCCACCTTCATCTTCATGGGGTCAAAAACTGTGATACTTTTATAATACTCACTTTGTCTAACATTGTTTTGTGAACGTACTCAACTGCTACATAGTCGAGCCTCATTTGGGTCATAGTTGACCTCAGATGCTTGAAATATTGAGGGGGACAAAAACCGTTTTACAAATATTGGGGGAACGCGTCCCTGGTGGGATTGACGTCCCTACACTTCTACATAATAACATGGCGTCCTCCTGCATTGTATTTTTAACAAGCAGACATAAACAAATCTGGCAACCGAAGTGTTATCATAGTAACCATATTATTTTCCTTAACAACACATCAACAAACATTGATTTCTATCGACTGACAATATAACATCTACAAAATAAGATTATTCATAACATTATATTATTTTTCTTCTTCTTTTTCTATCGTATAGCGAGTGCATACGTTAAAGCACTTTTGTCTTACATATTAAATCAAATAAACAACGCAAATGCAGGTTATCGTTGTAACAGTCTGTTTTCTAAACTGAGAAAAGATGAAAGAAAAATTTTCAATTACTTCAGAATGTAATTACTTATTCGTTTAACGAACTGCATAATAGTATAAAATGTGCATTTCATCAGAGTAACACCAAAATGAGAAAACTTTCAAGTGCGCTTTCACACTAGATCTTGTGAGTCGCTCACGTGTGAAGGGCTCTCATAAGACAGCGTGTTACTTTCTTCCCCGCCAGCAACCCCTCGAGTAGGCTACTCGCTGGGTGATTTTCATAACAGCTGAGAGCCGCGACTCACTTGCACCGAAGCGCGTGTGTAAAGGCGTACATTTAAGACAATGTACAGCTAGCAGCTGCAGTTCACAGAATTTAGTGTGAAGGCATACTTATACTATCAGAGTTGCCAGTACCTAAAATAATATGTTTCCCTTTATTGTTGATTTTACATCGACAATAATTCTGTACAGGTTAAAGAATATATTGAGAGACCCAGAAGTAGTAAAAATGCGTGTGCACATGTCCAAATTGAGGATGGGCTAGATTAATTAATTGAAGCTTTATTTTCTTTTCAGCACTAATGGTATATTAGACGGGACCTACTTCTTAAAACAATATCCGAACAACTATTAGGACTTGTACCAGTGATGACGCCAGCTTTAATGTGTTGAGGGGAGTAAGAGAAGAGGCAGGTACATTTTCTGGTGGGTAGCTATTTTTGTATACCGAAAATAATAAATTCAGATTGCTTGACCTACCTTAAAATACAACATAGTAGTCGGAAGGGGGGGGCAGACGTTGACACCAGGGTGACACCCCGCCTGCCCCCTTGCTCTCTCTAGCGTCATCATTGATTTGTATTCTAGGCTAACACTCCACAGGGAATTGAATGAGGAAGCACATGAACCTTATCGACTTGTTCATAAGGAAATAGGAAAGAGAACTCGAGCTGCCTCAGAGCTTGTTACGTAAAACCACGGAACTAATTCTATATACTTTTTTGTTTGAAGTATCACTATTCTTTACGGGAAATTAGAGATAAAAAAAAAAAAAAAAACTGGCATTTTTTGGGATAGAGGTGTTTCTCATAAGAAAACACCGTCCTTATTTTAAAATGTCGGAAATTTCAGATTTCCCTCTCTTATGGTTTTCTTATTCAAGTAACACCTTTCTTTTCCTATAGTGGATTCTGCAATTTAAAAGTAAGTTTTACAACATTCACTACAGATGAGGCCTATATTCAGTCCCTGATTCGCTTATTACCTTTATTGATTTTCGAACTGGCATTTCATTGGTGGCTAGCAAGAGAAGTTAGAATATGCAACCCAACATATCACAAGGGTTATATTGGTTTCCTAACCACCTATCAAGATCCTGAACGTTATACACCTTGTCATGGTGTGTTGAACAGGTTGTTTAAATTCAAACTGGCAGACAAGAAAAGAGCACCATAAACCAAGAAATCGATTTAAACCTATACTTATTTTGGCATCAAATTTCGCCTACATTCCGTTTTCCGTTCGGGGAATATTTTATTACGAGCTCCAGAGATTCTATGAGAACCCAATACAAGTTTAATTAACAAAATTAAGGCCTTAAACGTTCATTTTGTGTATGATACTCGTTTAACGGCGATAAAAGTTTATTATTTACATAATTTATTTTTTCTTTCTATCATGTTAATATATTTGAAATGGGAAAGTTCAATGTTTAATCCTCACCAGCTCAAAATGGCCTAGGGAGCCGTAGGTTCAATGCCGCATTCACAAAAGCTCTCAATTGACCTCTATCCTTTGCTAACTGGATCCACTTTCTACTTTGTAGACTATTCCTATTTCTGCGAGATCCTAATATTGTCGTCTCATATGGGCCTAGGTCTTCCTAATGGTCGTATTCCGTTTAGATTTCCAGTCTAAACTTTGAAAGTGTTCCTACTTTCTTCCATTCTGGCTACATGACCTAGAACATGAGTCTCCTAGACTAGATGACTCTAACAATGTTGGTAAACGGTAATAAATTATGCAATTCCTTTTTATGAAGTTTCCGCCATTCCCTTTCCTCTTAGGTCCTAATATCCGTCTCAGGATCTTGTTTTCAAATACTTTCATTCTACGTTCTTCCCTCAGAGTAAGCGACCATGTTTCGCAACCATACAGAACAAAAACAGGCATGATTATCGTTTTATATATTTTAAGCTTCGAATTCCTCGACAGCATTAGCGACGACAAGAGATTTTGAACTGAATAATAACACGAATTCCCTGCTTTTAGTCGACATTTAATTTCTTCGTGAATATGAGTTTTGTCTGTTAATATTGATCCTAGAAATTTGAAAGTATCCCATTTTTAGTGGTCTCAATGAATGCTTTACACATAGATAAATATATTTGTTCCGCGTAATCTCCTACATAAAAGGCGTCTTTAGATTACAACACGATTTTCCAGGAATGATCCAAAAATGGATCAAAAGATTGCAATCTTGGCCAAGAATATTAGGAATGATAAACACAGGGACATCGAAAGATTGCAATCTTGGCCAAGAATATTAGGAATGATAAGAACAGGGACATCGAAAGATTGCAATCTTGGCCAAGAATATTAGGAATGATAAACACAGGGACATCGAAAGATTGCAATCTTGGCCAAGAATATTAGGAATGATAAGAACAGGGACATCGAAAGATTGCAATCTTGGCCAAGAATATTAGGAATGATAAGAACAGGGACATCGAAAGATTGCGATCTTGGCCAGTAATTAGTTTCTGGATCAAGGGCCACAAAATGTTTGAATGGCCCTTAAATGGAGCTTTATATATATAGAGGAAAGTCGGGTATTGTGGAATACTGTTTTTATTTTCAACGATACAAGAGACGTGAATGAACTTACAATAATGAGTTTTATGCTAAAATATGCTGTGATGTATGCTCCTTAAGGAAACAATACTGCAGTAGCTATACACGTTACATTCTCTGAGTTTGACAAACATTTTCAAAAAATGACAGGATTTGAGGTCATGCAAAAGTGGAGGGCAATGTAGAATACTATTCCACATTACGCTCCGCCTATTCCAAATAACATATTGATATTACAATTCATATTTTCATGACTACTGAAATAGAAAATCGACAAAGAAAGTATGGGACGTCAACAGGTACGTTTGTTCAACTTCAGGAGTACATAAGAATATACCACGTAAAAACCGAGCTTAAAAAAAGAAGTAAACAATATCCAAAACAATAAACAAATTGTGAAGAAGAACACGTACAATACTGCACGGTGTGTGAAATTTGCAAGCAGTCATCACAAATGAAGTCCACTGCGTATTCTTCAGTGCACTCAGTATGACTCCATTGATAACACGAGAGACACCAAATCCATTGTTCACCTGAATTGTCTTTGGAAATTTTCCCATTGCAGTAGGTGCACTGAGCATTTGCCCTTTAGGTAGCATCACTGTCGCGTTGTTCATTCTGACATGTGAGTTGCAAATGAGACTTCTTGCTGTTCGGATGTAGATAACAGACGTTTGCCCCTCAACGGACGTTTGTAGGCTTAAGACTCGTCTGTAGTTTCTTCCTGAAAGATGATTATATTATCACTGCTGTTGCTGACTTGGGTCTCCCTCGAGTTGAGCTGCGTCTCCTTAATAAGGGTACGGTGAAACAACTTGAGGCGAAACTGAGAGAACTCGCTTGGATGTATCTCTGTGTGTGTTGACGCAGAGGAACTTATGAAATGTCGGTATGATTTTTCGTGACGTATACGGAATGACAGAAGAAGGTGTTCCTGAGGTAGATGGAATGGCCCCAGAATCTATTGTTGGAATCTGGCTTGAATCTTCGGCGGCTGTTTTGCCACACTTTCAAGGGTCATCTGAGTTATTTGTGAGGGTGCCGCCATTAATAAACTATCACCAGACAAATCACAAATTCATGGATTTTACTTTATTTACTTAAAGAACAATAAAATAAATCATGTACACAATGAAAATGCCAAAACATTCGCTCCCGGTGCTGAAAGGGATAATTAACGGGTAATGTGGAATAGTATTCCACATTATCCTCCCTACAGGTATTCCACTATACCCGCCCGTCGCCATTTTGGTATTTTAACCCCTCACTTTCAACTGATTGGCAAAATCCGCATCAAACATTATTCGTTTCTTACGCCACATTTTCCTTACTAAGCACGATAATTATGACGTCCACTCACGCACAAGAAATTATATTACATAAGTAAAATATGCATACCTTCAAAAGTTTAGTATTTCTGACAAATTAGATTTTCTTCTCGTACTGTGACGCTTGCAACAACAGCAAGCTCATATTTTCATGGCAGCCTACATTGCCCTTGGGAGGGTAATACAGGACATTTTCGCTAGACATCACCCACTACCACCGCTGCAACAGTGGTATTCCACATTACCCAACGTATTCCACAATACCTGACTTTCCTCTACGAAATAAGCACATCATAATGAGTTAAGTGATAGTTTTGGTTTGGCTACATTATATGTGGTTCTCCAGATATAAGGCCTACAAGAAAATTTTTGCCTGAAGTACAGTACATTGGAGCTTTTGATTAAAAAAAAAAAAAAAAAAAAAAAAGCCGGAGTTTTAGTTTAACATGCATATATTCTAAATGATAATTTTGTTTCACTAAGTCTACCTACTACATTTTCAAAATTGTCATTGCTAACAGTATTAAAATTTCACTAACATATTTTTGTTGTAGAACATTTCTCTAATTACTCTACCAATAATTCGTTAGAAATAAAAAAAAAAAAACTTATTGGGTCTCAATTTGTCACTGTTTGTGAGTGTTCATCCACTAATTAATTTTGAAATTCTAGCAAAAAGCAAGTGTGTAACTCTGGCTATACTGTAAATTTTCATAGAGTGTCCATTTTTCTAAGTATGAAAATCTTGGAGTCCTTCATTTTGCTAAAGATAGTTTATGTATAGAAAATTAATGCTTGTTTGCTAATTTATAATCAAACCTTTTGGCTTGGGCAACGAGAACTTTTGTTAGGCTAAGCAAAATATGTTCAAGCAAATGTATGGTTGGTTAAGATACAACTGCTTGGGTAACCACTATTTAAACGGTTCCTTATTTCAACCCTTTAATTCGATTTAAGCAGACACTTTCACTGTCGGTTTGTGGAACGTTGATGAAGATCTGTCATCACTACGATTTCTAGATCCTAGCTGTGTTTTGTTTTCTGAAATTTTGTTTTCTGTCAGTGTATATTCTTCTGTGCCTGCGTGGCAACCAGAGCGGTAGAGCGTTCACCTCTGGCGTTGCTGCTCCTGGTTTGATCCTAGCTTCTCTAAGTGGGCTTTGAGGTGGACAAACAGCATGTAAGTGGGTTTTCTCGGAGTTTTACTTTTCCTCTCACTTTAGTAACTCCATCATTATTATTTATCTCATCTCACTGCCTCCCTTAGCCTCAGTGCATATTCGTGGGACGTTAAACTAAAAAGAAACCTTCTTTGTTTTCCTTTTTTACCAAGCTTATAACGGGTCGGCATTTTTGTCTTTAATTCTTTTCCTCCACTTTCTTCTATCCGCACACTGCGTCTATCCTTCTCCATCAAATGATTTTGTAACTTATCCTTCCGTATCATCTTGGAACTTCCCTCCTTCCTTCTTTCTGATACTTCCAGCTTATATACTCCCCACATAGTCATTGTTTCTTCGTTCTACATCTCCCAGGCATCTTAGCCTCCATTCTTGATACTTTTTACTCAAGGGCCCCATTTGACAGTGTGTTTTATATAATTGTACCTTATCCTATCCTTCCTCGTCACGCCACATATTCATCCTAACATTCTCAGCTCCACCCTTTCATCTTATTTTACCGAGCCCTTGTGATTTTCTAGGTTTCACTATCATTGCCGGTATTATCACCGTTTTATAGACTATATTGTTTTGTTTAACTTGCAACTTACTTTCTTGGTACACAACACTCCGTTCATCATTCTTCAGTTTATCCATCCAGATTGTATTTTGTGTTGGATTTCTATATGTAATTCTTCATCCTGGTTGATGTACGATCCAAGATACTTAAATTTTGAAGTAGTTAGTAGCCTTTCTCCTTATAGCCGTAAGAAGCTTACGTCTTCTTTGTTGAGTGCCATATATTCCTGTTTTTCTTATGCTTATCCTCATCCGTCTCTTTCTCAACGATCTTCTCCACACTTTCAGTTTCTTCTCTGTGTTTTGTTTGAAGGTGTTTCACATATAACGGCATTATCCGGGAACAGCATACGCCATGGTATTCTACTTTTTAACTTCCTCGTCAACACATCGATTACCAAACTGAACAAATATGGGCTAAGAGCTGATCCCTGATGCAGATCAACTTCTACAAGGAAACCTTCTGCCATATACAAACTACTTTCCACTTCGATCAATGTTCCACTGTACATGTTCCTTACCGGTCGTACATATTCTTCAGAAACCTCCTTCTCTTTCACGCATTGCCATAGTTGTTTTCTGACCAATTCGTCGTACACCTGTTCCGAATCTATGGAAACGAGGTGCATCTCCGCTTGTATTTACCTATATCGTTACATCAACTTCCTCAATACAAAGATCGCGTCAATTATTTGCCTCCCTGAAATTAAACCAAATTCTTCTTCTTTAACAGTCGACTCTTGTCGTATCCTTCCTTCAACTATTATTTTCCAGATCTTAATAATATGAGTCAATAATTTAATTTCCTTGTAATTTCCACAGTTTTGCCTATCACCTTTATCTTTATAAATTGATACTAGTATACTTTTCCTCCATTCGTCCTGTTTCTTCTGCTTCCACACATTATCATGAGATTCCATAGGATATATCCTTTTTTGCCCAGGCTTTTCCAAACTCTACCGAGATTTGATCAGCACCCATTGATTTCCCGCTCTTTATTTTCTTAATTACGTTTTCTACTTCTATCGTGCTTATCTTTTCCACTTTACTTTCTGTTGCCCTGTGGTTCTCCTCATTTAACAGATTCTTAAAATAGCCTTAGGATCACCTTTTGGTCCTGCAGCACTTTGCCCTTTTTGTCTTTTATTTGGTTGATTGATGTTATGTCCGTGGATACTTTATCTCTTGCTTTAGTTATTTCCATTATTTGTTTGTATACGTCCTTCTTTGCTAACTCTGCATAAGCATCGTCTATTGCCTTTGTTTCTGCTATTGCTATGTCCTCCTTATTTGCTAGTTTGTATGCCGCCTTGCCTACCATGCTGTTACATGTTTCATACTATCTTAATTTATTTTTCATATTTATTACCACTTGCATTTTTTTGTTGTATCACCAATTCACCTTCCCTTGAGCTGGTCCTTTCAGTAATGTTTTCTCCAGCATATCTACTTTCCTTACGTTATGGCTATTCAACTTAAACCATCACTGCACGTCTTCTACTAATTTTGTTTATTGCAGAATCTTTTCTTTGAGTTCGTTCCTTGGGCCTTCTTTTAGTGTCTAGGACTTTAACCTTTGTCCTCTGTTTTGTGTGCTTCAGTATTTGTCTATTTATCACTGAATTTATCATCTTACTGTCCATCACTTCCATAAGATATTTCCTGTGGCACACAGTACTATATTATATTTGAGTGCTTCTGTCCCCACTCTTGTAAGTTATAAGTTGGATGAATTGTTAACCAATCACTTATATTATGCCAAAACCTCTTGTGCCACATGTTCTTGAAAACACGTATTCATCTCTTGCATATTAATCTTTTTAGCTATTTCTAAAGTATGCGTCTAGACGTAATTAATATAAGTACTGTCTTCCTTTCCTTCCACACCCTTGCCTCCTCAAACCCCACAGTTGCAACAAAATACGGTCTCTTTATTTTGTCTCTAGTCTTCACTGTATAAGTTTCATTAAAATCGTCGTGTACCACTTGGGTACCTTCTCTTGTCAGTAATGGATTTGGAAAGATTAGTTGATTGCTTGCTTCATTACAAGGATAATCCTAAGTAACGTAAAATCTTGAAGATGATTGGTTTATTTCTAAATCCCTTCTGAATGTTTTCGGGAAATTCCTGAGTTATGGCACCATGTTTATAAGGATAAACCTGCTCTGATCTCTTATTTTCTAGGCTGCGTGCTAATTAAAATGTCCAATCACACATGAACTTTCTTTGATCTGTTTATTACTTGTTTAGAGTTTTATATTTAGATTTACTTTTCGTGAAGATAGGCAAGTTAATTAGAACCAATATATGGAGAGTAACAATAAATCACTATAACGATTATATAATATTATGAAAATGTTAGAATAGTTTTCTTTCTTCTTCCGAACTAGTGTAGGATGTAAAGCATATCTTCTTTCCAATTGGAATGATTATATATTACGTTATCGTTGTGAGATGAACATGGAGATGCATTTTGTACTATGAATGTGTACACTAATAGATGTACTAAGAGTTTGTTAAAGTATTGCAATATCTAATTTAAAAAAAAAAAAAAATAAGTACAAGGAGTAATAGATGTGCGTGAAATTCCTAAACATTTCAGGAGTGTTTAAAAGAATGATCCATATGCGTTCAAATTCTGCTGACAGTATAACACTTCAAGTAGAAATCTCAGCGAATTCGGATCTTACTTTAATAATAGGTCCTGGCTTTTATGAGTTTGCCGAGATTTAAGGACGTAAACATCTTCCTTCATATTTACAAACAACACCAGATGTTTCAGCACAAGGACCACCAAGTTGCCAACGAATACCATCTTCGAAAAAATGCGAAGAGGGCACGAAGAAATAGGAGAAGGACACGAAGAGTCACGAAGAGAACCCCTTCAACCCCTCCACAGGCTCAACCTCCAAAACTGGTTATAAAAGAGGACTTACAGAGGCAATAGACATCAGTTTCCAACTGATCATATCCTACCTTTCTCTCCAAGCTGCTCTGGGCGGAAGAGACTCTCTAACCTTACCTTTGCACTGTTACGGGCAAGAGATTCCTTGTCAATCTCCGCGCTGCACTGGGCAGGAGATACTAATCTACCTCTGCGCTGTTACGGGCAAGAGGTTCCTTACCAATCTCAACACTGCACTGGGAAGGAGATACTAACCCATGTCTCCGCTGCTACGGACAAAAGGTTCCTAACCAACAATCACAAGACCTCCGCGCTGCTTTGGGGAGGAGGTCCAACTTATAGGGAAAGGATTATTAGAGACATTATTTATTTGTAATTCAATATAATAAACTGTATAAAAACTTTTATAATAAAAAAGATAAGGAAAAACCCGTGTATCACTTCTCTTCCATAGCTTATACAATTAATCAATCAATCATAAAATTTCTAAAGTTAGCTTAGTTGAAAGGTTAGCTAAAGCTAGTTAAGTGTTAGTTTTCTTGTTTATTAACAAATAATCAATTACGCTGGTGTCGACGAGACAAGATGAGAGAAGACAGAATTTCCGTGACGAAATACGAGACGAGACACAGCTCTTCCATTGGAAACAGATACGTTTTCCAAGATAAGATATCACTTTCACGATACCTTTTCGAGACGAGAGACAGTCTCAATTCTTGTCGCATGGGCAAGGGCGCCGATTTCTCTGTAAAGGGGGAGGGGGATCAGATGCAGAAGGTATATATATGAGGATTTAAGACAAATTGCATTCAAATTATGCCAAATATTGTATATCCATAAATACAATAGGGAGGCCCACATGGGTTTGGGGGGAACAGGCCCCCTGGCCCCCCAGGATCGGCGCCCTTGCGCATGGGTAAACCTAGTGTGAATATATAGAGAAGAGAGATGTGAAAGATAACGGTTCTTGGATATTGAAGAAAGTAATAAACAAAGAGACAGCCAAGTTGAACTCACGAACTTTTGTCATTGAAACTCTTAAGAAAAAGGAAGCCATAACGTCACTTCCAATAATATTTAAGCTGCCCCCTTTTTTAAAGGAATAGATGGAGGAAAGAAATGGAAGATTTCGTCATTAGATTTGAATACAGTGGCTGTATCTAACCTTGTACGAGAAAGAGAAAAAGAGAAAAAGGAAGATATAAATATTTGCATAGTTTCGTGTCAGAAGTTCCAGTAAGACGCCCACATTTACTTCTCTGCACGTAAAGATTGAAGGAAGTAGATGGTTCGGTATGAGTTTAATGCGCAAGGCATCCAAAAGACACACTATACCAAGTGCATCATTAGATCATCTTCATTCTCAACAACTACAAAACATACCACAATACACAAAGCTTAGCAATGTATGCTATACTTACGTCCTCTTCACCAGCTGCGGAATCGAACATGTGCACTGTGAACGTTGAAGTAGTCTTGGAACCTTTGCAGCAAAAGTGCATTAAAACCGATTATTAACGCTGAATGGATGCGCAATCGGACCGATACAATGAATTTTTGCCACGTACTAAAACCCGCGTTTTTAACTCTTCTCGTTTAGATGATCAGCGATTGGATTTGCTTACGTGTGCTGTCGTGACTGACCTTTCGTCTTCTTTGTTAGAAAGACGTATACGTCCATTTCTATGAGGGTAAAATGCGCGGGTGGTGTTTCATCTTTACTAAAATAAAGACTAATATTATTCTTTCTAACTGTTATTTCCTTTGAATTAATTTGGAAAACTTGTATAGATTTTTTTTTTTTAAAGTACTGCAATCAACAGGTCTCGCAACGGTCCTGTAGTTAAGATCATAACTAGTTTTGAACTCTTTTCTCATCGTTGAACTATAACAAATACTTATGGAAATACTTATCGTCAAACTAAAATATTTAGTCACTAATGGCAATCAAAAATTTCGATCTGGCAACCAATTTGATATGGTAGCTATAGCCGTACATGTTTTGGCCTTGCACTTCCTTCCAGTCGCCATGGCGACCTGACACCCAGCATTTTTCGAATCCTATGTTTATATATATATATATATATATATATATATATATATATATGTATAGATAGATATATGCTAAGTTTCTGGCTACGCCTCTGGCAGTGAACGTGTGAGAAGTGAATTGTTTAAATTTGAGTCCTTGGTTCAATCCCAGGTCCCGCCAAATTAGCTTTGTGGTGGACAAACACCGTGTACATGGGTTTTCTTGGCGTTCTCCCGTTTCCTTCCACTTTATTCATTCCATCATTTCATCCATTTCTCACCGTTAACCTAGCCGGCATAATCGTGAGACGTAAAACTTAAGAGATTTCATTTTTTGTTTGAGACAGAAGTTCAAATTTACTACAGTACTACATGGCTGGATAAATATGGTTTTGATGGTTTCTTAAGTTTGTCCTGATTTTCGAATCCATTTGTTCTGGTTGTCACTCAATCGCGTGAGTCAGTGAAAATTTGATTCATGACCCACTGACCCACCACTCACCGTGACCCACGACTCACTATGACCTACCACCCATCAAAACCCATTGTCATCAATTCTGTCCCATGATCTACGCCCTCTTCTCTACCGACTAAAGAATTTATACTTGTAATTAAATAAGGCTGTGAAAGTTTGAGTTTCTACGGTCAATGAAAACACCGCACTATTACAATACCGATGAATCTGACCTTTACGATATAAAATTGTAAAGTGTTTGTCATGGACCATATTACGATGTATTTCAATATATTTATTTCCTTGTTGAATTACAGATACTTTTCAGCAGGGTTGTTTTGTTTAAAACAAATTTTGTATACGTTTTAAACCTTTTGTTTTAAACATGTGTATTTTTTAAGACTTGTTTTAAACATGATTTTTATTTTATTTTTGTAAAAAATCTGCCAGAGAAAGAAACTTTTTTTTACAAAAGGTTTTTCCCCTTGTTTTAAACGCTTATTGTATTGTTTAAATGCTTCTCAGTTAACTTGCGAGAAAGTGTCGTAGTCGAAGGTTGGACTACTTGTAAAACTGATATCTATATATATAAAAGAGAACGTACAAATCCTTTGTCCGCTCATCACGCTAATACGGCTGAACCAATTTCTTTTATTTTTGGGGGGTTATTAGGATTTGGACCCTAGATGGTTTTTATCATATCACTTTAATTTTCAATTACCAGTGTCTTGAGATAATTGACCATTCAGGTGTCCATTACGTACAAATCCTTTGTTAGTTCATCATAGGTATAAAAATAAACGTATTTATATGCAACCCGCATGACCGTGTCACTCGGCGGGTTAACATAAATGACAGGCGTTATAATGGTTTTTATCATATCACTTGAAAGCGAAAAAGTAAAAATTATCTAAGTAACAAAGTTTATTGCGTTCGGGGGTGACCGCAGCGAAGCGGGGCGGGTTAACATAAATGACAGGCGATATAATGTTAATATTTACTGCAATCTTCTATGGTTTTTATCATATCACTTGAAAGCGAAAAAGTAAAAATTATCTAAGTAACAAAGTTTATTGCGTTCCGGGGTGACCGCAGCGAAGCGGGGTGAACGCTGCTAGTTATAAAATAAATATTTATAATTATTATGAAAACAAATTTTTGTGTTGTGTTCAGAAAGCAAACAAAAGGTTATTTGCTAAATTGCAGTTCTGAAATTACAATATCGCAGGCATTCGTTGATACAGTACATGTTGGCTGTCAGTCTACGTACTATAACTTGCAGTCTTTAACATAGGGATGCAAATAACCACTCGCCCGGGGGCGAGTGGTTCATCGGTGCTGGCGTGTATTTAATATCATACTGAAGATAAACAAATGATTTCTATTGTAGGATGTAGGCTAGTAGCTTTCTTCTTGGACTAGTAAAATTTTGTTGCTTATTTGCATCCCTGCTTTAACACGAGTTTTACGGGAATAAAAAAATACATCATTTGGAGCAAATTTATTAAAGTAACTCAAACTTCATCAGGTAAGAAAACGATCATACGAGCTCGTTGCAAAACGTGTAAGAAAGAAATGGTTGGTTTAGTTCAAAGAATGAAGAATCATTATGAAAAATGCAATGCTGTCAAAAAGCTGGAAACCCAAACAAATGGTAAAAGTGTTGATCCGAAAATTGCATCTGGTGATTCTAACGTCAGTGATGTGGTTGAGATCCAACTGGAAACTTCAGGTAAGAATTAATTTTCTATCATCAATTTCTTTTTCATTATATTATGAAAATTTTATTTCGTCCCTCTCCCTACCTCCGTTCTAAATTTTCTTAAAAACTTTACACCTTGGCGTAGAAAGCACAAGGTATGGCAGTCGCCCGCGTAACTATTAAAGCGTGATGCTTATTGTAACATCAGTGCTGAACGTCAGTGTCTGGGACAATTTGATCTTAATTTGTACGTCTGTCTGTACGTATGCACTACGCTACAGGGCGCAATTTTTTGGTCTTTTAACATTAAATTTTGAGGGAAGAAGCACGAAACGTTGGAATTATCTGCATAGATTTTGACTGCAATCCCACGTAAAATTTCAAAATTACTGGTTCGGAGCCCACTTTAATCAAAAAGGCCTGAAGCAAGACTGTAATCAATCAAACTAAGCAAACTAATTTTATGCGTTTCGAACAAACATGGGTTGCAAGCAGTGGCGTATTTACGATTTTGTTTCGGGAGGGGCTTTGCTAACTTTCGGGGGGGGGCTTTCCCTGGAAATGTGAAAATTCTGCAAGACATTTCATTTACTTCACTGTACTAAGTAAGATTTGGGGGGGGCTTAAGCCCGGAAGCCACCCCCATAAATACGCCACTGGTTGCAAGATAAATTTGGCTCCAACTCAGTTTTTATAGCTAAAATATTTTTAAATATGGGGCGTTCAGAGCACAAGGGATGCAAGTCCATTTTCAGAAAGGTTCACTTTTGCTCAGTAAACGTAGTATCTTCGTAGCCAAGGGTACGAAATAAAAGAAACAAAAACCACGTGAAAGGGTGTGGACTACAGTTTCCTAGGGCAACCTCTAGACAAGGGCGTTGATGGAATGAGGGAGGAGGGCTAATTTCCCCTTCCTTGCTCATAAATTTAAGATATTAACATTATATTGTGCACGCTGCAGTTTGGGAATGATTAACAAGTCAATCTCCGAATGCCATAGTCGATGATGCATAATTATGTTAAATAAATGAAGAGTGTGTTCAAAACAATATACCGACGGAAAACGTCGTATTTTCAGAACTACGAATCCGAGATGAAAGAAGGAAAAACTACATGACAAGATGCAATCTAGAATTTCATATGATTGCCGCTAGAGAGGGATGTTCGTTTAGTCCTCCCCTACCCTAAATTTCAGATTTTTGAGGCAGTAATGCAGATTTAGAAACCTTTTGCTGAGCAAAGTCCAACATAAAAAATTTGAAGTCCTTACACCGAATAACTACGGATTTTGATTAGTTTTAATACATTTCCATTGGCCGTAAGTAGTTATAGGCCTGTATTGTTCTCTTGTGTAATTTTTGGCCCAAGGATGAACATGTTTAAATCTTTATCATGTTTTAAACACATGTTTTGTTCTTTTTCAAAAGAAACTGTATTTTTTCCAACCCTTCTTTTCAGATGAAAATAGGATGTCTCAAATCAAGGTAAAGTAGGCAAACGTAAAGAAAACAAAACAAAACCTATAAAATTCGAGTGTGTCTCGAAAACCAAGAAGTAAGTCATATTGCTATTATTACAATCACAAATATTAATATCCGAAAGTGCCTGAAGTTTTTTTTTAACATTTAGACATACTCATCTCAGGTAAGTAAATAAAAACAGATGAAAAGGAAGAAAAATGGAGGTTTTGAAAGTAAAATGTAGACAAATTCATCAATGTTCAGTAGATGCTGTCTACAATGCACTGAACAGAGTAGGTCTGTGTGTCAGAGTGGGTCGCAGTGAGTCATGGCCTATTGACCCACGACTCACTGACCCACTCCATCTTTGGCTGTAACCCTAGTTCTACCACGATACTAAGTTTGATCCCGATCGAATGAGTACGACTTTTTGATTTAGAAAATATCTCTCAAAATTTGACAGCCTACAACTCCAGAACCGAAATCCTGCACAACATAATATTTCAGATACTTATATATATGATAGAAACACGAAGTCTGCCAAATTTAATGTCGATCGGATGAGATCAGTACATGACTTTAAGTTTTCGAAAATATAACTCAAAATTATGATCGCTCATGACTTGGAAACCACAACAAGCGTACAAAACATAATATTTCACATTATTTTACAGCAGTCCAAGACCTACCACCAAACCGAATTTTATCCTGCAAACAGAGTTCGGTGCATGTCATTTTACTTTCAAAAATACGACTCAAGTCAAGTTACGTCGATTTACCATCCTCTCACGGAAAGGTGGATGGTTGTCTAGCTTTTAGCTACTTTACCCATAGTGATTTTAACTTGCTTTTGGAAGTGGTGAAGTTCAGGGTGTAATGCCTGAGTCTTGTGGTTCTGCTTTCTGGTTAAAGTAGTGTGTGGTTTCAATCAGTTCCTTGAGGACTGTTAGTTCGTGTGATTCTTCTCTCTGACAGAAGTGTGTTGTTTTCCGTGAATATTGCATAAGTAAGAAACTGATTTAATCGAAAAAACTTTGGTTGGGAGTTGATTTTTCTTTTCTTTTTGACATGTTTATTACTCGTTGTTGGGGTTAGAGTTAGTTGGAGTTGTTTTATGTGTTCTTCTTTGTTGATGCTGTTTTTTTTTCTGGTTGTGTGTGGTGTGTGAGGTATATGTCGCTATGCGCAGAGATGATGATACTTAGATTTTCTTGAAGGATTTGCTGCGAAGCTTTCTCTATGTCTCTGTATAGCAATGGTTGGTGCTGTTGTGATACTGAGAATGGAGGCTACCCATTTCATGATCTTGTATGTTGCGTTATAAATGGCTTAGTGGATGAGGGTTTCTATTGGTTGTGTTTCTCCGAATTGCTCATCTCTGATTGGCTGTTAATAATCTTCTGGCTGTGTGTCCATTTGACAAGTGGAGTGTTGCTGGTCCTTATAAGAGCCGTGGTTGTGGTGTGATCTTGTTTCGGCTTTGAAGTGATGATATTGGATAAGCTTTTGTATGCATTGGAGAAAATATGACTGAAATTTTGGAGGCCACGGTGGCTCAGTGGTAGAGCGTTAACATTTGGTGTTTGAGGTCCTTGGTTTAATCCCAGCTTGCGCCAAGTGAGCTTTGTGGTGGACAAACACCATGTGTGTGGGTTTTTGCGGGGTTCTCCCATTTCCTTCCATTTTCTTCATTCCATTTCATTCATTTCTCACTACTACCGTCTCCTTTGGAATAGCCGGCATAACTGTGGGACGTAAAACTTAAGGATTTCATTTTATTTACGAGTCAAATTTTTCGTGCCTTTAATTCGGGATCTGGAATTCTGCACAACATAATGTTACACAATTTCTTATAGCAAATCAAGTTCTACCATCATACCAAGTTTGTTCCCGATCGAATGAGTTCTGTTGGATTTTATGTAAATTTAGTAACTTTCTTTTTGTTTGAGTTAGTTGTATTTCAACATTGCACCTGGTAACATTGAAAAAGAAAGAAACAAGCACAACTGGGAGAGGGTTTGTTGTTGTAGGGCAAATCCAGTGTTCCGGAGTGATAATGATTGTTTTGAGGTATAATAAAAGCAATATTGTGCCTATATTTAATATAATTACAGTCCCATTTTATATATAATGACTTCTGTCATTAATAACCTAAAAAAAACAGAGGAAAACATGTGCAACATATGCTGTCCTTGATTTTTCATAAGAAAAATCAAGATTGAGAAAAAAATGAGCTCTTCTTGTTTCAAGAGAATGCAATAATTAATTTGGTGTAAGTATAACTTATTTTCATACCGAAGATAGATTCCTGTATCCTGTCCCTTCCTACATATTAAACCTGTTCCTTCCTACATACTAAACCTGCCCCTTCCTACATACTAAACAACGCACGAACTTGCATTGAACTGACTCTAATCGGTTTTCATATATTTGTGCGTTAAGGTTTCAAATGATCTATTCGCTGATTCTAGTTTGGTACGTATATTGAAGCACATAGAACTCTAACAAGAAAACACATTGTTCTTGAATTCACTTGAAAATCTCATTAAGAAATTACACATTTTATGGTGAGTATTGTTAGGAACTTGCTATAATATCTTTGTGTGTCAACAAGCTCATGGATAGAACCTATTGCTGTATAGAGAAAGTGGAATCCGAACTACTGTTTGAGTTTTTTATTCAACGTTTTGTACTCCCAGCAGGATTCTAATCTGCGGTCACGCACACCAAAAAGAAGCGCTCTAACAATGGTCAAGTTTATTGTTAGATCTACACTAGTATACAGTGAAATCTAGGTGCAGGTGTAGTTTTGCTGCACCAAATTTTGGAAGATTTACAAGTAAAATTCAATACTTCGCATGAAAAGACATGTTTATAAGGAACAAATTTCTGCAGACGACAGAATTAAATACCAAGTAATGCAGTTGTATTTTAGATTTACAAGTGTAGGGTTACTAGTGTAAAATCATTATCAGTGCTTTACGATGGATGAAATAAGTGAGTGCATATGAAAGATGGCTCTATAGATGCTATTTTCCATCGACAGCATATTTTTGCACAATGTACAGAACCTGAATTTCATATTGTAAGTGGAGAATTGCTAGTATGGAACCATGACAAGTGCTATTGAATCTCGTATCATTCCTAAAACTCACTTCTTTCTACTACTCTCGCTTGCGCGCATACTCACCCTCGCTGACTCGCCTGCTCTCTTCGGACGTACCCTAACGCGGGCTCACCAGCTTCCGCTGCCCTGACTCGGTTAGATAGCATTCTTGCTTTTCAGTGGCCACCTAGCACATGTTGGTTTGTGTTTTCCACTAGTTTTTGCACTACACAACCGAAAGTCGTATTCATATGCAAAACGTAAGAGACCTGAATTTTTCAGAAATTACTTCTGGTGACCCCCTTGAATTTTATCTATGCCAAGTGAGAAATCTTTTGGCCAGTGGGAACCTTTTAGGAGACAATAAGGAGGAAATTTTATGGAAGAACTATAATTTTTCAACAATTCTTTCTAATGGTGCTCCAAAAGTAAATCTGTACGGAAATGTTAACCTGCATGTCCTAACTAATCACTTGAGTTTTGCCTCATTCTTATGAAGTCTGTGTTTTCTGTAAAATTTATTTCTTAGTATGCGATTGGTTACACACCTGTACATGTTGAAACTTCACCACATTACACCAATTTTTATTCTTTATATTAAATTTAGTTTATACGTTGATCATCGAAACAGAAAATTCCTACTGTACTTGTTAGTGACTTTTGCACTGTGTTGATAGTGTTTTTTTTTTTAAATTTATATTTCTGGGAAACTTAAAAGAGGAGAATTTTTAAAAATGCACTTATTCATATTGATATCTCTAAACCGTTCTTAGCAAGAGATATGCTTCTGAAATCTCCTTTACAAAGAGGTGTATTTTCGAAACGTTCAAACACTCCTTCATCGTTATGTGGTTAGCATATGCCCTTTTGGCGACACGGGACAACTGGATTTATTCCTGATGGGATCTCATGTGGTTTGGATCCCACATTAAGCAGTAGGCCCACTTCTCATATAGCGTCCATACTGAACAGGATGCTGAACTGAACTCGAAATCAAAACAGCATCAACTGCTGAACTGAAATCAAAACAGCTGAACTGAACAGCATCAAAACGTTCATTACAGAGGAAAGTAATTTTCCGAAACATTACTTACAAAGATATGTTTAACAAAACGATATCGATGCTAGAGGTGGACAAGGGGGCGGATATCTCAATCCGTTCCGGAGATACAAGAAACATTATTAAAGTTTAGAAACTGCTTAAAATAGTGTAATTGTAAGAACTAGTTTCTGTTACAACTATCATATATTACTGCTATAATGTACATGTAGAAAAGCAAGAATCATTTTCCACAAATACATCATTTTAAGCAGTGTTGGAAACTTTATAAACGTTTCTTGTAGCTCCGAAACGAGTTGAGATATAAAATTGCTGTAAACGACATTATGATTGTTTTGTCTATTGGAAACTAGATAACCCTTAGATTCGATATTTATCTAGGCAGTTTTTCGAAAAAAAAATAGTTTTAAAGAAATCAAATTTTCAATTCCGTATAACTTTGTTTCTTTTTTTTTAATGCGTCATATCATATTCTAATATCCGACGATAAGTTACTTGAGATATAGATCACCTTGTTCATCTTAGTTGCGTTATTACTATTGTAGATTCCTTTCAAATTTGGATGTTTGTGATACTGTAACATCCTTAGTTGGCAACGCTAACTATAAAATATGGCATTGAAACTTTCGTTTCACATGTGGATTTGAAATACGTAATTACCTAACGTAGTATTTATTGGAAAATAAAACTTTATGATGGGGTGGCAACAAGGGCACCGATCCTGAGGGTCCGGGGTCCGGCCTCCCCCAAAGCTCATATGGGTCCCTATTATATTTATGAATATGCAATATTTGGCATAATTTGAATGCAATTGCTCTTAAAATCCTCATAAATATACCTTCTACATCTGAATGCCCCCCAATTTACAGAGAAATCGGCGCCCTTGGGTGGCAACACTGTTAATCTAGTGGTATTGGGAAGCATTTCAAACTACTTCCCCTTCTGATATTTGCTAGTTGCAAAATTTCAACCTTTTCTGTCAATTATTTTAGAAGTTCCAGGGAGTAGTCCATAGGGATGCGCACGAGACGAGTCGAGACAGGATTTTCCTGGCAAAATTCGAGTCGAGACATGGCTCTTCCAATAGAGAAATATACATTTTTCGAGTCGAGACATCACTTTTACGGCACAGTTTCGAGTCGAGAAAGCCACAAATCTTGTCTCGTGCATATCCCTAGTGGTCCACCCTATATCTAGAGATGAATGTCCTTCATTTTCTTGTATACTATAGGGCCAATTTCCTTGATATTGACGTTTTCAGCATCTTTCATGTAGCAAAACAGTCTGTGTTCGTCCATGTGAGGATTTTTGACCACTGCGACAAGGAAGCTTCCATTCGTTCAGTCACTACGCGGACACTGCAGGTGGCTGATACTTCGTTACTATGATTCTCTGATTCTACCGGTACCAACAGTGTATGTAGCATTCAAAATATTTCCCTCATGGGAAGTATGTGTAATTACTTGAGATTGTCAAACAAATGACGGTTGTATGCCTGTCTCAAAAAGTGTTATACTTGATCTTCGTCCTTGGAGGAACGAGTAAGAGAGAGAGAGAGAGAGAGAGAAGCAGTGAGTTGATAATTAACGTCATTTTCACAAATTTATAGTATAATGACAGTGTGTAGCAGGTTTTCCATGAAGGAGTGGTTTCCACATCCTACTTCATTTCTGGAATGCAAAATAGTACTTACATGATTACAATTACTGTATTAAAAATATTATATAGGGGGTCCCAAAAGTCCCTTTACGATTACAATCGGTCATACCTCCCAAATCAAACGATATAGAGCATCATAGTCCTTTGCAAAACAATGCACCACAGTCCATTAACTTTTTGTCATCCTGTTCTGTTGTCTACACTTAAAAAAAATTAACAGAACAGTTTATTGTGCATCAAGCCTGCACCACACATTTGCATTAGTTATACAGAAAATGTGTTCAGGAAGTTTTGCATTTGATTTATTAGAACGGCATATCCGCACGTGGCGCGTCGTGGCGGTTAAGATATCCTAACACGTAGAAAGTTCATTACAAAACAAAATCTTTCACTAATTTTGTTTGATCTAAAACGCAGTTACAATAATTTGATTCCAATATATCTATACCTATATATATCTATATCTATCTATCTATCTATCTATCTATCTATCTATCTATCTATCTATCTATCTATCTATCTATCTATCTATCTATCTATCTATCTATCTATTTATCTATCTATCTATCTATCTATCTATATATATATATATATATATATATATATATATATATATATATATATATATATATATATAAATATATATATATATATATATATATATATATATAAATAAATCAAAGTGACTGTTTGTAACCTCTTACCTCTTGAGCCACCTGGCAGATCTCGATCAAATTTTCAACATAGATGAGATTCGGGCCTGAAATGGTTTCCATCATTTCACTTTGATGGTGCAACTAGGGGAGGGGGAAGGAGAGATATGTAAAAATGATCGAAAATGGCCGATATCAGAGAGCGTTTCACTTTAGTAAAAAGTGACTGACTAATGGGACACATTACTATTTTTTCTTACTTTAACGCAGCGAAGTGGGTTAATTGACGCTAGTAAATAAATAAATAAATATATATCTTGCATATTATCGACATTTTCTTGCAACACTCTAGACTTGCCATTAAATCTCAATTTACGCAAAAAGGGTGATTGTAACGTGATGCAACCTAAAGCAATTCAAAACATTTGTTAATTGTGACAGTGAATCTGTGGATAAGGTATGAAGGAAGATGGTTGCGAAATGCAAAGGAGGTGGGTAAAAATCGGTGTTTTTCCTCCTATGATAGCCATAAGAGGTAAAGGTGTTCGTAATAGCCAATATTTTGGATGAATATGATGTTCAAGCAAGCTGGCGGTTTAAACATTTTTCCACACTTGAAATGACAATTTCAAATGAAGTGCCTCATGAACCATTATACTTCTTGTTTTCGTGAAACTAGAGTTAATCAATAAGGATTTGTGTAGTGTGATTCATGAAGCGCCTTATAGCCTACTAAAATTGTTGTTGGAAGTTCGAAAAAGTGTTTAAAGTGACAGGAAACAAACAACCATGAATGTTTGCGGAATTCTTTATGTAACCTGCTCTACTATTTTTCGCATGCATCTTACAGGAATATAACATTTGCTTGAATTTCATATTCATAAGATATACTGGCTTTTCTGAACTTTGCTACTTTTTATGATTATCATATGTGATAGAAGACCGGTCTGTACCCACCTCCTTTTACGTTACTGATGCCATATCGCAAATTCACAAAATTAACATGGAATTGTGATTATTGCAAACTGAAACGCAACTTTAGTGTTTGCGTTAACTCTAATATATAGGCCTAATAGGGCCCCTCGTCCTCTACTACTCAGCAGATACTAGTCATTCTAGAGTTCTCTACCCATCTGAGAATGTTGGACTTGGAGGGAGAACCAAGCTTCTATTGGCAACGAAAGTTCCTTTACACGGTAATTACTTTAATAATGTACTTGGTTTCCGCATGCCATAGCATACACTCAACCTTTTTCTGGATTTATTTTCATTTAATGAACCTGAAACGAAAACAAATATCATTGGAAATATACAAGAGCGCCGATTCTGAGGGGGTCGTCCCCCCAATGCTCATGTGGGTCCCTATGTATTTTTATATGTATTTTTTATTATTATTATTATATGTATTTTATGAATATACAATATTTGGCATAATTTGAATTCAATTTGTCTTAAAATCCTCATATATGCCTTCGTAGGCCCTTGTCTGCAACCAAAAACACATCTGAATGGGGCCCCCAAAGTTACACAAATCGGCGACCTTGGTCATATGCAAAGAAAATATGATGAACTGTTGCATATACATTTTTGCAGTTGACAGCGATGGTCAGGGCCAGCCCTAGACAATTTGCCACTCCATGGAATCGTGTCATTTGCCGACCCCCCTTTCTCCAGAAATAAAAACAAATCTTTTATCTTTATTTCTTGATTTTCCTTCTACATCTGTTAAACAATGAAAATAAAATAAAATAAAAACTTTCCACCTTCAATGATAAGGAACTTGTTTTGTGACAAAGACAAGACTAGTTTTCATATCAAAACTGTGTGATTACTAACTAAATGGAACAGGTGTTCGCTACTATTCGAGAATTGAGTTCTTGTATTTGACAACAATCAATCAATTCATGCTGGGATTTGTTTGACTATTTGCTTTAGCATTGTTCATGTGACCTTAAACTAATGCGACCTAAACATGATTTATGAATGTAGTATTATAATAGAAGGTCAGCTTAGTAAATTTAACTACCATCGTCATGAAGTTTGTTTCCAACAAGAAATATTTAATTTAAATAATATACTTATGAGAGATTTTGCGCCCTTCGAAACTTGTCGCCCATGCAAATACACGTGTTGCACATATGATAGAGCCAGTGGCGGATTACCAAATAGGCCCACTAGGCACGTGCCTAGGGGCGGCAACTCTTTGGGGACGGCAAATCTTTTCTCCAGAATATAAAAAAAAAGTCTTACGTACGCAGTAACAATTTAGACCTTTGAAACCAGTTTTTCAAATCAATTGTTTGCAACACTTTCGCTTCATACGGAAGAAACCTTGATGTATCGTATATGTGTATCGAGAAATGTTTCGTCTGCTCTGCCTCCTTCAGATTCGAATTAAGGCGTCAATCTCTTTGTTTAAGCCGTGTTGTGACTTTATCGTTTGCAATGACAATAATGCAAGCCGCCCACCCAATCTTGGTTTGTTTTTGTAAAGCTTTCGCTCTGTATATATATATATAAAATACAGACTGAAAGAAAATACAGTCGGTCATTTTTGAGACTTTCGCATGGGCCTCAAAAGTGGTTGTTTTTTAACCGTGTTATTAATCTACTCTGGGATACTTCCGTTATATGCAGACGAGTATTGGTGCTTTGCAATAAATAATTACGCAGATATCTAATTCGATGCGACTAGTTTTTGCCTTACTGTATTTTCTGGTGCATTCAGTTGGTTGTTAGTGCGTGAGCGATTTGGTGTTTTTTTTTTCTTCAGCAGCATGAAGCGAACAAAATTAAGTGGGGCGCCTTTTATCGTAAACTTGCAAACGAAAAGCGTGAAAGAGAAGCAACCTTACAGAAAAAGCTTGGTACAGTGGATACATTTGTTTAGGCAAAAGGAACAAGTGATTTCCGAAAGCAGTTCAGTAACTGATGTGGAAGCGGTTACATCGAGTGAACGCTGTGAAACGAAAAATGTTGACAATATTATGGGTTGAGTGTAGGAAGAAAGTGCACTTAAAGTAGTGTCTCCTCAGTTCGTAGGAGTTAGTGATTGTGACAGTGAGAGTGCAAATTTCGTTAGTGAGGGTCGTGCCGAGTGGTGTCTGAATGAGTCTACAATTGACATTCTTCTAACTTGTAAGACGTGGAATTAATCAGAATACTGAAAACGATTTTTCTGGATTGCAAAGATAGTAGGCATGACAATATTCTTAAATAAGAGTGCTTTTTTTTTTTTTTTTTTTTTTTTTTGTAAACTTGTAAATGGCGAATCGATTTTGCGGGAATTATTTGGTATATTCGTGTTGCACTGGCGCCGTTTATTATGCATCATGTAGGTTGTTCAAAGGCATGACAAAGATCGAAACTCACGACATTTCAGACTGAAAAAACATTTCAAATATTCTAGCATCACACGAAAATTCTGAACACAAAAACTGCCAATAATGCAGAAATGCAGAAATCTGTTAGGACCTTGGAGAACCATTTTCAATCACATATTCAGACAGAACGTACGTACTGGGTCAGTGTCTTAAGAAGAGTTTTTTTTTTTTTTTTTTTGTCGTAAAGAAGTTGACAAGTCGCGGGCCTCCTTTACGTGGTCACGAAGAAAAATTCAATTCCCTGTACAACGGCAATACATGATGTCTTTAGAGCTTATTGCCGAGTTTGATCCATTTCTTGCGGAACACATTGAACGGTATGTAAATCCGGGAGGTCTTCTACAATTTTTGATGAAGTTATTGAACTACTTGCTGATAGAGTGAGAAAAGAAATTATTAATGACATAAAACAAAGCAAATCTCTCTCCGTAATAATCGATTCAACTCCAGCAACTCCAGATATTTCGCCTACTGATCAGTTATCTTCTGTGTTAAGATATGTGAATGAAGAGGATAAACTTGTTAAAAAAAGTTCCTTTCGTTTCTGTCAAATCCAGGTCTCAAGTCTGAAAATCTAGCCGAAGCTGTAATAGATATTTTGACCAGACATTCTATTGACTTACTAATTGCAGAGGTCAGTCGTACGACAATGCCAGCAATATGTCGGGGGCATATACAGGTTTACAGGCTCGAATTAAAGGAATAAATTCTAAAACGTATTATGTACCCTGCGCAGCTCATTCATTGAATTTGGTCGGAAGTAGTGCAGCAAGCAGTTGTAGGGATGCATGTGCTTTCTTCACTGTGCTTCAAAAATATTTTAATTTTTCTTTTTTTCAGTTCAACAGAACTTACTTGCTTCTTTCAGGTATCCAGGAACGAAAACACTAAAATCTTTATCACAGACACGTTGGTCAGCACGAGAGGAGGATGAAAACTGGGATAGTGTAATTCAGATCCTTACTCATGTAAGCGATGATCCTTTTGAGAAACTAGTTCGAAATGAGGCCTTATCCCTCTTGAATCAACTAAACAGGCTGGAAACAGCTTTCATGATCACTTTTTGGAATGATATACTGAAGAGATTCCAGAGTGTCACCGTGAAATTACAAAGTGTCAACATAGATTTAATAATAGTACATGTTGAATCTAACTCTATGGCCTATGGAACCCGGAGGTTCAGTGCCGCGTTCACAAAAGCTCTCCACTGACTTCTATCCTTAGCTAATTGCATCCAGTTTCTACTTTGTATTCCTATCTCTGCGAGATCCATCTTAATATTGTCCTCCCATCTGCGTCTAGGTCTTCCTAATGGTCGTTTTCCTATGGGTCTACCAGTCAAGACTTTGAAAGCGTTTCTACTTTCTTCCATTCTAGCTACATGACCTGCCCACCTAAGCCTCTTAGACTTGACGACCCTAACAATGTTGGGTAAACCGTATAAACTATGTAGTTCCTCGTTATGAAGCTTTCGCCATTCCCCATTCTCGTTCCTCTTGGGTCCGAATATTCTTCTCAGGATCCTGTTCTCAAATACTTTCAGTCTATGTTCTTCCCTCAGAGTAAGCGACCATGTTTCACAACCATACAGAACAACAGGCATGATTATCGTTTTATATATTTTAAGCTTCAAATTCCTCGACAGAATTCGCGACGACAAGAGATTTTGAACCGAATAGTAACACGAATTCCCTGCTTTTAGTCGACATTTAATTTCTTCGTGAATATGATTTTCGTCTGTTAATATTGATCCTAAATATTTGAAAGTATCCACTTTATCAAAAGCATTATTTAATATTTTAACGCCTCCACAATTTGCCGTATTACGGTCCCGACGCACTTCCATGTATTTAGTTTTCTCTGGATTTACTTCTAAACCCATGTCCCTGCAAGCGTTTAATAAGATCTCTGCATCTATTTCTACTGTTCTCCTATCATCCCCTATTAAATTTACATCATCAGCATATGCCATAACCTGGTGAATGCCGTTCAACTCTAGGCCCTGGTTGATATCTTTGATTTTCCTTATGGCGTATTCCAGCACAAAGTTAAATAATAATGGCGACAACGCATCTCCTTGTTTCAGGCCATTTTCGACGTGGAAGCTCGTGGACAAAAATTTTCCTACCCGGACTTTACTTTGGGATTCACTTAAACATATCTTAATTAATCTAATTAGCTTTCTCGGTATTCCAAGTTCTATAAGAACGTTGTATAATGTTTCTCTCCTATCACTTGTGAACTTGTGTTGAATCACTTGTGAACTTTATAACTTCTCTCCGTGACATGTTCGACTCTTATGAGCAAAAATCCATGGAGAAACTGATATGGATTACGAGTGTAGTTATAAAAGGTTTAGAAAACGTAACATTCAAGCCGAAGAAGTAGGAGATAATGAAGTTGTTCTAACAGAAAGATAAAAATTTAAAGTTGAGGAGTTTCTTCCTTTTCTTGATAAATTGCACGTTGAATTAATTAGAAGAAAGGAAAACTATAAAATAATGTCTGACAACTTCATGTTTTTTTTAGTAAGTTTCTGCAAAGTTCTTGTGTCATTTCGGAGCGCACAGCCAATCTTCAGGCTGCATATGAAACTAATCTCGAATCAACATTTTCAAATGAATGTGTACATTTTGCGGGACTTTTGAAAACCAGAGGAATCTGTGACGCACCAGCAGAAATATTAGCATTTATACGGAAAGAAAAGTTACAGTCTGTTTCCAAATATGGAAATTGCATTAAGAATATTTTTGTGTACTGCTGTAACAAACTGTTCAGCTGATCGTTCGTTTTCGGCTCTAAAAAGACTGAAGACTTATCTCCGTTCAACGATGTATAATAAAAGACTGAACGAGTTACCTATTCTCCACATCGAAGCAGACATCTTGATGATGGACACATCAACTTTAAAGAACTTATATGCAAGTTTGCAACAATCAAAGTGAGGCGGAAGCACCTTCATTTATGACTCGTGAATTTAATTTCTCAATACATTACATAATTTTAGGTTTAGCACATAGGGTCTACATGAAAGGAATTGTTTGTACTAGGACTATTACTTTTATTATTGATTTTTATACTTCGCTTCTTATTTCAGTGTGTTCACTAATTTTATATTAGCTTTAAAATACGGCAATTACTATTTTTCTTTTGAGAAGGGCGCACATTAAGTTTGTGCCTAGGGCGCCGACGAAGCTTAATCCGCCACTGGATAGAGCCGGCCCTGACGATGGTCTGTATACTTGTTTTGAGACTTGCGACTGGTTGTATCAGCGGCGTTGGACTTTTCGAACACCTGGTATCATAATCTACAACCCTTTTTTGTTTCAAACCATACAAAATAGATATACTTTCTGTATGTTTAGCATTTCTCGATATAATCCACAATGTACGGCATAGACAGGTTTCACTGTATTAGGAGTTGGTGTAATTATTCCTTCGTATCAAATGATGAGTATAGGTATAAATAGATAAAAGTCAAGTTCATAATTTGGACAACGATGAAAATAGGCCAATTTGCAGAACACTTGGCCCATGGTTATCATAGATCACTTTCTTTCCCTATTACTAAATTGAATCAGTTCATAAGTTCGGATTCGCCGTCACAGTTTGAAATTAGTCAGCAAAAAAGAAGTTAGAGAAATCCTGAATCAGCAGGAAGTGAAAGAAATATTTTCCTGGTGAACAAGAAAAGAAGTCACATGACAAGCTATTTTGAAGAAAGAAGAAGACAAGAAAAAGAGGAAAAAAACGGAGAAGATATCCAAGAAGTAAGTGAGTGCTACAGACAGAAACTTCAAGCACCTACCTACGCCGTATAGACTTTTGCTGGATACAGACAAACAAAAAAGAAAGATGGAAAGAAAGAAGAAAATATGACGCATTTAAAGGACTAGTGAAGTGGGCGGAGGACTATGTTCTCAACAGCGCAACGAATTTTCAACCTTTTGATATTCGTAGCCTGACAAAAGATACAGAAAACACTTGCAGTTGGAAAAAGTATAAAATAAAATCAATATCTACTTTTGAATGAATGATTTGATTGTTGCCTAGGTCAAGTTAAGGCATAGAATTACATAGGCTTTATTACATGTTATGCCCAAGTTAGAAAAAAAACTAAAGAAAATAGAAAGAAAAACCAAAAGGAACAAATGATAACGTAAATGATGCATTATCACATTCAAGCTGAATGCACACAGCGAAAAATGACAGTGTTAATAATTCAATTTTAACACAAGACAATGATCCCAGCGTGACTGCCACTTTAGTTTGCTATTAGAACACCAAAGGTGCGGTGTTGTGGTTAACACAGGCCTAGTGTTACCGTTTTGATGCAGAAATTGTGTTGACCAGTTTTAGTTTTACAAAATTAGGTTAATGAACAAAGGAACGTGGAAGTAGAAACAGCGCCACGGTGACCTTTCTATACATTATGTATTGTTACCAGTGGCGTATTTAGGGGGGTGGCTTCCGGGCTTAAGCCCCCCCCGAAATCTTACTTAGTATAGTAAAGTAAATGAAATATCTTGCAGAATTTTCACATTCCAGGCAAAGTCTCCCCCGAAAGTTAGCAAAGCCCCTCCCGAAACAAAATCGTAAACACGCCACTGGTTGTTACTAACATATCAGCTAGCACGGTGAATGCAAGTCATTGAGATACAAATATTAATAACTAAATTATTTGTCAGTGGTCAGCGATACTTTTTATTTAAGAATAACGACTTAGGAAATTATCGCAGTTACATAAAAATCCTGTGTATCAGGTAAATACACCTATACTACTTTTAAGCGTGGTTTTCCAGGAATATCGTAAAGCATCTACTGACATTGAACTTTGTATTACACTTATTTTCTTTTTGCTGTGAGCAAATTTTACGCAGTATTTTCGAAATTTAAATTTAGTAACAAACAATGTATTATATTTCCTGCAATCTTTATCAGGAAAATGTTATAAGCTATGAATTTTCTAACAAGGTTTATATGAGTAGATGTGCTGTCATGTGTTGTTCCTATATTCACGATGTTCCTCTTCGTCATCGATTATATTTCATTCTTCGTAACCACTTTTAAATAATTTATGTCACATTTTTCTAACCTTCTTAAGAGTCATGTCCATTTAATACGAAAGAAAATGTTTATTTTTTAAAAAGTAGTTGTTTGGCAACTGTACATAAAACAACACAAATGGTATGTTACTAAAATGGCTCCTCATCATGTCAGGTGGTTGTTTTAACGAATACCATTTGAGTACCAACCAAATTCTGCAATCAAGACACTGCTCAGTGGTCCTTGAACACTGTGAAAGCGATACGAAGTGCAACAGTGATTATGAAGCCGTGGCTGCAAGAAAAGCTCACAGAAGACGATCCGATTGCCGCCGCACACAGGAATTCATGCACCATTTGCAAGAGAATGTGAAGGAAGATCCAGGGAAGAGAATCCAAGCTCTAGCGCGGCAAATGGCTGTCGCCCCGTCAACAATGAAGCTGGCTTTGCACGAAGACCTTCGTTATTACTCCCACAAGAGACGTAAAGGCCAACTCTTGACTGAAAAAGGCACAAGACAACCGCCTCATCAAGGCAAAGAAACTCCTCAACAAAGTGAAACATCCGGTTGAACCAGGTATACTTTAGTGTTTCTCTGACAAAAAGAAACTTTTGTCAAGACCAGGTGCACAAACTGAGGTGCACCTAATATCATGAGGTCCAAATTTGCTCAAACTGTGATGGTGTTTGGATGTGTCTCCAGTGATGGTGATGTGATGCCACAGCATGTCTTTCAAGAGGGACTCAGGATAAATGCAAATGGATATGTGGAGCTTTTATCCATCGTTGTGAGGCCTTGGTTGGAAAGAGTAGCTGATGGAGGACCCTATATATAGCAGCAAGACTCCGCTCCTTGCCATACTGCTGGGAAGACCCTGAAGTGGTTGGTGACAATTTGTACGACTTCACCAGTCCCGACATCTGGCTCCCTAACTCCCCTGATGGCAATCCCACGAATTATTGTGGGGCGTGGTGGTGCAACACACTAATCGCACTTCCTGCAACACAAATACACAGTTCATCGACAGGATTCAGGCGGAATTCGCTGCTCTCCTTAGAGACAACGTGAAGGCTGCACGCTCCAGATTCAGGAGCCACCTTGAGGCAGTTGTGGACATAATGGGTCTTCTTTTTTGAGTGATTTTGCTTTCTCTGGTTCTCTTTCTACTGTAAAATTTCCATGAGTCTATTAAAAATTGTTTTGAGGATGATATTCCCTGTTTTTTCCTATCACCCACAAGTATCGAATTTATCTCGAACACCCTGTATGCTTTCTGTGCTAATAAACTTTTGGGTATTTTCAGTCATAGATGGTTAACTAAACTTTACCATTCCTTTTCGAGGGTAATTGAAATGTAATCTAGCGTTTAAAATGGTACACGAACTATTTCTGTACTTACTTAAACAAATAATAGTGTTAGAAGTACACCACGTGGAGGTGTTTGGTTTATACGGCGTAAAATTTTCAAAATTAATATTGAAACCGGAAATGGTAATAGATTTCTAGCACTTTTAGTTTTAGTGGGAAGTTATTAGAGCTTCTTGGAGTGCTTAATTGATTGCAGAAAACAGCTTTTTGCTATCTGTTAAATTTGTATTCTATAGCAATCAACGTTAAAACCGGAAGTGGTTGATTTCTGACATTTTTGGTTTGAATATAAGGAAAATTGTAGCTAATATTCGAACGCTAAATCGATTCCTATAAAACACTTCTCACTATATCGACCAGGAGCGGATTAAGGGCGGAGCCAATGGAGCCCAGGCTCCGGGGCCCCCAGGCTCAGCTGCCCCCAAATTCCTCTCTTTAATACTAAAATATAGCAATCAACTTATTATATTATAGGCTTCAGACTCACGTTAATTTTTTTCACACTCGCTACTCTCGCGGTGTCACTAGGGCAAGTCTTCTTCCACCAACGTCTTCACGATACTTATTTTGTGAGGTTGACCATTTGGCTTGTATTTGGTATTTGCGTGTTACACTGCAGTATATGAGCATTTAACTTTTGATAATGAATGTAATTAAACGAATTATTGTAAACTTGAAGCACATTAAAATATTACAGCATAGTTCTCGGTGTTTCAATAGGCGTATTAGGCTGTGGAAGGCCGCTGGAATCATTCGTAACATAGGACCCCCTTGAAATAGTTAGCTCCAGGGCCCCAAATGTCTTAATCTGCCCTGATATCGGTAGCTAAGTTCCACTGCTGTGTAGCTAATAATGTCAGCAATACCAAAGTGCACGCAAGTACTAGTACACACAGTTACACACTAAATTACAACAGTTGTACAACAGTATCAAATCGTACGTAGGGGGAAAACATCGGGTGATAAAATATGAATCCCTCAAACTGCGTTTTTCGCCATTTCTGAACCCACCAGATAGACGAAATGGTCATTTTCAAGACAACTTGTAATACACCGCTGGAAGTGTGACATTACAAGTGGTTACAAGTTTTATTTAATGTTGTCTACTTGTTATTCTGTTACTAAGTTTTCTGATATTCTATTCTTTGTTTGGCATTTATTTTACTACTGTTATTCGTTAGAAATGTTTAGAATATTTTTTTTTCAAATTATTGTAAATAGTTCATGAAATGGTCATTGTCAAGTTGGCAATAATGTAGAATTTAACATATGATTCTACTACGAATGAAATCATAACTACTCTAGAACAACAATATGTCTATTTATTTCTTTATTCTTCTACAATTGTCTCAGAAGAAAGACCACAGTTCACATTGCACCAATGTAAGGATTATTGTCAAACCCCCAAAAATACTGATAAACATTGCTGCATAATCCACAGAGCAATGGGGTAGCTCGAAAGAAAATACTCAGTGAGTTTAACCGTCTGATTCAACTGTATTGCGAAGATCTACATTCAAACTGGAGTTTTGAAGTATTTGGAAGATTTATAAAACTTGGCCAACTGGTTATAACCGATCCTAACTTACTGTGGCTGAAGAATTTTGCTGTATTGATAACGTAACTAGTTGGCCAAGTTCTTCAAACATTTTCAGAATGAGAAAATTCATTTCAAGAACTTGGCAGAATCGATATCAAAACTCATCTTGGCTGAAGAATTTATCTGTTGTTGACTTTACTTTTTCGTACTCATTTGGAACTTGACTTCTTTCTTACACGGTGTGTTTTGGATTGGGATCGTTTTTGCAGATCAACATGGAGATAGAAAGTTGTAGTAATTTCGATCACTTTCGATTTTAATAGATAATTGTGGATGGAGATGAAACGTATTCTTGGGATGATTAATGAATATCAAGAAACCACTTCTCGCTATCTACAACCGTTTCCGTTCTATAGTGATCAACGATAAAATAACTATGAAATGATTGATTGATTGAAAATGATTGAATGATTGATGATCATTCATTTCTAATGATTGATGTGTACAACTTTCACTGCATGGATCACCTTCTTCAACGAACTCAATTTCTAACATTTGACCCTCTATACCAGCGTTTCCTAACCTTTTTCAACTTGTGGCACACTATGGGTGTAACTTGAATTCTCGCGGCACACTTATAGATTTTATTATATTTAAATATAAAATACCATGGTATATTTTTCTGTGATTACTAATCTAACAGAGAAGAAAGCTCAATCATTGGTTTTCCACCATGGTAAATCATTATGCTTATTTTCCATTCTAATTTAAAAATAGAAAACAATTGCAATGAAATATTGGATTTAGGTTTTTAAAAATATGCTTTCTTTTTCGAAAACTGCATCCAAACTTTCACTAACAAGGAAGATCACTAAATAACGAACGAACAAACAAATCTCTTTTACTTTTAAAGCACAAATGTAGATAATTCGTATGCATGTTTGTTTTGTCGAAAGGATTGAATATTTTAAAATTTGAAGTTACGAAATAGTCTGCATCAATAAAGAAGCAATAATAGTCATAACGTCATAACAATGATAACAAATACCATTTTCAATATTAAAAATGTACAGAAAAGTAACGCGGTATGAAACTTAAAATTGTAGATTCATATTAGAGGTTCATAGTAATGTGAAATACAAATATACATTTTTCCCTATGTCCTGTAATTTAATTGCTATAGAATTAATAATTTTGTTACGATTTACTCGCGGCACACCATCGGCCCATTCACGGCACACCAGTGTGCCGCGGCACACCGGTTGGGAAACGCTGCTCTATACCCTGGTCAAAATTGATGGTAAACCATCAAGTATTTTTTTTTTGTCTCCCGGGCGGACAGACCGACAGAATAAATACGTATATAAAGAAACTTTGGTCAAGTAAACTTCTTAAAAATATAGCAAAGTTTTGTGCCTCACGGGAATCAAACCTAGGACAACTAGCACATAGAACACACATCAGCTACTTGGCCACGAAAGATTTGATTTGTAGGTTAGCATTCCTTTCAGCAGAGAGACTATATGACACGTGGATCTACTGTTTAACGTAGAAACCGAACTACATGTGTTCCCACCGGGAATCGAATCTGGATCTTCCACTCCAAAGACGTGTACGCTAACCGTTCAACTACGAGGGAGCTCTGACCACAAAAGAAAAGTTAAACCATAGAATAGTTTTAAAATATGAATTTAGCTCCCAAAATTTCACCCAGCATTTTATGAACACCATGTATATACATTAAACATGTTTTTCTTGTAAAGTATTAATCTGTTGTATAATAGTGTGGATAATGTGCAACGCAAGGTCGCCTGCTTTGATCATAATAACAATGTATGTGTGTACGAAAAGAAAAAGGTTGAAGGACAAAATTTCGTTACGCATGTGAATACAGATATAACACGCCAGCTTAGAAATTTTTCGTGAGTACTTACTCTACATGCAACGCTGAAGACGAATGTTTGTTTAAAGGGAAGTTTTATGCAACGGATTTAGTAACCCCAAAGTCTATGCTTTGTACACCTTTTATTTTCTTTCTAGGTACCGAAAATTATTTTGTAATATACATTTAAAATAAAGTCAATAATCTTATACTATAGGATATTTCTAAAGTCTTCGTCCGATTTCGTAGTGTTATAGCTTGAAAACGGTTAATTGTAGTTGAATGAAACACCTACTGTTCGATACACATATTATATTCATACACATACACTCATATCAAGGATGTTATAAAGTAGAGAATCTGCCCATATGTATCTTCATCCTAATAACTCAATGAAGCCAAAATACAGGAGAGCATCGGCACGTGTGATTGGCTACTCTCGTTTCCGCCATCGTGTGATTGGCTACTTTCGTTTCCGGCATTAATGTTGGCTGAAAACATTCCGATCTTATTGGGCGGAGTGGGCAGAGTGAGGGTAGCCAGGTATGGCTTCAAGATTTTGTTGTATAAGCAGATCATTTATTTTATAACACACTTGACTTATATTGTCCAATTTTAAAGCAGTGTCTATTTTTCTCTATCTGTGGGGCCGACGTTTCTGATGGGTCTTCTCCATAAAGCCCTGTCCTGGAATCCCCCCCCCCCTCTTAAGTCTTAAGACTTTCTCTCTGAAGTCATTCTTAAACACATCCATCCATTTCCTCCTTGGTTTCTCTCTACCTATCTTTTCATCCACTTCCGTTGCCCATTTATGACCTCATAGTCATTATTGTTCTCCTTAGATGGCCATACCACTGCGATCTTTTTTCTTGAATATTTTTTAGATATCTCGATTGTTTCCCTTCCTATCTCATTCCTCATTATGTCTCTTCTTGTTATCCTACGCATCTAGTGAGATATTGTCGTTTTGGTAACTTTCAAGTTTTTTCTTGCATTGTCTTTATTAGATATGTCTGCTGCTCGTATCATTGCTGGCCCAATCACTGGCTTGTAAATCATTATTTTATCTCTTACATTGATTCAGCGGCTCACAGAACGCTACACAGTTTATTCCAGTTGATTTAATCGTTCTCCTTGTAACCTTACTTCCCCATGTTCTTCTCTCTTGAACTTGAGATATTCAGTTTTCTTTCTACTAATTTTTAAGATTTCTTCTAGCTTTCTGCTTTCCTTTTTATTGTTTTCTTATTTGTACTCCATAATATCGTTGGCAATAATCATACACCAGGGCGCTTCAGTTCACAAATGTTCAATGTGGCTACTTCCCGATCGCATGGCACACATCAAATCGGTAGTCGAACTCTTTCCTTACCTAGAACATTCACGGAGTTGCCGAGTTGCCAGATAGTTGACTGGAGATGCCATTAGCGTACGTCTCTCTCCTGGGTACTATGTAGTGGCAACTTCCTCACCAAACGAAGCTTAACTACCGCCTCTTTCAAACTATAGGCGTTTCCTTCAAATACAAATGACCGTTTCAAGCTATAGCACTTTGAAATCAGATGAAGAATTTTAGAGACACACTGTATTTGTCCACATTTTTCAGTATATTCTGTTTCATCTCCACTGATCTTTTTCTTCTTTTTCTTTGATCAATATTTTCTCGATTGGTTTGAAGCAGTTTTCCATTCTTCCCTATCCTCAGTCAGATTTGACAATTTCTTGAAGTGTCCTTCTTCCCTACATTTTGTTTTATTTGGTCCGTATTGTTTAATTACGCGCTTGGTCTGATATTTTTCTTTCTGCCATACCCTTCATACAAATAGCGTGATTCCTCTTTGTCTCATAACGTATCCAATCTTTCTAAGTCTCCTTTTTGACATAGTTCTCAATATAGTTTTCTATTCCTGCTATCATTTTTAGAGACACTTATTCATTTATTTCTTGCCCACTCGTCTATTTAAAAAGAAAATACTGTAGCACCAAATTTTGAAGCCTTCCATTTTCCGTCTTTCTTCATCTCCTAGAGCGCATGTCACAGACTCTCTATACATCTCCACTTTCCACACATCGCGTTCTCATCAGCCTTTTCTTCAGTTCTGTGTCGATACTTTCGGTCAGATGCTGTCGGTTGTTTTTTTAAAACGCGTTCTTCATTGAATTATTCTGGATATTACATTTATGGAACTTAGAAATTATAGTTCCTTGAGTCAAGCTTGCTTTAATTTACCTGAATATATGTACCTCTGTATTGATCTACCTCTATGCTTCAGAAGTACCCTGTCTCTATCTTATCTTGTGTGATACAATCTATTCTCACGTTCACTATTTCATATTATTTTCTTACAATATTTATATTAGGTAGTTTATACAAGGGAACAAGAGGAAAATATAGAATATACTAACTTCGAGAATGTTAAACCTTGAATCGATTAGGAATATAAAGACGTGAATGAATAATGGAAGCAGAGTAGATAGGAGTGGTTTCAGAATTCGGTCACCGTAAACAGGAAACGAGACGAGAGTAGTAAACTCGAACTTACTCGTACTTTTAGAAACAATAAGAAAGATTTATGCAGAAAATACGAGCGTCCGATAACAACTCACCCCGAAGAATAAACTACTCCTCGTATATTTTTCCGGAACAAATAAGTTTTGCCATACTGTCAGATTATTAATGAAATACGAAGAAAAACTCATGAGTCATTTTGAAGAAAATCGTCCAACAGAAAAGTCACCCTCAAGAATAAACTACCCTTTCTTGATTTTCCCAGATAAATTACTTATACTACATGATGGGGTTGTTTTTGGTAAATAATTTATGAAATATTGTAATATAAAGTATATTGTAGGATTGAATTCCAAGGAAAGTTACTAATCTTTAGTTGTTAGCCCCTCCTTTAGCTTGCTCCGGAGCTTTAGGAAATACCTAATCCAAAGCCTCTAATTTTCTTGAAGACTCTAAGCTTCAATTCTTAACGCTTAGCTTGCTTCAGAGCTCTATCGGGATTCCTAATGCACTCTACCTAACTTCCTTCAGAACTCTATAACTCTTAACCCACTCACTGCTTACTTCGGAGCATAGGGGATTCCTAATGTACTCCACTTAACTTGCTTCAGAGCTCTATAACTCTTAACCCACTCACTGCTTACTTCGGAGCATTGGGGATTCCTAATTCACTCCACTTAACTTGCTTAAGAGCTCTAGAACTCTTAACCCGCTCACTGCTTACTTCGGAGCATTGGGGATTCCTAGCGCACTCCACCTAACTTACTTCGGAGCTTTGTAGAAATCCTGCTCCACACTGCTCGGGCCTTAAATCATCTTTTTCTACCTTATATTTTAAAAAATTACATTATTATTTCTATAAAATACTGTATATAGTAAATTTTTAACTGGTAATAAAGGAAACAATTCCAAACTTTAATTTGTTCTATCTACGCTCTACCAACACTTGCACAAGGAAAACTTTACGATATAAAGAAAATCGTTAGAGCCGTTTTAGATAATAGCAATTTTTGATTTTAAGGTGGATCACCACCCGGAAGTCAATACATATTTTAGCTCATTCCCTTAATTACTGCGCAATGAAGCGTTACATATTATAAATATTGTACTGTAAGATAGAGTTATGTTTTAGCTACAACACAAGATACTGATTCATTTGGTTGTGTCTTCTGATATCGAAAAAGATAACAAATAAAAGAAAATATTTTATTAGTTTTACAATCAGCACAGAAGATGGCACTTGCTGTCAGATCTTACTAAAAGAGCTCAGTTTTATGAAATGTTTATTTGTATGTATATAGTATTTTAAAGTAACGATCTTATTACGAAATAGATATATTGCTTGACCGTTATTCATGTTATGTTTCACATTTCATTTAAATATTAATTTACATTTAAGTAAATAGATTTTGATAAGAAACTTGCGCAGAACGCCATAATGCGTTGTTGCCAAATTTGAACGTTTAGTGTGGTAGGCATAATAAGAACATTCCTGGATTCTAGCGTTGCAGTTTGAGAAGCGGAACTTAGCTGCGAATTGCGGGAAACGTCGAAAACGAATTTCTCGAGTAATTATCCAAGCAGAATTATTCCATCACTACTTCCTTTATTATCTGGCATCAGTAACCACTCGACACTATCTGGCAACGCTGCACTATTCAAGCAGCGTTTAGCATAGCACCTAGAACACCTAGTGATCCACCTTAACCTTTAAGTAAAATACTCTTATTTTTTAAGGGTACGAAGAAAATTCGAAAACCCCTGGGAGAATTACATATAAATCTTAAGTGTAAAATTTGGTTGAGATGTGATGAATGGTATGGCTCCTACGTGAGTGTACATTAGAACGAACGGATGAACAGGCAGATAGATATCGAAAAATCGCTTTTCTACTATCTATGGGTCATGAAACGTGTTAATCACTTGAAATATCGAATACTATTTTTTTTAATGTTCTCCAAATTTTTTTTTCTAGTTTTGTTGCTCAAAAGTAATAAAGCAATAAGCATACAAAAATATAAGCGATGCTTTCATTATCTTTTTTTTTTAATTATTATTTTTAAAGGAAATACAGCAAATTATGGGTGCGTTAAAATATTAAATAATACTTTTGATAAAGTGGATAGTTTCAAATATCTAGGGTCAATATTAAGAGAGGAAAATCATATTCACAGAGAAATTAAATGTCGACTAAAATCAGGGAATTCGTGTTATGATTCAGCTCAAAATCTCTTGTCGTCGCGAATTCTGTCTAGAAATTTGAAACAAAATATACAAAACGATAATCATGCCTGTTGTTTTGTATGACTGCGAAACATGGTCACTTACTCTGAGGGAAGAACATAGACTGAAAGTATTTGAGAACAAGATCCTGAGACGAATATTCGGACCCAAGAGGAACGGGAATGGGGAATGGCGGAAATTTCATAACGAGGAACTACATAATTTATATGGTTTACCCAACATTGTTAGGGTCGTCAAGTCTAGGAGGCTTAGATGGGCGGGTCATGCAGCTAGAATGGAAGAAAGTAGAAACGCTTTCAAAGTCTTGACTGGTAGACCCATAGGAAAACGACCATTAGGAAGACCTAGGCGCAGATGGGAGGACAATATTAAGATGGATCTCGCAGAGATTGGAATACAAAGTAGAAACTGGATGCAGTTAGCTAAGGATAGAAGTCAGTGGAGAGCTTTTGTGAACGCGGCATTGAACCTCCGGATTCCATAGGCTATACAGTTAGTTATTTTTAAAGGAGGTTCTTTCGTGAGTAGAATGTAGAAATTGGTCTAAAGACTATAAAATCATTCAGCGCTGTTGATTATAATGGATTATAGCGAACCACTTAGGATGCCTAACACTTCTTCAGTTCAAGTCCCATTCCTTCATTTCATCGCTTCCCTCATCTTCTCCCTTTTTTGTGTAATCTTTGAATTCACTATTCATGTAGACTATATAGTGTCGGAAGACACTGCGTTTCAGCAACTAACTAACTAACTAACTCTATGGCCTATGGAACCCGGATGTTCAATGCCGCGTTCACAAAAGCCCTCCACTGACTTCTATCCTTAGCTAACTGCATCCAGTTTCTACTTTGTATTCCTATCTCTGCGAGATCCATCTTAATATTGTCCTCCCATCTGCGCCTAGGTCTTCCTAATGGTCGTTTTCCGATTGGTCTTCCAGTCAAGACTTTGAAAGCGTTTCTATTTTCTTCCATTCTAGCTACATGACTCGCCCACCTAAGCCTCCTAGACTTGACGACCCTCACAATGTTGGGTAAACCGTATAAATTATGTAGTTCCTCGTTATGAAGTTTCCGCCATTCCCCATTCGTTTCAGCAAGCATGTAGGAAAGGAAACATAGAAATGGTATTTAATTATGACCAAAAGTAGTAGAAAATAAAAATAAACTGATTTTTTTAAATAAAAAATGCATTCCTTAAAAGAAATAACAAACAAAATATAATAAATCGTAATGAAAATTAAAAGAAAAAATCTGTTTACAAGGAAATCACTTTGAAAGACATCTATTTATGTGTGACTAGAAACAAGTGCAGGGGAAGCACTTTCACATACTTATAAATTGTTTGTATATGAGAGCTCTCTTCATATTTGCTTGTTAGTCATATATAAATAGATTTTTCGTTCCTCTTTAATCTTCCATAAATAGATTTTTCTTTTTTTAGTTATACATAAATAGATTTTTCTTTAATTTTTAATCATACATAAATAGACTTTCTTTTTTGTCATACATAAATAGATTTTTCTAAAAGTATCATTCTTGAAAACATAATTATTTTTTACTTTTCAGTCAGATTTGTTTTATTTTGTTGATTATTTTTTAAAAGGAAAATTTCTTTTTAAACATTTTTTTGTTTCTTGTTCAAATTTCAGGCACCTCTCTATGGAACACTTTGTAAGATAAATGGCAGCCTTGATTCGGGTCTGATCATAAGCACCAAAAGCGTTGAGTGGAGGTAAGAAGAATCATACTTCCTCTAGACTTCGGCATATGTAGTAGATGAGCTAACTATTCACTACGCTCCAGCTACCTTTAGTCCTCAGGAACTCATTGTACAGAGTCCGGATGAACTCCTGACTCATATTGGAACATTGGAGGATAAAACGACAAGAAACAAGATTCCTCCACCACCTAAGATCGAACCCAGGTCTCTCATTCGGTAGGTAGATGCCTTACAGTCTACCACACTGTGACTCTACGTAGCACTTTATATCAGTCCCAAATAGGGATGGGCACGAGCGAGTTTTCTTTGAAACTCAACTCGATTCGAAACAGACATCTTTGAGCTCGACTCTAGAACTCGATTCAAAAATTCTCCTCCAACTCGACTCGAGTTCGAGTCGAGTGGAGCCAAAACAGCAAATTCGAGCTAAACCTTGTGTGTAGTTCCAAGTACTCTCTTCAAGCGTCCTACTTTAGACAATATAATTATTAATGATACTACAACTTTTTATTATTATTATTATTATTATTATTATTATTATTATTATTATTATTATTATTATTATTATTATTATTATTATTATTATTATTACAACACTGTGTATAAACATGAAAGATAGACTGTTTCTATTTGAATACTAGAAATTATGGTTGACTGCCGACTCGGTCGTCGAGAAATCTTCAGGAGGCAAGAACATGGGTCACGAGGTTCTGGACTTGAGTTCCCTAGAAGCAAGTATTCAGGCTCGAGCCAAAACTTGTTAAAGTTACAGGGCGCTGGCCAAACATGTTCAAAACTGCTCGGCCCGGGATTAGGGTTGTCAACGGCTCGAGCGCTCGGTTCACATCTCATTCACTATGGAACCGAGCCGAGTAGTGAACCGAGCCAACAGCTCACCCATCCGACCTGGCTTGAACCTATTGGTCATCCGAGCAGAACCGAACCCAGCTGATTGCTCACTCCAATGGAGCCAGTTCCGAGCCATTGGCTCAGTTGAGCTGAGTCGAATGGAGCCGATGAACTTATTTCAACGGAGCTGGCTCGGACCGATGGCTCACATGAGCCTAATCGGTGGCTCATCCCAACCGAGCCGAGTCATTGGCACGTCTTAACCGAATCGATGGCTCATCCCAACCGAGCCGGCTCGAGCTGTTCACTCAGTTGAACCGAGCCGAGCCAGTTGGTTTCACTACCCGGGTTGAGCTTCTGTTTGGGCTCAAAAATTCGAGCATGCAGTTCTCACCCTTGATGGTAAGAACTACAGTATATATTTTATTGGTGCTCACGATATTTGAGACTATAGGTTATGAAAATCTATTGTTGTCTCGTTATGGAGACGAGACGAGATACACTAAAAGTACTCCAGAAGATGCACTAAAAGCACGAGACGAGATGCCCCATGTCGTGTGCAAAACTAAAAGTATTCTACATTACTGCTTACATTTGTCATGGCTTTCGGTTTCCAGTCTAATCAAACAATGATTTGAAAACGAGTTAGAACGAGCTGAACGGACGAGCCATTTATCAAACTCGACTCGAAACTCGAGTCGAATTCGATTTGAGTCGAGTTTTAACTCAACTAGTGCCCATCTCTAGTCCCAAATCTTGTTGAACAGTCCTTGTATTTTTAAGAAATGAATGTGCCTTTTGATACTGTTTCGGTAGGGCACAAAATCTTAAGTTTTGGATTAGCACAGGCATGTAGGGAGAAATTTGTTTTGAGACGGGTCAAAATTCAATATGAAGACAAATTCTATTAGCATTCATAAAAATCACCCTAAAATTATACTAAATTTACAGAAAAGTTGGAATTGCGGTGAGATCCGGACCCCCAGAACCCAACCATTGGCTACGTCCCTAGCCCAGCATCTTGCGTTATGAGATAATTAGAGCAGTATTTGATTTTATGAAAAGTATTGCGAGTGAGAGATCCAGGTAGACAGAAGAAACGCTGTTGGAAATTCGAGTGCTGGTCATATGTTATCTAGTCAAACGGAGAGTACTCGTCCAATCTTAACCCTTTATGCCATTACTATTACTATAATAATTGTTATTATACTAATGCGTGTAATTTATTTCAATCATATTGATCACATATGCCACACTGTGAAGCTACTGCAATCGCTCTCCCGCTGAGAGTAGAAAATCCGTAAAATTAAAAAAAAAGGGGAAAAATGATAATACTGTAGTTGCGAAATTAAAGTCCTTCCTAGCGCAACATGACTGCGGCAAGAATACGTGCCAGATTTTTTCTACCTAAAATTGCTCTTCTTTTTTTCTATTCCTCGAAATGGATGGGTCGGGAAAGAGGTAGGAGAGCAGAATTGGCTTCTTCTTTAATGCGGATGATCGTTTTGCAGGCAGGACAAATAAACTGCGACAAAAGGATCCTCATACTGCAAAATCGTCCTGCCATACGACAATACAATGCAATGCAGTATTACATAAAGAAAAGTATCGTATTAAAATACATTTTCTTTTAAAAATTGTTTCTCAAGATAAATTTATCTTTCAGTTTCTTGATAGGATGTTGCTTAACTCTGGAGGCTGTAACATGTTAGATTAAGTGCTGTTACTGTTACATCTATCTTGACATAAAACGTTTTAGAAGTTTTTATCTATTGATACTATACGTACGTAGGTATCTACGTGGTGTCACTCTTGGCAGAAAATGTCTTACAATTTTTAACCGTGTTACTATAGGTACAAATATTTAGCTTCAATCTAGTGTCAATCTTGACAGAGAACATCTTTAAGAGTAAAGTTTTAACCAATTGATATTAATAGGTGTAGCTACCTAGTGTCAATCTTGACAGAGAACGTCTTTAAGATTAAAGTTTTAACCAATTGATATTAATAGGTGTAGCTACCTAGTGTCAATATTGACAGAGAACGTCTTTAAGAGTAAAGTTTTAACCAATTGATATTAATAGGTGTAGCTACCTAGTGTCAATCTTGACAGAGAATGTCTTTAAGAGTAAAGTTTTAACCAATTGATATTAATAGGTGTAGCTACTGTGAGGTGCAGGTAGCCAGAGCCGAAACTAAGGATACCAAGAAACACCAACACAAATAAAATTAATAATATAAGGTGGAGTGGCTGGGAATATTCAAATACAAGGTAAAAAATTTACATTATATGCAAATTACAGGCATCTGCATACTTAATTCCCTGCTTGGAGCGAATGGTAATATCCTGTAGAAGCCGCCACTGCCACATATAAATTCGGTAGAGCATATGAAATTTAGTTAACCAGAACTACAGATCTCAGGGTACTCTGTATGACAGTCATGGCCTAGAAGCTACTATAGTGAGTTTATGCAAATAACAAATAGGTTAAATAAAAAAAAATATCTACTTTAAACTAACAGGTAGCAGCCTGTTTTAAACTCACTATACCCATGACTGTAAGCTTTGGTTCTATGGGCATAATACTCTCTGGGCCCCATTCAGAGAGCTGGTCAGATATACCAACAACAAGGGAAAATGCTTCCTTGTCTCACACTCCTGAAACAAAACATTTTGAATTAGTAACAGGTACTCACCCTGCAGCAAGAACAGACCAATGGAAATACTGGGTAAAGATGGCGGTTTATTTCTGTGTTTGTAGAACATAGGATGAGTGCTGATAATAAGTTAACACTCCATTTACACATTAACTTTGAACTTTCCTTCAGTAGTGCACTACTCACCACACACTATGATAATATATATATATATATATATATATATATATATATATATATATATATATATATATATATATATATATATATATATACACCACAATTTTCTTATCAATATAAAAAAAATAAAAGAGGATGTGTTGAAACTTGATATTTAGAGATCTGTTTGATCTCAGAAAAAGTTGTAATTTAAATTCAAAGCATTTTCTGAGATCAAACAGATCTCTAAAAATTAAGTTTAACACATCCTCTTTTATTTTTTTGTTATATATAGTGAAAAGAAAATTTTGGTGTATATATATATATATATATTTCATAGTGTGTGGTGAGTAGTGCACTACTGAAGGAAAGTTCAAAGTTAATGTGTAAAGGGAGTGTTAACGTATTATCAGCACTCATCCTATGTTCTACAAACACAGAAATAAACCGCCATCTTTACCCAGTATTTCCATTGGTCTGTTCTTGCTGCAGGGTGAGTACCTGTTACTAATTCAAAATGTTTTGTTTCAGGAGTGTGAGACAAGGAAGCATTTTCCCTTGTTGTTGGTATATCTGACCAGCTCTCTGAATGGGGCCCAGAGAGTATTATGTCCATAGAACCAAAGCTTACAGTCATGGGTATAGTGAGTTTAAAACAGGCTGCTACCTGTTAGTTTAAAGTAGATTTTTTTTATTTAACCTATTAGTTATTATTTGCATAAACTCACTATAGTAGCTTCTAGGCCATGACTGTCATACAGAGTACCCTGAGATCTGTAGTTCTGGTTAACTAAATTTCATATGCTCTACCGAATTTATATGTGGCAGTGGCGGCTTCTACAGGATATTACCATTCACTTCAAGCAGGGAATTAAGTATGCAGATGCCTGTAATTTGCATATTATGTAAATTTTTACCTTGTATTTGAATATTCCCAGCCACTCCACCTTATATTATTAATTTTATTTGTGTTGGTGTTTCTTGGTATCCTTAGTTTCGGCTCTGGCTATCTGCACCTCACAAAAGCTGTATAATATTCAATATGCATACTAATTTTCAAGCAATTAATTGTATCACAAATTAATATATTTACATAATGATATGTAAATGTGCCAAGTTTGGGGCACGAGTGGCCTGCTCTCTGGAGGTCTTATACTCATTTTGTGCACTAACCCGTATGGCCTTCCGTCTTTCGTCTGACGGGGAAAAATTACAATTAACATTATCCAATTCATCCATTAAACTAAAAGGTTTTATGCACTCTCCATTCAACTCCAAGCATCGAACTACTAGATCTTCAGTCTCGCAATCTACTGATATAAACGCCACTTCTACATCATGAGGATGTTTGAGATGTAGAAGGCCGGTGTCATAGTCTAACACGGCACGAGATTCAGTGAAAAAGTTGGATCCTAGTATCAAAGACCTATTCAAGCCTGAAATTATTATACCTAAAGTATGATATTCCTTCCCTTGTATCACAATGACTAACAGAGTTTGGCCAATTAGCGTCGCTGATTTACTACCAAAAGCGGACGTTACCAGTATATTCTTCGCACTCAAAAATGCGGGTGGGGGTTGGCTATTTGAGACGGAGTCCCAACATTCTTTTGAAATGGCGGAGCAGGTCGCCCCGGTATCCAATAAACCATTTACTTCTTTTCCAAATAAACACACATTTATCTCTGGTAGTGAGATGACGTTATTTGAAGGTAATGGTTCATTACAAGAGTCAAAAAGGTTCTTAAAAATGCCATTCGCTTCCTCATAAATTTCCCTATCAATGTCTATATGTTCTCCGTTCCTACTTAGTAATACTAATTTATTTTCTAACATGCCTTCATCAAAATACTTCTTAGTTTTTATTTGTAAACACAAATTGCAATTTTCTTCTTCTGATACATAAATCTCTTTCACTGCGGTTTCGCAAGAGTCATCAATATTTTCCTTCTATAAACTAGTTTCTGAATTTCGCACATACTTGGGATGTAATTTCGTCAACTCGGGTGAACAAGTTCTCTCCGTGTCCATCCTACCGCCGCCGCAAGTATATGCGGACAATCCTCATTCCCTTGAAGAAGGAGATGCGGATTGGTTACTCCTGGTAACATTTGTATTCTGGTTGGGAGGAGGGGGCGTAATGCTTTGAATTTAAATTACAACTTTTTAGCTCCTCATTATTTTGTGAGTTTAAAGTCTCTGACAGTCTCAGAGAGGAGGAATGCAATAACACACATTTTAATATTGATGCACACTCTGATGAATATAAAAATTAAAGAAATTAAAATGATCAAATATTTTAATATGTTCGGCGCACTGTTCCTGTAGCGGATGGACACTCACACACACGGTTCAGGGTCGAAATCACCAGGTAATAATGTACATTCTCATTCCACTAGAGAACTGTAAAGTTATTGTCAGTATGATCTTCAAGACGACAAACTATACTGAATTTGACATATTACATGTCAATAAATCGAGCAATTTACCTATTGCTTGTATCCTTGTTCAAAAGTCCAAGGAGGGACTGCCTTAAATGACGTGACAGGCCTGTAATATCTCAACTAGAGATATTAGATATTTAAGTTTCCACTTCCATACTGGAAGTAGTAAATGCACCCCTGTGCTAAGATGGGGTTTTTAGACAAAACTGTCTACTTAGTTCTGCTTCATGAGGTACAGATAGCACTGTGTTGTGATGAGAAAAAAAAATTATGTTAAAAGTAACTTTTCATGGTAAATGGTCGTCGATACGGATGACTTAGTTTTTCACAACTTTAAAATATTAGCACTGCTCAACGCTTTGATGTATCTCACAATAGAGGGCACTGAGTAAAAGCAAAGTTCACCACACACACGGTTTCCCGATACATGTTGGTTCATGTATGTTCAACAGGAAATCCCTGGGAGACCGATGCTCACACGTTTTCCTGGGTCAAAACTGCCCGAGACTTAAGGAAGTATAGATGACTTCCTTCTGCAATAATACGACGTTTTCTCCTCTAGAGCTAAGAATCAACTTCCCTTGTCCACCCACTGAACAAGTATATTAATCGCACCAAAACTAAGAAAAGGAAGGACTCGCTCCTTTTCGAGCCTTTCAACAAAGGGTTTTGTGCCTCCGGCGATTCTACTGGGAGGTCTTCCGCAAATACCAACTCGGAAACCTGCTTCTGGATGCATTTTCTCCCAGCAATCCTTTGACAGGTGCTGCTATCACTTAAAATGGCGGCAACATTGGAAGCTTCTGCTCACAACAGAAGTCTATGGAGTTTTCAAAACACATAATTATTTTCACTTGTAACTAATACTACGAATAAGAGAAATACATGATACTATATACAGAATAAAAGTAAAATATACATAGAATATATTTATATTGGTGTCATAAACTGTCATCTCTCACAGTACTTGAAATAAGCCTATTTTCCTGCGGCTGCCTTTCAAACCGTCTGCTACTAATTGGCATCCATGTTTGTAGGAGAGAGAGAGAGGAAAACATCTTTAGTTATTATTAATTTTGACAGTTACAAGAGCCAAATGTCTTGTACGAAAAGGGATACACGTTGACAAAAATAGTCATGAATTTAGAACGGTATTTCCAAGAACGAGTGAGCGTAATACGTTAATATTAATATTTAACATAGAAAATGAATCAAAATAAAGTAAACATTTCAAAACTGCTGTGCATCCTGGGTAAAAATTCTAGGCCCGTCCGCTGACGATACTGGCCATGGGTGAAGGGGGGGGGGGCGGAAGAGACGCTTCGAGCTCGCTGCTCAAAAAATCACACCTATACAAATCCAAAAACTCACATGTTGACGCTAAAATTTTTACAACATTTTCAACAATAGAAGTTGAGCGTCTGTAGGCAATGTTTCCAAATCAACTTTGCTTCACTAGAGGAAGTGAGTATGATCCTTCCTGTATTTAATGAGTCGTATTCTCTCGCTCATTTAGTGATTTCCTGCAACTGTGAGTTGTGAAGGACCTCACATACAGTATTCCAGGCGACGAAGAGTCGCGAAAAAAAATTCTCTGTTAGCGTAGCTCCGTCTTCCAAAGTTCCAAACTCAATGCATGATTCAATAGAATATGCTTTTATTTCTTCTTTAATTAATCCAATGTAGAGTAATATAATTACTATCTTCCTTCATCCCCATTTATACTATATATAATATAATGATCCAGTAATGAGATGCACGCAAATAAAATCAAATATCAATAGTCTATAAAAGAAATAACATACATGAATAAATACAATATAATACAATATTGCATTAATATTTCCGTACTACGCTCGGTGTTTAAACATTTTAATCATAATAATAGATAATATTCAATATGCATACTAATTTTCAAGCAATTAATTGTATCACAAATTAATATATTTACATGATGATATGTAAATGTGCCCCTCATCTGCATTTTGATATGCAGATGAAGGAGAAGGACTTCGGCCTTCTACACTACCTAGTGTCAATATTGACAGAGAACGTCTTTAAGAGTAAAGATTTAACCAATTGATATTAATAGGTGTAGTTACGTAGTATCAATCTTGGCCCAATTGGTATTAATACGTAGCTACTTAGCATCAATCTTGGCAGAGAAACTTTTTAACAGTGAACTTTCAACCAATTAATACATGTTGTTACGTAGTATCAATCTTTGCAGAGAATGTTTTTAGAAGTGAAGTTTTAACCAGTTCGTATTAATAGGTATAGCTACGTAGTATCAATATTGGCATAGAACGTCTTAGAAGCTTTAACCAATTGATACTAAGATCTATTCCAGGCAACCTGATAGGAAACTCCCCTTCCTCCCACCACTCTCCAGTACGGAGGGGAAATCAAGCCGTTGACCTTCACAGGGAGGGAAGCTTTTCTAATAAACAAAATCGTGTACACACTAAATTCGTACGTCAATTCGCTCGCACCTGATGGCGAAAAAGCACTGACTGCTGTTTTTTACCTGTCAACCCCAAATAACAAACAATTACTGTTTTTAATTGTTGTCTTTAAGAAAAGTATTTTTTACTATTTATGCATTAAAGTTTTGGCTTTAGTCCTATTTATTAAATTGCATTTCTAGAAATAAGAACTAATTCGTTATAAAGTTAATTTCCATCATTGTTTCACTTAAGAATCGGGGGTCGACATTCTGTCTTTATTTACAATTTCAAGGAAGGTAATCTTCTGGCTGTCTGAGTATCGAGTGCGCAGACTATCGACCTGTGCAAATATTGTATGAATTTAGCGTGTGTGGTAACTATATTATATATAGTGTCGTGTGAAATTAGTGCATATTAAATTGTATTCTGTATCCATTATGTTTTGTATAGTTTATATTATCTGAAACAAATTTTAGTGCATATTAAATTGTAAATAATTGCGTATTTAGTGCTTTGTGAAGCGACAATTCATGATGCTTGCAGTAGTTCTGCGATAAAACATGAGCCCGGGACAGCGTTACGAAGTGGTGAGAAGCGTTGCATTTTGAATATCTTCCATGCTTTAAGAGAACAACACCCTAATTTAACTGTTGAAGAATTCGCCGACATGACTGGGAAACAGACAAGTGTAGGAAAGGCAACTGTTTATAGAAGTAGGCGGGAGGCTAAATTTAATGAAAATAAATTAAGAAGTACCAAAAATACGCGTACAAGTATTTCCCTTTCGGAAAACTATGACGACTTCACGAAATCGGCAATTTGATCAAAGGTACATCAGGTCTTTTCCCGTAATGAATTGCAAACGTTAAATAAAATTCTGATAGCTATAAATACCGATGATGAACTGCCCTGCTTTTCTCACTCAACTCTCCATAGACTGTTGAAAATAATGAAATTCAAGTATGTATAGCACCCATTAATTGCATTGACCTCCAGACAAGAGTTCTGTGAGAACTAAAAACTTTTGTTGGGGCCATGGTGGCTCCGTGGTAGAGCGTTCACCTCTGGGGCATAAGGCCCTGGTTCGATCCCAGCTCGTGCTTAGTGGGCTTTGTGGTGGACAAGCACTGTTTTTGCAGATTTTCTCGGAGTTCTCCTGTTTCCTCCTACTTTTTTCTTTGCACTGTTTCATTCATTGTCGTCATCACAGTCTCCTTTAGCCTACCCGGCATAACTGCGATACGTAAAACTCAAAGATTTAATTTCATTTCCAAACATCTGTTACTCTCCCTCCCCCTCAACGGTCGTCAGGACTGTTGACAACTCCGTTTTTATTAAAATAGTCAAGTAACAATTCAAAAGTCAATTTCCTCTGTTATCAATTGGCTAAACTCAAGGCCAACGAAAGGGCTGGGTGAGGATTGCAACCACACAAGGCGCCAAATTTTAGGGAATTTTAGGGGCATCAAATTCACTGTGATGGTTAAGCTCCAATATTATAATTTTGCTTGAAACGACAGACTCAGACATGGCCCTGTTCAAATTACGTAGCATCTGCAGTTACTATTTCGTGTCAGGCTTCAATCAATCTGGGATTGTTTTTCTAAGTCCACCATAACAAATTTTCCCCCTTAATAAATTCAGAAGACTTCAATGTTGATGAATCTTGTATGTATGATGCTTTACCGTAAATTTATCGCCTCGTATTAATAAACAACAAACAAAAAAAAAAAATACTTTGCCACCATCACATCAGGTGTACGTACGAAGAGAAAAACGTAGGAAAATGATTTCATTGAAAAATAATCAATAGAAACCAGGGCATTTGCCTGAGTTGAGGCGCTCGGGGCGAGACGCATTTATTCACTATTATCAGTGTGTATACATTTGGTTATTTTTCTTCTGGTTCTTTTTAATGTAAGAACACATGTATATAAGAGAGGAAACAAGAAGTGTATTATTATTATTATTATTATTATTATTATTATTATTATTATTATTATTATTATTATTATTATTATTATTATTATTATTATTATTTCAGGTTCTATTGTTATTATCTTAACGCACTGATAATTTACCCATACATATTGTACTTGGTTTCCGATTTTATATTATAAAATTCATGTATCAAAGCAGTAAATACCAATTCAATTACCAACCCTGACATCCCTTGCCATTCCAACATTATGTCATAACCCCGACTGCCAAAAAAGAAGGAAAATAAACAATACAACTGCTCAATAAAATTTCCATTAAAATGACACATGTGCTACTTACTCACTAATGCAGGTAAATGTCATTAAGTGTTTTAAAATACTCAATGTTATTATGAAAGTTGTAGTTTATTATTTAGGCCTAGACATATTTAAATACACTCTATACCTCTGTGTGCGGGGGCTGATGGTGGAAGACGGAACACCAACATTCACCTGTACTTGAGCGTGGTGGGGGAAAAAACTTCTTCTTTTTCCTATCCTTTTATGTGAAACAGAGAATAATATGTGTGCCGATTTAGTACCAATCTTAACAAAGGGGTCTTAGAAGTTTTAACAAATTAAAACTAATAATTGCAGCTAAATAGAATGAAACTTTGACATTGAAAGTCTTATAGGATGCTTTCTGAATCTTGAAGCAAATGAAATCTAATTCATAGTATCAGACTTGACAGTTTTTTTTTTTTGTTATTTTTTTACGTTTTAACTAACTGAAACTGATCGATATAACTACGAAAGAATAAAGTTTTGACAAAGAAAATCTTAGGTGTTTGAACAAAGCAAAATGAAATGAATTTTTTATTTTATATTCTAGGTAATGGATGGAAGTAAATTATTGGGTTCCGACCGCCGTTATCCTAGGTTTTCCTCAGATTGTCATGTTGTGGTGGCTGAGTAAACCTTGAGACGCTTCGAGATGAAGATAGGATGCGAAATAAATCTCGCCGCATCGAGGAACGAACTTTGGTCCTGCAATTTGTAGGTAGATGCATTATCAACTACTTCACCGAGTTGTATGTATTACTATGCATACATAAATTGGAAGCACTGAAATTTGATAGATATACAGGGTGTCCGAGAAGTCTGTACCCTTAGCTATGAGTATCACAGCTAAGATTGTCAGAGTAGATTTTGTTGTGGTATTGGTAACACTATTTCATGTGCCATGAATTGTCTGGGGGTACAGTAGGACGAGGCTCCAGCCCATTTTCCACTTCAGGTGTGTATGATTTCCTTAATGAACAATTTCAAAGCTGCTGGATTGGACGTGGCTCCCCATTTTCATTCCCATTGAAATAGCCCCTACGAAGCCCGGACTTTACAACACCGGCCAATTTATTGTGAGAATAATCAAGTCACATGTCTCTCGTCGTCGATATAGGAGAGACAGAGAATTGCGCGAAAGTTTGGAGTACGTCTTGCGACCGATAACTTCTCAAATGCTCCCCAATATATGAAATGCGTCATGTAGATGCATACATCTCTGTGTACAGCAAGATGGTATACATACAAAAATATACTTTATATATGTAAGTAGTCAACTGTAGTATGTACGGAATAAGTAAACAAGAACCATACTAACATTGCTCTTTGTGGTACTCAAAAATAGAGGTACAGTAACTTCTCAGACACCCTGTAGTAATATATAAAATACATATAGTAGTGTAAAAATTGAAAATAAATTGAAATCGAAATATACCCTAAGAAGGAATCAGTAGATAGATCGATTGCTATTTCATTCAGCAGGAAAAGTAACAAATATCTAAAATCAAGTGTGGAAATACAAGAAGATTATCGATTAGATTATTAAAGTAATATTGAATATTTAAAAGTTAAAAGGGAACACTGAATATACTGTACATCGGCTAATTTACTTATTGTTATGTTTCCTTTATACACTGAGGCTTAAATATGCGAATATCAGTTGATCAGCCATATACAGTGTATAGATATAAAACCAGAAAGTCTAATTTCAGTGATGATTTAGCGTGCAAGACAGCAACCTTGATACCGATTAGATCTACTGGTAAATGCTACATTACAATAACATTCTGCGACCTTAGGGTACCCCTGGGAATCCCTAGCTTTAAGTGATTACAAGGAAATAAAGTAATGTTTTACTCATGATATTCTAATAAACTCAGTTCCAACTCTTCCTACTTAGAAGATACATCTACAATATAAACACTAAACCCTACTCATTGTCTTTGGTAATCCTTTCTTCGGTAATAAATGTAATTAAAGTTTTAATGTATAAATTTCTTTAATACGTTGTGAGGTTCATTTGTTATTATGTAACAAAGTACTGTTTACTCTTAGCGATTCTAGTGACCTTGCGTTGAGTTTTCGCTTACGTCAGAGTGGATCCTTCATTTTGTTTCCTTCATGAAAACGAAAAAGAAGAAGAAACACACACACACACAAAAAGAGGTATAGCCAGGCAACAGGGAACATGTGCATGAAGGACTTCCTCTTCCCTTAGACCAAAACCGGAACTACAACTTTTTATATACATACATGTGCAGGAGGAGTACCATTGATATTCGTGGAATACATTTCTAAACTGTCTCATAGCTTCCATCTTTTTATTTCAAGGATAATTGGACACTGTAACATGGGAAGACCAATATTTTGTTCGCGTGAATATGGCTAGCAAGACTTTTAAGGAAAAGCATCATCTTTATATATATATTGCTGCCCATCTTACATTTTCAGTAAACGCACAAAGTATACCAGTCTAACATACTACCTTCACATTGTTGTTAAAATATAATCAAAAGTAACATTAGACAGGGCCGTCGCGTGGGAGGGGCGAACGGGGCTCCGGGACGACAAATCCACAAATTTGAAAGAATTCAGATTCTGTTGATAAATGATTTTTTTTTTAATCTTAATCCAGATATTTTAATATTGATCAGACCACGGACACAAATATACGTCGTTTAATTATGCAGAAGTTATTGCTTGACAATTGTTTTGAACTTGTTTTCGGACATACTAAATACATCTACTACGTAAAATCTAATTATTTCGTTATATGAAGCACAGATTCTCCACAGAGGAGATTTATGTAATATGTTAGCCCTTGCTGGTGACGACGCCGGTTGTAATTTCTTATGGGCGTAAAGGAGGGGCAGATAAATATATATATATATATATATATATATATATATATATATTGGAGGGAGGCAGATATTTTTCATACCAAAAATGATAGTTTTATTATGTTTGACTTACATTACAATATAACGTATCTTTCATTGTTGTTCTCATATTGCATAATTATAAATTAAACTTATTTCAAGTAAAATTTGTATCTAACAAATAAGGTAACATCTGCACATGAAATATTTTTCAGTGCAACTTATAGCTTAAACTTAAATTGAATGAATTTTGCGTATGCTACAAGTAACTTTATCATACGTATGTTATATATATATGTATGTATATGTCATATACAGTATATGTAACTAGGGGTTGCTGAAAAAAGTCCAACCGAGAAGGAGTGTAGGTAGAATAATGAAATTGTACAGTTTTGAAGGACAATATACAAACACAAATTTTCATATTAATATTGAAATTCTTATTGCGTTTTTCAGGTCTCTGAAGTGATTATGTGTCCAACCAGCGAACTTTAAGAACATCGAGATCACAGCTGTCATAGAGAGGTAAATTCATGAGCAAATCAGTGAAACACTATGGGACTCTCCTCCGTTATACACAATGTTGAAAAAGTGAGTGGCACAAGATTTTTCAATAGATGATGCTTTACATCCAGGATGACCAAAAGCAGTGACTGTCTCCGAAATCATGGATGCAATTCGTGACATTATTCTTGAAAATTGCAAAATTTCAGCACAATTTTTTGATTGTGTGTCAAAGATTATGGGTATTTTTTTTTGTAGAATGTGTCGGTAGCATAATTCATAATGACTTGGGCATGCGCAAGTTCTCGGCATAATGGGTTCCCACAAATCTGTCAGAAGATTAAGCGAGTGAGAGTGACGGCATCAAAGGAAGTCTCCTCCAATTTTGACAATAATGCCGATCAACTTCTGTCACGAATAGTAACCATGGACGAAATATGGTTGTCCTGGAGTAAAAGTGGAACTGAAAAGGTAGGGGGACGCATAACATCACGGCATTAACCTTGTCTATCATTGCCCATTGTAATTCTTTTAGAAAGTGGGTGACGCCACAGATATTTTCTGGAAGTGAGGGGTTGAAGTCTTCCCACGTTCCCCTAACTTTTATCCCTGGTTGTATTGCTACGATTCTGAAACAAAACAAGTCAATGGAGTGGTAGTAGAAGAATAAAACTTCATAAATAATATAACTCAAATACGTTTTGTCACTTTCTTAACTGAGTTTAATATCCACTCATGAGAAGCGTACATAACAAGATGTCTATCTCTACACACACCTATTTATTATGTATCCATAGCAACCACTTCTTTTTTCTAATTTACGATTACAAAAGAATAATCTATTGATATCTCTACGTATCTTTCTTTTCTTTTTACATAATACTGTTCCACTAATTCGCCTATGATCGCCTTTTTATAAAGTGGCACAGATTGCCAATAATATATACAACAACACAACAACGTTATCGTTGTACAATGTCGTCCGAACGGGACTTCTGTAATAGTTTCACTGTGAAGGAAAGAACCCTGGGTTAAAGTTCATGAAACACTTACCTTCTAAATAGCCCTCGTATATACCGGTACTCAATATTATTTTTAATACAAATATTTTACTCTTCAAATATATAATATATTATAACATTACATTTTTTATATTTATTAATATGTCAATTTTCAATTATCATCAATGGGCCTATTCAAAATTTAAATCTAACTAATAGTTTCCTTCATGTTCAAACAACATTAATCACAAATAAAGATCTTTAAAATATTAAATATTAGTAGGATCAGAAAGCATTAGAGCATATAAACATATGAAAAATTAAGAGATTCGATATTCATTATTCATATTCTTTCCGTAAGTTGCATCTGTTTTATATATTTGTCATTACCTTGATGCGTTTACATTAAAATTATGATCTTTTATTTTTACATATTTATAATATTCATATAAGTAATTATGAGATTTCAATATGTGAGGCACCAATTTTAGGTGGAACACAAATTTTGATTCGATGTTCAAATTTAAAATCCTTAATTACCAAAACATAATTTCATTACTTAACATACATTTTAATAATAAATCGAATAAAGAACATAATAACCATAGACGTAAGCAAAGGTCGATTTAACACAAATCCATCGGACGCCTTTTTGATAGTTCAGGTTATACGTTCAAAGGGTTCAATAAAGCTACATTGTATAGCACTATCTTGTGTACGTTCTTGTCTTTCATAGGATGTTACCATATTTTGATTCCTATTTACAGAATTCCTGCCATCTACAAATTGATTTTGTGAAAATCTGCGATAATTGTTATTTCTGCTGAAATTTCTATTGCCATTTCTAAAGTTTCTAGTTCTATTTCTGCAACTAGATTGTGTTTGATTACCGGTACCATTATAGTTGTTCCCTCTATTATTAAAACCAGGCACATTGGAATTATTTTCAGGTTGTACATTTACATTACGAACAGAAGCATATTGTGGCTGATTACGTCCAGAATTACCCTGACCTCTATCTTGCATTCTATTATTCTGTATTGCTGACTGACTTTCATAACTTTGAATAAGCATAATTAAATGGTTAAAGTTGATGCATTGTGCCGACATTAACAGTTGCTGTAATCGGAATGGCAATAAGATTCTAATGGAAGCTATAATACGAGATTTCGGATGATTTGAATTTAGTGATCTCAACTCATTGTATGTAGATACTACAAATTCCGTAATACTTCTATGCAATTTTGGATTAAAATGCTTTGTTCTCAAGATGGCATCTCTATTCGCTTTCATGAAGTCATTTTCGTAATTAGATAATAGAGCATTCTTAAAATCAGAATATGTATGAAGACTACCCCTGATAGCCTTAAACCATGTTAAACAGGGTGGTAACAATATATGCGGCAATAATTTTAAATACTGCGGCTCATCTACACCTATAAGCTCGCATTCATCCTCAAATTTTTCAAGAAACTCCCTAGCGGGTACATTTTCCGGTATGCCACTGAATTTGGTAAGTGATTTAACTTCACTGAATCGTATGGGTTTACATGTTATAGTCTTCATATACCTGTTGGAGCTTCGCCGGGATGACTGCCTCACTCTTCTTTCCCTATCGATGCTTTCCTCTCCACAACTTGAAGGTTCATTAGCTTCCAACATCGTCCTAGGATGGCGACTAGGTTCACGAGTATTAAATGCAGGACCCACCATGTTCCTATATCCACCGTCTTGCGTTGCACCGTCGGAAACACAATTTTCTTTTATAAGATTAACCTCCTCCTGTAATAGCTTGATGTGGGTATCATGGGCGTTTAATGTTGCCTCTATGAGATCTACAGAGTTTTGAAATTCCGTGACTCTCTGTGATACTCTCTCCATCTTTTCGTCATATTGCTCAAATTTGACTACAATATGCTGGTTCATCTGTGTAAGTTGACGTTGGATAGTTTCCCACTTGTTTTCGTTGCATTGTTCTAACTGCTCTAGCTTTTCTTCAAAATCCTTCGTTTGTTGGCTTATTTTCCGGTCTAGTTTTTCTTCAAGACTCCTAATTTGTTGTGCTATTTCTTCACTTTTTCGAGCTTCTCTTTCGTCAAGATTCCTAATTTGTTGTGCTATTTCTTCACTTTTTTGAGCTTCTCTTTCGTCAAGATTCCTAATTTGCTGTGCTATTTCTTCACTTTTTCGAGCTTCTCTTTCGTCAAGATTCCTAATTTGCTGTGCTATTTCTTCACTTTTTCGAGCTTCTCTTTCGTCAAGATTCCTAATTTGTTGTGCTATTTCTTCACTTTTTCGAGCTTCTTTTTCGTCAAGATTCCTAATTTTTTGTGCTATATCTTTTAAGATGTCAGTAAGATTTTGGTTGGGATTAATCTCTAGATGAGTATTCCGCTCTCCAGTTGTATTTCTATCCGTGACACTCATGATACTATTTCGGCGTATCACTTTTCCGCTTCTTAGAGTGGTCACACTAAGGTCACTTATAATGTTGGCCGTTTTTACTGTACTTCAAAACGACAAACTTATTTTCCGGGTTTAAGGCACCAATTTTAGAAGAATAATACTACATAAATAATATAACTCATATACGTTTTGTCACTTTCTTAACTGAGTTTAATATCCACTCATGAGAAGCGTACATAACAAGATGTCTATCTCTACACACACCTATTTATTATGTATCCATAGCAACCACTCTTTTTTTCTAATTTACGATTACATGATATCTCTACGTATCTTTCTTTTCTTTTTACATCATACTGTTCCACTAATTCGCCTCTGATCGCCTTTTTATAAAGTGGCACAGATTGCCAATAATATATACAACAGCACAACAACGTTATCGTTGTAGTAGCATTCATTTTTCCCTCGCCCCAAGAAGTTTAAGAGACAGAAATAGGTTCAGAAGGTGTTTACAACATTCTTCTGGGATAAGGATGGAGTCGTACTCATAGACTACCTGCCCAAGGATCAGACATTTAATGCAGAATCTCTGCATTACTCACAAAACAAAGAAAAATTGAAAATACAGCTCCGGGGAAAATGAAAAGAAAGGAATTTTGTTCCTTCAGGAGAATACACCTTTCCATCAAACACTGCACGCACACTGACATTGCATGATCTAGGATTTCAATGTCTAAAACCATCCTCCTTATCCCAGCTCTGTCTATTAGAAATACTGATTTCGCAAACTCAAGTAACGCTTGAAAAGATGCTATTTTATATTTCATAAGGACGATGCTACGAACAATGGTGCGAGGAAGTCTCCAGATTTTATTAACTGGTCTGCAAAAACTAGAGCACTGTACAAGGAAGTGTATTGAACCTCGGCGAAAGTATATAGAATAACTAAAATTTTACCATTCCACGTACGAATTTTCCAGCAGTTCCTCGTACATTTCTACTCAATTGGTAGACGTCGCGCCAGTGCTTTAAAGCAAAGTAATTAAGGGAGCACTAATTACTAACTAAAGATTACACTCTGACAATACGTTTTAAGAAACTAATCAATTTAATTCTATATATTTATTATTATTTGCAGTAAGAAAAAACTTTTTTTAACAACTCTTTCATAAAATAACTTCTGGTACTCGCAAATTAAGCTGTTATAAGCCCATTCTACGAATATTGAATGCCGAAAATAATGTTTCAGAAAAAAGTACAGAACCTTTAAATAAAACAAAATGTGTAACTGAAATCTTCAAACCTGAATCAATACACACAAATAATTTAATGTGTTTAATATAATTAACGGTTTTCCCTTCCTTCTGTTACTAACATAAGTTCATCCAATGCGTAGAAAACAAGTCGACCAACTCTATTATTATTATTTGCTAGCCACAATGAAAAGTTCTGTTTTCAGTTGAATCGGACCTACAATGTTACCTATTCTCACTGTTGGAAACGAAAACTCATAAGAAAGAACTGTAACTAAAATTTACCGGGAAAGACGCTAAATTAGAGAACAGAAACATACATGCATACCCAGACGCTCAAAGAAGAAAGCTTGAACATTAATCTGCCACGTAGTAAATGTATAGATCATATAATTTGACAATGAGATTGGTTATGATACTGATGTATAAAATACCCTATATAGAATATTTTAATATCGTAGAAGTCTGGGGGGTAGTCCGGGTCGCAGTCAGGAGGGCAGCAGTAATAGGGAGCGCTCGCCCCTTTGCCCCCTTTCTGGCGTCGTCATTGGTTCTTGCTTTTCTACGATAGAATGTCCCAGTATTTGCTGTTTAATTCTTGCCTATTGGAATACGTAATAATACTTCTGAAACTAATTCTGATTGGCGTGGGTCAATGAAAACTTGACCCACGATCCACTGACCCACCACCCACCGTGACCCACTCTGACCCACGACCCACCACCCACCGTGACCCACTCTGACCCACCACCCACCGTGACCCACTCTGACCCACCACCCACCATGAACCACTCTCATCCACTTTGACCTACTCTGACTCACCAAAATCCATCGTCATCAACTCTGAACACGATCCACGGCCTCTTCTGGACTGACTAAAGAGTTTACAGTTGTAATAAAACAAGACTGTGAAATTGTCGCTAATCGGAGTTTAAATTTCTAGTCAATCGCTCAAGCATCACTCTGTTACAATAACAGTGGATCTGACCTTTACGATATAAACTGGTAAAGTGTTTGTCAGTGAGGAAATTGAAACAGTTCGAAATGGGGGGGGGGGAATTAGTGTGTGCCTAAAATATACTTGTACTAAGAGAGTATTCTTTCAAGTGTTCATTTCTGAACGCATTCCACAAGAAACTTCTATGCGCAGGAAAATACCCCTGTACAATATGGAAAAGATTATGGTTTCTCAGTTCACAGTATTTTTTTCACAAAAGACTTGAAAAATCAGTTGATCATAGGGTATAAAGGTGCTCGGGTACCCTCTGTGAGAGCGTCTCCATAAAGTATGCTCATAATTGTAATTTGTGTAATCACTAAAACACCACGTTAAATTTAAGTTACAAATATGCATAATTGCAATTATTATGAATATTTATTCAAAGTAGTTTACCTAAAGCAAAGAAGAGACTTACTAAAAATTAGGTATAAAGTTGAATAACACAAATAAGCCATTAGTAATACAAGTAAACATTTTCCGTAACTGGTAATTTTCCACCTTAAAACAAATCTGAAATCGGATTTCTTTCCTGTTGGTAACTTTTTGGCGGTAAATCATCCGCAGTGGAATGATGTCCATCCTTCAGCCAAGAAATAACTAGCTCGTCTACTTTGAGCTTGTCTAGCGGTGGGCCATTAACATTGATGAGTAACAAGTTAGACAATGTTTGAGCACTTAGTGTATTTCTAATATCAGTCATCTGTAAATTCATAAGGGGAAATCCCTGTTCGCACTCTGTCGTGGAAATTGATAATATTTCTACCCGATTTCTGCAACTTCTCATCGACAATCTGCTTGTTAGACTTAAGTCTGATAACGATTTTTCTTGGTCAGGTTTGAAATACTCAGCAAGAAATATAATCTCTCTATCACCATACAACATCTTTTCCATATCGACCATGTCAGTTGGCAATGTCGTCCCATGTAGAACAGAAACTTCATCCACCACGCCTTTGATAGGGAATCTTGTGAATAAATTATCAATTAAAGCCTGATAAATTGATGATTTCTTATTTGTTCATAAATTTAATTTTTGTAATTACACATGAAGGTTTGATACCATTACCAAGTTCCCTCCCCCGTCTTGAAAGCGAAAGGGAACGAGGTTCCCGGAAAGTGTTCAGAGGTGAATGGGAATTTCCCTCCTTCTTCAACTTCAATTATCACACTGCTGTTTGCCATGTGCCAAATTACGATGAATTTCAATTAAATTATTATAGTATAATTATTTCCTTGTTGAATAATCAATACTTTTCAGTGGAAAAAAGGATGAAATTTCAAAGTTCCAAATCAAAGTAAGTGGACCAACGTAAAGGGAGAAAAAGTGTAAAATTTTCCATACAATTATGCGTACAATCCAAACTTCAAATTTCCGTGTAATTAAACTTACAGTACAAATTTTATGAGTATTTTTCTCACAACTTTTGGGTTGATTGCCCTATACTGTAAGCGCTCCATATAATAAACATAAGCTTCAGCAATTATTATAGTAGAAAGCAATGGATGTATGAAGCCAAGCACTGTATTTTTTTGTTTTTAATTTTTTTCTTAAATAACATCGATCGTTTTCGATCATTTTTACGAACCAACTCACTACCAATTTTCCATATATAGCAAGTGCCACCCCACATAAAGGAGAATTTTAAAAATGCTACGACACACTCTGTTTATTTTCAATAAAGAGTTAATACACTGAATTTCATCTCCGTAAGTTTAATGGTTTGCGAGATACTATTTTTTTTCGCAAAAATTCGGATCCTCACTACCTCCTTAGGATATTATGCATTATAATAAAAGCAATACAACATCCCAGTTTGGATTAAGGCCTAACTATATACCAAAAATAATTTCATTTGACTTTGCAATTTGACCGTGATGATCAGGCACACATAGTTACATTCAATTTTTTATATAATAATTTATGTATTACAGTGATTCAAAAATGTATTTTTTCCAGTAGTTAGCTCTAAAAACTTACAGGTCTCGAAAGCCAAGTAGTAGTATAAATCCTATTGCTATTATTACTATTAAAAATATCAATATTCAAAGGTGCCTGAAGTTCTTTTTTCACTTTGTTAGATATACTCACCTCAGGTAAGTAGACAGAAACAAATTGACAAGGAAAAGAAATGAAGGTCTTGAAAGTAAGACGCAGACAAATTTACCCGTCTTCAGAAGATCCTGTCTACAATGCAGTGAGCAGAGAGAGTCGGTACATCATACTGAGTCGGTGGGTCGCAGTGGCTCACGGTGGGTGGTGGGTCGCAGTGGGTCATGGTGGGTGGTGGGTCGCAGTGGGTCACGGTAGGTGGTGGGTCACAGTGGGTCATGGTGGGTGGTGGGTCACGGTGGGTGGTGGGTCACAGTGGGTCACATGCTGTTGACCCACGACCCACTGAACCACCCAGAAAACTTGACCCACTTGACCCACTGACCTACTGACTCACTCCATCTCTGATTCTGAACAGTCAATTTTACCGTTTAATAGTAATTTATGTAAGAACAACAGATCAAACATATAGGCCTATTTCCTTTTTTCTAATGTTTGAAAATTAAAATTCGTTACTAAGTCTTCATAGGGGACATAGGCCTACTTTGGGTAGAAACCGGTTTTCTTGTATGCAAGCATTTTTTAAAAAAATAAACTGTATATTTTCTATTTCATCAGTGTATTTAGTGACATTTGGTGTCCAAACAATACAACAGTATTCTAATTTTGACCTCGAATACGAAAAATATAACCTTATAACTGTTGATTCTTTGTAGAAATCCTGCCCTATCGTATAAATTAAACCTAGGTTTCTATATACACTACTCGTTATTGCGTCAATGTGTTGAGCAAATATTAATTTGCTATCAAATATAACTCCTAGATCTTTGGTAATATTTGGGGTAGACAAGGAAGTGCCACTTGTATAGGTAAAGTACATTGGATTTTCTTTCCTCGTAAAAGATGAAGATTTACATTTGAACACATTCAGGGCTAATTTATTATTATTACGCCATATTTGAACTCTTTGTAGATCCTATTAAAGTTTCACGCAGTCATCAATTGAACTTACTTTGGAGTATAATTTGAGATTGTCGGCAAAATGAAAATGCATAGAGAAATATCATTAATAACAAGAAATAACAGGGGACCTAGATTAGATCCTTGAGGGACTCCAGATAGAGTATTGAACTTGAAAATTACCGGTAGTGTAAAACATCGTCTAGGCCTAGGCAGGGGCGGATACAGGACCGACTTCTGGGGGGGGTTGTCATACTGCTACTTTTAAGGGCTCCAAACTTTGGGATGGGTTTTATTTATATATAAAAATTAAGAAAATTCCCTCTCCTGGGGGGGCGATCGCCCCCATCGCCCCCCCCTGGATCCGCCCCTGGGCCTAGGATTATTCAATTGGAATTTTCTCCAGCCCTTTGTGAGAATAGTTTTTTTTTTTTTTTTTTTAATCTTGGAATTTAATATTTGTATCGTTATTGGGCTATTCTATCTCAAATCAACCAAAGTAAAAGTATTTTTAAAAAATCATGGTCTCAGATTTTGATAAATTTTTGTAGGTTGAAAGACATGTTTGCGAATAGTTGTTTCCAAATTAAAAACTTTCCAGCCCTTATAGTTAATTAGTAATTAATTACGCAATCAGCTTCAAGGTCACGACTTAAAAACGGATGATTTTGCGTCTTATTGTTTATATCAATAACCATAAGACCTATGAAGCTAAACATTTGCATCCGCATATAATTTTACCTGTAGATTCCAAATCTGCAATCAAAGCTAATGAATATTGTATAGGTGTAAAGTTATAGAAGCATTTATCGTCCCCGATTCAGACCCCGGAATGAGCATGTAGTGAAAGTTGTATATGTATAGAATTTTTGCACAAGCTTAAGAAATACCGATATTTCGTGTGAACCAAATTTGGTTTTTGGTATTTGAACCTAAGGCACCCCCCCCCAAAAAAAATTGAATGTCTTTTACGTCTTAACAAGATTCTGAAATAATGATACAGGGTATTTGATACTGTATAACTTTTATTACAACTATTCCACACAGTAGTCTACAATCATAGGCGCCCGAAGGGTGCCCGGCTCTCCTGGCTCACGAAAGTGTGTACATAACATAGCAAACCACGTATATTAAATACCAGACATAATATAGCAACCATGGAAGGTTCCCCCTAGTAGACCCCTAAGGTGACCAAGACCAGACGTTCTCTTTTACCGAACATATCCTCTTTTTTAGACTCTAGGAAGGCGCCCGGAGGGATTTTGTAGAAAATAGTCAAATGTCCTCTTTTTATCGGGTTTTTGCATGAATCATAATATTTATAAATATTAACATGTGAAAGAAACCTACGTTTACCTGATTTTTGACAATAATAACAAAATTCCAATCTCTTCTTATAAAAATAGGTTTAAGAAATTTATTCTGCCTATTGACATGAAAGACCAAGCTGTTCTACCATACTTATAGTAATGTAGGGAAAACGTAAGAGAGTTTTGTTTTTCTTCCCTTTTACCTGTTAATATTGTGTTCAAGTAAATAGCGTAGTTTTTAGAACTTTGGATCAATATTATTTGTGCATTTAGTAGGGTTTAAGTAAATAGCGTAGGTTGTAGAACTTTGGATCAACATTGTTTGTGCATTTAGTACGGTTGCGAAGTGTTATACGTAAATTTTTAACCCTTTCACGATATGACGGTATGTGAACCACCTTATCAACTTGAAACGATCATAGGCGAAGCTGTTTTCAGTATACAGTAATTATCTCTACTATAGGTATATATTATTTCGGTCCACGTTATTTTAAATAAACATTCTCTTTACCCTAGAAAATTTTCGTCGGGCGAGCCTGCCTACAATTATAGAAAAAAAAAAAAAACAGTTGCCTCGTCTACTAACCATCAGCATTATACAATGTATCAATGTTTACTGAAATTCTTGAACAACCTGTTAATTTTATTAATAGTCTCATGTGACACACTATGTGATCTTCCACTAGCTATGATAGAAATGTGATCTGTTGCATCAATAAGAGTTGAGTGGACTTTGAGTTTAACGTCCCTTTCAGCAGCGAGGCTATATGAGACGGGACCTACTGATTAACGTGGAATCCGAACCACATGAGGTCTCGCCGGGAATCGAATGCGGGTCTCGCACGCCAATATGTCGATAAGAATGTGCTCGGCTGGCACACATATGATATCGTCGGTCCAGGCCAGTGAAAAGTAGAACGGGCACTGCAGGGTGTAAGAACCTTGTGTTCTAGTCCTGATATTCCCCAGAATATTCTAGTACCATCCCAATCCACCACTTGCAGCTATAGATACACGCTATAAAATTTTTTCTGGATCCAAGACTTTTACTTTTGATGTCTTCTGCTTGTGTTTCTTATCTATCCAAACTCTATGTAGGTGTTCCATTGATGTAGAGGAAATTAGTCCAATTTTTATTTCACTGTCAAGAATAAAAGCATGATTATTTCTTGTCCCAGGTATTGTTTCCATAGAGATAAAGCTATTTTGTTGAGTCGTACGATATCGCTGAACATCTTGTTGATACAAAATATATATATATATATCTAATAGATGTGATACTGTCCACAGCCCCTTTACAAAACTGCTGTGCACTTAATATTTGTTTCGCAAGTTGTCTTCTGTAAACTCGTACGAGTAAACTAATCGCTTTGTCATTCCACTTATGCCATAACAAACATTTTTACCATATGAAGTGGCAAAGAAATGCCAATCACAAGTAAGACCAAAATCTGGTTTATGCATACGAATGATCTTGAAATTTTTACAATTATGAAATTCTATATGAAATATAAACAAAATCATCTTCGACAGTTTCGAGAAAATCTCCCAAGAAAAATTTACCCCAAGAGGAAACTGTCTTGTACCGATTATTTAAAGAAAGGGCAAATGATTTATGCCATTTTATAGGGTTGGTAGTTAACAGGTTGACTACCATGAGTACCAATTGTAGCAAACATGCAATGTAGCCAAAATGGGCTAAATTATACGTATATTTGGTTGGTCACGTGGGCCTATATCGGTAGGCCTACTCTATTTCATATGTTTTATCATGTATTTGGACAGAGTAAAATTCACGCTTTAAAACGGTAGCTTTAACATTCAAATATCTTTATTTTTAAGGAAGTTATTGCACTATAGATATAGATATTCAGTTTTCTGTCCGTATATTACTGCCCGAATTGAGGCTTATAATATGGATTTCTGTATGCTCAGTTTCGTTTGACCCCACAATTGCAAAAAATGCAGACTTTGGCGAGATATGCAAGTGCCATCTTTGGTACTCATGACAACCGAGATAAAACTTGCTCTTTTCTCATGAGTACCAAATTTGGTACTCGGAGATAATTGCGTCCTCATCTTGCATATTCAGCGAAAGAATAAATCCCCAGGGAGAGACAAGGGGAAGTTTGACCCTCCCACCTGGAAATAAAAATACTGTTGATTTTATGCAATTCCACCCCCCCCCCTTTGTGCCTCTTTGGGGATTCATTCTTTGGCTGGATATGCAAATGGATGACATAATTATGTCCGAGTTCCAAATTTTGTACTCATGGAAAAAGAGCAAATTTTTTATCTCGGTTGCCATCAGTGCCAAAGATGTTACTCGGGCATAATTACGTCATCAACTTGCATATCTAACCAAAGTCTGCATTTTTGACAACTGTCATGTCAAACGAAACTGATAATATAAAGAAAGTAATGTTGCCTCGGGAGCAATGCGCACGGTAATGCCTTGACAGTCAACCTGTTAAATATGAATTTATGAAACATGAACAAAATTACCTGAGTCATTTTTTAGGAAATTGATCTCTACCGAAGAGTAGTATCTCATATTGATTTTCCCAGAGAAATAGTATCCTATGTTATAAGGTTTATAGCAAAATATTGATTTGTAGAATGTAAACATTATAAACATTATCGTTAGAGCCACTATCGAGAAATTCTAATTTTTTGAAAAATAAAAAAAATCCCGTCCACAAAAATACCGTTATTTTTGTAGGTAGAAAGTAGGGTCGACACTTTCTGAAAATCTTATATGTGAAAACCAGCTTTGCCAGGTTGGAAAGCCAAAATATCTGTAGACCTAACGTAAAATATTTGTAACAATCTGTTTATTTAAAAGATGGTGATGGCGTCAATTCGTTCAACTTTTTAAGAAAAGTAAGCACAACGAAATAATATTACAAAGAATAGAATTGTACTTGCTAATTGCTTTGTTTCCAATAATCAACTTTCAAGAGAAAATACGAGTGACACAATAATTTCAAAGAACGATTACAATACTGCGTCATATACTTATTTTCGTGGAACTGAACGTTCCGTTTCAACGACAAGACTGTTCTTACAATTGACCTACAGTTTTGCTTTAGTATTTGAACTACAAATGTGAGGCTCGTTGGTTAGCATTCGTCATACAGTAATTTCGTTTGGAGAGCACAGCATTCCAGCACAGGAGCTTTATTTTGCAAGGGTCTTCGCAAATTTTGCGGATCACAACACAACAAATAATCCAACAAGTAATTGAGGATTGTTTTCCTTTCTTTTTTTCTTTTTTTCAAAACTCGATAAACGCATAGACGTAACTTTATCACAAAATGCCTTTTCAAAATGTTGTATTCTTGTAAATATTAATTTTGAGTATGGGTCTCATTCCATACAGCTTTGAGTCAACGTAACACGAAATCTGCAAATTAGTTTGTGATAATTAGTGTAGCATTTCCAATTGTTTATTCCAGCTTTAGTTGTGTTGCAGTCCGCAAAATTTTTGCGAAGTCTGGTACGGAATGTGCTCCTATGTGCTTGATGTTTAAAATTTGTTTTTCTGTTTCGATAATTAAAATGTTGTTGTTTCAAAAGGCGATTATCGAAGTTGTTTTTAAACACCTAAATTATAGTGAGTAAGGTTTTCCTGGGTTTTCTTCATTCACATCAGCCAAATACTCGGGGGGCGACTCACAGAATGGTCCCAGACCGCTTCCTTCCTTTCCTATTGTTTTCTTGGGGCACGGTGACACATTTATCCCTGGTTTCCCGGCCACGTAAGTTTGTGGTGCACAACATCGTGACTATGGGTTTTCCTCAGGCTACATCCGTTTCTTCCCACATTCTCATGCTACCAATTCTTCTATCATCATTCACTTCTTAATTATCTGTCTCTTTCAGTCTAAAGAACATAATCGTAGGATGACTGAAAATATTTTGATAATAATAAAAAATATTATTTTTATTTTTATTTTTATTTATTTATTTATTTTTTACAAAATGTTATAATTGAGCCGCAGATATCCAACATATTTGCCAGATGATGTCATAATTAATCGATAAACATGATTTATATTAGATTTTGAAACTTTTTGAGTGACTTAAAAAAAATCAACAAGGACTTTTGCTCATACCACTGGTAAAAAGTAGCCACTCTTGAATATAACCTGCCTGGACACACCCTAGCTATGGGCCTATCTATCGTTGAAAACTCGTCTAACCTATATGTAAAATCATAAGTAGAAGTGGTACCATCCAATTGTACCGTGTTAAAATTTGCTTTTGTCTATATTTGTAAATAGGTATGCAATCAAGGAAGAAAAACAGGAGATATGTAGTATAATTTCTTCAGTTTTTAAAAAAAAAATAAAAAAAAAAAATAAAATAAACGCAATATTCATAACGTAAAGTAGAGAGGAAAAACTTGCAAATCCAGTAGCTTAATGCTATTTCCTGTGAACTGGATGCCGTGAGCTTAGATTTAATTGGTAATGCTTACGTCAAGGTTGCACTAAAAGCATCAAATTACACGTGACGTCCTTCAAACGTTTACCATTCTATGTTTTGTAGAAGACGCGATATTTTTGGGAATTTATTTTTAAAACGAATATTATCTAATTTGTAGCTGTCACATTTAGCATATTTGGAGCTCATGAGAATCCATATTTACATAAATAGAAAGTATACAATGATAACATTATTTTAGTTTAGCGTATTCTTAGCGTATATTAACGAAGGATTGGATTAAATTCAAGAGATCAAGATAACGGAATAATCTCGATGGATAGAATTTTATTATACGTTGGTGGTATTGCAACGATAGGCAAGGAATTTCTAGAATATTCTAATCATAATCCTTACTATATATAAAACTACAGGAACTCATTCACTGATATAAAATAACGGGTACCATGTAGAGACCTGCACGGGCCGAATTTTTCTGCCCAAGCCCAATCCAGCCCGAACGTACCTAGGCCCGGCCCAGCCCGAAATGTTTTGGAGATTTTCGGCCCGAGCTCGGCCCGGCCCGATAAGTTTTTTTTTAAATTCTTGGCCCAAGCTCGGCCCGGGCCCGATAAATTTAAAAAGTTTTTGGCCCGACCCCGGCCCGATAAATTTTTTAAAAATTTAGCTCGACCCCCAATTTTTCTCAAAATTTAGTACTAAATTCGACCTAACCTCAGAAACATTTTCTAAACTCTGGTTCACAACCTGACGCTTGCCTCCCGAATGGTACTATTGCCTCCTAGAACTTTGCCTGTCATCGAGAGAACAAAAACTCCATTCCCTGAAACAAAAATCTAACTTAATTGATTTTTAGCATAAAGTGAAGATGGCAATATTGTTTAGCGACAGGCAAAACATTCCCACCCCTTCTTGTTATATTTTGAGTTCAGTGAGTCAGAGCTCAATTTACCGCATAATGCCTGCATTCCTCTATAGTGAAAATGGAGCCGCTAAGCAACAGAAACTGTAAATAGCTATTGTATTCTTTGCAACATTTTTCACGGACACACTTCTTCAACGTTTGGCTTTATTCCCATTATCGTTTAACGAAAGTCAATAATTATTAAAGAATTGCAATTGATCGGCCCCAGCCTATCCCGACCTGAAGAGAAATCAGTTTCGGCCAGCCCAAGCCCGGCCCGGTCCAAAGAAATAACAGTGTCGGCCCGCCCAAGCTGGGCCCGGCCCGTGCAGGTCTCTAGTACCGTGATATGGAGATACTTTGATTAAATTTCATTTGTAAAAGTCAATATCTCCGTATCTTTCTACATTGGAAAGAAAATAATAATAACAAAAAAACATGGCAAATCGGTCTTGCTGTATCTACATATTCTGTAATTGTGAAGTCAAATTGTTTTGTATCTGCCGAGAAAAGAAAGAAAATGTGTGTGATCAAAGTTATACTTGGTTTGGGTATACTTGGATCATTCTTGATTTTGTCATGGAATATCAAAGAAAACCCATCGTAAAAGCTAGAAAAGGTAAAGAAAATGTCCGTTAGTATATCATAGGTAGGAGATGGAGGTAGTAAATAACAAAGTAAATGACATTGCAAACATGTATAACCTGTTTATAGTGAGAATGTAGCTGCAATACGGTACGTTGGATAATTCGAGAGCTAGGAACATAACAATACTATAATTTGTTTCACGTAACCTGATAGGAAAAAGAAGTCCCCCTTCCCCCCGCCACGCTCAAGTACAGTTGAATGTTGGTGTTCCATCTTCCACCATCAGCCCCCACACACGGAGGTATAGAGTGTATGTAAATATGTCTAAATAATAAATTACAACTTTCATAATAACACTACGAATTTTGAAACAATTACATTTGCCTGTATTGGTGAGTTAAGTAACATGTATTATTATAATGGAAATTTTGTTGAACAGTTGTATTGTTTATTTTCTTTCTTCTTGGCAGTCGGGCTTGAGACATAATGTTGGAATAGCAAGGGATGGCAGGGTTTGTAATTGAATGGGTGTTTACTTATTAATACAATGATCTCATTAAATAAAATCGAAAACCGAAAATAAAATCTTTATGTTTTATGTCCCACGATTATAGCGGCTAGGCTAAAGGAGACGGTGATGATGAGAAATGAATGAAACGGTTTAATGAAGAGAGTGGAAGGAAACGAGAGAACCCGAGAAAACCCACGCACATAGTGTAAAATCGAAAACCAAGTACCTTATGTATGGGTAAATTATTAGAGCGTTAAGATGATAACAATAAAACCTGAAATGCCGAGAGAAAAAACACTTCTCGTTTCCTCTCTTATTAACAGATGTTCTTACATTAAAAGGAACAAGAAGAAAAATATATACACTGATAATAGTGTTCCAATAATAATTTTGTTTGCTGAGCCTCTCTTGCATAAATTACATTTTATTGTCTTAAAAATATTATCGGTCTCCATTAATAGGAATAATCATTTGCAATAATTAAGTTGCAAGAGAGAGACGGTTATAGCGTGCAGAATATAAAATGAAATGAAATCTTTGAGATTTACGTCCCACAGTTATGCCGACTAGGCTAAAGGAGACGGTGATCATGAGAAATGAAAGAAATGGTGGAATGAAGAAAGTGGGAGGAAACGGGAGATCTCCGAGGAAACCCACCCATCAGCTGTTTGTCCACCACAAAGTTCACTTGGTGCGAGCTGGGATCGAACCAGAGACCCCGTGCACCACAGGTAAAAACTCTATTACCGAGCCGCAGAGGCCCCAAGCGTGCAGGATAGTATACTGTAGTAACAAGAGTTGATTACTGTATATATAAAAAAAGAATGACGATGAATATGATTTTGTTCAATTATACAAAAATAACGAACACTTTTGCTAAGGGCTCATGCTCACTTCTCTCGACTGGACTCAAACTCACTTGGACTCGAGCTCACTTTTCTCAACTGGGATCGCGCTCACTTGCGCTCGCACTCACTAAACTTAACTGGTTCTCGCTCACTCGGGCTCGCGCTCATTTCTCTCAATTTGGCTTGAATTCACTCACTCGCGCTCGGGCTCAGTTCCCTCAATCGGGCTCGCGCTCACGTATTTCATTGGGGCTCTGACTCACTCGGGCTCGGGCTCAATTATTGAACCCGAGCCCAGTTGAGCGCGAGTGCTGAGCTAGCGAGCGTCGGACTCGCAAATTTGAATACCTAGAAATGGGCTGATTAATGGTGTACTCTACCCTCCAACTCCCTCCCCTGATACAGTTGTTAAAATTAATCGGAATTTTCTAACTTTTCGTATTTTTGCGACAGCCCAAACTATTATCTGAATCGACTTTTGTTAAAATGGTGTCAGTAAAGTTGCTTCAATCTTCCTTTTCAATTTTTCACACGGAATGCGTTTCTTCTCTTTTAATCTCAGAAGCAAGTGAGTCCACGTGAACGCGAGCTCGCGCTCGTTCGGGCTCACACTTACTTCTCTCAACTGAGCTCGCACTCACTAAGGCTCGCGCTCGCTTCCCTCCCTTAACTGGGCTCGCGCTCGCGATCACTTCCCTCAACTGGACTCACGCTCACTCGCGCTTGCGATCACTTCCCTCAACTGGGATGGCGCTCACCCGGGCTCGCACTCAATTCTCCCGAATTGGCTCGAGCTCAGTCGGGCTCGAGCTCACCAATTCCAAGTGGGCTCGCGCTCACTTCTCACAACTGAGCTCGTTCTTACTCGGGCCCATACTCGCTTCTCTCAACTGTTCTCGCGCTCACTTATTTCATTACGGCTCGGGCTCATTTGGGCTCGCGCTCAATTATTGAGCCCGAGCCCGGTTAAATGCGAGTGTTGAGCCTGTGAGCAGCGGGCTTGCGAGATTGGGCACCTATGTTGCACATATGGTAGAGGCAACCCTGTGTAGCGGTGACCGTGTTATTTAAAGACAAACTTTACATCATTCTAAAGATATTCTACTGTATTTTTATATAGTAAAGCAACTAAAATTACTATTTCGTAGACTTTGATGGTCATTAAAAAGAAAAATCAAATCATTTATATTGTTTATATAATACGTGAAAACGTTAAACCGTAAGCGTCCAAAGCCCAAAGCATATTTCCTTTTTTTTCATGTGACAACCGTATAGTTGTTTCTGTTTCTGGTCTTCTGAGGAATCAATATGAAGGACAGCTTAAGACGTTACACGTGTCTTTACGTCTCTCTGAGCTACAAAGTGGTTTTCCACGTTCCTTTATTTTTGCTTCATTGAATTCTGATCTGTTTCAAGCTTTGAGCTGAACAGAAACACAATATTCTCACAAACCTATGCGAAACATGTAGACATCTAGAAAAAGTGTGTCTGATTAAAAAATGTGTATGAATACATATATATAATGCTGCGTACTATTGTACAGTCAGCGACAAAAGTTCTTTCCGCTCGATAAAATGTATTTTGGGAATAATGGTTGTATGGGTAGTATTTTGGGAATAATGGTGGTGTTAACGTAATTGTCCTTCCATTCTGAAGTTATTTACGAAACTATTTTCATCAAACGGAAAGAACTTTTGTCGCTGACTGTACAATGTTATGTAAAAACGAACTAAGTACCAAAATTAGAAAAGTCAGGTAAATACTATGGCTGCTTTGTTAAAAGCATTAGAGTGAAGTGGACGGAAAATATCAACATCTCTTTGTAAAAAGAGATAATTCCATTTTAGTTGATGGCTACATTATTGTTGGATAATATGAAATCTCCGTGCGCCATGAGCAACCTTATGGAGCAATTGCGTCTATGGACAATGGCAAATATGGACAATGTGTGCAAGTACAGATAAAAATTGAACGTTTCTCGTCAATAACTGTAGGCTATAGAAATATTATATAAAAATATACACTACATTGGGCACAGAAAGTAGAGAGAAAAGTTTAACTCTAGACCTGGTCACGTGTTTCGTGTTATGCTAAAACGAACTAAGCGTCATTTTTCATAATTGTGAAGGAAAACGAGTGTAGTGGCGGCTCCTGAGGAAAGTCACAATAGTAAAACAAAACTTTGTCACTGGAAGCTAATGGGAGAAACTTTAGCTGGTAGCGACAAAAAAATCAACTTTTACTAATGCAACTTCCCTCAAGAATCGCCACTACAACAATTTTTCTACAATTATGACAGGGGTGCCCACAAGGGGGGCTTTGACGCAAACTGCGTCATTGAAATATTTGGGGGGTTAAAATCTATATAAATATGTTTGAAGGGGTGTAAAAATTAATCGAAAAGATTTTGTTCATGGAAGAACACCTACGGATAGACAATTGGGGGGGGGGCGTCATGGACATAAGGGGGGGCACCACTGATTATGAAAATGACACTTATTTCGTTTTAGCATAACACGATTCACATGACCAGGTCTAGAGTTAAACTCTTCTCTCTGCTTTCTGTAGCCCTTATAGTCACCCTTCATTCTTATATAGTGTTCCTGTAGCCGCTGAAGCAAAAGGTCCAATTTTTATCTATATTAGCACAATGTCCACTTTTCAATGTCCATAATGCACTCCACCTACAGATAAATGATGCTTTTCTGTGTTCTTATTTAGGCGATATCTGTTTTTAAACTTTTCCAATGGTTCTATCTCCAATAATCCCACAACTCTTCCCATGGTAGATTTTCATGAACATCTTTAAAATCCATGAATCATATGGTGATTCACGGGTGATCCATGACACAAATTGTCATTTAACTGGTATTTACATAAACTTAATTAAATCGTAATTGCATTTCCACTCCCGGTTTTACTTAGAATACCACGTGCTACCGTTTACATATTGAAAACTTTTTTTTCTTTCTCTGCAAGTCCTATCAGCTGCAAAACTAGTGTTCTGTTCGCAAAACACTTTATCTTCACACCAACTAGATATATTGCATTGAAACTTGTGAAATATATAGGCTAAGACGTGCCTATCTACTAACTACCTTAGCCTGGGGTAACGATAGGGTGATCAAATTTAAAGAGCAAACATTTTCTTCAGGAAAACTCTTGGAAAATCGTGAATTTCTTCTTAATTTATGGATCGCAACACGTGTATAATGTCACCTGCTTCTAAAAAATGAGGAGATATAAAAAAAGAAAAGTGCACATAAATTGGAATAATCAAAAAGTTGTTTCACTTCATGAAAGTTCTTTAAATCAATGAGTTATAGTACGAAGAACTTCTTGTGAATTGATTATATATCACTATGTTATCGATGTTCTTTTTATAATAACCCATTAGTACTTGGAAGTCAAAGTAATATACAGAGTGATTCTCTATCGTGTCCCTATTTTTATTACACTAAAAAAAGATTTGCCATTAATGAAGTTACATAGTTGCTTTCAATTGGCTACTGTACTATGGTCCTTACTATTTATAACGTGAGCAGCAGCATTAATAAAATACCATTGCAGAAGGAGTACAAAATTCGTGATAGACCATTGGAACATATCTCTTGGCGCGACCACACACTCTCCCCTAATCACTGCTTCCGAAGTGTCCAAATCACGTGGTTGCCTAGCATACACTTTGTATTTTAAGTACCCTCCAGAGAAAAAAATAATGTGTTCAAATCTGGACTTTGTGGTGGCCACTTAACATTTCCGGAACGACCAATAACGCAGCTTGGGAAAGCGTTTCCAAACTATTCTCCCAAGCAAAATGGAGTGGTGTGCTATGGTGTATAAAGTACACATTGTCTACATTGCTCCAGGTTGCAACAATTGAATGAACGAAAGTTTCTCGTAGCATGTGCCATGCCTTGCTGCATTCATTTTTTCATGAATAAACTATGGACCAAGAAGAGTATCATCATGTATTTGCACCACAAAGTCACTGAAGGACATAACTGCAATTTTTCAATTATAGTACCAGTACTGTCTGCACTAGAGGCCCCTGTAATGGTAGTTATGATGATTTTCAAACCTACCGAGATGGAACGTAACTTCGTCTGCGTAGATCCATCACGAACGTTGGACTCCGTCTGCAATAGTGTATTACTTATTTTGATGCCAACGTCGAAATATGAAATGACAAGGATCATAGTACATGATGCAGTTGAAAACAACAATGTAACTTCATTAATGAGAGTATACTAAAAATAGGGACATAATTGCAGATCACCCGGTACAGTATCCTTTTTTCAAACGTTGTAAGATACACCTTCAACCAAATATAAAAGTTGTCAATCCTGGAGGAAAATTGTTCTATTTATAGACGCTGAAATTAGAGGGAAAGAAGCTTCTTTAAAATTCATTCATTTTGCAAGAATAGATATAATTTGAAGATATCTCGAAATATCTCGTTAATTTTATTCCAGTCTTTGTCGGGAAATCAGATCCTTATTCAGACGCCTTAGCAAAAATTGATGTTGACAGAACCGAGAACAGAAAAAGAAGAAGAAGAAGATGTTTCCGCTTCAGAAGATTCTGTGCTCTGTTTCATTTCATTGCATCAAGAGCATTCTTTGATTTGATTTTGTGATTTCATTTCACAGACGAATACCCTTCCTTCTCTCTCTCTCTCTCTGTGTTTCCTTCTTCTTCTTTCTTTTATCTCTGCTTCTTTATATTTTGTGTTCGCTCAACAGTCTACAGCCGCTTCTCTTAATTGACTTTATTTGTCGAAATTGTGATAAAAGTTACAAAAGGCAGTTCTCTTCCTTATTGTTACATTATCATCTTTTCTTTTCTGAACTTTTTGATATTCGTTCGTTATTTTTTACCTGGATGGTGTTTCTAAGGTGAATTGATATATTTGCGTTAGGAGACACAATGTATTTTATCTTAACCCATTCGGCTAGTTTAAAAATACATTCCTTAAACGTTAAAAATAACTCGCACTTTCATTTTCCAACGACTATAGAAGTGAATAAAATACCGTAAAAGAAAAAAGAAAGAAAAAGTCAAATTCAAGATTTCAACGGTTTTATCAGTGGCAGATCTAGAAGTCAAAAACTGGGGGGGCGGGGGCAGCAGAACCCAGACGATGATAGGTACGTATATCATGAGTTTACTATGAACTTTCAAAAAATATAAATAATAGCTTAAATTATTCTTGTCACTTAAATAATTCGGGGGCCTAGACCCCCGGTCCAAGGCTAGATCCGCCACTGGGTTTTGTACGTTTTATGGCTCTGTGTACACTTACAGGGTGTTTCAAAACAACACCGATAACGTTTGGGAGTAATTCCTGATACCAAGATAAGACAAAAAGTATAGACCAACCTGGCTGCACAAATGCTTCCCTGCGGAGTTATAGGCTGCCGAAAAATGAAAAAAAAAAAGAACTTTAAAGGTCCATAGTTCGCAAAATATGGGACTTACCGTAGTCGGGTCAAGACTTCACTTAGGAACTAGTATGTGCCCTATCCAAATATCCATATTTCAGAATCCTGTGGTACTTCCGCAACAATTTTAATAGAAACAGTTGGAGAGTACTTCAAAAGATATGACCGTAGACAAACTCCCTCTATAAAAATTGCTTCGTGAGTACCTTAGGATTCTGAAAAATGTGTATTTTTGGATAGGGCACATATTAGTTCCTCCGTGAAGTCTTAACCCGACTACGGAAGGTTTCATAGTTTTGGAGCTACTGATCTTTAAAGTTTAGTTTTTCATGTTTTTGGCAGCCTATAACTCCGAAAGGAAGCATTTGTGCACCCAAGTTGGTCTATACTTTTTGTCTTATCTTGGCGTCAGGAATCACCTCCCAAACGTTGTCGATGTTGTTTTGAAACACCTTGTATAATGTTATTCTCAAATACCTGATTGTCCATTCTTTATCCGTTTGTTCGCATGTATGTTTTATACAGTTGTTTAGAGGTCATATTATTCAATATATTTGCACCTTAAAATGAAAGATGAAATAAAAGATTTTTGACGGGAGTTCAAATTTTCTTCCTGCATCCAAAAATAAGGGTACACTGAGAAAAAAAGAAATAACGTGGCGTACGTAAAAATTTAGGTTACATGCGCAAATCCTGTACTTTTTGGACTTAACGTAGAAGTATATGTATATACCATCCTGCAGTAAACATGTAACTGAAAACGTATGTTTTATACGTAATTTCCGCATATGCGTGCTTACCATACGAAAGAACATAGGTGGTCAGGATCTCACACAAATTGAGGTATATAACATATAGCTGAAAATTGCAGCTAAATCGTCGGAGTAAGCATGTTTCCATCTTTCAACATGTTCTTCCACTTGTGCACGTTTCAATGCGATACTCGTGGAGGAGTTGGATAGCTTCCCTTGTAAGATGATTTTATTCATATTTCATCAACATTCATGGCAGTGCATGGCAGCCAAGTTCTGCGAAGATAATTTTTCGGAGATGAAAACTGGCCTGCACTGCTGTAAGCATGTTATATACGAACAAGAGTTTTAGGTAAAATCACAGATTTCGAGGCTCTGTAAAAACGGGTAGGAACATGACATTTAGAATTTAAGGAGATATAAGAGAGATGTGCTCATATTCAAATCTCACATTCTTAGCTTCAACCATATTTGAGTACTGGACCTCTAAAATATGCAGTTTTCAGGCTCACTGATTCACTGACTCACTTATCAAATTGATTAGGTACTTCCCAATGAGATAGACCTGAAACTCTTCGAAAAGGTACCTTATAGTATCTTGAGTATGGAAAAACTTCGAAATATCAGGAATGTGCTATAGGACATTTTTTATGGGCGAAAAACTGTCCTTAGAAAAGCAGAAACCGTTTCACGCACTCACTCATCACATTATTAGTTCAGGGAGTAAAATTTCTGGTCGCCAGATCGCCATTGGCGACTAGAAATTTAGAGCTGGCGATCAGCGTTCAGTAGCAATGGTTTCTCCCCAAACTCACAGGGCTGCGCAGTTTGTTTCACACGAAAATAATTGCCACTGAGTGAGAGAAAACATGAATGTGAAGTCTTTCTTTGTCAAATCAAAGGCCGGGGGGAAGGGACCTCCCATAACTTCTACGTGAGAGATACTGGCGACCATCATATTTGGATTGGCGAGTGCGTCTGACTTTGAAATTTTGCGCCCTGGATTATGTGCTTCCTTTCAGCAGCTAGGCTATATGAGACGTGGACTTACAGCTTAATGTGGGATCCAAACCACATAAACTCCCACCGAGAATCGAACCCAGATGTGCCATGCCGAAGGCTAACCACTTAGGGAGGAAGGGGGCTCTATCGGGAGGAATTAGGTAGATCAGTGGTTCTCAACCTAATTCCTATCACGACACCCATTTAATCACATCCTCTTGCCAGCGACCCCCCTTATAATTTCTGGTTTGTCATAAGCTTGTGTGGGAGTTTTAATATACCTATTGCGGAGATCTCAAGATATTCATCTATTTCTATAATAGTAGAATCCATTACTTGTGTATAGTGGATATAGTAACCTCCCAAAAAGCGAATGGATTAAAACCAAATTTGGTCAGTTCATTCATATCACAAATATGGAATCCGAACCGTCATTATATTTCAAAATGGAGGCCGTTTGAAAATTTTTAGAATTGAAAGTTTGAGAGACTTCATAACTCCCTTAATTTTGGGTCATGTGATAAAAAAAGTAAAGTGATTTCTAATTCTGATTTAAACACTTGGACAATTGTTAAAAAGTTATTAAGTATTTTAAATGACTTGATCATGTACATCACGAAGATTGAACGGAATATTGCCGCATGCAAGTTTTGTTGCATTTGTATTTTTCTGGTATTTTAATATGCAGTTCTCATTAGTTTCATTTCGTACCTCTTTCAGTTAAATGGATTTTTAAACAGCTCTGCACCTGTTGAAAACGTTTAGTAGACCTATATTTTGCTGTGCTTGACAGTATGTATAAAAATGAAAATATGGCTATCAGAACAAAATTCAAAATGATATTTAAAAATATTTTCCGGTATTAGATTTTAATTATATTAATCTTTTCCGCTTGTCTTCACGACCCCAGGTTGAGAAACCCTGAAGTAGAGGGTTCAGGGGATCTAATTTAAAAAAAAAAAAAAAACACTAATATTCATTCTTCCCGTGCATGCAGTCCCGAATTCGGCCAGCGCCTCGGTGCGGGTACTTGTCTCTAGGGGTGTTCGATAAGGCTGAGGACCTATCGAACTTCGGGAGTGAAAATTTATCGAGTTCTCATCGGTTACTTGAAATCGTTTGAGTATTTGAAATTATCAAAGTTTCGGGTATTATCGAAATTTCGAGTATTATCGAAGTTTCGGGTATTATCGATATTTCGAGTATTATCGAAGTTTCGGGTATTATCACAAGTAGTGATGAACAGTTCAGTTCCTTCACCTCTCCAATGATTTCTTCTTGCAGCCAAACTAGTCAAACAACTCTTTTCATCTGATAAGTTATTGCAAAGTTGTATTTGTCGAAATCATATGTAAAATTAAATTTTTCTGCCTGCCCCGTTATTGGCATAATCGGCAAAGTGACTATTAGTAGACTAATGTTGTCTTGGATTCCATTCGGGTGATGCATATTTTCTCTTCCTCTTTCTCTCTTCTGACAGACTGCTTAAACCTTGTAGAGATCTGTAGGGGGAAAACTTTTCCTTCACTAAATTGCTAAGGAGAGAAGTTTTGAAATGAACACTTTGCATATATGTAATACATATTATATACAACTATGATAACCTCGAATACATTGTTTCTTTCGAACACTCCGATTATCCCGAACTTTTCTAAATATTCAAGCGACTCCACAAATGCGATCATATTGATATATTTCTGTATTTGCTGCTTTCAAACAATTCGAGACTCTCGAACAGTTCGAGTTTCTCGAAGTTGTCTAATGTTTCTCACAATTCGAGAGTCTCGAACATTGCGGGAGTCTCGATCATTTCGGGAGTCTCGAAAGTTTGATAAAATTAAAATTCTTTATCGATGAAACGGTTTTGAAATTTTATCGAATTGTTATCGATTACTCGATTATCGGAACAGCCCTACTTGTCTCGGATACAAACCTAATGAACATTTCTGATCCCACTTTAAACACTGTCTCATACAGCCTCAGTGTTGGAAAGAGAAGTTAAACAACATTCAATAATTTTATCGCCCTGTATGTGAGGTATTGGTTATAGGAAGTGCGTAAGAGAATAATACTTTTGTTGTAACTACAAGAAAATCCTTAGCTAGAAGTACGAAACATAAAGTACGTAAACAACTTGTTTTTTTATCTCAAACAACTATAAGACAGTACTTGAGTAGTTGACCTGCGTCATAACGACGGTAATTGGGAGAAAAGAGGTGAGATATCGTGTGAACTCTTCCTTATGCAAGAAGGAAAATGTGTACTATAATGAAGTCGGAAAAGAACATAACATTTTTTGTTTTTTATTTGAAAACACGTAGATGCAGTATGACGTATACTGTATGTCTACAGGATGGACAAGGATTAAATAGATTTATTTATACGCAAATTAATCAGACAAGTATTAAGTGTACACCACGTGAATGAGTTTGGTTTCTATGGCATCATATTTTCTCATTTAATATTGGAACCGGAAGTACTAGTGGATTCCTATTACTTCTGGCTTTATTAAATACATTAAAATGGAGATAGAACCGAAGATGTTATTGAGACCTTTTCGCTATCTATTATCGTTTTCAGTCCACAGCGATCAATGTTAAAACCGGAAGTTGTTATTTTAGCCACTTCCGGTTTGAAATGGAGGGTTAGGAGAGAAGATGGTACCTATTCTTAGAACGTTAAACCGCTTCTCGCTATTTCTTATGGTTTTTACTCTATGTTGATTTACATTCAAACAGGAAGTTTAGTGGATTTTTATCACTTCCGGTTTCAACACAGAGTTAAAGATGGAGATGAAATTTATTCTTGTTACGCTTTAATCGATTACATGAAATCGTTTCTCGTTATCTATTACCGTTTTCTCTCTAATAAGATAATCAACGAAAAACAGGAAATGGCCGTTTGCTACCACTTCCGGTTTGAATATTACCTCAATTCCTAAATTTTGGCAATGTGTATCCTGGTAAGAACATATCTTTATCTCACGAACGCACGTACGGACACACGAACAGGCAGGATAAATATGAGGAGTTCAGAGCACAAGAGAATCAAGTACAATTAGCAGAATTGTGAAAATGAAAATAAATATTTCCCATTAACTTCCCACAAGTTAGCCTAAGGGAGACGATGATTGAGGCAATTGGTGAAATGGTAATGTAGGAGAAAAGGGGGGGTACCGAGAGAAAACTCACGAACACGATGTTGTCCACACCACACCACAAACTTAACTTGGCTGGGATCGATCAGTTACTTAGGCATATACATCAATATATATATATATATATATATATATATATATATATATATATATATATATATATATATATATATATATATATATATATATATATATATATATAATGTAGTCTCCTTCGAAAACATACCTGGTCACCTTCCCTCTTTTAGAAAAGCACTTTATTCTTATTCCTGAATGGAATCAGGCATGAATGAAACGAATAAGGACTTCCTTCAGACAATATATATTGTAGATCAAGATTGTATTAATAATTTCCAATATTTGCTCAGCTCGAGAATTTGACAGACCAGAACCTACTAACCATAAAGCAATTAAGCCAGTGCTTCCGAACCTTTTTGACTGACGGCTTATTGAACGTTCACGCTAAGCTATAACGATCCACTTAGGTTACGTTGAAACTCAACATTCTAAATGCCATTAGAGACGCTGATTGGATTAGTACAGTCTATCTCAAAATTGAGTTGAATTTATTATTAAAAAAACATTGTATTGCAAAATTAAAACGTATTGTAGGAAGCCTAATTTTATCGTCCTTGAAGGTGGATACCCCCGAGACGCGAATTTCTCGCCTCGTCTAGGAGAGTGGATCCCAATTAAATTGTTAGGTTGGTACGAGACAAGAAACATGACAATTCTCATCTCGTTTTCCGGTCGAGAAATTTTACGAAATCTCGTGGGCAACACTAGTTCACCTAACCACCACATCTCAAACACTGTTCTGGTGTTACATGGTTCATAGTATAAAAACTATTAATTAATAAAGCAATGACGAGCATTTATTAACATTCAGAGGCACACAAATTGGTACACAATTATACTCCACTGAAAGTATGGTTTGAATGTTGTTGTCACACATCCTTCACGGATCTCAGGTGTCGTTGAAGGATTCTGATAACTTCTAGACCAGGGGTTCTCAACCTATGATACGCGTACCATACGCGAGTAACTGTTAATGGTACGTACGACATATAGTAGTATCGATTAATGATATGATTCGGTGGTACGCCGATGGAAAACGTTGAGAAACCCTGTTCTAGACGAAATTAAGGAATAATCAGGGCATGAATGTGTATATAGATTTACAAAACGAGACGGATTCTTCGATAATCGAGGCAAGATTTCACAAAATTTATGAGACGTGATTTCATTTTTTGTCTCGTCTAGCCTCGTGGGTAACACCAATTCATGGTATTACATTTATTATTAAATTCTAAAATGTCGACTAAAAGTACGGAATTCGTGGTATTATTTAGTTAAAAATTTCTTGTTGTTGTGAATTCTGTCGAGGAATTTGAATCTTAAAATATATAAAACGATAATCATGCCTGTTGTTCTGTATGGTTGCGAACCATGGTCGCTTACTATGAGGGAAGAACGAAGACTGAAAATATTTGAGAACAAGATCCTGAAATGAATATTCGGGCCCAAGAGGAATGAGAATGAGGAATGGCGGAACTACATTCGAATGGGGAATGGCGTGTAGTTCATGAGAGGAACTACATAATATATACTGTTTACCAAACATTATTAGGATCATCAATCCTAGGAGGATTAGGTCGGCAGGTCAGGTAACGAGGATGGAAGAAAGTAGGAACGCTTTCAAAGTCTTAACTGTAAGTCCAATAGGAAAACGACCATTAGGAGGACCTAGACGCAGGTGGGAGGACAATATTAAGATGGATCTTGCAGAAAGAATAATACAAAGTAGAAACTGGATCCAGTTGGCTAAGGATAGAAGTTAGTGTAGGGCTTCTGTGGACGTGGCATTGAACCTTCGGGTTTCAGATACCATAGAATTAGTTAGTTAGTTTATTAAATTTTAAAATTTCGCTACAGACTGATTGAGAAAGTCTGAATTAGGCCACAAGCTCTCTTGTGACTCTGTGTATACATGGGTTCGTTTCCCGACGGGAGCTCATGTGGTTTGGATCCTACGTTAATATCTAGGTTCACGTCTCTCATAGTCTCGCTACTGAAAGAGACGATAAACTTAAAATGAAATCAAATTAGGCTTCTCCATCCTCCCTCTATATGCACATAGTACAAGGAACGTCTAAATGACGCACGTCTAGGAATATCTGGATGTCCACGGTATTTCCCAGTTTTTCCCTGTAGAAATCCGCATTTTCCTTTGTGTCCCGGAAACACTATTTATTTGGGACATTTCTGGAGTCTTTGCAGGAAAATCACAATATGAGTTTTTAGACACCCAAATTTGAATAGTCATATACTACTGAAATCAAAAGGAAATTCCATGATAGTTCCATTATCCTTTACGTTTCTTTCTACTACTTATCTGGGTGAATATTTTCATTATCCTTAACCTTTCTGCTACATGTCTGAGTAGATATTTACATTACCCTTACAATTTCTTTCTACTATGTGTCTGAGTGGATATTCCCATTATCCTTAAAATTTCTGCTAGGTATCTGAGTAGATATTTCCATCATCCTTAAATATCTACTACGTGTCTGAGTATATATTTCCATTATCCTGAGAGTTTCAACTACAAGTCTGAGTAGATATTTCCATTACTCTTAAGTATCTATTACGTATCTGGGTGTATATTGCCATTATTCTTAACGTTTCTGTCTACTATGTGCCTGAGTGGATATTTCCATTACCCTTAAAGTTTGTACTGCGTGTTTGAGTAGACATTTCCATTATCCTTATGTATTTACTACGTGTCTGGGTTGATATTTACATTATCCTTAATGTTTCTTTTTCAACTACGTGTCTAAGCTAGGGTCGGCAACTGCCCCAAATTAGGCAGGACATCCCGATTTTTAAGAGAATTTTCAGCGATTTCTATTATGCTTAAGAGAGACCCATTATATGACGGGACACCAAATGATTCTTAAAACTTCCAAAATATGCAATAGACATTTTAAGAAAAAACATTTGTAAATGTCAACCCACGATGTGTACCTATGACTATCGATATGATTTTATCGCTAAAAGGTTTCATGGTGACAGTAGTGTATTCACCGCTAATGAGTTTATTTGTTGATCAGTTCAATGGTCCATAACTTATAGTTCTATGGTTCAACTAACCACCACTAAGCTGATGATACGACTTTTCAGGTTCATGTATTTCTGGTTTAAATTTTCATTACAATTTTCTCCAAGAATATACTTATTTTTTCTACTATCCTTAATAAATTCTTCAATGTACACGTTATGTGAAAGATATAGCCACTGTCATTGAAGTTTCTACTACGTGTTTGAGTAGATATTACCACTATCTTTAAAATTTCTACTACGTGTCTGAGTGATTATTTCCATCTTATTTAATTTTCTATTACGTGCATGAGTAGATATTTTCATTATCCTTAAAGTTTCTACTGCGTGCCTGAGGTTAAATTTCCACTATCCTTAAAGTTTCCATTACTGTTGCAGACGTGGATATTTCTATTATTCTTGAAGTTTCTATTACATGCCTGGGTGGATATTTCCATTATCCCTAAAGTTTCTGCTACCCGTCTCAGTAGATATTTCCATCGTTCTTAAAGTTTCTACTGCGTATCTGGGTAGATATTTTCATTATCCCTAAGTATCTACTACGTGTGTGATTGTATATTTCCACTATCCTTAAAGTTTCTTTCTACTGCATGTCTGAGTGGATATTTTCAATATCAATAAAGTTTATATTGTGTGTCTGAGTGGATATTTCCATTATCCTTAAAGATTTTATGAGTGGACAATCCTATTATTCTTAAAGTTTCCATGAATGGATATTGCCATTATAATTACAGTTTCTACTGTAATTCTGAAGTTCGGGACAAGCCTGGCCACTGTTGGTAGCCCAAAGGAAGTCCCGTAGCCTTGTGCTTTAAGAGTACTACGTAGTATCCTTCCTTTTACTTGGTTCTGCACAGGAGAGCCGAATTCAATTCCCAATTGGAGTTCAAGTGATTGGTATCCAACTTTAAGTTTCAGGCTCACTTCTCATATAGTCTTGGCGATGAAAGGAACGCAAAGCTCCAAACCAATCAACCAACCACTACGCGTGAACTGTCCTCTCATTATAGGTTAAGACAACTCCAGCTTTGTATATATACTTAGAGTTTAATTTTTACATGACCTTTGTAAAACACATTGTATGCAATTAACTAATACTACTATTTATTATTATTTTTTTTACCTCTCTCTTACATATATATCTATATTGGCCTCACGCGTATACACTTTATCTGTATATCTCTTTTATTCTTTGTATATACCTTCTTTCTTAATAGAGCATAGTAATTATTTTATTGATTATTCCACGCATGCATGCGATAAACCTAATGATAAATCAATACTAAAAACCATTATAACCTTCACGTGTTCGTATGTGTAAACATCAAAACAAGCACGCTATAACGCGTTTGTTTCATGTAACGCATGTAATAGTCCTTTACTGAACAAGTGTTCAATTTTCTGCTACTTGGGAATAAAAAGTAATCGATATGTTTACTCATGACCTGATTAAGGCTCTGAGAGGTCCTATGTACTTAAAATATTTTGGTGTTCCCATATATGTACACGTGATTCAAAATATAAACGACGATAAATTATAGACCTAAAATACAAACTAAACACACTTTCTTATAAGGCTGTCTATAATCTTTATTATAAATTGACTAGAAATGTTACAGTTTCGGAAGTATATCACTTCCTTCTTCAGACTACTACTCCAACTGAAATCATAAATTGAAATGAAACTAAAGATTATAGACAGCCTTGTAAGAAAGTGTGTTTAGTTTGTGTTTAAGATGAACACAAGACCTTTCTATCATAAGACTTAAATTACAATTTTATTTATCGAAATTAAATAAGACTCAGTAAGATGAAAGATAATTCTTTTCTATACTTGCACTCTATTTATATTTCCAAAGCTTTTTTTTTTTTTTTTTAAGTTCATAAGCTTTGATCAGATAATCAATCATTACCTCTACCTTATTATTAAAATTTTTAATTCCGTCAGAGAGATTATATTTATCATTTTTACTTCCTTCAGGGAGGTTATATTTATCATTTTTACTTCCGCCAGGGAGGTTATATTTATCATTACTACTTCCGCCAGGGAGGTTATATTTACTATTTTTACTTCCGTCAGGAAGGTTATATTTATCACTTTTACTTCCATCAGGGAGGTTATATTTATCATTTTTACTTCTGCCATGAAGGTTGTTTCTGATGGAGTATTTCTATGTGTTTCCAGTGACGTTCACAGAAAGTACACAAATTTCACAGAGTACATACAAAATTTTCCTTGTTTCTTTTGTTTATATGAGAAAACGTTTTCTTCTTTGATTTCATTACACTTGGCGAAGGTCTCCACTTTCTAGGTGATCTTGTTTTTATTGTATATACATATATAACCTATACTGAAGGGAAAAGGGCTGATTTTTAATCTAGAAAATCCAGAGAGGCGAAATTTAGTAGGATTCTATATTACACTTTTTTTTTTTTTTTTTTTTTACGGGACTATGAACAGGTTTGTTATCGTACCTAGCCAGGACCAATATGTACAAATAAACTTAAATCATGTTTGTGTCCTCCGCTGGCACGTGCAAGATATAGAAAATCATGATTACCGTATTTATCTTGATACTGGTTATTCACGGACACTGTACTATCCTATCCCATTCTTGTGCACGATCTAGATTTTCCTTCTGACCAGAAACAGACATACGGAGAAAGGAATTGAGTATTTAGCAATATCTAGAAAATCTATACGGAGCATCATCATCATCATAGGTATTCTGCCTTTATTGGCAGGTCACTTGCCGTAGCTGTGAAGCTTCCATGCTCCATGGTCCTCCGCTAACCTCTTCGTCTTCGCGTATGATCTTTCTGTTTTAATATCATCCATTAATTGTAGTCTCCTTCGCCCCCTCCCTCTCTTTCCCGCCACCACACCTTCTAGGACGTCCCTCATGATACAATCTCTTCTAGGCAATGTCCCAACCAGTTTCTCTTCCTCTTCCTAATACTATCTAAAAGTGTTCTCTTCTCACCCACTATTTCTAACACCCTCTCATTCGTTTTCCGCTCGAACCAACTAATTCTTTCCATTCTTCTCCACGCCCACATCCCGAAGGCTTCCAGTCGATTTTCGTCACCTTTACGTAATGTCCACGTTTCCGCCCCATACAGTACAACACTCCACATGAAGCATTTTATGAGTCTTTTTCTCAACTCTTTATTCAAGGTCCCACAAAACAGACTTTTCTTCCTCCTATAGGCTTTTTTCGCCACTCCTATCCTTGCTTTTATTTCACGTTCGCACTTCATGTCATTACTAAGAATACTACAAAGGAGCATAGTACAAAGGTAAAAAATACGTTTGCACCAAGGATGTTATGCTATTTTATAACATCCTTCGTATGCACCATCTAAGCTGACCTGGCTCCAATGCAGCACAAAACTAGTTCTATCTTGGTAGGAGCAGGAAAGCCGCCTGTAACTAGAATATATGGATTTTTCTTTTAGATTCGCTCGATTTTACTCTCCACATTTTTTTTTTATTTTGGAGAAAACTATAGAACAAAGTCGTTTTGGAGAAAACGATCCAAAAAGAACTCATCCTCCAAGAATAAACTGCCCTCGTTGATTTTCTCAGAAAATTAGTTTATACATTACCTAGGTAGTGTAGGTTTGTTAATGGAATATTAGTGTTAGTGCTGTTTTCAAGAAACTCGTATTTTTAAAATTTTCACCCTTCAGTAAATTACCGTTAGTTTTGCTGTATTAAGACAATTTGGAAATCATCTGTAGATGATTTCTTCTTTTTTTCTTTTCTTTTCTTCCTTTTTTTAAACGTTTAAAACTTGGTGCAGGTGCATTGAACGGTAGCTTTTAGCCGAGTGAATATGTTCCCATTGGGACTAACTAACGGACCTTCAAAAGTAACTTTTTTGTATGTAGGGTCCACGAAACGTATAAACCCAGGCCCGTATCCAGGTGGGTCTAGGGGGGCCCGACCCCCTAAATTTTTACTGGCCCCCTCTAAAATTTTCACAGTAGGCTCGCAAATGAACTATAATATGGTGATGAACTATATTGTTTTGATCGGCACCCCTAATTTTCACCGGCCCCCCTTCATTTTCGGGCTGACTACGGGCCTGTATAAACCCATTAAAATCTCGAACTAGTTTTTTCCCCCACGATCAACACATTTTCTTCTCTCCTATCAACGTTCGAGAGTAAACATACTAAAATTACAGTCTTCTCAGCGCCCCCTAGTTTTCTTTTTAAAGCAATCATTTGAAGACAATAAAGAAGCAAAAATTTAGCATATGAGTCACACAGTATGTATATACAAAATGCTATAAACAGTGTCGGTTCTTGAGGGAAGTCTTATCGGTGAAAAATTAATACTTTATTACACAGACTAAGGGAAGAAAACTTTATATAGCTTCGGATTACAAGAATTAGGACAAGTACATTAAGAAAACGATCTCCCTTAGCTTGAAGCGATCAAATTTTAAATTTTTACCGACGTATGAAGTGTGAACGAAAAACAAAAGCAAGGATAGTGTGAGGTGCAGGTAGCTATATAGGTAATCTATGCATACCAAAGAAAACACCGCCATAATAAAGATAAATAATATATGGTGGAGTGGCTAGGGATATTCAAATTATAATGTAAATACTGAAAAATGCAAATTAAAAACTTTTGCATACGTAATCCCTGCTTGGAGCGATAATGGTGATCTCCGTCTGAAGCCACCACTGCCACATTTGATAGTCGGTAGAGCAAATAAAAACAAAATATAGTAAAACAAACAAAAATCTCAGGGTTTTCTGACAACAGTTATGGTCTTGCTGCTACTTATAAAGAGTTTCAGATGCAATAAGGTTAAAAAAATAATAATAATAAATTTCAAAACAAACAGGTAGCAAACTGTTAATCACTCTTTATACTCATAACTGTGTCGTTATGTTCTTTGGGCGTACTTCTCCCTGGGCCCCATTCAGGAAGATGGTCAGATATACGGGTGCAAGGAGAAATGTTTCCTTGACTCTCACTCCTGAAAAATAAACATAGGGATTAGCATTCGGGTACTCACCATACAGGAAAACAGACACCCTCGCTATACTTTTTGAAGATGGAGGTTTATTCCGTCTCATAGAACCATAGATGATGGCAGAACACACTCAACACTTTCATATTTACAATGCACTTATTTTCGAATTTTCTTTAAATATGGTGCACCACTCTCACTATTGAAATATATACACAATTTCACACTGTAAAGATATAGGATAAGAATATAGATATTGACACTAGAGGTCTGTCTGACCTTTTAATAAATCTACCAAGCAGATACACAAACAAATTTCACTCCTCATGATAACAAGTTCAGCGTCTCTGACTGTTCCTTTCAGAGAGGAGGATAAAAAAAGAAAAAAAATATACAAAATTTATAAGTAAAAATTCATGATTATCTCAAATCGATGCAGTGTCCTGGTGACTCGATTTTCCTTATTGTCCACTTACTGGTAGTCTATATAAAATAGGGGCTGACACAATGTCCATGACGGAATCACCTAAAAAGGTAGTTTCCCACATTACCATTCCACTGAACATGAATTGTCTTGACGAGCAGACCAACTGGATGGTCACTTTGGTGAACTAACTGACCCAAGGTATGTCAGTATAGTAGCAATACTAAATTGTCTTGCTAGTATCCTTGTTTGAAAGAGTTCAAGGATGGCACTGCCGTAAGCTTGACAGGCCTGTTGTTTTTAACTAGAGATGGGAACAACGATTTTCCATTCCGTAACAGGAATAATGATTAGTGCGACGGCACTGTTGATAAAGCTTGTCCGCAGAATAGCTACTGCTTGGAACTGCTAACAAAGTCATAGCCAACTAGCTATGGTTTCAGAAAATCTTGTCGAAGATTGAATAAAAAAAACGGAAACATGACGTGGATAACACGTTTCTGAAATTCACTGTTCTGCAGCACTGATTATATGCACTATAAATTAATAGTTATAAGCACTGTCCACCATCGTTGCCCGATACATGTCTGTACATGTATGTATTACACAGGACTCCATGGGAAGAAAACGGTCTTCGCACTGTCCCGGGTTGATACCTCTCAATTCTCGAGAAGTTGAAAGCTTCACACACGCTAGTTCGAAGTAAACTCTTCAGCGTCTAAGAAACAACTAGTCTCAACTAAGAGCATGAACGGGTTATTAAACTGCACAAATTCCAGGAAACTAGCCGACTCGCTCTTCTCAGAATTCTATGACAAAAGGTTTGATGCCTCCGGCAAATATCGTGGGTGGTCTTTACATCCAGCCACACCGAAAACTATCTTGTGCCTGCAAAACTAACAGACACCTCTTGGTAGGTGCTGCCATCACTTTTGAGAGCGGCCGGTTCAAAAGCTTCTGCCCAAAACAGAAGTCCATCACAATAGTACTGTAAAGATTGGCTATTTTCACTGAAATCGACACTTTGAATGATTGATACACATGATTAAATATACATAAATAAAGTAAATTATATACAGAATACAATGGTAATAATATACACAGCTGTCATCTCTCTGAGTATTTGTAGGAAGTCTCTTTTCCTTTGGCTTCCCTCAAAACTGTCTGCTACCAACCCCAGTAGCCATTTTTCAAGAGAGAGAGAAGAAACATCTTAGGTTATGATTAATTTTGAAAATTTACACGATCTAAGTGTCTTGAACGATGGGAAACACGTTGACAAATATAGACATGAATTTTAAACGGTCTTTCCAAGAACTAGTGGGGTAATACGTTAATATTAATATTTTACACATAAAATAAATCAAATTAAAATACATGTTTTCAAAAGTGCAGTGCATCATGGGAGAAATACTTAGATCCGCTTGATTACGGATAACGAACTTTGGGTGAAGCCAAGCCAAGAGCTTGAGAGGCGTGAGATTCTTTTAAAAGGTGTGAAAACACCACCTTTAGAAATTCAAAATCTATCATGTTGACGCAAAAAATTTTACGACTTTTGAAACAAAGCCTGGAGAGCGTCTGTAAGCAATGTATCCATCTCGTCATTGCTATACAAGAGGAAGTTAACAGTATACTTCCTATACTGAATGAGTCATCCATCCTTGGTCATTCAGGGATTTCTTCACTTGTTAGTTGTCATAGACCTCACATGCAGTTTCAGTGCAGACTAACGTCGCCAAAAAAAATCTCTGTCCAAGTATCTCTGTAGCCCCAAAGTTCAAACTTCTATACAAGAATCCAATGCATATTGAGATGATTTCTCCTTTAATTAATTATATGTAGATTAGTATCTTGACTATATAACTCCATTAACGCATGTAATATATACAATATACAGTCCCATTAATGAGATGCACGCAAATAATAAATGATTCATAGCCTATAAAGGAATAAAGTACATACATGAAATACAAGTTACATCAAAATTGTATTAATACTCTCGTATTACGCTCGGTGTTTACCCAATAATATTCATAATAATAATATAATCATTAACATGAACGCTAATTTTATAAGAAATAAATTTGACCACAAATTACCATATATTTAAATATTGATATGCAAATGTGCACTCATCTGCATTTTGATATGCAGATGAAGGAGAAGGCACTCGGCCGTCTACTTATCCCCCCTTTGATTCTAGGTGCTGTATTTACTAATACAGGACGTAGATCAACAGGTTGCACAATTCCTGTTCTGAAAACAAAAGAAGATAATACATGAATAAAAAAAACAATGAAACATCATTACAAGCGAGATAATCAAAATAACTAAATTCAGAGAATTCAGGTAGCCCTACTTAACTTAACCTGAATACAAAATCCCAATATAAACACAATACAAAAATACACTAGAAATAAACACTGTATCACTACACTATGTACACTAACGTGTCATAATCAGGTGTTTGATGCTTCAGGTGTGATGTCTGGTTGCGTCTCCGTTGTACCATTACCACAATTGTTTGCTTCTTCTCTAGCGACATACTTGTTTAGCAAGAAAGCGTTTCTGGTCATCTTGACCTCATCCGTTGCAGGATCCGCTAGCGTGTACATGTGTTTGCCCGTGGTTGCAACGATTTTCCACGGACCCGAAAATATGGAAGGAGTTTCTTTGAAACACCTGCTGGAGCATCCGACTTCGGGAAAACTCACCCACATTGCACACTACTGTACGGTGTGACTTGTCAAAATTTCTTTTCCGTGCAACAGCATTTTTCTTGTGATTTCTCCTAGCAATATCAATATAGTACTGCACGTCATGGCGCTGATCCACTTCTGGGATTTCAAAGAGCCTTGCTATGTCTCTAGACATAGACTGGCCAAAATGGCATTCATAGGCTGACACGCTAGTGGTCAGGTGTTTCGCCGAATTCAAACACTTCTCTATTTTCTCCAAGTATTTGGGCCACAATCTTTGGTTGTCATGACACAAATACGCAGTAAACGTACGGTTGCCTTAACCGCGACCTCCGCCATTTCTCCCTGAGGATAATATGGTGTGGAGGTTATGTGCCTGATACCAAGCTCTGCTAATTCATTTCTACAGCGCTCAGACTGGAAAGGTGACCCTCTGTCTGTCAAGACGAGTTCCACACTAGGATTGACTTTCAAATATTCTTTCAACTTTCTTACTGTAGTTGTAGTGTTGGCTTTTCTACATGCATATAATCCCACAAGTTTCGAGAATGCATCATAGAAAACGAGAATATAATGGACTCCCCCAATTCCTTTCGTTATTGGCCCAAGCCAATCTGTGCATACCAGGTAGCCTGGCTTCGTTACGACGACAGGATTCGGTGGTCCCGGACGATAACAGTGGGGTGGGTTGCTCTTTTGACACAATTCGCAGGAAGCACAGTATTTCCTCACGCTTGCTCTCATTTTCGGCCATACGAAAAATTCAGTCAGAAGTGGGAGTAACTTACAAGGCGACATGTGCCCTCGATCTGAATGGTAATAATCGAGCAGGGGAGTTACTAACACTTCTGGGTTGCAGATGCGAACTCCTTCCCGGTCACGTTTACATAAACGCCCGTTCAAAACTTCAAAACGGTGACAAGCACCATTTACTCGTGGTGAGTTCGTCTTCTCTTCAACTTCTCTCTTGATCTTTCCATAGACTGGATCAGAAGACTGCATCTCTGGTAGTATGGCTATCATCTTCCTCAACTCACATGGAATCTCAGTAAGGATGGTCATCAGTGACTCCTGGAGGATAGGCTTCCGTGCAACACTGAGGTCTTCTTCTGTGTGAGGAGGGTACCTTGAGTGATAGTCACTCAAATTTTCATTCGGCTTCACAAACTCAAATTCGAAATTAAAATTGGACAGCAACATTGCCCACCCGGTGATGCGCTGCTTTGTAAGTCTACAATACAGAATAAATTTTAGAGCAAGGTGGTCGCTGCGAATCTTAAATTTCGTTCCTACTAGATACTGTTTAAATTTAACAACCCCATCTATGAGTCCAAAAAATTCTTTTTCAGTCACCGAATAATTCTTCTGTGCTGCATTGAACACACGTGATGTGAAAGTGATGATCCTAATGTCATCATTATCATCACGGTGGTACAATAAAGCGGAGCACGCAAAATCACACGCATCGGATTCTAAGATAAGCTGCTTATCAGGCAGGACGGTCTCGAGGACGACTTCTTTTTGGAAGATCTCCTTGATCTTCTTCATCGCTGCCTGATGTTCAGGTTCCCATTTGAACCTCACATTCTTCTTCAGCAGACTGAACAACGGATAGAGAAATTCCGAGTACATTCTGCTGAAGCACCGGTAATACTGGCAGTAACCAATAAATGAACGCAGTTCTTTTACGTTTCTAGGTGTTCTGAATTCTAACACCGAATTCACTTTCTCCGGATCTTTTCCAATTCCGTGTTGAGAAAACTCGAAACCAAGTATGTTTAATTTCTTTCTAGCAAAGTTACATTTCTTTAGCCTGAGAGTTAGGCCACCTGCAGTGAGTAAACCCAACACTCTGTCGAGGTGTACAAGATGTTCACTGAAGCTCCTGTCGGCTACGATCAGATCATCGACATACGCGCCGCAGTACTCTCGCGCTTCAGTTCCAATGAGCATATCAAGTGCACGAACACATGAAGCAAGGCTTTGTTTTGTTCCGAATGGTAATTTCTGAAACACGTAGGAAATACCTTCGTGTAAAAATCCGAGATACTTTTGATCACTCTCTTTCACTTTAATCTGAAGGAACATTTCGGTTGCATCTACGCAACTGAACCACGAGTTGTCACAGATGTCTTGGAGAACAGACAAGGGGGCATGGGTCGGTCAGATAAATCACCAGAAATCTTCGCCAAAGCTCGACCGTCGATACATACACGTATACGCCCATCACTCTTTGCAGTCACAACCAACGGATTGATATATGCAGTAGGTTGTTTACGTATCACTCCCCATGCTAGCCATCTCGAAATTTCATTGGATACTAAATTGCGATAACGCTTCGGGTAAGGATACAGTTTGGTCTTTATTGGACGTTCGTCCGTTACTCCAATCTCATGCTCGTAGTTAGCTATGCAACCTGGCTTGACATCAAACAAAGCTTGATGCTTGAACAGCACAGCTTTTAAACTTTCTCTTTGTGAGGCTGAGAGATCTGAGTAGTTCGAAACAAACTCTTCAATGTCTGAATGGGAGGCGCGAGTCTTCACTTTCATCCACTCTTCTGGTGGGAATACGTGATTCGCCAATTCTTGGGCACTTGGGAAACGTCCATCATCCAAGTTTGGTGCACGAGTTGCCTTCTCTCTTGAGGTCTTACACTCACCTTGTGCATTAACCCTTATGGCCTTCCGTCTTTCGTCTGACGGGAAAAAATCAAAATCTACATTTTCAATTTCATCCATTAAACTAAATGGTTTGCTTCACTCACCATTCCACTATAAACATCGAACTACTAGATCCTCAGTCTCGCAATCTACAGATCTAAATGCTACTTCTACATCATGTGGATGTTTTAGATGCAGAAGGCCGGTGTCATAGTCTAACACGGCACGAGATTCGGTAAAGAAGTTGGAACCTAAGATCAAAGACCTATTTAAACCTGATATAATAATACCTAACGTATGATATTCCTTCCCTTATATCTCAATGACTAACAGAGTCTGACCCACTAATGTCGCTGCTTTATTTCCAAAAGCCGAAGTTACTCTTATGTTTTTCGCACTCAAAAATGCTGGTGGGGGATGGCTATTTGAGACAGTGTCCCAAAATTCCTTAGAAATAGCGGAGCATGTCGCTCCTTTGTCCAAAAGACAATTTACATCCTTTCCAAATAAACAAACATTAATTTCTGGGAGTGAAATAACATTATTCGCTGGTAACGGTTCGTTACTCGTGTCAAATAGGTTCTTAAATATACCATTAGCTTCCTCGTATATTTCCCTGTCTAAGTCAATGGGTTCTCCATTCCTACTTAACAAAACTAATTTCTTTTCAAAATTGCCTTCATCAAAATGCTTCGTGTTCTTTATTTTTAAACAAAAATCACAATTTTCTTCTTCTTTTTCTTCTGAAGTACAAAACTCTTTCAGTGCAGTCTCACAAGAATTCTCAATGTTTATATTTTCAAACAGGTTACTGACTTACGCACATACTTGGGGTATAATTTTGTCAACTCGGTTGAACAAGTTCTCTCCGTGTCCAGCCTACCGTCGCCACAAGCATATGCGGACAATTCTCATTCCCTGCAAGAGGGAGATGAGGGGTGGTTACTCCTGTTTCCATGATTTGTTTGGTTCGGTGGAGGGGGCGCACGATCATACCGTTCTAACAGCTGGATCTCTTCTTCCTCCCCTCTAAAGGAGTTTCGTCGCTGCGGTTCCGTATTACGCATACTTCCCCTCCTACCGCGGGCTCCACGAGTGTTTTGGTGGGTGTGTGAGTTCCCACCACGTGACCAACCAGACGACCCACTTCCGTTACTCTGGTTACGGGGTGGCGATCGCTGGTGGTTATTGTTTTGTCTGTTGCCTCGTCTATGGTAAGGACGCTGATTTTCTCGTGTTCGCTTCGCTTGTGGACGAGACAGCTGCTTACCGCTATAGCCTGGGGGGTATTTCCATCGTTCTCCATGCAAACTTGTAGCATGTTGACCCCCTTCCTTGGGTTTTGTTGAAAGAACTGCTCTTGATTGTCATCGAGGTCTGCAGTTCCTGCACCAAGTTTAACAACTCTGCAATAGTTTTCGGGCGAGACGAGACAATAGCCCGAAATAACCAATTGGGAAAGTGCCTGGGAAGAACTTTCAAGAGGGTTGAATCCGTCATTCTCGGTTCAAGTATGCTGTTTTTGTGCAGCAAGTCCAGCAGATATTCTGCTGGGGACTTGTGCACCCGACAGTCATAATGAGAAGTGAGTATGGTTGCCCGCAAATTCGCCAGACGTTCCTCGCTCAAATAACAATTTCTAAATTCTGTTACAAATTCTTCATATGAGTGTATCTTCCCCCTATTCACCTGGTACCATTGGTACGACGTGTTTCGGAGCGCCCTGGGTAAGAAACTTAGCCTCAGGTTCTGTGGTACCCCTGTGACCTCAAAGTAACGGTCAAGATCCTGGATAAAATTGTACGTTTCCGTCTCGGATTCCGTACCAATGTACACAGGTAGAGTTACGTCGCGGTGTATGAGACCGAGAGCAGTGGCCAGATTTTGTCTCGTCTCATGGGCACATGAGCGAGACGTGGATGGGACAGGGTCTGTCTCGTGGGGTTGTTCCAGGTTCCCGGGTTGAGAACCGGGCAAGTCGCGCCTTGAGGAGTTGTTCTGGGATGGTGGTCTTTCCTGAGTGGAAGAGACGGAGATATTTGCGAGACGCCCCTCGATCACCTCACTCGTCTCTTTCTGCACGGAGTTCTTCCACTCCTCCATCTTTTTCTCAAGCTGAGTGCAGACATCTTGCACGGTGTCGTGCATCTGCCTGATGCTCCCGTTGCACTCAGAACGGATCTCCTCGAGCTGCGTCTCTTGCTCGATCTCCCCCCTGAGCCTGGCAAGTTGGGAAGCGAAACTCACCTCCACTCTCCTGACCTGATTATTAAAGTTCTGCGTGGTCTGTTCGACACGAGACGAGACACGCTGTAAACCCTCACTCAGTTCAGTGTAGTTTTCCTCAATTTTGCTGGCCGTCTCAGCAACACGAGAGTTGAGCTCTTCTCGAGCACCTTCGATCTCCCCCTTAACTCCACGGTGGTGACCTCCAACCGTTCCGTTATTTCGCGCTCGCTGTGCTCAAGTCTCGAACTCACGGTCTCCAATTGGAGTTCGAGACGGGCATTGCTTGACTCGATCGCCTGTTCGAGTCATTGGTGCATGTCTCTTGACTATCTACGCACCTGCTCCAGGCCCTGTTCAATACCCTGCTCTAGCCTCTGGCAACTATTCTCTAAATTGCAATTACTTTCTTCGATCTTCTTTTCTAATTTCTCTAAACTTCGCGAGCTTTCTCCCAATTTAGCTTCTAATTTATTTTCTAAATTTTGCGAACTTTCCTCTATTTTTTTCCCCAATTTACTCTCAAGGCTACGCTGGCCTTGTAAAATTTCACTTAGTATGGCCGCAAGATTGACACTACTAATATTTCCAATTTCATTATTTATGACTGGACTATCCACCGTACTCGGATTGACAGTCGGTTCAGTTCTTTCTTCCCTAACAGGCACTTCCGGTTCCCTACCGGTGGATGGTGGAACCGTTTCTATCACACTTCCGGTGCGCTCGTCAGCGCTTTGCGCTAAATCTACACTATCACTTGTATTCTCCATTTTTTCAATCTGACGAGCCTGTGCTCTCGTAACTACCATATGTGAGTACAACAAAACAAATATATACTTCCCCCCTAAACTCTAAGAGCCTGAATTCTCTAACACAACATAAAATCAAAACTCATAGGCACAAACATACATAGACATTTTAAAACACACCGCAGTTCTTGGAAATTTTGGGGTTATCAAAAACATAAACCGAAATTTTAAACCAAAATGTACTCTGACCATAAGTATTTTGTAAGAGAAAAATACTTAATCGCCCTTTACGCTGCTGGCACCAAGTTTTTGTCTTGGCGCAAAAGCGTGACATATCGAGCCCTGCAACTGGGTAGCCAAGTTTTTGTGAGGTGCAGGTAGCTATATAGGTAATCTATGCATACCAAAGAAAACACCGCCATAATAAAGATAAATAATATATGGTGGAGTGGCTAGGGATATTCAAATTATAATGTAAATACTGAAAAATGCAAATTAAAAACTTTTGCATACGTAATCCCTGCTTGGAGCGATAATGGTGATCTTCGTCTGAAGCCACTACTGCCACATTTGATAGTCGGTAGAGCAAATAAAAACAAAATATAGTAAAACAAACAAAAATCTCAGGGTTTTCTGACAACAGTTATGGTCTTGCTGCTACTTATAAAGAGTTTCAGATGCAATAAGGTTAAAAAAATAATAATAATAAATTTCAAAACAAACAGGTAGCAAACTGTTAATCACTCTTTATACTCATAACTGTGTCGTTATGTTCTTTGGGCGTACTTCTCCCTGGGCCCCATTCAGGAAGATGGTCAGATATACGGGTGCAAGGAGAAATGTTTCCTTGACTCTCACTCCTGAAAAATAAACATAGGGATTAGCATTCGGGTACTCACCATACAGGAAAACAGACACCCTCGCTATACTTTTTGAAGATGGAGGTTTATTCCGTCTCATAGAACCATAGATGATGGCAGAACACACTCAACACTTTCATATTTACAATGCACTTATTTTCGAATTTTCTTTAAATATGGTGCACCACTCTCACTATTGAAATATATACACAATTTCACACTGTAAAGATATAGGATAAGAATATAGATATTGACACTAGAGGTCTGTCTGACCTTTTAATAAATCTACCAAGCAGATACACAAACAAATTTCACTCCTCATGATAACAAGTTCAGCGTCTCTGACTGTTCCTTTCAGAGAGGAGGATAAAAAAAGAAAAAAAATATACAAAATTTATAAGTAAAAATTCATGATTATCTCAAATCGATGCAGTGTCCTGGTGACTCGATTTTCCTTATTGTCCACTTACTGGTAGTCTATATAAAATAGGGGCTGACACAATGTCCATGACGGAATCACCTAAAAAGGTAGTTTCCCACATTACCATTCCACTGAACATGAATTGTCTTGACGAGCAGACCAACTGGATGGTCACTTTGGTGAACTAACTGACCCAAGGTATGTCAGTATAGTAGCAATACTAAATTGTCTTGCTAGTATCCTTGTTTGAAAGAGTTCAAGGATGGCACTGCCGTAAGCTTGACAGGCCTGTTGTTTTTAACTAGAGATGGGAACAACGATTTTCCATTCCGTAACAGGAATAATGATTAGTGCGACGGCACTGTTGATAAAGCTTGTCCGCAGAATAGCTACTGCTTGGAACTGCTAACAAAGTCATAGCCAACTAGCTATGGTTTCAGAAAATCTTGTCGAAGATTGAATAAAAAAAACGGAAACATGACGTGGATAACACGTTTCTGAAATTCACTGTTCTGCAGCACTGATTATATGCACTATAAATTAATAGTTATAAGCACTGTCCACCATCGTTGCCCGATACATGTCTGTACATGTATGTATTACACAGGACTCCATGGGAAGAAAACGGTCTTCGCACTGTCCCGGGTTGATACCTCTCAATTCTCGAGAAGTTGAAAGCTTCACACACGCTAGTTCGAAGTAAACTCTTCAGCGTCTAAGAAACAACTAGTCTCAACTAAGAGCATGAACGGGTTATTAAACTGCACAAATTCCAGGAAACTAGCCGACTCGCTCTTCTCAGAATTCTATGACAAAAGGTTTGATGCCTCCGGCAAATATCGTGGGTGGTCTTTACATCCAGCCACACCGAAAACTATCTTGTGCCTGCAAAACTAACAGACACCTCTTGGTAGGTGCTGCCATCACTTTTGAGAGCGGCCAGTTCAAAAGCTTCTGCCCAAAACAGAAGTCCATCACAATAGTACTGTAAAGATTGGCTATTTTCACTGAAATCGACACTTTGAATGATTGATACACATGATTAAATATACATAAATAAAGTAAATTATATACAGAATACAATGGTAATAATATACACAGCTGTCATCTCTCTGAGTATTTGTAGGAAGTCTCTTTTCCTTTGGCTTCCCTCAAAACTGTCTGCTACCAACCCCAGTAGCCATTTTTCAAGAGAGAGAGAAGAAACATCTTAGGTTATGATTAATTTTGAAAATTTACACGATCTAAGTGTCTTGAACGATGGGAAACACGTTGACAAATATAGACATGAATTTTAAACGGTCTTTCCAAGAACTAGTGGGGTAATACGTTAATATTAATATTTTACACATAAAATAAATCAAATTAAAATACATGTTTTCAAAAGTGCAGTGCATCATGGGAGAAATACTTAGATCCGCTTGATTACGGATAACGAACTTTGGGTGAAGCCAAGCCAAGAGCTTGAGAGGCGTGAGATTCTTTTAAAAGGTGTGAAAACACCACCTTTAGAAATTCAAAATCTATCATGTTGACGCAAAAAATTTTACGACTTTTGAAACAAAGCCTGGAGAGCGTCTGTAAGCAATGTATCCATCTCGTCATTGCTATACAAGAGGAAGTTAACAGTATACTTCCTATACTGAATGAGTCATCCATCCTTGGTCATTCAGGGATTTCTTCACTTGTTAGTTGTCATAGACCTCACATGCAGTTTCAGTGCAGACTAACGTCGCCAAAAAAAAATCTCTGTCCAAGTATCTCTGTAGCCCCAAAGTTCAAACTTCTATACAAGAATCCAATGCATATTGAGATGATTTCTCCTTTAATTAATTATATGTAGATTAGTATGTTGACTATATAACTCCATTAACGCATGTAATATATACAATATACAGTCCCATTAATGAGATGCACGCAAATAATAAATGATTCATAGCCTATAAAGGAATAAAGTACATACATGAAATACAAGATACATCAAAATTGTATTAATACTCTCGTATTACGCTCGGTGTTTACCCAATAATATTCATAATAATAATATAATCATTAACATGAACGCTAATTTTATAAGAAATAAATTTGACCACAAATTACCATATATTTAAATATTGATATGCAAATGTGCACTCATCTGCATTTTGATATGCAGATGAAGGAGAAGGCACTCGGCCGTCTACAATAGGAATGGCAAGAGAAGCCCTTAGGAGGAAGAAAATATTATTTCTACCTCCTAAGCATTTAAAAGATTTTGGTGGTCCCATATATGTATGCGTAATTCAAAAATATAAACAATATTAAATCATGGCGGGTGAGAAAAGAATAATTTTAGGTATTATTAAGAAGAGGAAAAGAAACTGGTTGGGACACTGGCTAAGAAGGAACTGTAGAGGAAGTTCGGGTATTATGGAATAGTCGGATAATATGGAATACCTCATTATCTCGCTTGTGATGTGTTGCTTCGAACCGGAGAGGAAAGAAACTGTTACCTCACGTCCCCATGACGCTCTACAGTCAGTCTCCTTGTGATTGTGCCATTCGTTGTGTTGGTAGACGTGAAAATCTGATTTCTTATTCATGAAAACTTTTAAAGCTAAATGTTTTACAATTTGTATTTCCCTATTGGAATGTAATAGAACAACCATTCTATGACGTTGGATATACAGAGTGGTAGTTTGATAAGCGCCATTAACCTATACACCTTCGAATGCGTTTAACAGCTCTTTGGTAGTTTGCTAAGTGCATTAATGTTACAGCAAATTTATTGATGATACAAGGGGTGAGCTTGGGTCCAGCGTTCATCATGTTTAATGTGAACACACAATGACTTGACGGTCCTGAAGCAGACTATTATATTTGTGACTTTTGCAAGTAATCACATTCAGTTATGGCTTGGCATTCAGAATTTTCATATATTGTCACTGTATTCATTGTATGTTCCACAGAAAACTCATTTCTTTTCTATATAGCATTTGCATTCCATATTACCGACTATTTCATATTACCCTCCAAAGTGGTTTCTTTACAAATTACAAATTTTGCCCACCCCTATAATGAAACTTTTTTATATAAAGATACCCATAAATAAAGCCAAATATGAAAGGCGTATACTTATTTTCCTTTTTGTTTCAATGTGCAATTATTAACTGAGTTACAAGCGGAACAAAAATGGTATTCCATAATACCCGAACTGCCTCTATCATGAGGGACGTGCGAGAGGGTATGGTGGCAGGAAAGAGAGGGAGAAGGAGAAGGAGACTACAATTGATGGACAGTATCAAAAGAGATAAATCGTACCTGAAGACGAAGAGGTTAGCTGAAGACCGTGGAGTATGGAAGGCTCTCAGTTGCAATAAGTGACCTGCCAATAATGACAGAATTCCTATGATGATAATGGTGACATCCCTCAAGAGTCATCACTGTCATTAAATGAACTAATAATTGCTTCCACGTTTATTGACCAGAAACCTCGAAACGCAGTTGTTGACGTCATACACTAAGAAAAGGAGAAACTGATTTTTATAGTCTAAAAAATTATCAGAGGAGAAATTTAATTCTTTCTCATACTTACATAAGATTTTTTGTACGAGGCTACAGGTGCAGGTTTGTTGCTTAGCCAGAACACTCTGTACAGCGATAAATATAAATCAAGTGTGTCCTTTGTCGGCACGTGGAGGTTAAAAAAAATCATGGTTATGTTTTATTATTATTATTATTATTATTATTATTATTATTATTATTATTATTATTATTATTATTATTATTAATGTTTTGATAAACATTATCTGGTTGTGTACCACTCACTCGTCAGTCCTATCCTTGTGTACGATCAAGATTTTCCTTCTGGCTGGAACTAATAAAAATTAGGGGGCAGTAGTTCATGAAATGTCAGCTTTTTTCTGATATCGTAGACACAATGCCCTACAAATACACATAATATTACACTTCGTTCTCAAAAATAAATAAATAAATAAATAAATAAATAAATAAATAAATAAATAAATAAATAAATAAATAAATAAATAAAATAAATAAAAATAAAAATAAATAAATAAATAAAAAATTAAAAATGTTAATTTTGAAGTGCATTTTGTTATGCATATTTTGCAAATTTGTAGCTTTCAAGTAATCTTAGGTCAACTTTTTTGTCATTTTTCCTACGTTTCAGTGACTTTTAAAAGTAACTTTTAGGACATGTTGGTATTTTCTACTACTACTACTATCACTACTACTACTACTACTACTACTACTATTGTTATTATTATTATTATTATTATTATTATTATTATTATTATTATTATTACTATTATTATTATTATTATTATTATTATTATTATTATTATTATTATTATTATTATTATTATTATTATTATTATTATCCATTCTTTTGAGTTTGGCAATATGCTCGATTTCACACATCCTTTTATGGCATACTTCATTAACAACCTTATACAATGGAGTAAGCGATTTGTTGGGAAAATCAAGAGGAATGATTTGTTGTAGGGAATGAATTACTTACGGGTGACTTTCTGAAAAACGACGCTGGTGATTTTCTTCTTATTTCATATATAAATATTTCATTATTAACCCTACAATATGAGAGAAATGTGGCCCTGCGTATCGTAGTCACTAACGCTCTCGCCTCTGGTGCGAGCGATCTCAGGTTCGATTCCCGGTGAGGGCACTCATTCGAAAAAGAGTAAAAAAAATTCAGGTCAGCCATCCTGAATGAGGTTTTCGTTATTTAGATCAGACAAATTTCGGGATGGTTATCTTACATAATTGGTTTAGGCTCCATTCCTTTCTTCTTCACCAACACTTCGGGCGGTGTGGACACCGAGGGACATTATTCATCATACATGACGTGGTAACATGGCTATAGATGCCGAAAGCCCAGAAACCTAATTCCTATTGCTAATCCTAATATGAAAGAAATCATTTCCCATAAACAATTCACAAGAGGTAGTTTTGTTTTCGGGATTTTCTTCGGATAAAGTTTTCCGAAAGCGCTTTTACATTTCCATTCCTATTCTATAATTCAATGTTTCAGTAATAATTGCAACGTAACATGATTTGTTTAAGAAATTGGAGCGAGAATGATTAGTGTGATGGCCCGTATCTATTAGACCTATTTTATTTTACGATCGAGTCCAAAGCCTGTTTCACCGCTAATGCATATATGGATCGTTACATGTGTAAAGTTATAGAACTCTCACAATCAATATTTTGTTTTTCATGATTACCAGACTATTCACTCTTATTGTTACTTAGAATAACAGAAAAATATAGCCTATTCTTTGAGACTCAACGGAGGTCAGAATTCTATATGTTGTTTTCCTGATGGAGCCTCATGAATTACACAACAGTTTCATTGAGAATTACGTGGAATTTGGGTGAAATATTGATTATTTAATGACTTGATTCATCGTTCAATATCAGATGCGATCACGCAAAGTGATTTGGATCTTTTCAGTTTGTATTTGAATACATTGATTCGTTTCTTTCGTATACACGTTAAATTTAATGATTTACATAGTATGCCTTATTATTATTATTATTATTATTATTATTATTATTATTATTATTATTATTATTATTATTATTATTATTATTATTATTATTATTATTATTATTCGAATTTTATTGCTATAAATTAAGTTTTTTTTTTTTTTAAATAATTTAACATCCAACGGTTATGCCCTTTAGGCTAAAGAAGACAGTAAAGAGCTTGAATAAGGTTTTCAACATTGGTTATTTACTGAACATTCAATGGTTGATAGCATTGTGTTTTACAATTTCATTACAAGAGAGATAGACCAAGTTTTGACAATCTGTCACACATGTAGATCACTTAAGTTATCTTAATTTTAATTTTTGAGGTAAAAGATAAAAGTAAACCTACAATGCAAGTGAAGTAAGTACATGAATTGCATGGACAGTATTAAACTGTTCTGGTCACTCCCTCAATTCGAGGTTCCAAATTGGTTGGCAATGAAGAATCATTCATCTAGATATAAGAACAGTTATTTTCGAACTCAGTGTTTAATCATGTCACTGTTTGCTGAAGGATTTAAGTATCTTAGACAGTGTTTTTCAAAACTAAGTGATGGTAAATTAAAAGAAGGAGTTTTCACAGGACCTGATATGATAACGGCGAACTAGTGAAATCATAATTTGCTTAAATTTACGCTGCGCATTGGCAACACTGTTTGAGTGCATCATCATGTGTATTTGGGTACTATCACATACAATTACTGGAAACAAGAAAAAGAAAGGTTCTAAAGTAGTCTAGATCTACATGAAGCTTCAAAGTTAAGGTTGACATATTGAGCAATTGTAATGAATTCTTCGGGTGAGTTGGGTATTTGAACTTTAATGTAGATATTTCTTTAGCACAGAGTCGATATTATCCGAGATCTACTATAAAGTGGATTGAATTTACTACTTGGGTTAACTCTTCCTTGGAAATCGGACCTGGGACCACTTACCCTCAAAGGAATACTTATCGAGTAACTCTCTACATTTTCTTTTATGGTAAATATTGGATTGACCCATAAGTTTTGACGTCTTTGCTGGATAGTCTTGTTGACTCGTTGCATTTATTGAATGTAAAGTTTCACATTTACTGTTTGGTTCCCGTCAAGCAATTCGTAGTGGATCATTCCTTCCGAGTTCCACAATACGCGCCACATCGTTTTGCGCGGGTCAAGATTTTGTTTTGCTCGCGATGTCGCCTGTTTTTTCGGGGTTAAACTTTACATGGCGCTGCTTCATATTGACATACAGGCAACATTTTTCGTCCCCGGCAACAATTCGGTACAAGAATAGCTGCTTGTATCCGTGAGTTGACCGACAACGGGCAAGCAAACTGGCGTAGATCGTGGCTCGTTCATTGTTGTTGTTGTTCCAAGTATGTGGAACCCATGCGCGCAACTTTTATACCTCTCCCATCAAGTGAAGGTGACACTCTATCCATTATTTCTGCCAATTCCCTCGTCGTTTGGCATGGATCGTCCTGAATAAGCTTAATCAGTGATACCAACCTGTGGGAAAAGTCCCATATCGTGGGAGTTTTTGACCTTATTTTCTCGGAAAGGGACAACAAGCAGCATATATAGGATTTTTAGAGAAGATCGAAATTTACGGCTTATTCATTCAGATATTGTAAAAAGTGACTAACACAAAGAAATTTAATTTTTAATATTATAGCATAGTTTTAACTAGTATAACGTGAGAAATTTACACGCAAAATGGGATTTTTTTTGCTTCTCGAAATGGAATTTCATATTGTTTCAGGTTGGCATCACTGAGCTGAATCAGTCGCTTCTCATCTACCTGAATGCATGTCTTTGAGGGCGAAATTGCCAGTTTTTGAATCGCTTAAACTAATTTTGAGCCGTGAAAAAATAAATAAATAAATAAAAAATAAAACAATAAAAAATAATAAATCAATAAAAATAAAAAAAAGTTATCGCTTCTTCGCCATATACTTCACAAATCTCTCGAGTAGCTTCTTGGGTTTTGTACCTCGATTAAACGCAGATGGTGTTGAAAATGCTCGTTTTTGTCGACTTGTCACTCCATTTCAACTACGTACCTGAAAAGAACAAAAAATATATCAGCATTAAATAAACTAAACACGCTATTTTGTAGAACACATAATTCTCTATCGAATATCATAAAACACATCCCAAATATTTTATTTTTTTCATTCACAATTTTCACTTAAAAATGTCTTATGGGCCAACTCAATATATTAATGAAATAATCAGTGGCGCCTCGCTTGAGGGATGTCATATTCAGGGGAGCCGACTCTGGGAATGCTCCGGTCTTCAAGCACGCCGTAGGAGTTTTTGAGGATAAAGAGAGAATTAAATAGGAAAGAAAGAAGAAATAAGGAGAAAAGAAAATAAGTATAAGAGGGAAAATTTTAATATTTCGATGCAGTAGGATCTGATATTTCCATAGAATGTAGAGAAGGGAATATAAAGTTTGAGAAGACTTTTACCAGGTGTACAAATAGGCTACGCGAACTTCCATGATTGTGGCACTGAGGAGGTTTCAAAGATAACAAATTGAACGAGCGTTCCTCCATACTATTTTCTACTAAAGCTTTTCACACTTCTTTTAGAGCAAGAGGTAGAATGATTAAGTGTAAACAGTTTGAAGATGATATGGCGCTTGTTGCAGAATCTGAAGAGAAAATCAATAAAATGTTAGAAAACTTGAAGAAGGGCTGTGAAGAATATGGGATGAAAATAAGTGTTTAGAAAGACAAAAGCCATGGTGGTTGGAACGAAGGAATCGGTGTCAAATATAGAAGTTGGTGGGGGAGAAAATAGAACAGGGGACTAGTTTTTCGATACCTGGGTAATATTATTAGTAATTAAATGAAATGTGAACGTGAAGTAAAAGAAAGGATAGGAATGACGAAAGAAGCCTTTAGGAGGAAGAGAATACTATTTTGAGGGACCTTGAAGAAAGAGTTGAGAAAAAGACTCAAAATGTTTCGATACTGTATGGTGCTGAAATACGCAAAATATGATGAGAAACGGCCGGAAGCTTTCGAAACGTGGGTGTGTAGAAGAATGGAGAGAATTAACTGAGTCGAGCGGTAAACGAATGAGAAGGTGTTAAGAAATGGTAGGAGAGAAATGAAAAATTTTAGATATTATTAGGAAGAGGAAAAGAAACTAGTTGGGACATTGGATAAGAACGAACTGTATCATGAAAGACGTGCTAGAGGGTATGATGACAAGAAAGAGAGAGAGAAAGAGAGAGAGGGAGCGAAGGAGACTACAATTGATGCACAATATCAAAAAGAAAAATCGTACATGAAAAGGTTGGTAGAAGACCGTGAAGCATGGAACGTTTTCAATTGCATCAAGTGACCTGACAATAGTGGCAAAATACTTATGATGATGATGATGATGATGATTATCATAAATGGTCGATGTTCAGAATGACGTGACGCTAATCTAGATCAGGGGGGTTAGAATATTAGAACCCTAGAATCTTATACTTTCATTCATGAATAGTTATTTTCCACTAATGGAAATAAAAAGGAAAGCAAACAGGAAAAAAAAAACTCCATTTTAATTCAAAAGTACCTGAAACTTCATTTTCAAGAGAATCAATTTGCAAACTTTTCCGGAAAAGGACTCCAAAATCCTCCACTAGACCTGAGTGATATTTCATATACCCCAAAATACACAAGTCCTGAACTAGGAGAGCACCCCTATTGATTTTCAAAACCCAGTGCCCCTAGTCATCGATAAAAAAATTTAAATATTAACGATAGAGGGAGAAAGCTTCATACAGCTTTAAAAACTGTACCCAGGAATTATTAAATGAGGAAGCTTTTCTGGTTAGCGTGTAGTGACAAAATTTAAAATTTACTGACGTGACTACCCTGAGAAAGAGCCACCGTAAATCTATCTGTATAAATAAAAATGAAAGCGGCTATGTATGTGACTTATTAACTCTTCAAGTAGCGGACCGATCTCGATCAAATTTTCAACAAAGACGAGGTTCGTTCGGATCTGCGATGGTTTTTATTATTTCATTTTGATGGTGCAACTTAGGGGAAGGGAAGAAGAAGATATATGTAAAAGCGATCAAAAGTGACTAATATTAGTGTCGAATCCATAGTTTTCGGGGTCGCTGAGACAAATCTCCCTGACACTTCCGATGCCGTTTAAATCCAAACTCAGCCCGCAACTTGAGGGAGGGGGAGATATATAAAAATGATCGAAAATGACCGATATCAATAAGCGCTTATAGCACGGCCAACAAGAGATGGTCTCTGACGTTTCTTACCACATGCGGTGGGATATTGCAGCCCCTACTTTGATACCAGTGTCACCAACCACGATCACTCTGTCTTATACCATTAATTAAATTGCCACTACAGTTGCACCGAAAAAAAACCTTGACACGCGTGTAGTGGCAATGTCACTGCGAGCTGTCAGGGACGTTCTCTTACTGGACGCACTATAGTAATAGTAAATAAAAAGTGACTGACTAACATAGCATACTGGAAATTTTACTTACTTTAACTCAACGAAGAGGATAATTGACGCTAGTATTAATATAAATTAAGAATTATTAATAAGTTTTTGTTTGAAAAGCAAATAAATAAAATAAAAAATAGAAACGAAAGCGGCTTTTTATACCACTACAATTTTGTATATTTGATTTTTTAATTTTTGTTTTGTTTTAAGTGTTACTTTATGGTGGGTAATCAGCTGTGTAAACGAAAGAAACTTTTTAATGAGAACTAATAGAAAAATGTGTTTCTTCTCAACGTAGTAATTGTTACCTGGGTTGTATCGCGAGTGCGCTGTATTTCTAGGAAAGTTCGCGAAATGCTTCTCGATCTGTCGCATGATTCAGAGCTATTCGGAGAACCCTGTGAATGCGGACACAGCACATGCTTGCTCAGGGCCATCTGGTGAGACTCTAGTGAACGAGTAACTTAGTTATCTCAGCAGTGCAGGCAGCATGCGATCGAAAGCACGTGCAAGGCGCAGCAATGTCTGGGTAGATTGGATTAGGAATACGCTTTTCACTTCGCTGTATAGATGGTTCAGATTCATCACGCAGTTCCTTTTCAATTTAGAAAATTTTCAAAGCCGTAAACTTAACAGCAATTTCTGCTATAATACATGCTAACGAGAGTGACTTAGGATATACATTTTTAATAAACCATTTAAAATGTTTACCCAAGATGCGACAGTTCAATTTCACTCTTCCGCAAGAATATTTCACTAGTCCTTTGCACAAATTCTTCCAGGGGGGGGCGATCAGAAGAAGAAACTTTCTTATTTTATATATGTAAATAAAACCCATCCCAAAGTTTGGAATCCTTTAAAGTAGCAGTATGACAACCCACCGCCCCCAGAAGTCGGCCCTGGATCCGCCCCTGAATTCTTCTATCAAAAAAATAGTTCATATAGTATTTTACAATAATTATTACAGCGTTTGCTGCAAGATTTCTTCTATTTCCCCTACCAAGAGTAATTCTTACAGATTTTTGGGAAAGTTGTTAGTCTTATCTTCGCCTTGGTTCGAACAAATTCTCTCCTTGGAAACAGTTCTTCTATCTTCGCCGCACAGGAATAATTCTCATAATCCTTTGCAAAAGTTCTATTTTCCACAAGAATTGTGACCACGTAAGAGACGAGACAGATATCTTTCAAATAGACAGTCCCAAAAAGTTTCTCTTCCTTTTATAATACTATCTATAAAGCTGTTCTTTTATCCCCTACCATTTCTAACACTCTCTCATTCGTTTCCCCTCGATTCAGCTAATTCTCTCCGTTCTTCTTCACACACACATTTCAAAAGATTCCAGTCATTTCCCACCATTTTTGCGTAATGTTCATGTTTCTGTCCATACAGTACAGTAAAATGCAGTACATTTTTTTTTTCTTTATCTCAACGCATTATTCAATCTCCCACAAAACAGATTTTTCTCCCTTCTAAAGATTTCTTTCGAAGGTAGTTGAATATTCATCCGTACTACCATACGATTGACAATTGGTAAGTTGGAAGAATTCAAAGTGCGCGAGATGGAGCTATGAAATTGGGCGACAATGGAAGGAAACAAAAATAATCATTTGCACGGCGTCTTTTGTCGATATTATCTTCCAGTTATAGTTACTAGTAGGGATGCGCACGAGACAAGATTTGTGGCTGTCTCGACTCGAAAATGTGCTGTAAAAGTGATGTCTCGACTCGAAAAATATATATTTTTCTATTGGAAGAGCCGTGTCTCGACTCGAATTTTGTCAGGAAAATCCTGTCTCGACTCGTCTCGTGCGCATCCCTAGTTACTAGTAAATCCCCCAAACGTATTTAGGCAATATTTTGCATTTTTCCATCGGCATCTTTTATATTAAGTTTGTCTGAACTCTAAGTCTTGCATAATTTGAACATCTTGTACAGTTCGCGATATTGACAATGCTACAAAAAAGTTTAAGTCTAAATTACTAACAAATTCTTACGCATTGTGCTTATGCATTCAGAAACACACGTCTCAATCGACTTACTACTCCTGGTATTCAATCCAACTCGTCCTCTTCCTCTCATTGCCTCAGGCAGTCTGTGTAACGTAGTATATTCTTTCCATTCAGATGAAAAAAAAATAAAAAAACAGGAACCATGTCTATATGCTTTATAGCTCTAAATCCGTCTCTTTCAATCGTTTGTTCTGAAATGTCTTTTTAGAGCCTGAATAAAAAAAATGGCACAACATGACCCCATAACTTCATAAACGCCTTTATTTGCATTCTTTCCCTTCTTCAAAGACTGTATATCACATCAAACTAGGAAGACGCTCCTTGTGAAATCCATGGAAATTGTCAATCACGGCAGTAGGTTTTGTGCTTGCCAAAGTCTGTAGTGCTGGCGCAGAGCTCTAAAAATTACTTACAGAAATGAATGTTATTCAAGGATTAATTTCATTTTGTTTTCCAGTAATTGAAAAAAAAATTCAGGAGCGTCATTTGGGCAGGACAAGAGGCTCTAATTCCCTCCTTTCTTGAATTTGATTATCACATATTGTTTGATAAAATGTATAGTAAAACACTGATATAAAAAGTGAAACTCATGTCGGTGGAGAATCCCCGCCCAAACACAATTTAAGATGACGTATTTTTAAGCAACTTTATAGCTAAGGTAGCAAAAGGTCTTTATTTCTATCCATGCCTATCAAATTGGATAAAACCCGAATAGCAATTCAAATTCTACTTCAAGTAATAGATCTTGAGTCATATAGCTCCGATAATGAAATGCGACATAAAACTTTAATTAATCAACTACAATTTTAGCTTATTAACTTCCTGTTATTATCAGTACCATTCAGTATCTGATGCCAGATAATTCAGTAAATACCAACAAAGGCCTATTTAATCTAACCATAATTCAAATTGTACAAATTCCCGTTTATTATTCACTACATTATTCTTTAACTGCTGTATTCACCACAGAAAATCATGCTTTTTACCTTAACACACATTTGTATAAATCACTACAATGGTGTGGAAGATGCGGGTTCGATTTGTTGCGGAAGCTCACGTGGTTCGGATCCCATATTAAGCTGTAGGTTCACGTCTCATATAGCCTAACTTCTGAAAGGGATCTCACACTGATAAATCAATCAAACAAATCACTACTACAGTATGTTTCATTTCAAATTGACGAAACGATTTGACCTATTACCATTTCAATTTTTAGACTTCATTTGACAGTTTATAACACATACTTGCTGAAACTTTGTCAAGTAACGCTCTTCATCGTATATCGGTTCTGAACTACAAGTACCAACGAAAGATGTAATGCGTAAGGATATTGCAGTGAAGAATCAGGAATACTTATCCTTATTTCATGTATATAGGGAGAGTCTGTTTAACAATAAAGTATGCATATTACATATTTCAATCGACAGAAATTAAGGTCCCCTTTGAAATTCTACAAACATCACAAAAAAATGTATAACTATAGAAAAATTTGGCGCCCAACTTGAAAATTTTACGAAACTGGGTTGGCAAGAAACAGGGAAACCCAATAGTTTAAACGCTCCTGGTAAATTGAGCTTTGTGGTGGACAAACACCGTGTGCGTGAGTTTTCTCAGGATTCTCCCGTTCCCTCCCACTTTATTCATCTCGCCATTTCATTCATTTCTTATCGTCACCGTCTCCTTTAGTGTAGCCGACATAACGTTGGACTTTAAATTTAAAAATTTTATTTCATTTTTCCAATAGTTTAACATACAGCATTATAAATTTGTCTTTTAAAAATTTAGTGAAAGAAAGAAAGGAAAGAAAGCTATAAGTCTTCAGTTCTGCTGGCTACTGTCCTGAAACTATGACTGAGGCAAATAGAGTCATACGTTAGAATGATTACGTTATTATGTTTAAAAGAATTACAGGATCTCGAATCACACTTTAGATATCAGGATTACATATCAAAGAAAAGAAAATAATAAAAAAAGAGGGAACTAGCGCCGAATTTTTAGATAGGCTGAGTAAGCTGCAGCCTAAAACGGCAAATTTCGTAAAACAAAACTTGCATATTTATTTACCCTCTTAAGACTGATAAATAGGCCTATTAAATAAATTGAAAATATTTTGAGCTACGGAAACAACAAATCGTCCATATATTTCTTTTATTGAGTATCAATATACTACTAAACGAAAGAAGTATATTTATTCAATAAAGAATTATTTTATTTTGATTTTCGGTATCTCAGGCGTCGGATAAAACGCGGTCCAAGTGGAGTTAAAAAAACAACCTCAAAGGTTATTTTAACATCAAGAATGACGGAACACGAGAAAATAATCACCTGATTTACACTCTCTATGTTGTTTAAATGAGAAAAATAAACCAGATGAGTGATTTGTTGTCTGCTTCATGAACTTCAAAATCCTAAATTCAGTCCTGGAGAGAACCGTACACTTATCGATATATATCAATGTACAGGGTGACCCAAAAGTAGGTATACACCATTGTATTGATCAAGTATAACATCCTAGCTTATAGGTTTATTTGTTTCGGCTCTTCCAAGGTTAAAATCACATTAAGAACAAACAAAAAAGAAAATAAGTCTACCTAATAGATAACAATAAGAAATGATATAAAAACTATGAGTTGATTAGTACGGGACTGTATACCTACTTTTGGGCCACCCTGTATATCGGGATTTCTCAAAATGGTGCCCACAGACTACAGAGTAATATTCTCCAAGTCAAAATAAAGCGAAAAATATATATAATTTTATACTTTTTGGACCCTCGTCTGAAGACGTGAATTGCACTATGTGCCAAGGTCGCAGATAAAGAACCACTGAGATGATTTAAAAATCTAAGTTATCAAATAGTTACATCAGTTCTTTCCAGATGGCAGTTAAAGGTGATAGACGTTGACTTCCACCACGCATTAACGTAGCAATAGATGTAACTGCTTGATGGATTCGTAAAGCAATGCTAATGGGTCCAAATTAATCTGCGATGTTCACACATTGTAAAATTTTGATTCCCCATAGCGACTGAAGGAGGTCCCAGAAGGTATAGAATTATATATCACTATCGCTTAATTTGGACCTAAAGAATAGCGCTCTGTTGTCCGTGGGCACCATTTTTAGAACACCCTATATATATATATATATATATATATATATATATATATATATATATATATATATATATATATATATATATATATATGTTCTTATATATATATACCCTATATATATAGCGCAGGATCCAGGATTGTCTGAGGGGGGTGCACCAATAACTACCAAAATAACCAATCACACTCAAACTCTTCAAAGTGACATGTGACACTTTGATGCATAGAACGGAGGAAAGTACAGCGTGTATCAAAAATAATCATCCGGTTTTAAACGATAATATCTATTCTGTCTTTTCAGAGATGCGAGTGAACAACGTACTGTTGGAAAGAGGAACATCTCTAGTTGTACATGGTTTCCGCTAGGTAGTAGCAGTGTGCTTGAGTGAACGCCCACTACGGTTCTGGTTAAAATGGCATCTGGACAACAGAAAGTTTTGTGTACTACGTTTTGCGGAGTGCAAGTCAGTGATAACTGCTCAGCGTGACTTTCGTACTAAGTATGGTGCGGATCCTCCTACTGCACAGAGCATTAGACGATGGCATGAACAATTCCGAACAGGTTGTTTGTGTAAAGGAAAATCACCGGGACATCCTCGAGTGCCCGACGCAGACGTGGAGCGCGTCCGTCAATGTTTTACACGCAGTCTGCAGATATCCGTTCGTCGTGCAGCTCAATAGCTCAACATGCCCTCGATTTTCGTCTGGCGTGTGTTGCGTCGTCGTTTACACATGAAACCATACAGAATTCAGCTACTACAAGCTCTTTGTGAAGGTGACAAAGAACGACGTATGGAGTTTTGTAATTTCATTATTGGGAAGATTGCAGAGGACGACAGTTTTGTTCAACGCTTAGTGTTTAGTGACGAGGCAACATGCCATTTGAATGGAAATGTGAACCGCCATAATGTGCGAATATGGGGAACGGAACACCCACATAAAGTTGTACAACATGAGAGGGACTAGCTAAAAGTTAATATGTTTTGTGCAGTTTCCAGAAAAAAAGGTGTACAGTCCATTTTTCTTTGCCGAGAACACTGTGACGGGGATAACCTACCTTGATATGCTTGAGTACTATCTTTTTCCATAGTTGGAGACTGATTCGAATGATTTCATCTACCAACAGGATGGGGCACCGCCACACTGGCATGGGAAAGTGTGGGGATTTTTAAATCGAACGATTCCACAACGATGGATCGGTCGCACTGGACCAAATGATGCAGCGTTACATTACTGGCCTCCAAGGTCACCTGACCTTACTGTATGTGATTATTTCTTGTGATGGTATATAAAAGACTCCGTTTATGTGCCTCCGTTACCAAGCACATTGAATGAACTGTGACATCGCATAACGGCAGCTGTGGAAGCTGTAACTGAAGACATGCTAGCTGCAGTTTGGGACGAATTTGAATACCGCATGGACATACGCCGTGCATCTCACGGGGGGCACATCGAACACCTATGAACAGGAGCAATAAAAACTTTTTGAGTTTCACTGTCATGCAAAACAAAAACTATTTGTATATGTTTATTAGTTTCAGAAATACAGACTTGCCAAAGTGGATGAATCTTTTTGATACACCCTGTATTTTAAAGAGAGAGACAAGTGTTATGCAGGAAAAATGTCTCTTCCTGGATTCTGTTTTCTTCCCTACTTGACAAATGTTATATTGCTTTATTTGGTGAATTCTTTTCCATGAACCTTTAGAAAACAGACTTAAATTATTGCTTTTGCAGAGATCTACTTTCTTTTAAGCCCGAAACAGAAACACGATGGCAGAAATTTTCGGAAAGGGTTGCTATTTTCACTGCTAGCTTCTCATTTTTGATAGTTTATATTTACAACGAAGAAGGTGCACGTGCACCTTTGCACGCCTAAATCCAGCCCTATATATATATATATATATATATATATATATATGAGCGCCATTGCAAAAGTCATGGAAACTATTTTTTTTCCTCGAAAATGGTAACGAATAAAATAATTCTGAAATATGCAAATGGAAGATTAGTTTACATGTAAACATTACATGAAGGGAGGTGGATGAACATACACACTACCATAAAGATATAGCACGAGAAAAAAGACGAAAAAAGATTGTCGTTTCAAACGTGTTTTACTGTCAATTGCAACAGTACATAATAGTACAGAATAGAAACATGTAGCCTACCTGTGAGATCTTAGAGTCCCTGCCATCTTGCGGATTCTTGGGGAGACTCTTGATGCCATGGAATGCACATTGTTTGTAATGCACTATTGCATACAGTTACAATTGACAGAAACACTTTTGGATCGTTGCTTTTTCTCGTGCTATATCTTTATGGTGGTGTGTGTTTATCCATCTCCCTACATGTAATGTTTACATATGAGCTAACTTTCTATTTGCATATTTCAGATTTTTTTATTCGTTACCATTTTCGAAAAAAGAACAGTTATCATGACTTTTGCAATGGCCCTCGTAGAGAGATAGATAGATACATAGATAAATATAGCTATAGATAAAAAAATATAAAGTTCGTTGCATGTTTTGAATGTGAAGTTGCATAGTAAATTCATGCAAATTTTTGTATATATATATATATATATATATATATATATATATATATATATATATATATATATATATATATATATGGATAGATAGATAGATAGATAGATAGATAGATAGATAGATAAATATGAGGTGATTCCTGACACCAAGATAAGACGAAAAGTATAGACCATCCTAGGTGCACAAATGTTTCCTTTCGGAGTTATAGACTCCCAAAAACTCGGAAAAATGAAATTTTAAGGTCCATAACTCCCAAACTATGGGACCTACCGTAGTCGAGTCAATACTTCACATAGGAACTAGTATGTGCCCTATCCAAATATCCATGTTTCACAATCCTGCTGTACTTCCGCAACGATTTTTATAGAGGTAGTTGGTGAATACTTCAAATTATATGCCCGTCGCCAAACTGCTTCTCGAAAAATTGTTGCGTGAGTACCTTAGGATTCTGAAACATGTATTTTTGGATAGTCCACATATTAGTTCTTAAGTGAAGTCTTGACCCGACAACGGTAGATCTCATAGTATTGGAGCTATGGACGTTCAAATTTCATTTTTGCAAGTTTTCGGCAGCTTATAAATCCGAAGGGAAGCATTTGTGCACCCAGGTTGGTCTATACTTTTTGTCTTATCTTGGTGTCAGGAATCACCTCCCAAACGTTGTCGGTGCTTTTGAAACATCCTGTATATATCCATAACAATGCTGCATCCACAGAGTACGCCGCAAAATGGGGCCGCGGTAGCTCAGTGCTAGAATGTTTACTCTGGCGCACAGGGTCCTAATTCGATTTCAGTTCTTGCTAACTGTGCTTTGTGTTGAACAAGCACCATGTGTATGTGTGTGTGTAGGGGGTTCTCGTTTCCCCTCACTTTCTTCACTCCACTATTTCATTCATTACCGTTACCAACTCCCTTAACCTCGGTGCATATCGTAGAAAAAATTTGAAATGTTAAATAATATAGATAAAAGATACTCATAGACACAGATAGATAGTATCTATCTCAGTTTCTAGCTACATATTTATACACATGCCCTCTCTAAGGCAATGAGTATGATCAGGGGTAAAAGTGGGTTTGAAAAGGTAAGGAGACGGTAGGTAGCGGCATGACGTCACAACGTCCCCCCGCCTATCTTTGCCCATTATATTTTTTCAGAAACTGAGAGGACGTCGCAATTATTTTTTGGTGTTAGGGGGACGGCATCCCCCGCATCCTCCCGCACTTTTAACCGTGACTATAATAAGAAAATTTATAAATTTGTACATATTATTAAACTAATATTGTTGTTTTGCTTTAACTTTGTACTTGTACTGAAATGAGATAAACTTGCCTTTTACTAATTATTCAAATTATTATTTGTGTAGAACAATAAGATCGTAAAACGAAACCAACCAGAATGAAGTTGTAACTGGACTATTTTATGCCAAAATAGAAACCGGCGTGAAACTTCTCGAAACATTTCCTTGTTTCTCAGTATTGATGAAATATTTCTGCTTAGTTCTTGATCTTGACGAAAGGTGTCTCGCTTATTTCTTCTGCTAGTGACATCTAACGGCTACAGAGAAAAGCAAGAATTAGTAATAGATTATTTGAGAGCAATGCGTGGTTATAATGTTTCTTTACGAAGAAATTACTACTACTACTACTACTAATAATAATAATAATAATAAAGTTCGTTTCACACTGTGTAATAATGTAGACTGCGAAATTACAAGAATTCAATACTCAAACTTGAAGTATTAACAGGGCCAGCTCAACCATATGTGCAACACGTGTATTTGCACGGGGGGCAAGTTTTGAGGGGCGACAAAATCTGTCATAAGTATATTATTTGGAATAAATATTTCGTACTGGAAACAGATTTCATGATGATGGTAGTTAAATTTACTAAGCTGACCCTCTATTTGAATACTACAGCACATTCATAAATCATGTTAGATTGCACTATCCATGTCACATGGATAGTGCTAAAGCAAATGGTCAAACAAATCCCATCATGAATTGCTTGATTGTTGTCAAATAAAGAACAGATCTATTTAGTTAGATATCACCGTTTTGATATGAAAACTCATCTTGTCTTTGTCACAAACAGGTTCCTTATCAATGAAGGTGAAACAAGTTTTTTTTTTAAAAAAAAAAAACATGAAGAAAGAAAAGCAAGAAATAAAGATAAAAGAACTAGTTGCACTGGAATTGCAAACAGATAAATTGAGATTGAGGTTCGATATTGAATTCTAGGATTACCATCTTTCCTCTGGAGGTGTGTTTGCTTTATTTTTCACTACCATAATAGATTATTATTAAAAAAAATAGACACAACGAGATTGTATTTGTAGTGTTTAGGTCTTTCTGAGCGCGAGTGCTCTTTCTCCTCCCTTCGTTGTTCATAATGGGGTACCATACTTAAAATCGTGGCTTTAAAGATTTGGTTTATCTGGAGAAAAGGGGCGGCAATTTGCCTAGGGCCAGCCCTCAGTATTAGTATATCTACACAGCAAAAAATGAGGTGTTGAAACAACACAAAATGACTACCACTTTAACGTGTTACTTGTGTGTCGATTCAACACCAAGCACATCGTCTTCAGAGCATATCAGAAATAACTTGTCACTAGCTGTAAGTATTTGCATTGTTTTTAATTGTTTGGTATGAACAAAGCTTTGCGAAATATATTTCGCATCTATGGCAAGTAACCAATAACATTCTATAATTTATATAATCGGTCACAATAATGTTGTTGTAAACCTATGAATCATCTGAAAACAGTTACACAGACAGCAGTTCTTCCATCTGTTTTCTTTAACTGTAATTCTAGTGTCTTAGCAAATATGTATATACATAAGATGGCAGAACTGTTGCCTATGTAAGTGCTCTCAGACGATTCACAGGTTTACAACAATATTATTCTGACCGATTACACAAAACATAGAACATTATTCGCTACTTGGCATAAGTGCCAAATATATTTCGCAAAGTTTTGCTTATATTAAACGATAAATACCGATGCAAATTCTCTCAGGTAGTAACAAGTTATTGCTGATATGCTCGGAAGGTGATGTGCTTGGCGCTGAATTAACACCCAAGTAACACGCTAAAGTGGTAGTCATTTTGGGTTGTTTCAACACATTTTTTACAGTGTAGACTACTGGTAGCTAGAGAAGAATAAGATCAAAGATACAGCCTGTTTCTCGAACGCGGAATCCACATCAAGAAACCATTACTCACTAATTCGTACTGTTTTGTCCCTACGAAAATTAACATTGAAACCGCAAGTGCTAATCGATGTTTATTACTTTTGGTTGCAATGAAGGAACAATGTCAATAAACAACATATTCTTCCTGAGGTGAGTCCATATGAAAAAAAAAACAAATCTCTTTTAGATATATTTTTCTATTTTATCTCATCTCATTTTCTTTCAGTGTTGTAACCGAAAAATAGTAGATTCTCACCAGTTTCGGTTTCAACAAATAGTTAAAAAGTCGGGACAAAAATTATTCTTGGGGACAAAACTCAACTCTTCTGAGCCTGTGTAAAATAATAATAATAATAATAATAATAATAATAATAATAATAATAATAATAATAATAATAATAATAATAATAATAATAATAATAATAATAATGAAACGCTTTCGATATCCCTTTCCGCACGGGAGTAGAAATTCTTAAATTATTTTCATGAAGCCGTTTTTTCCACACTAGTCTACATGAAACGTGTATAGAACATTTTTATTTTAAAAAATGTGTGGGTCCATCGTAGGTTCTGAGAAAGTGGACCCGCACAATTGTGCGTGTTTTGAAGCCGTAGTGAGTGTGAAAAATAAAAAAATAAAAAAATCTCGCTTGTGTAATACAGAAAAGCTACCCGCACAATTGTGCGGGCACGGGCAGAATCGGATATCTCATAACGTATTGACTCTTTGGAAACAAATACTCAAACCAGAAATAATAGCAAATTTCAGGCATTTGTCGTAACGCCACGGCAATTTCAACCATACTTCAACCAAGTAGAGTGTAGCCACTGATGACGTGAGCTTTTAAATATCGTATTGGGTAGGGTGACATGCTGAATTTTATATGTACAAATTTTTAACTACACACCATGGTTTGAATTGCTTTAATTTGATAGAATAAATTTAATGGAATGAAGTGGCAGGAAACGGGAGAACCCCGAGAAAACCCACGAACACGATATTGTCCACCACAAATTTACTTAGCTGGGGTTCGAACCAGGTACTCCACGCACCAGAGATAATCGCTCTACAACTGAGCCACGGTGTCCTCCAAGAAATTTAATGGTTTATTGTAACTAATGTAGTAAAAAAAAAAATCTATCATTCATAGGCATACATGTACACTCCTGTGGAGAATGATTGTCGCATATCTATAACTGTCTTCTTGTAAGAATATAATTTGAAAATGATTTTGCAGGGTACTTTTAATACTGATACTATGTGTATAATCGGGAAATGTATATTTGTAGTAAATTTCAAAGCAAAAGAATTATAAATACGAAAATTAGAATATGTAACACAAAATGTTGCTTAAAATGGACAAGAAAGTTTTATTTTTGTTTTATTGTTCTTATTTACTGCTCTTTTGATATGAAATTTGCCACATACATATCTTTGCCGATTATACACATACTAACATTATAAGAAATACCGGGAGGATTCGCTATCAAATTATATTCCTACAACAACATGTTCATAGACATGCGACAATAATTTTGGACATGAGTGCACATACAGGTGAATTCTCATGCTGGGTGGGAGATATCCATCTCTCTCCGAAATATGGTAAGACATTCAAAATATTGAATAATAATATCATTAATTACGACTTAATATTACTGAATAGTATTTCAATCGAAATTTACTTCTTTTTTTTTAGGTGAATGCAATATTAAACTAACTTTGTACATGCATATACATTTACGTTAAACTCAGAACTGTTACAAGTTGTTGCTCAACATTGCCGTCAAATTCTTCTATTAAAAATGTATGATAATCAATATTAGAACGAAGTAAGTAACAAGTATATAAAAAAATGCTAGTATATGAAAATTATAGATAGGTACACACAACAACAACAACTTGAAAGCTGTGTTTCAAGTTTTAATACTGCAATTTATCCAAAACCATATTAATATTGTATATGAAATTAAAAGTTGATATGAAACACGATTAGGGTTGCCAACTGTGATAAATAAAATTATCGGAATCTGCTTCCCTCTCAAAAATTCCCTATGATATAGGCCTGCCTTAGAAAAAATATCAGCAATATCTCCGATTATATCGGTAAAATATGGCCAATTGGCAATCTTAGACATAACACATTAACATTATTGAGTGGAACATGTTCCCCCGTCCGCCCCTCTAACGATGCACGTGAATGTAACAATCCTCGGATCCAATTAGTAATCTAGATATATTTTTTTTTAAAGCAATACATCTTGTCTCATATAGCCTCGGTTCTCCCTTCCTGTGGTATCAGTGGCATTCAATTTCATTGATTAGATAACGCAGTAGAGAACAGTAGCATTGCACTTAATCGAATCGAAAATCAAATTTTACATTTTTTTCATATATTATCAATTGTTTTGACTGCTGTAATCACAGAAAATCGACTTCAGTATCTTAACAAATATTGATGAATTACCACTACAATGTGTTTTATTTCAAGCCAGTAGTACGATAAACACTACTTGTGTTTTATTTCAGAACTAGTAGTACGATAAATAAAATGATTTACTTTATTGTGACAATGTTTGTGCTGTCATAGATACACTCGGACATGAACATGTAAGTACAGAGTGGAGATTGTTTATTGACTCTTGAAAAACTAGTTTAAAGGCAGTCTTTTTGCACAATGGCAACAAATTTCCTTCAGTATCTTTGGCTTATGCAACTAACATGAAGAAAAGCTAAGGTAACATCAAAATATTGTTAGAAAGAATTCAGTGTGTGAAATACAAGTGGACCGTTTGCTGTGATTTAAAAGTCACTTCTTTGTTAATGTATTTGCAGCCTGGTTATACGAAGTATTGTTGTTTCGTGTGCGAATGGAACAGCAGGAACAAAGCGGATTATTATATGAAGAAGGAATGGCCAAACTCCTATTCAGAAGAATATTGTCTATCTCTTACTGGTGAGTCCTGATAAGATAATTCTACCTCATCTTCATACAAAGTTGGAGCTTTTCAAAAATTTTGTTAAGGCAATGGACAAAAGCAATGCAAGATTTTGTCTTCTGAAGTAAACCTTTTCTTGAGTTAGTGACGCTAAAATCATGGAAGGGATTTTTGTGGGCCCCCAAATAAGATGTTTGATTCGGGACAAAAAATTTGAGGGTCTTTTAATTCCGGTTGAAAAGCAGATTGGTGTTCATTCAAAGGTTTAACAGAGAATTTTTAGGAAACCATAAAGCCCCAAACTAACGTGAAATTGTGAGTAACTTCCTGCAGTCATTCATAGAAATGGGTTTTTAACATATCTCTTAAAGTCCATTGCCTAGACTCTCACCTGGATTTATTTCTTCAAAATCTTCGTGCCGTTAGTGATGAAAGTTCTCCATTTCCGCCATACCAGGGAGAAGCGATACCAGGGACAAAGGAGTTCACAAATGCTAGGATTACTGTTGGACGCTCAAGAGAGATGTTTCAGAAATCAAACACAGAAGGAAGTCGACATTTAAAACATTTTATTTAAGGTAAGTGTTCATTTGTTAACACTTAACACGGTTTTGTTAAAGTACATGTGTGGTAAGTTTAGTTTAGTTTAGCAATAGAAACAGCTATTTATATCTCTGAATAGAATAACGCGATTCACATGAAATTAACGTGATTTATTGAGTATTCATATTCATATTCATATTCATATTCATATCGTCTTTATTGCAGAAACTTCAGAGGACATCTAAAGCATTACAATCGTCAGATCTTAAAGTTACAGATTAAAATGTATATACAATATTAACAAAAGGAAAAAATTGGATACATAATATTTACAAATATGGATACAGAAAAGAAAGAAAGAAAAAATATATAAAGATATAACTGTAATACATATCAATTGTAATTCCAATACAAAGAATAACGATCACAACACAATACAATAGATAACTACTCGTACTATACATGTCTATTTATTTCTCTCATAGTTCTTCAATTTTTCACTTTAATTGCTTTGTAATTTCGTAAAACTCTTCTATATCATATATTGGATTATCTAATAAGAGTGATTTGAGTTTACTTTTAAAAGTACCCACTTCGGTATCTCTCAGTGCTTTTGGGAGAGAGTTGAATAATTTTGCGGACGTGCCAATAAAACTCTTTTGTGTTTTGGTATAATTGTAATACACTGCCATTATATTATCTTTGTATCTTGTGTTATATGAATGATACCTGGAATGTTCAGGGAAGTTATCTCTATTCTCTTTTACATACATTAAACATTGAAAAACAAAAATAGCAGGAAGAGTCATTATTTTGAGTAGCTTGAAACTAGGTTTGCAGTGACTACGAGAAGGAAGACTACATAACAATCTGACAGCTTTCTTTTGCAGCTTTAAAAGCTTATAAATGTTACTAGATCCACCCCAAAGAATAGTACCATATGATAGAAAGCTGTGGATTTGGGCAAAGTAGAAAATTCTTAAGATTTTCAAACTAACGAAACTTCTTAATTTTCTCAACATGTATATACCCTTTGTTACACTAGCTGCCGTGATTTCAATGTGATTATACCAGTTTAATTTTGAATCAAGTTCAAATCCCAAAAATTTAACTGTAGAATATTTTTCTGTGTAATCTTCATTGTTATATGTAACATTAAGATCTTGTATTTTACTCAGGTTTAAACACAAAAGGTTTGCAGTACACCAATCCTCAACTACGGTTGTTATATTTTGGGTTAATTGTTCTCTTTCGATAATTGATTTAGAACTTACACAGACTCCAAAGTCATCAGCGAAAAGATAGCCTTTAGCGGGAATAGTAGCTACTTTGGGAAGGTCATTGATATAAATAAGGAATAAAATGGGACCCAGAACAGATCCCTGTGGTACCCCAGAACCCACTTGTAAGTATTTGGAGTTCGAATTATGGAATTCTACTTTTTGATATCTGTCTGATAAATATGATTTTATAAGGTTTAACGCATCATGTTGAAAACCGTAGTATTTTAATTTACTTAAAATAATCGTATGAGATACCGTGTTGAACTCTTTTGACAAGTCATAAAATCTAACTTTAGTAAAGTATTTACTTTCTAAACTGTCTAAAAGATCTTTAAGTAAAGAAGTTGTTGCTTTAATTGTACCTAATCCTTCTCTATACCCAAATTGGGAGCTACTAAACAATGAATTACTCTCAAAATATTTAACTATTTGATCATTGAGTAATATTTCAACAAGCTTGGCTTTACAGGGATTATAGATATAGGTCTATAGTTGTCAGATTCTGAATTATTGCCCTTTTTGTGTACTGGAATTACTTTAACATATTTTAACATATCAGGAAATATCGACTCTAATATGCAACTGTTGACAATGTGTGTTAAAGGTTCAGCAATAAAATGTATGTCACTTTTAAGTATAATAGAATTAAGACCATATACATCACAGGTACTACTATTTTTTATCTTCAAAATTGCTTTTTCAACGTCCTTAACAGTTACTAATTTGAAGCTAAAAGTACAAGATGGTTGAGGAATAGAATTCAGATAATTATAAAAATTTCTACTAGGAGTTTTTGCCTTAGTCTTCTTTACTATTTCATTTATTTTATTAATGAAAAAATCATTCAAATCTGTAGCAGTAATTGAAGTAGGTTCATTTTCATTTTTCCTAGTTAAATTGCATTCCCTTCTTACAATATTCCACATGGCCTTACTTTTGTTTCCAGCATTATTTATTAGTGAGTCATTATTTTTTATCCTGGTCTCTTTCAATAACTTCCTAAATTGCTTTTTATATTTTATATGAAGTTCTTTAAATGACTTATCGCCAGTGCTTATGTAGAAATCTATGAGTAGACATAAATCTATGTTTTGGTGCAATTCCCGCTTCTGTATTACTATATAAATAGTGACATGAGACTAAAAATTCTTATAAACTACTTTTGAGAGGGAATTTCCCACAAAATCCCTCTAGAATTTCCCTCATATAAAAATGGTGGCGCGTGTATACATCATTATAAAGTATATTTCATTGCGAATCCAATGAGGTATAAACAGTGCTTATATTATTGTAATTACCGTGGAAGTTTACGTGTGATTATCTGCACGTAAATAACAAATTTCTGAAAATAACCCATTTTTCAAGGTCACGTGGGTGTCATGGGTAAATGGTGGATGATGAAGAAAAACTGTTTACATATTTGAATTCTACGTGAAAACTTCTATTAGAACCAGATATTTTCTCCCTTGTGCCAGAGGGAAAGTTTTTTTTTCCGACTAGTGTGCTCTTAGAAAAGTTGGACTATATAAACATATTAGTCATCCATTTTGTTGACAATGGTGGGGGAAATCTGTAGTTTATAATGTAATTTCCAAGATATCCCATATGGTTTTGTACTATATTTGTCGAATCCTGGAATCAACAACGCCTGCAAAGTGAGTACCAACAACATATGTAAAACTTTATATTCTACGAAAAACAAAAAGGGGAAAGGTGGAGAGAGGGGTTACAATTACCTTCGTTCAATCAGAGCTGTCAACTTTGCTTCAAGTTTGGGGAAATGTCTGAATCAATTGGAAGTTTACGGGGAACTTTTTTTTGTGTGTGTATGTTTGGGAATTTTTGAGGACATTTTCTAAATCGTTTTCTTACGGCAAGTGTCTTTTAACATCTGCATATTCTTGAGTTTATACGTTTACATTGCTCAATAGCCCAGACTCAACTAACTCTTCCCCCGTTCCCAGCTCACTCATTATAAAAATCTCGGAGTTACTACGTATTTATTGTAAAATAAAACTTAAGAGGGAAAAAGTTGAAACACAACATAGAGAGTAAACTTCCTTTCTAGGTTGGTATCTTTGCGTCCATTAGAGATAAACATATTGCGGGAAATTTGCGACACCTGAAAGCTCGGATCTAATTGCCAGTCAATATGCTGTGAAAATTAGTGCATGCGCGTCTTATGTATAGTGTTAAAAGACTTGAAACGTTAGAGTTGGGTTCTACAACAAGTAAGTGTAGATTTTTCTTTCCAAATTTCTTAAAAGCATTTACTAATGTATTTTCTGTGAATACTCTTGAGAATAATTTTACATAAAGAGAATGTTTTCTTCATTGTGATTCAATGAATGTGCATATTATGCCTTATATGTGACATTTTAACGTTCTTTTCATTCATTCATGTTACTGATTTATTATAGCAGTGTTTCACAAACAGAAGATCCGCTCTCCTAGGAGTTGTGATACGAGTAAGGGGACACAGACCATCTAAAATGTTATCTTATAATTTAAAGAATTAAAAAGTTTCTTCTGCTAGAATATAGCGAATGCAGTTGCCTAATATGGCTACATGTATTCTATACCTGAGTGTTCTACTATAATCCACTAATCCTACCGTAACTAGGCGTGACCACTAACTAGGCACTGCTTGTGAGGGAAGTCACTAAAGGAGGAAAAGTTATCTAATGTTCTAATTGTTGGATACATTAAGTAGTACATTACTTAAATTTTTAGTTCGAAGCGATAGAACTTACTTTTTAACCAGTCTGACTTCTCTTACCAGAAACGATATTTCAGGTTTTTCCAGGGAAGATTGTCCATCAACATAAGATTTTCACATTTTTAATTAGTATATTAGAGACAATTTATTAAAAATCATGTATTTTCCAAACCCGGGGCCGGGGGCAATTGTCCTCTGCTCTTCCCAAATGACACCCCTGTTCCTTACAAGCGGTCTCTGCCACTAAACTAATAGAATTAGGGGTACAAGCCCTATCCAGGGGGGTCTAGGGGGGCCGGGCTCCCCTAAATTTTCCCTGGCTCCCTAAAATTTTCACGGTAGGCTTGCAAATGAACTATAATACGATGATAAACTATACTATGGTTGGATCGGCCCCCCCTAACTTCAGCCGGGCCCCCCTACATTTTTGGGCTGGCTACCGGCCTGTAGGGGTAGGATAGTCAAATACTTTCCCGTGTGGTTCAAAAAGGGTTATGGTAAACTAAATTATGAGCTGGAGCATAGGAGCAGGTTTGGAAATAAGGATTTGGGACAGATCTTTACAAGGGCTGAGTAATAATGGTTTCATTCTAAGTGTAAATCTCGAGTATAAAGCACTCTACCTTTCTATAGTGTTAAATACCCGGAATCTTCGCATATAATGAGTGTAAATATACTTTTACGTAATTTCTATTACCCATATTTATATCATTGTTGACTTAATTTGAGTTTAGGGCGGCCATATGACACGTGGACCTACATCTGAAGGCAGGATCCAGATCTCATAAACTCCCGCCAGGAATCGAACCTGCGTCTCCCACGGCACCAAAGGCGACTTACATAATTTTACAGGGATCCTAATATATATTGACTACAAATAAGGGATCGATACCATGACACGTGTATACTACGCTATTTTTTTTTTTTTTCATAAGGATCCTCACTTACAGGCTTTCTTCCAGGAAATTTTGTTTGGAGGGACAAAATCAAACTGTGGGGAATGCTACGGACACTATTTGGCTTATGCTAGAGGGCCGTCTTAACTCATGGACCCGATGGTCACTTGCCTAGGGATCCACGAGTAGAATTACGTCTATTACATGCAAAATTTAGTCGTAGTCGTAAATTATATTTATCTTAAAATGTGTAGAATGTTTTTATTCTTGGCCTTTCTTTTCCCGTAAGAAATTTTTAAAACGTACAATACATTATATAACAAGGATTTATAAATCACTTACCTTTACTAAGAGGTCAAAAGGCATAAATAATAGCGGGTTTTGGTATATAAAAATGTGTTCGTTAATGCTGTGAGTGAGACAAAGTAAGTAATTATAGAATTCCGCTCTATCTGGCTTTCTTGTTATTAGACCTTCCCTTTCAGCCTTGGTAATCGATAGTCTACTGTACCTCGTAAGATGTGAATCTATAAAGTAATTAAATAAAATCTTTTAACCCCACATTTCATGATTTGTAGAGTAATGGAGACGGAAAGTAAGTTCAGGTCAAAGATAACTAAGAACGGGTAGATGGGTAGGAGAAAATGTACCTGAAACCGCGTGGATCGGACGTTGGCTACCATAAAACATTTTTTTTTTGGGGTCTTGAATCGAACCAAGAACAATCCTTACTAAGGATCAACTGAGTCACAGATTGATTTGTCGAGGTATTTAGTGGATAATCTTTGCTCCAAGTCTATTTATCTCCGTCACGAAAAGGCCAGTGGCCGACAAATACTTTTCATAACTAAGTAACTCTATGGCCCATGAAACCCGAAGGTTTAATGCCGCGTTTACAAAAGTTCTCCACTGACTTCTATCCTTTGCCAACTGGATCCAGTTTCTACTTTCTATTCCTATTTCTGCGAGATCCATCTTAATATTGTCGTCTCATCTGCTCCTAATGATTGTTTTCCAATTGGACTTCCAGTTAAAACTTTGAAAGCGTTCCTATTTTCTTCCATTCTGGGTACATGGCCTGCCCATCTCAATCTCCTAGATTTGGTGACCCTAACAATGTTTGGTAAGCGGTATAAATTATGTAGTTTCTCGTTATGAAGTTTTTGCTACTCACCATTCCCGTTCCTATTGGGTCTTGTTCTCAAATAATTTTAGCCTATCTTCTTCGCTCAGAGTAAGCGACTATGTTTCCCAACCATACAGAGCGACTGAAAACACAAAAATTATGTTCAAAGTAAGATGTATATATAAAGAAATACAAATTGAATATCAGCCCAAAAAGTTAACAGAGTAAATTTAATAAGAATTAAGGCAGACATCCTTAAAAGCTATTTTAAAAAATACAATCGAAACCATACAACAAGCAAAGTACTAAGTAAGAGCGTAATAATAAAACAAAGCGGATAAAATATTAAAAACATAAAAAGCCTCATAGATAGCTTTATAATTCAATTTTGTTCATATTGCAAAAACTGTAACCTGCCTCTTCCGATCTTAGACAACGTTTAGGACTACGTAATAGTATTAAGATATTAGTAAGGTTTTGTGAGGATCGGTTAACTTGTTCTTTCATCGACTATTTTCTCACATTTCAATGAAGAATTAAAAAAAAAAATCATAGTTTTCAGAAATGTGTTTCAAACAAAGAACCTACCGGTTATAAAGCCACAACGATAACCACTCACCCAGGGAGAATGCTACTTGACAAATTATGTTTTTTTCTGGCATATCTGATGACTGTCGATATTTTTAGGCTATTTTTTTTTATTAGGAATAGATATTTATTATAAGATTTGGACATGGTATATAGGCTATATAAGTAAAGCTCTAAGCTGTAGTTAATAAAAATATGAAATGTGATCAAATAGTATAGGAGTTAGAAGGGTCTAAAACTAACATTGCAATGTATAGAAAATCTTATTTGTAACTTAGTTTCAATCTTCAACAATAGCTAGGGTTATGGTAGCTCAGTGGTAGAGCGCTTACCTCTGGTGTTTTGGGCCCCTGATTCGATCCCCAGCCAAGTATATTTGTGGTGGACAACAACGTCTTCGTGGGGTTTCTCGGGATACTCTCGCTTCCTTTTACTTTGCCGTTTTCACTAATGTAATGAGCTATTTTCAAGGAAGGCTGTTATTAATAACAAAAAAAAAAAAAAAAAAAAAGTTCAACAATCTAATAACTAATTATTACGCATTTCTTCACGTACGGTATGTTTCACAGGGAGATCCATTTTATAGGGAGTTGGTGTCGTAACTTTAATTTAGATTTAAACAGCTGGGTAACGGAAAATTGGAAAATAAAAAAGTATTTTAAAAATAATTTTAAAAAACGCACTGAAAAGCAGAAAATTAAAACGTTTTAAAAGAAAAATAAACTTCAAAACCACACTCAAAAGTAAAAATAAATAAATAAAATAAAAAATAAAAATAAAACTTTTTTAAAATGAAAGTATGAACCGAATTCAAAAATAGGCACTAAAAGGCAAAAATATATTAAAAGTCAGAGTCGAATCTAGCCCGGGGCCGGAGGCTGAGGCCCCCCAGTTTTTGAGTGAAAAGCTTATTTAAGCTATTATTTATCTGTTTTTGAAAGTTTATAATACTCAACTCGTAATATATGTATCATAGTCTGGCTTCCGCCTTCCACCCCAAGTTTTCACTTTCTAGATCTGTCACTGATAAAAACGCTAAAAAGAAGAAAATAAAAATAATAAAACGCTTAACAGCAGAAAATAATTTATTGCTAGTAGGTTGGCGGCACCTGATCCAATTTTGCGAAAAATCGCCCTTTTTTTCCAGTAGAGGTTTAGTTGGGAATCACAAAGAGTTAACTAGTTTATACTGTATAATGTAGGGTGACTAGACGTACTGATTTCCGCAGTTCAGTACTGTTTTTGAAGGAGCTGTCCTGCGTGTTGCAAAGACACTTAGAAATTCGAGAAATATCCTTCTTTTTAAAAATGTTCTGCGAAGTGTCCTGATTTAAACTATTTGTAATATCTTAATGTTTCATTCTTTATTCATAACATCCCGAATCACAAGCACTTTCTTCTGAGCGATAAACCGCTGTGTCTTCAAACTCAACTCTGCTCAAAAGATTATTGTTAGAAAAAGAAAACAATCAACAAATCACTGTTTTTACTGAAAATGCCTTGTTGAGATGTCGGTAAAGCAGGAATGGTTTCTTATTTCAAGTTACAACCGTCGTGCCAACCAAGTTAAGTAGATGTTTCCTCGTGCCGGTCTACATTTTCCCTTATTCCTTAGAATAATCCCACGCTCCGAAAATCGATGGAAAGAGTATTTAGCCCTACATGAAGTTTCACTAGTCTCACTGTACGTTCAAAAGAAGACTGATAGTGAGGTATATTGTGAGAAATGTTCACCTCAGTTTTCCATTGCCAACAGTGGAATATCTGAAATAACATGTCACCCCATAACGAAAAAAAAAAAAAAAAAAAAGAAAGAAAGAAAAAAGTCGACGGTGATTACAGTTTCTTTAAGTGCAACTGTTTCTACTTTTTTCGAGGTAAGGATTTGGGGCAGAAGGAACAAATCCTCGTGGCAGCAGAAACATGACACGGAGATACATAATCGGTCTTTCACTATACTGTGGTTCTAAGATCATCAAGAAAGAATCCAAACCCCAATATTCGTGTTCAAGAACCAAATCTAAAGCGATTCCAATGAATGATTTGCCCTTACGCGATTTCAGAAATGAAGAAAGACTTGGATCAAGTAAATTATAATACAGTACTATACTGTATACAGATTCTTCAAATCATGAGTCTACGAATTTTTTTCATTGTTGGTACACTACTTTCGTCTCGCGAGTGGAATGCAAGTTAAAGTTCTCGATTTTTAAGATCAGTGTGGTGGAGATACCTTTGACGTTCTGTCCACATATATTCTTAAGACATAAGAGAATGAGCGGAGCTATGGGGGGTCATCGGAGGCAATGCCCCCCAACTTTTTGACAAAAAAGTAAAAATGCCACCTATAAGATGGCCACCTACCACACGCGTCTAGGAAGTATCCCACAGCTCTGAGGCCGACCAAAAGTTCTGCTCCCCCCAGCAGACAGTTCCTAACTCCGCTCATGCATTAGAGGAGTACAAAATTGAAAGGCGAGTTGTAGATTTGTGTACTGATAATATCAACTGCAATTTTGGAGGTTCAGCAAGGAAAGATAAGAATTTTTACAGTATTCTTCAGAATTCGTAAAACAAAGAAATTGTGGGTCTTGGTTGTGCTGCGCACATGGTGAAGAACTATATAGAAACTGCTCAAGACAGCTTACGATTTTGCATAGATAGTCTGGTTCAAAAAATAAATTCGTACTTTTACATATATACCGTACGTGAAGGGTGAAACTATATTACATGAATGCCGTGACTTCGTGGAAGTTCTTTCATTCAGTAAAACTGTCTTTGCTGCCAGCTATAGAACGTATACTTAAACTTTATCCAGCCTTAAAATCGTACTTTCTGTCACAGGATAAGTCCCATAATCACTGAAATGTTGTCAATGATTTTTGCTTGAAATATGGCTCTATTTTATCCACAGCCAGGTATCAGTTTTTAGTGATTTTGTTCATTTTCTCGGTCAGTATGTATCGATGATTGAAGGTACAGGATTGGTTGCTGAACTCAAGGCAAAAGTGATTGACAGATATAACAAGGTTTTTCTCTCTCATGTAGTTCAGTCAAAAAAAAAAAAAAAAAAAAAAAAAAAAAATCGGGCAGTTAGTATGTGTATCGAATTTTAAGAAATAAAGTTTGGAGTATGTTTAGTACAAGGGGTCCAGAAGCACGTAAAAAACACAAAATTTACAGGAGAAATGAATGATGCAAGTACCTAGACCTAACATAACGTAACCAAATCTAACCTAACCTAACATAAACTAACCTAATATTAGTAGAAATAAGCGAAATTGTATCATTTTTTGGAAAATTATGCGGGACCCCTGCACTAATTTAACATGAACTAAACTAACCTAACCTAAACTAAACTAACCTATCCTAACCTAAACTAATCTAACCTATCCTAAACTAACCTAATCTACTCTAAACTAACCGAATGTGAACAGAAATTACCAAAATTGTACCATTTGTTTAGAGAAAAGAGCTGGACCCCTTCTGCTAAACATAGGCCTAAAGTTTGTTCATTTTATTTAACTCGTATTGAGTATATTTAGCAGTGATCTACATCTTTCGCAGACATTAACATCTTCAATTAGACCAAACTTAAATCAGTTGTTGAAGTTCATAAATAAATTGTCAGGGAAAGAAACAAACGACTCCTACCTATTTGATGAGATTACAATGGAATGAGGGCATGCGTATTGCCGACGAAGTGGGCCGTCATATACTATTATAAACGCTGAAATACTTTAACGTAAATTACGAGCCCATAATGAGTGTTATGAAAAGTAATAATAATGTAAAATTATTCATGTCACTGTAAGAAGAAAATAGTATCTAAATGAGAAAAGAATAAAACAAGTCATGTAATTGTTTACTTAATCTTGATAAATTGGAAGAGATGTCATTAAGCGCCTCTCCGATGAAGAAACAGCACGAAAGACGTATCAAGAAAGAAAGAAAGAAAAAAAGCAAGGCATTAGTCCAAGTTTTCGCTGACATCTGTGCCAGATTTTGTTTTATTTCTGGCTATCAAAACTTTAAAATAGTCACATCGTTGAAGTTCTCAATTGTTCCTGTAGAGGACACTCTATATCACAATAGTGAAGTATTATTACGGAAAATGTCAATAGATGGCAGTAGAGTGGAAGATTCGTAAAGTGTCAGTGCTCCGTATTGATCCGCAGTTATCACTGTCATTAATTTCTTTTCAACATTATTTTATCAATGCATATCAATGAGGTTCACTGAATAAATAAACAAACAAATAAATGCTATGTTATAAATGCTGCATATCTATCTACTTAGTTACCAAACTTTATTTTTAGCATGAGTTCCACCTATTTTTTGAGTTGATGTTTCTTCCTATAAGTATTTAGTTTTTTTTTTAACTTGAATTTCAATTTTCAATGATTTATTAATTGTGTAAGTATGAATTCTGGTAGCCCCAAGGGTAAAAGTGGATCTGAAAAGGTAAGGGAACGCATGACGTCACGCCGCCCCCGTGCCTATCTTAGCCTATTATAATTTTTTAGGAAGTGGAGGGACGCCATAGATATTTTTTGGATGTAGAGTATCTGCGTCCTCCAGCGTTCCACTTCACTTTTACCCTTGAGTAGTCTACAACTAGAGTCTTTCTATTTCAACTGTGCCAACTCTGGCGCTACTGTCGATGTGCGTTTTCCCGTACTTCTCTCGAAAGAGAAGGGACAAGTTGCTGCGGCCGAGATCTTTCAATTGTTGGATGCGGAAGCTTTGTCACAATGAATTATTTCATGGACTTCGCTCTGTTCTGTCTAGTTAGCCACTCTGAGTAGTCTACGATGTTCACTCGTGAAGACCAAACGACTGAATGACAAATTGGCAACACAGATGAGGTCATTCACTTCTTTTCCCCAAGCAACGGGAGGGTTTCCTCCGTCAGAGGGTGGCGGGGGTGGGGACGAAGTATGTTTCGCATATTTTCCGAGGGCACACCTGAGATAGACAGGCTTTAATTGTAAACTATAAAATACAAAGTTGTGTTGACTTTCCCAGATATTTTATATTAATTTTCTATTTGTAATGTCAAATCTTGCTACTTAGATTTCTACACTACGTAAAACTCTGACATTTTATGCCGCACAAATGAAAATCACAACTGGATAAATCAGGAGAGTTCGGAGGCCATATATCTTTCTAAACATTTTTGTCAGCTATGAAAATTGATAGGAATGCTTCCAAGGAGGTGTGTACTATGCGCGCTGTCTTGCTGCAAATACGCAAAACATCGTTTCTCTTGTGTCATTTGATTAAGAAGGAGCTCGAAGATGTCGGTAATATAACACATGAGAGGAAGTTCGATTTTATTTTCCCACGAGCCAGTACTATTTTGTGAATTAACTTATCCACTGAGATGGAATCATGTCTTCTTAGTTATGAAGTTCAGGTTTGGATCGAGAAAACTGCTTTTGATTTCCTGCAGTGGCCATGTGCAGTACTGTAAGCGTCTGGAATGATATGCAGATTAACATCTCCTGTAAAGCCATGATCTTGTCTAGCTTCAGGTTAATCAAGGTTTTTCAGGATGAAGAGGTATGTTGTTCGCGACACTCCCATTTACTGCGACAAACATCTCGTGGATTTACTGCGGTTCTGCAACGTCCACTTGCAAATATTTTTCTTTTGTGCCTCGGCACATTTCCAGCGGGGGTATTCATGCTCTTTATCAACAAGCACGAAACCTGTTTGCTCAAACTTCTTTATGAGTTCGTGAATGGATAACTTGTCAGGTAGATCACTGTTGAAGTCGGTATGGATTTTTCTTGTACTATTTTCGGTTGTTTGGCCTCTGAGTTCAGTTCCTTTGTAATGAACATCCTGGCGTTCTTTGCCAGCGACGTTTTTGCACTTACACTGGTAGTTGGTTTTACTGTGAAAGTTTTTTTTTTCGTCACAGCTGCAGGTCGTGTTTCCTTCTCCTACGCTTTTCCTCCTTTTTCTCTTCAAGATCAATGAGCTTTTCCCATAGCTCGAATACGAAATATTGCTGAGAATTGCTACGTCAAATTCATGAGTTCTTTTTCGGTTTGTCATTCTCCATGTCCGGTTCGGTTTATGTTGGTCCACCCTATATATATAGGGACGGATCCAGGATTTTCTAAGGAGGGATGCACCAATAACTACCAATCACCCAATCACACTCACACTAAAATTCCTAAATTGACATGTGACAATCTTCTTTACCCCTGACTTTTACATACAGCAGGGGGGGGGGTTGATCTTTGAGAGGATCGCAAGTGATATGCAGGAAAAGATATTCTCTCCTCCTGGATTCTGTTTTCTTCCTCACTTGACAAATGTTATATTACTTTGCTTGGTGAATCCTTTTCCTTCAACTTTCAGAAAATGGACTTAAACCATTGCTTTTGCAAAGCTCTGCTTTCTTTTAAGCCCGAAACAAAACATAATGGCAGAAAGTTTCGCAAAGTGTTACTTTTTTTTTTTCACTGCTAGCTTCTCAATTTAGATAGTATATATTTATAAGGAAGGGGGGTGGGTGCACGTGCACCGGTGCACCCCTAAATCCAGCCCTGGATGTATGTATGAAGGGCGCTCTGAAGGGCGCCCTGAAGAAGAAAGGGCGATGCATTTCTGAAAATATTCTTCGAAGTTGGCATCCGCTCTGGATAGCTCTGTCGATGTGGTCGTCTTCCTAGCGAATAGTTTTCTACTGATCTTCCAATGTAAGGGGCCTATGCTTGTATAACCCAAACGAAATAATCACACTTGGGCAGGCCAGAGAACTAATGAGGCCAATGAATGTCCCCAAATCTTTAAATAAGGCGACCAGTGAAGAGAGGGAAATGTACGGTCATTGATGCTCTAGCTGTGTGGGTGTCGCTTGATACCGTTGAACACATACACGGAAAATGGGAATAAATTTTAGTCGTAATTCAGACAAGAAGAAGTTGTTGATAATCTCAATATAGCGCTCCGAATTCGGGGTAACAGCATTTCCTTTATAATTGTCGAAAAAGTAAGGACTTGTAACAGCAGTTTTATCTATAGCACACTAAATCGTTACTTTAGGGCTGTGTAGCGGTGTTTCGTATAATTCTTGGATTTTCAGAAGCCCAATTACGGTAGTTCTGTTGATTCACAATGCGATTGACGTGAAAATGAGTTTCATTACTCATGAGCAAATGGAAGTAGTCATTTTGCTCTCTCAGTCGTCACTATACGTAATCTCCAGGCTTCAACTGTTGGTAAAACGGTCAATAACGGTCAATTTATATGGGTGGAAATAGAGGTCTAAATTAAAAATACACCTGTTTAAACGAGTGCTGAGGCCAAATTCAGACGCATACCTCTAAGTGGATAGACGCGGGCTGCACAGCACGGTTTGTCTGAATCTTTCCACACTTTCGGGATACATGCCGTTTGATACTTTGTACATTACTTTTAACCCAACGTAGAACAGTGTTATGAGTGGGAACAGCTTAATTTCTGTGGATATTGAAATAGCGACGGATTCTCAAATTATTAGTCGACTAATAGCTTGTTTTTTTTTCAGTATATATTGTAAGTTGAAAACTTTGTTTCTTATTTGAGCTTACACCGAAATCAAACCTCAGATTATCTTATTTTTAAAGTATACTGTGAAGTTATATGTAAGTTTAAATTTACCAATAGATTCTTAATTTTGGTTTAGACACTTAAGTTGCTTGCTACAGATAAATTTATTTTGTATTTACTGGTAATAAATGTCATTAAAGATTTCTGTACTTACATTGAAAATATCAACCACCAAGACGTCATACACTTCATATACACCTTACAGATGATACTAGTTTGACTTAGTTAAAGCATGATTTCTTTGCGTAATTCCATCAGCATTGATTAATCATTTTAATGTTTATTCGTCATTGCACTTTAATAATGATATCAATTATATAATTGATTACACTATTTCAATGTCCGTAAGTCTGTGAGTTTTACTTACTTAATTTTAATTGTTTGCTTCAAGGATTGTGTTGTAGCCATTGACGCAGCAATCATGGTATGGAAGTTGAGACAAAGCTGTTGTGGATGTTCCCTGAAGGCAGGATCGTTTGTGGTTGGATGCATATTTCTAGTAAGAGTTTTATCAACACTAATGCACTCGACCAATTTTTTAAATTAACAACAATAATAAACTTACGTTTACTACATCAAAAGCGTTCTATTGATCAAATTTCGTACATGCACATGCACATAAAGCACTTTAATAGAATCATTTGATATAAATTATGAAAATCCAATTCCAATTTAGTAGAATTGAGCCATTCACAGTAAAAGGAAACCAAATTCAATTACCATAGTTGTGTGAAAAGAGGTAAAGTATGTAGAGTACGATTAAATACATGAAAAAGTTAACAAAATTGTTCTACGTTACTTACAGTACCTGGACCTTTATGTTTTAAGCACTGAAAGGAGCTTCAGATAGAGATCTTAAATATGAAATATATACAAAACATTCGAAAAACACTCATTCAAGCTTTGGAACTTCTTGTATATAATAAAAGACAAATTCTGATCAAAATATTCTATTATATAATAAATAATAGCGTTACAGTCTCAGCAAAGTATCTTTGCCTTCATCAGACATTATGAAATACAATTTCTAAGACTATAGCTTATATATCTCAGAAAATGAGAGGACGTCATATCTAGGAACCAATTAGATGCGTCCTTTCATTTTAAACACTTTTAATGACACAACTTTCATTTGAGAGCTAAACTTTTAATTGGCACACCTGTATTATTTTCATTAACAACTTTCACTTTTGTGAACCTTAAACTTTTAATTAGCTATCTCCTATTCAATACACCTGTGTTACCTCTTCTTTCTTTTCTGCTTTATCCAATATCTCCCTTCATACGTCATATATATTTAGACCAATATTCCAGTTCATAAGTTCCTCGCTTTCTTCCTTTCTTATCCATTTTGCTTCTTTCCATGTTTTTAAAATGCTATTTGTCTCTCTTTCTAGATCCTCTACACCTTACAAGTCTATTTCATGTTCCGTCTTCTTTACATGTTTATATATTGCATTACTGTCCCTCTTCAATCTAACGTCGTCCCTGTGATGGATATAGTGAAGCTAGATTGAAGAAGGGTACAAGAAAGAAGAGGGAAGAAGGCAGAATAAAGTGAGAGAAGTTACCGAAGAAGAAAAGATGATTTGGAATAGAGAGAATAGGTGAAAAACGGAAGACCTGAAGAACTTATTGGAAAAATATGGAGTAAGAAAATACAGAAAAGGGAGTTGAAAATGTTAGATGTATTGAGAAAGAAGAAAAGAAAGGTTCCAGAAATGAAACTAAGCGATGAAGGAGTTGTATATAGAATTAAATGCAAAGATTGTGCTATGTGTTATATAGGAGAAAGAGGAAAGAGGTTAGAAGAAAGGATTAAACAGTACAGGGATGACGTTAGATTGAAGAGACATAGTAACGCAATATATAAACATGTGAAGAAGACAGAACATGAGATAGACTGGGAAAGTGTAGATGAGCTATAAAGAGAGAGAAAAAGCATTGTAAGAAAATTGAAAGATGCAGAATGGATGAGAAAGGAAGAAAAAGTGAGAAACTTATGAATTGAAATAGCGGACTAAATATACATCATGTATGGAGGAAGATATTGGATAAAGCAGAGAAGAAAGAAGATGTAACTCAGGTGTACTGAATAGGAGATAGCCAATTAAAAGTTTAAGTTTCTCAAAAGTGAAAGTTGTTCATGAAAATAACACAGGTCTCCCAATTAATAGTTTAACTCTCAAGTGATATGTAATCGATTCAAAATTGTTAAAAATTAAAGGACGGATCTTATTGTTTCCTAAATATGACCTCCTTTCATTTTAAGAAATATATTAGTTGTAGTGTCAGAAATTGTACACTTGAAGACATAGACACTTTGCCGAAATTGTAATGCTATTATTTATTAGATAATATATCCTTTGGTCAGACACAAAATATCCAGAAATAGACATGAGTACCTTGTGAATTGATAGCGCCAATTAACGAAAAAAGCTTGGGTATTTACGAAAAATAATGCCATTTTGAGAAATCTTGTTACTCTTGCACACACACACAAAGTCAACCTGCACTCATACAGTATTACTTAGGAGTCTTACAAGTTCACTTCCACGACACATCATCTAAATTATACTGTAGATCTATGTATACTGTTAAAAATAATTTCTTAAATTTGAGAAACCGTTTCTCATCTGTGCACCGAGACAATATTTTCTTAGAAATGAGATGTGGCAATTCTCATTCATAAGGAAAGTAACAATATATTTTCTCGTTTCGCTTTATACAACCTCATCTACTTTTCTTCATTTCTCATTAATGACAGTTTCAAACTCTTGCTCCTAAGAAAAGATATTCTCGGTGCATAGATAGGTAATGGTTTCTCAGATTTAAGAAAGTTTTTAACAGTGTATTATGAATAGTAATCAGTAGAGCAACCCACATTATGCTTTATTGTTTGCTTAATTAAGTTTTATTTTTTTTTTCAAATTATGCTTTATTGTTAATTTCAAACAAAGATAGGGTTGGAATGGAAAGATAGAAGACTCATAAGAAACTTATACATGAACCAACAAGTAAGTGTTAGGATAGGGGAAGAACTGACGGAAGAGAGTGCAATTGGAAGGGGAGTTCGACAAGGATGCTGCCTCTCGCCAACACTATTTAATGTCTATCTAGAAGAGATAGTGAAAAAGAGCCTACATGATGATGATGGTATTTCGGTAGGAGGTAGAATGATTAGAGGCATAAGATTTCCAGACAATATGGCGCTTGTTGCAGAATCTGAAAAGAAAATCAATAAAATGTTAGAAAAAATGAGAAAGGGCTTTAAAGAATATGGGATGAAAATAAATGTTAGAAAGACAAAAGCCATGGTGATTGGAACGAAGGGGTCTGTGTCAAATATAAAAGTAGGAGGGGAGAAAATAGAACAAGTGAATAGTTTTCGATACCTGGGTAGTATTCTTAGTAATGACATGAAATGCGAACGTGGAATAAAAGGAAGGATAGGAATGGCGAAAGAAGCCTTTAAAAGAAAGAAAAGTCTGTTTTATGGGACCTTGAACAAAGAGTTGAGAGAAAGACTCATAAAATGCTTCGTGTGGAGTGTTGTACTGTATGGGGCGGAAACGTGGACATTACGTAAAGGTGACGAAAATCGACTGGAAGCCTTCGAAATGTGGGCGTGGAGAAGAATGGAAAGAATTAGTTGGTTCGAGCGGAAAACGAATATGAGAGTGTTAGAAATGGTGGGTGAGAAAAGAACACTTTTAGATATTATTAGGAAGAGGAAGATAAACTGGTTGGGACATTGCCTAAGAAGAGATTGTATCATGAGGGACGTCCTAGAGGGGGAAGCCTTATTTGCACACCGCCTGGTGTATGTATCGAAATCGAAAAGAACCGATCTTCGTCGACACTGAAATTTGCGATGTTGCCAAGTGTACTGTTAATATCATCGCAACCACAGCTAAGCCCATTTTCAGTGAGTGATCTTTTTACTTAATGAGAGAAGCATTTTCCAATATACAAAACGAAATAATTAATTTCCCCGAAATAACCGAGAAGATGCTTGGGCCATGGCAGTTAAAATACTATATTTCAAAAGGTGCTTGGTAAGTGATTTCAATCATTTTAATTGGAAAAGGATCTACAAATTTTGATGTGAATTGTAGTAAACAATCTCATAGCATGCCATTTATGTCTTGAGGTTGAGAAGTTTCTTTAATGCACTTTAGCATTATCCCATATGTTAATTTATTGAAGACATTACGAGACAAGCGCCATTATTATTACATATTTATATTATTATTATTAAAAAGCACTTTTACACCAATTTAAAATTACAAGAGTAAAATGTACTAAAGGGGTTATACAGTGTTGGACAAAAAGGGGGACACCCGCTCTTATTCTCCCCGGGATTATTAGAATTTTGTGTGGAGTATTGAGTCATTGACATTTATATTCCTTCTTAGATTTCCTTGTTCTTGGTGGGCATGGATCAAAAATTGCGGTTGTCCCTTTTTTGTCCAAGACTGTACTATTTAGAAAATTACCAAGTCTATACTTCATAAATCCGTCTTAAGTGAGACAGAATACCCTGTTCGTATAAACGTTCTTTTTTATAACTAGGATGTAGATAACTGATCCACCATACCCGGAACATTGAAAATTTTATTACAAGTGCCAAAAATTGAACAAAATACCAATCCTAAGTTAACATCGGGGCAAAGGTTCCGCAGATGTGAATCAGGAAAATACTGACTTAGGTTACGTACGTAAAGTTAGGTTATTTTCTTTCGAAGTAGTAGACGCATATACTTAAGAAAAACAAATTCCGTCTGCTCCGGTACCGTTTTACACTCATTCAGTTACCTCTGGCTAGTCAATAGGTTAGCCCAGAATTGGACAATAAAAGATATGATATTAAACAATCAAGTGATTTTTTAGTAAAGGCCACTATTTTTCACGGATGTTCTTGTAGGCATGTAAAAAAACATTTAACTACGGCGTTCTTTTTTTTTTTTTAACTTTTGACTAGTTTCGGCTTACTACTGCGATACCTTTACCAATGTCGGTGTTGGATCAGTCATATACACCCTTGCCATAATAAGCGATTGTAGGGTCTATAACCGGAATCTCACATTAAACTTCCCCTTGTATTTAAGGGCAATGCTCAAACAAAAAATTTACAAATTTTACTTTAAGTAAAACATTGTCAAGATATTGACTTCGGGTTAGGTAAACTTAAACCAATTTCCTTCAGAAATAGTAAATTAAAAACACTTATGATACGAGGAATGATATTTCTAGATTTTGTCTTTTTTTAAAGAATTAACTAAATTCCTAACGTGCCACGCACGGTTCTGTTCACTTGTCCAAACGCCACTGTACTGAAAGCATACGTGCGGAAATTGAAATATATTTATATAGTTACCAAGATTACGAAACTGTATTTAAAAGTGGAAGAAAATATAATCTCGTATTATTTTACATTGCTGGAGGTAGTAATACTAGAAAGGTTTAAAAATGTATCGATTTTATTCTACGTAACAGCAGACTTCAATCTCGCTCTCTGAAACACAAGCTGTAATGGAGACTGACGCTAGGTTTTCCGTTTCATAATGTCTTTTAAATTATACCTATATCGAGATCTCTATGAAGTGCATTCAAGGTACATGCAGCACAAATTAAATTCTTTTTTACTACAATTCACAAGCAAAGTGTGTGAGTCTTAGCATATAAATGATTGAAATCACGCAATTAAACAAATCGCGCCCCTGGAATAATACTGTCGTAACTCGAAATGGCCCAGGTTACAGCTTAATCAAAAAAAAGTTTTTGATAAGAATACTGAATGCTTCCTCGGTTTTCAAAGAATTACGCTTAAACTTATAGCCTAATTCTAAGAAGGACGGAAACTATCACAAACAAACCGTCTGTTTGGTTGGTTTGTAACGAGGTATATTTCGAGTTACGATAGTGTTATTCTGGGGTTTCGATTTGTTACCCTCCCTGTTGCTTTAGATAGATCAGTTCCCATTCTAAACTATTCCGCCGTTTGTTGGATATTAATAAACACTATTTTGTTTCAAACATTCTTTCCGGGAAGCGTTGGCTTATTTGATCCACCATATGTATAACTGGCCTCAGTAAAATAGATGTGTTAGTTTCAGAAATAGGGTTGGTGAAGTTTTCCTCCGAAAACGTATTTTATTTCGGGTAAAACAAAACAAAAACAAAAAAACAATAAAACCCACTTCAAAACCTATAAATCAGACTACAACAAAGATCTTACTTTGATTCGAGCATTTTCTCATAAAGCCGGTACCTATACCGTGTATAGTTTGCAGTACATGTATAACTCGCCATCTATTCAAGTAAAGAAATGTAGAGCGTAGACCCTCTATGCTTATCTCAACACGTCCATTCAAAACAGATCTATATAAAAGGGCCATCTTGTGGTGAAAATTAAAGCTCTATAGAAATACGTTACGTTAAGCCGAGTTCATTTTTTTTAATCGTCTGGCGACGTTTTTGTCCGATTTGTCACAACCAATAGCTCACAATCCCCGAAGTACGTTTACACAAGTAGAAAGCTCTTACAGGAGAAAAAACTCAATATAATTAGCTTTTAATTGAAATTATCTCGTTTTTTTCTACATTTTTGCCCCTTTAGAGGAGGGTTTCATCCCCTCCCTCTTGTTCGATTTTATTGCCCAACGAACCTGACCTGTACTTTGAACCAATAAACAATCTGTGAAAGTTCCATTTGAAACGGTTAAGGCGTTCGAAAGTTATCGTGAGACATACCGACAGACGACACACATGCCGAGTAAGTCTGATCTGGACCTCCTCTTTGCTTCGGTCAAAAAGCAGCAAGCAAACCCTTGCATTGTGAAATCTTAATTCTAAGTGTCAATAGTTGATATTTAGAGTGATAATGAATTTTGTTAGTTACTTACATTGCATTTACGAGTCACCATTACGCAGTGTTGGGTTAGGTACTCATTTTCTGTACCTAGGTACAGGTACTGATGAATAGTTTTTTTTCTTCATTCATAAAATAATACGTGATGAATTACAGGTTGTGTACATCACAATAAAATAGAAGGTTTATTTAAGCGAACTTAAATTCGTTAATATTCTTTAACAACGCTAGAGCTGCTTGTTTTTAACCAGTAACCGTTTTCTCCAAATAACATTTAACTAGTTATACGCATTGTAACACCAAACTACTGTATAATAAAATTCGAGAATAAGTCATTATTTTAAATATTCTTTTCTATATAAATGAACTGACTCTTCAATGTGACCGAGGTGTTCATTTTTCCTCGACCTCACTCAACCTCACGCTCACGGTAGGAATGGAATTCGACCTCACGTTCATTCAAACTCACCTGAACTCAAGATCACTCGACCTCACGCTCACAATAAGAAATGGAATTCGAACTCACTCGAACTTCACTCTCAAGCTGTGAAGTTGAAGTTGACATTTCATATGTGTAAAAGTTCTTGCAGTGTTTAATATCTTCTATACCTTCTAAGTAAGGAGGTATCGGTACTTGAAGGTCCTTCTCCATAATTCAAGTTTACGTGGTTGCGATGGTATTAACAGTACACTTGGCAACATCGGAAATTTCAGTGTCGACGAAGATCGATTCTTTTCGATTTCGATACATACACCAGGAGGTGTGCAAATAAGGCTTCCCGTCCTAGAGGGTATGGTGCAGGGAAAGAGAGGGAGGGGGCGAAGGAGACTACAATTAATGGATGATATTAAAACAGAAAGATCATACGCGAAGACGAAGAGGTTAGCGGAGAACCGTGGAGCATGGAAGTTTCTCAGCTGCGGCAAGTGACCTGCCAATAAAGGCAGAATACCTATGATGATGATGATGTTAATTTCAATCATTGTTTCACATTAATCGTGTATAATGTACAATATTTACTATACATTAAATATTCTAAATATCTTGACTATTTATTATAGTTTATACAAGCAATTTCTTTCATATTTAATGAACTTTCTACTTAACGACTGTAAAGAGATATGCTGTACTCGAGTCAGTTTTTTCTATCACTTGTTTGCGCCTTAGAGGTGAATATATGCAGAAAGTAAAAGTAAAAGATGCCACCAAAAAGTACAGAAAGTGCTCAAGTTCAAGAGGTACACATAACAATATAGTGTAGAGTTCTTGTGTACTATTTATTGTTGGCGGAGTTTTCTTCTTTTCCTTTTTTCTCTTCTCCAAATCAAAGGGTTACACCGAAAAGTTTACAGAAATAAAAATAAGCTTTTTATTGGTGCATTATAAATATTGTTTTTTTTAAAAATATTAATGCAGTATGTTAAACTTGTAGTTAAATTGAATTTTCCAAGAATTATTCTATATATTTTAAATTATGTTTTATGCTTTATTTTCTAAAATTATGGTTTATTATGCGTTAAAAAATTAGTTTCTTCTGGACCCTTAGACAACCACAACCATGTTCAAGATACCAACCATATGTCTAAATTGCTATTATGCTTTTAATGCTTTTTATGCTTTTGGGTTGCCCTAGCAATCAGTGATCCACTAATTTCCGTGTACACCAACGAAGTTTAAACGAGCGTTCACTTAAACGCGTTCAACAGTAAACTTTCAAGTTTAAAGGTGGTTCTAGGACTTTCTTTGCACCATTGAAAATCGAAGTTCAGTAAACCTCGTTTAAGTAAACTTTGGTCAATTTGTAAAATCGACTCTGATTGGTTGTCGTCTTTTGTCTCTAACCTTCATTTAACAAAGTGACAAATGAAGAAAGCATACCGCGTGCCGGGGTTTTCGACTCTCGAGATTGTGTGCATCTCGAGTGAACATAACATCAAAGAATGAACTACTAAATTATACCTGTAATGAAATAAGCGAGTAATACTTGGTGTTGCAATATTGGCAGTAGATTTTAGATTAGATTGTAGCGTGTAGTTTCACTATATGGATCCAAACTATAAGTAGTAGTACTAGTAGTAGTAGGAAAGGGGTAGAAGTCCCGCAGGGGTTTGTTAGGTTTTGTTCTCGGTGCAGTTTTACTATACGGATACACAGATTGTAAAATGTATAGAAAAATATGGGCAAGTCTTTAATTTGCTCATTTTATGTCCAGAACAGAAAGTAACCAACCCCTGCGGGGCTTCTAACCCGTTCCTACTATTACTACTACTTATACTATGGATACGTAGAGTAAAACTGCACGATGTTCTCGATATCCTATCATCTCGATATCGACCATATATCCTATCATCCTGAATCTGGATTCCTAGTATTTTCGTTACTAATACATTCCATCCCCAGTATATTAAAATTCGCCACCACTAGAAAATAAAAAATAATAAAAGAAAAAACTTCTGGAATCCACTGATGGGGAAAACTGTTTCAACAGTTATTCATATTTCATCGTGAAAATGTTATTCTAATGCCTTTTACATCCGTTTCCCTGTTGGTGTTTGCCTACAATTCCTAGTTAGCGTAGGTACAATTGAGGAGCGCTACCATTTATTCTTTCCACTTATGATCTAACGACTTCTGCATTTTTAGTTTCTCACCTGTCCACCAGCTACGCACACATAATATGTTATCAAACTTATATGTTGTAAATACAATAAGTGCAAAAACCACGCACGAGTCTGTGCTAAATGCCCAAAACAATCGAAGTTTGTATCTATTCCGATTCGAAGCAGGGCACAATTTGAGGGATCGCTCGTGATTTTGTCTGCGAAAGCTGGCACATTAGCGATGGTGGTGTGTGCACAAGAAAAGACCACTGTTTAAAATATCACCCTACTGTTTTGCGGTGCAATTTCTCAAAATGCATTCGTTACACATGTAAGTAATGTGTGATAATAGAAACAGCGTTAAAATGTATTGTCCATAATTATGCAATTATAATGCAAAACTAGCTTGTAGTGATCACCTACTACAGATTGGTACGTATTTTTTTGTACTAATTTGCTCATCACTTCAGCAGATGGTTCTACCGAATTTTGACGCTTTTTTTTACATTTTCAGGTTAGATTAGAGCTTTCTTTTACCAGAGCATGCACTAAATGAAGAGCTCCATCATTTTAGGATGGCCCAGTAACGTATAAATAAAGTGTGGACGTATAGCATAAAAACTACTGTGTATAAAACGAAAACCAAGTTATGCTAGGTGGCCACTAAAAAGCACGAATGCTATCTAACGTAGTTAGAGTAGGAGCGCAGGAGGGAGGCCCGAGCGTTTGCGTCCATAGGGAGCAGGCGCGTCAGCGACGGGGTATACACATAAACGAGGACAGTGGAAGAGCACATTTACACATACTATAATTTCTTTATCACTAATAATTAACTTCAATATGCTGTGATAGATGGTAATTACTTATATTCGCACTTTCATTCCTTCATGAAAAATATTTCACGTCGTTTTTTACCTATAAATTTTCTATTTGGTAGTACTGCCTGCTGAAGAGAACCATTAATTTGGTTACACGTATACCTACCATCGCAAATTTGCCTGTTCACTACGGACGCACCTCGAATATAGCTCAGCAGCTTCACCTTGGCGTAAACCGTAATAGGTTCAAAAATAGCTTGTAATGAGTAGCTTGCGAAGTTTGGTACGTGGTTTTGAGACGTGTGGCTTTCACTATAGTAGCTAAGTTTCTATGTGTCTTATACAATTGTACGCAATTGGTTGATGACACTCTAGGAATAACTGGATAATGAGTTTTACGAGGAATAACTGGATAAGTTTTACGCTGTTTGCATGGAAATTTGACAAGAAAATACGTATTTATAGACATAACTTGTATGCTCTCCTAACGTTAATCTTTACTGGAAAATTGTTTAGAAAATACATTGTCGAAAATGCTGAGCTGATTTTGTATTAAAAAAAAACAAACAAAAAAAAAAAAAAAAAAAAAAAAACACGCATAGTAGTTTATTTCTAGTGGGTTCTCTATTGTAAAGCTACAGCCTCGCAGGTTTTCTAGCTATATATCCTCCTTATTTCTTTTTGCTAGTTAACAGACTTTACCTGAAAATTAAAAAGAACTGTATTCTTAAAACTTCAGAACATTTATTTCATTTTATTGATATACATTATATCAAGGAGAAAATAATGAAATCACGAGCAGAAAATTTCTCCGATCACGAGAATCGTAATTTCATTAGTGGAAAATACAAAGACATTATTGAATGTAAACAGACTGACTTGGATCAACGAAGTTTAAACCCTCAAATTCGGCCGTTCAAGCTAAAACCAAGTTCATCCACCATTTGACCGAGACATAACCTTGAACGTTGTTGGTGCTACAGACATTTTCACTGAACTTGGCTATGATCCTCGTTCAACAGTTGAACTTCGTTGGTGCACACGGTCGTAAGTGAGTATTTCAAACTTGTTCAATTGGCGCTCTCTTTGTAAACCTTGCTTACTTCACGGATCACGTTCGTTTCCTGCTTTTCCGTTCGTTGGTGATAGGCGCTTTTGGTCTCACCTGTTCAGTGATTTCAGAAACAGCATTGGATTTTTAAATAATCTACAGTAATAATAATAATAATAATAATAATAATAATAATAATAATAATAATAATAATAATAATAATACCCTCATCAATTTATATTTGTTTATTTTTCAATGACGTAGAAATATTGAATAGGAATAGGTATGATAAAATATCAAATACATAACGTCTGTGAAGTTTGTTAAAACTCGGTCGTGGTGGTTTATTCAAAATTTCACAGCTTATTTCTGTCAGAAACTTGGGCTTCTCTTGCCCACTCTTCACGCTCCCTAGATTGGGAACCGCTGCACTAAATAGAATCACATCTACGTTGGAAACGAAACTAAATTCACAATGTTTCTCTTTTATTTATCGAATCATCATAATCTTACTAATACATTCAGAAGTTATTCTTTCCAATCATATTTATTGTATTCTATTATCCAATTGTGATCACATAAATATTGTTAACTTGCATCGAACATTCTCGGGAATCTGCACCAGTATATTTTCAACTTTTCGCAAATTGTTTTATACAGGTGGGGAACATTTATCCAAGTCACCTTTACCCTTAATATTATTAATTAATTAAATTGTTTTGTAATAATACATTGTTCGTAATAGTGTTAGTAGTTATAGATAATTTATAATTCATGATAAGATCATAATAATACCTAGGTAATATCAAATTAGTTTATATACAAGTATTATTAAATTATTTGTTGTTTTACTTTGATTATTACTATATGATGTTTCTACCTTACAAGGGACATCACCCAATTGTCCGGCTCCGATTTCAATGAAATTTTTATTGCTGATAGAGGACATGTATTCATTACTTGTGATGAAAGAAATTTTTGCCATGGTGCATGTTTTCTATTTTTTAATAATTTTTAAAGGTTGTGATGTGGTTAATAGAGATTACTGCAGAAGTCCCTTACTACTCTTTGTGTTAATGAAAGAACAACCATGTAGATACGTATAGGGCATAGGGAGAAGTCGTACGGTACGTATGACCTTGACGGCAGCCATCTTGAAATCCGCCATTTTGAATTAAGATCAAGTTTTTTGAATGGGAATAGGGTAATATGATACATAATTTCGGGTTAGAATTTAATCAGGAAGACAATGGTTTTAAGGTGTGCCCATTTGGGGAAAAGTTACAGGCATATTAATTGTTTATACTTACTATGTGCGTAAGTCCCTTACCTCCGCTTCTAACCCGCGTATTAATGATAATAAGTGGATAAAGGTTTCGGTAATACATATTATGGCTAGAGGGAAGTGATACGATAAGGGTATCATTGACGGCAGCCATCTTGAAATCCGCCATTTTGAATTAAAGTGAAGTTTTGAAAAATGAAAACCATAGCATGTGGCACCTAATTTTAATAGTAAATTTTTCCCAAAAGCCAATGGTATGCTTATTTTTGTTCTATAGTTAACTAGTATGAATTTATGACTCTTCTAATGAGCATGAAACGTCCATTATTCGATCTTTCAAATTGGCAACACTCCTAATTTTCACTGCATGTTTCAAGATTCCAACTGGCACTGCAATTGTTGCCATGGCTCATGTTTTCTAAATTTACTACACTTTTTTAAGAGTTGCGATTTGTCAGTTCATGAATAGTGTTGGGATAAGCATCCAGCAATCTTTCTGAATTTTGAAGACTTGCCATGTAATTATTAATTTCCTAGGCAATGTAATTATTTATTTTCTATACCTGCCCTTCAAAAACTCGTTTACTGACATGAATCATCACACAACGAAAGAACTCCAACTTTGCATTCAGGTAATACCGAAGACGTAGCTTGTAATGGAGAATAGATGAGACAAGAAATCAAATGAAAATTCACTTCAAAAAAGAAAACGAAATATGATTTTTGTGTAAATCAATGGTCTTTTGTTTTGTTTTATATTTATTTGTTTATTGTATATTTATTTATTTTCCATGGCAATATTTTAGCTAGTCAGACAAAAAAGTCATTCGTTTTCTAAGGATTGTTGTCGATGGTTCATGTTTGTAAGATTTATAATCGGTATTGATCGGGAACTCGATTAAGTTACACCTCTTTATAAACAAGTTACCTGTTTTCATATTTTGTTCATGGTACAAACAGTGTGTTGGGAACAGTCATGTTATGTCTTTGATATTTTCTATCATTGATGCTGTTCCTTTAAAGTTGTAAAGTTGTATTTATTTAAAAAATACTGTTTATCGTTTGCGCAACATGTAGGCCACATTTCATGACAATTTTGAGTTCGTGTAACACCAATTTGTAATAATTTTATTTGTATTTCTTTACGTCACATAGGTCCATAGGTTCCTCATGTACTCTGGGTTAAAATAAATGATTACACTGACTAGGAAATTAATAATTACATGGCAAGTCTTCAAAATTCAGAAAGATTGCTGGATGCTTATCCCAACACTATTCATGAACTGACAAATCGCAACTCTTAAAAGAATGTAATAAATTTAGAAAACATGAACCATGGCAACAATTGCAAAGTGCCAGTTGGAATCTTAAAACATGAGGTGAAAATTAGGAGTGTTGCCAATTTGAAAGATCGAATAATGGACGTTTCATGCTCATTAGAAGAGTCATAAATTCATACTAGTTAACTATAGAACAAAAATAAGCATACCATTGGCTTTTGGGGAAAATTTACTATTAAAATTAGGTGCCACATGCTATGGTTTTCATTTTTCAAAACTTCACTTTAATTCAAAATGGCGGATTTCAAGATGGCTGCCGTCAATGATACCCTTATCGTATCACTTCCCTCTAGCCATAATATGTATTACCGAAACCTTTATCCACTTATTATCATTAATACGCGGGTTAGAAGCGGAGGTAAGGGACTTACGCACATAGTAAGTATAAACAATTAATATGCCTGTAACTTTTCCCCAAATGGGCACACCTTAAAACCATTGTCTTCCTGATTAAATTCTAACCCGAAATTATGTATCATATTACCCTATTCCCATTCAAAAAACTTGATCTTAATTCAAAATGGCGGATTTCAAGATGGCTGCCGTTAAGGTCATACGTACCGTACGACTTCTCCCTATGCCCTATACGTATCTACATGGTTGTTCTTTCATTAACACAAAGAGTAGTAAGGGACTTCTGCAGTAATCTCTATTAACCACATCACAACCTTTAAAAATTATTAAAAAATAGAAAACATGCACCATGGCAAAAATTTCTTTCATCACAAGTAATGAATACATGTCCTCTATCAGCAATAAAAATTTCATTGAAATCGGAGCCGGACAATTGGGTGATGTCCCTTGTTAGTAGGAAAATGTTATAGAATAATGAGTTATAATTATAATTTAATAGAGTATTTTTTTTATAAATAGTGATTAATTTATTAGTACAGTAGAAATTGCTTACAATTAGACATCTTCCGCCTGTCTTGCAGTGAATCAATAAATTAGAATGTTCTGGAAATCTCCATGATGAATCTTTCATTGAATGTGTTTCTATTTTGAATTGTTTCTCCACATTCGAAGTATTTATATATTAAATTAATAGCGAGAAAAATGGGTAAAACTTAAAAAAAATCCAATTACGCATCGCACGCACACCAGATCCACTCTTGTCTTGTCTTTTCTTGACCATTATCGGTGTTTATAAATTAGGTGCATCAGCTATAAGTTCAAGTATGCTAAAAATGTGGTTTGAATGAATTACTAATATTGAAATTGAAATACTTTTATAATAGCATGAATAGAAATTTTGCAAATGGTGGCATTTTTTGGCCGACTTACAAGTCGCAATGCCTGAATTGTATATATCAGAATAGTTGAAAGAAAATAAATTATATTTTTGCAAAGTCATAGTTGGGTACATAAGATGTCAAAATCAGGCAAATAAATGAATTTTCACAGTGAGTATGAATAATATTCAAAATCGGGAGGGAGTTCCAGTGGGGTAAAGAGGGCAAGCTACCCATTTGTAGTTGAGTGTGGAAGTATTTGTGGTTGAGTGTAACTATATTTGAGCGGTGTAAAGCACTTAATCCCCTTCCTCTTCGTAACACTATACAAGGTAATGTTGTCACTTCAACAATCACCGCCGAACTCTCTCCCAGATCCACTCAGAATTCATCATATATAGTAGGCATAGGCTACATCTACCTGACAACAAGGTATGTCCACAATTGCTACATTGCTTTCCACCTACCCAACAATCTACGTGTATGTTTATGGAAAATATTTGTACATTTCTGGAGATTTATTACATGATACCAGTGACGGATCAAGGGAGGGGCTAAACCATAGTTTGCCGTTTTATCCAGTGTAAAGCAGGATTGAAGCCTATTTTATCCAGTATACCTGAGCGTGAAGGGGGGCTTTATCCCCTATAGCCCCCTCTTGGATCCGCGCCTGCTTGATACGTGCTATTACATGATACCCACTCTACTAAAAACTGTTTTTATTCTTTGCTTTTTTTTTTTTTTTTTTTGTAAAAAAAAATTCCGAACAGTCACTAGTGGTCAATTGCTCTGACGACAGTCAAATCAAGCTCAATTTGATCGCGGTATTGCGATTTTCGGTCAAGGTGACAGTACAAAATTTCAAATTCCAAGGCCCAACCTTTACAGAGGTATAATGAAGGGTTTGAAACCCCACCTTAAACACAATCTAGTTCATTATATTTATTTATTTATTTTTATAAAGGGTAGGATAACATTTGTACCATAATTTAAAATCTAGACCCAACACTTTCAGAGATTTGATTCTGACAGCGAGCAATTTTAACTCCCTTTTCCGAACTTTGAACTCTCAGGTTTCCAAATTTTGAAAGCCTGACTTATCCATAGCTTAGTGTTTAACTAAAACAAATTCCAAGGTTTTAGGCTGAACAGTTTCAGAAATCTAGTGATGAATCGGTAGTGATAAGTCAACTTTTTCCTAGATTTAATAAGATTTTGGGTATTAGACACATATGCTCTTTTCAATTATATAGTCATATGCAGTACTTTGTTCATTTCAGATCTTTTCTTTAGTGAATGCTATTCTAGCTGGAGTTGGAATTAACTCAATAGACAACTTTGATGAGGAGGAGGACTTTTTATCTGAAGAGAAAACTTTAGATAAATCAACCGGTAAGTCTACATATATCTAATTTCCTCCCGGCCAACTGCTGAGGACAGGGGTCATTTTTATAAAGGTAACCAAAAACGTTCTATCGCTTTTTGTGGAGGTCTGTGTTCAATTGGCCCTCACACCGTGAGTTGAATGCGAGTGGAGATAAGGCGAAGGTCAGTTGTTGATGTAGGTATATCCAACATACTACGTGGTTGTGGCAGTTCAGTTACACCGTGAACTTGCATAAGGACAAAGCGAACATGGAACCTACAGAGAGCATCATAAGGGCGTGTATGCTGTACTAGTTAAAACTGGAGTCAAACGTCGCCGCAGTGGAGCGGAAGATATGCCAGGCCTTTGGTAAAGGTGTCGTGACTATGCGGACACTGCAGCGGTGGTTTAACAAGGACATGACGAAACACTCGAAGACGCACCACGTACCGGAAGACCAACACATGTACAAAATGAAGATCTTGAGACAACAACTGAGGCGAACAGTGCTCAGACATATGAGGAACTGGGACTGCAATTCAGTGTGAGTGAAGAAACCATTCGGCAGCACCTCCATCAACTTCGGAAGTACTACAAATTGGGTCCATGGTCGCACATGATTTGACTCCGGGCCAGATGGCAACACGAACAGACACCTGTGTTTCTTTGCTGTCTCGTCTGAGGAAGGACCCATTTCTGGATAGGGTATTGACATGTGATGAGAAGTGGGTCCTGTACGAAGCTCCACGCTCGTGCCGACGGGGTACATCGCCGTCCTCATCATTGGTTAGCATCTATGAACCTGTTCGAAAATAGCCGAAACCAGCACTGTACCAGAAGAAGGTCCTCCTGTTTCGTGGACTGCTTGCGGCATCGGGAACTTTGTACTGCCAGCAGTTGAGCTGTGTTCAAGAAAAACTCAAAACTCTGGATCAGCACTTATGAATCGCAAAGGGGCCCTCCTGTTACAGGATAACGCTAAGCCACATGTAGCTAGGATGACCCGGGGCACCATTCTACGCCTTGGATAGGGAACACTATTGCATCCGCCATACTCTGCGGACATTGCACCGTCCGATTATCACTTGTTCCATACTTTGGACAACCACCTTAGAGGAGTTGAAATTCCTAGAAGAGATGCAAACTGCGCTTGATACCTTCTTCGCTTCACGGCCCACAAGTTCTACCGTGATGGAATCCATGGCCTTTCAGAACGTTGGCGGAAGGTCGTCGATGCTGATGGGGACTATTTTAGATCTTCCAGGTATGTCTTAGGTGACATATCGATGTTCGAAGTTGATGGGTGAAAAAGCGACAGAACTTTCTTGGTTACCTTTATAGTAAATATTACTTGGAATTTCCTCCCCCCTTAATGTTTAGATGATTAACTTATTCTCGTGTGTTTACATACTGTTGTAACTAATGAAAAAAGGGAATATAATTTTACAAAGGCGTGATGGTAAAAAACTCGATACTTAAAATAAAGGTGTGGTGGACAAACACCATGTGTGTGGGTTTTCTCGGGGTTCTTCCGTTCCCTCCCACTTTCTTCATTCCACCATTTCATCCATTTCTCATCATTACCGTCTCCTTCAGGCTAGCCGGCATAACTGTGGGACGTAAAACGTAAAGATTTCATTCCATTTTAAAATAAAGCGTAATTCAAAATAAATGATGCAGAAAGAAATGTTACTTGTGACTGTGCAAACACCGATCCAAAATCAAAGATAAACTCTGTTTATTTTTTTGAATTTCGGACATTCACTAATGGTCATTTGATCTGACGACAGTGAAATGAAGCTCAATTTGAACACAGTATTGTGATCTTCGTTCAACATTTTCCTTTGTATCATAAAAAACAAGTGTTTGAAATCTAGAGTTTAATCAAACTTGGATCAGTTCGTTACATGTTCTCTGATTCCCTCCTTTGATCTTTTCTAATCATTGCCGGATTTACGTATAAGCTGAACAAGCTACAGCTTAGGCCCCCCACTCTCTTGGGGGCCTCCAGAAAATAAAAGAAAACTGGATTTACATTTCCAAGATATAAGAAAAACAATAAATAAGATAAAATCTACTGTACATATATAGCAACAGTGCTTCGTATTGTGCAAGCCCTGGGGGCTGCGGTGGCTCAGTGGTAGAGTTCACCTCTGGTACTTGGGGTCACGGGTTCGATCCCAGCCCGCGCCAAGTGGACTTTATGGTGGACAAATTCCGTGTGCGTGGGATTCCTCGGGGTTCTCCCGTTTCTTCCCACTGTTTTCATTCATTACTCATCATCACCATCTCATTTAGCCTAGCCGGCATAATCGTGGGACTAGTGCTCTCATCGGTGACCCGGAGACCCGACCCGACCCGTGACCCGAGTTGACTGACCCGACGCGACTGACCTGAACCGTGATCCGATCTGATTGACCTGACCCGACAACCCGACCCGTGCTGACCCGGTTGACACGACCCGACAACCCGACCCGAGCTGACCCGATAACCCGACCCGACCTGAGCTGACCCGATCCGAGTCGGGTCGGGTCAATCCGATCCGTTTGAGAGCACTAGGGTCACGACACTGAATGAACGCCAAAATGCACTCCCATTGGGAATTAAACCCGGACCACGTGTACCGAAGTCTTACACGTTAACCACTAGCTAGATCAAGCGGGGGATTTGTATATGCATCTTAATGAATATTTGGCACTTTTGAGGTTTGGTTATTTCTTTTTATAACTGATACCAATGTCCGACCTGGGAGAAATTTATTTTTTTCTTGCTTTAGTTCTATATGACGAAATTTTTATTCAAGGTCGGTGTTCTCACCTGCTTGGACGGCAGGGGGTGTTCTCGGAAGGCAGTAGCAAGAGTCTCTTGGCGAAGACAAAAGGAAATCGTTTAACTGCAATGATAAGGGTTGAGGAAACAGGAGAACACCTGTGATTTTTTCCAACCCTTCAACTTTCATTCCAAAATAAGTTCTTATGATTCCGGGACCCGTGTCACTTTGATTTTTCTTTCTCGGTAATTAAAACGTATTTTACAGTATATATAGTTGCACGTAAGAAGATACATAATATGAATTTTGTAATTTAAAATTTAAAATACAGCATGATATTTAATTATAAAGTACTAATTTTATTTCATCACTTTCAGCCCAACAAATGAAATTCAAACAATTCGCTCCCTGGGTCTTGGTCATCAATACTGCGTCTTATTCTTTGTCTTGCAGTCAAGTCTTGGTCCTGCATTTTGTAGTCTTGGTGGTCTTTCATGCTATACAAGAGCCAAGAATGCTCACCTCATCGGTACAAATGAAGACCAAGTGTGATTTTGATTATGGTCTTTCATACTACAGTATACAGAAAGCAAGAAAATATGCTCATCGCTACTTGGTGATCACCAAAACAAGGCCAAGAGCAAGATTACTATGCAATTCGTCTTGCATATCCAATCTTTATCTTGTTCTTGTATCGATGTCTTTGGGCTTGGTGAAATAAAATGAAATATTCAGTTTAAGGTCCCTCGATTCTGCACCGAGGCTAAGGGATACGGTGACCATGAGAAATGAATGAAATGGTGGAATGAAGAAAGTGGGAGGAAACAGGAGAACCCCGAGAGAACCCACTATACGGCGTTTCTCCACCACAAAGCCTGTTTAGCACAAGCTGGGATCGAACCATGGACACCATGCACCAGAGATGAATTCTCTACCACTGAGCCACCGCAGCCCTGCTTGGGCTTGGTCGTCCATATCCAATCTTTCTCTTGGCCTTGCTTAAACAACTTTTAGTTTTGTTCTATATCCAGACTCCATATTGGCGTAGATATTAACACAGTCGATTGGTAAAATCAATCTTCCACATTTACAAATTAAAGTACACACAAGTACAAAAATAAGCATTTACCATAAAAACACTAGCTACAAGTGTTCAAAATAGATTTATGGCTTCTATAAAATCAATTGAAAATTGCTATTTTTAATTAGGCAGCTAGTGAAAATTAGCTGCCCAGCCGAGTTTAAGCTCAACCTAAACTCAGTTGACCAAAGTGAACTGACCCGACCCGATAACCTCATTCGAGCTGACCCGATTGACCCGACCCGAGCTGACCCGACCCGACAACCCGACCCGAGTTGACCTGACCCGATCCGACAATCCGACCCGAGTTGACGTGACCCGACCCGACCCTTAACCCGACCCGTTTGAGAGCACTACGTGGGACGTAAAATTCGAAGATTTCATTTTTTTGTGTAAGTCCTATGATGTAAGTAATAGGCGTCCCCTTCTGCTAGCCTAATTTTTAAAATATAACTAGTTTCTGCATTTCTGTATATAGGACGCCTAAGTTCATCAGGACACATAAAGGGCCCCATTACCTTCAATAGCTTCGGGCCCCACCAAACCTAAATCCAGATCTGCTTCTGATCCTGGTTTTTGCGTAAAATTACTTAGTATCTATTTGCAAATCCGTCATGAAGTATTGTTACTTATGACAGCCTAACAGCCGTATTTTTTCACTTTTTCAAGCAATTCTGAACTTGCGTCTTGATCATTTAAACCTAATCTGACGTGAGTTCAACAGCTAGTTAAACTAAGCTCAAGGATGAACGTGCTTGGTGAAACAAAATTCTTACTTGATCATATCATGATCCCTAGTCAAATATTTTAATCCTGTTGGTGCAGCTGGCTATACAGTAACTTCCAATGACAGATATTCACAGATGTTCGACGTGGGCCCCTTTTTTTGACGCAGCAAATGTCTAAGAGACAATCAAGTTGTTACTTCTACTTGTGTGTGCTTTTCCCCTTACGTAAGTAGACTGTTTTCTCACTGTTTAACATTTTTAAGATATGCCGATGTGATGCTCGTAGATTTTGTATGGAATTTTCTCTGAACGACAGTTCTCAATGGCATTCAAATGTATTTGACAACACAGTAAGAAAGCCTTCATTGTGTTGATTCCATCATTTTAAATACCAGCGGTGTTAGAAAGCACATACAAGAATACATACAGAAAAGAATCTTCCGAATGCTCTGTTGAAATGCGTTTTTATCGTCTGCACAGTGAAAGAACCAATCAACGTTCCCTTTCGTCGCAATAAGTTGGCGCTGTAATCGGTTTTTGTACATGATGTCTTGAATTGTAAAGTAGTCAGCATGCTTCCTTCTGCTTCGGTTGGCTGTGGGAAGTAAATTCAGTGCAGAAAGATCAGACTGAAATTAACAATGTTGCATACTTGTCTGCTACATATCTGCTACTCTTAACTAGAAGCAACTATGTGTGCATTTCAATTCAGTTTCTCTGGCTACTGTATCTAGGACTACTGGTGTATTCGGAATGTCCGTAAATATGTTTCCACCAGCTAAATACATGGAAACTTCGATTTATTGGTTTTATTAGAAACATAGATTGGTTATTTTGACTCAATGGCGAGGCGTACTATGAGACTCTCCTCTGAGGCCGGGCCTACTCTGTTTTCTACTCTATATTTTCTTTATCTTTGGTTTCTTATAAAATAAAGTCAATACTTCAACATTTCGTTTTTTTTTCGGTAACAAAATAGTGGGTTGCTAACACTTGGAGACCCTTCCGTCTGACGTGAGCTTCACCAGCTCACTAGACAGCCTTACGGGCTATGCTGCTCAGGGTGCGAAGCTATTATAGCAGGGAATTGCACGCATTATTGGGAAGATGCGAAGGCTCGCCTTTGGGAGTTTAGTTTTAGTATAGAAGGCATGTTTCAATGCTTATATGTTATAAATTAGAGTATGCTGTAGAAGTCTGATACATTAAACATATATAAACGCTGACGTACAGGATAAAATAATAATATTTTTGTGTAATTTTAGTTGTTTTTCATTTCATAGGATCAATGTGGTATTTACGATTTTGTTTCGGGAGGGGCCTTGCTCACTATTCCTGGAAAAGTTAAAACTGCAATATATATAAAACAATAAAAAGTCGGAATAAAATTTCGGTGAGTGTTTAAGCCCGGAACTGCATATATTAAATATCTTGCGTTCATTCTAATGAAGTTCCTTTTGAGCATTAACATTTCTAGTGAAGTCATTATCACGTGATATATTAATTAAATGCAATATTGTACTTATTTTAAAGTGGGCGATGGAAGCAACAAACGGTTATCGAAGAAATTTGACAGTTAATTGTAAGAATGTACTTACTTTTTCTCTTCGTCCATTTTCAAATATGTAGGAAATGAAAATAGCAAGTGAGGAGGAAATTCCCCTCATCCCCCCCTGCAAATCCCAGACAGAAGAAAATATGTACTCCACTTCAAAATATTTGAAGTGGAGCTAAGTGGCAATATTCCATTAATACACATTGCGTGTTTTCCTCCATGTAAATATTTGTTGAATAATAATAATAATAATAATAATAATAATAATAATAATAATAATAATAATAATAATAATAATAATAATAGACTACTTTCCGTCTACTTTTGCTTATATAAATATTTATTCTTTCTTGTTAAATTAAACAACAAAAACTGCTATATATACATGTACATAAATTTAAACAGTGTTAGAAATACAGCTAAGAAAGTTTTTTTTAAAAAATAAATAGATTTAATAGTTTCTTTTGTTTAACTCAATAAGGAAAATAATATTCTGACTACAATTTTTTTAAACATTTTATGATACTTGAAATGTTATTTGTGTTATTAGTTTATCGGGCCTATCCTACGTGTGGGATTACGCTTCACCACCGATTCTGACACTCAACACTTAAATTTCTAATAGTAAGTTCAACCCTTCTTCAGGTTAATTTGAAAATGACAAGAAAAACTATCTTTTACGACATGGTATATTAGGCTAGAGGTGAAAATCGTTGAAAATAATTTTTTTTGTTGGTATTTTTAAAAGCATTTTATTTACATAATTAGTAGCAACTACAAAATAATAAACACGCATCAACTACAACAATGTTCTACTGAACTTTCTTCTTGTTTCTGTTTCAGATAAGGGACTGATGACCGGAAGATTGATAGTTGCAGTACTTACTTGCTTAGTAAATATAATTTTCCTTCTCGGTGTTTATAAGGTAAGTCATAGTAATACAAATGAAAGAATTAATAAAGTGAAATGAAATTCACGAATATAATTAAGATAGTAAAATCAACTCTGCACAAATTATATATCAACTGTTACCAAATATATATCAAGGGCTTGGGGCAACAAATGGACAAGCCACAATATACAAATTTTACAGTACAGTGATTTTTAAGTTTTAAAAAATTCCATAATTCTTGTTATTGATTCTGTGTGAGCCACTATTTGTTACTTCACGCATCAATATATCATGAATATGTTACTGCAAGTTAAAGTCTGATTTACCAATAAATTTGTGTAAAAAATCGCTATTTTGGGGCAGAAAATGTTAAAATTTGTGGCTTGTCACTTTCTTGCTTAGAGATAACACATGAAATGAAAGTTTTGGGGCAACACTATGACATGCTTCATGAAACAAATTTTTAAAACCATTTTTTGTGGACAAAAATATTTATTTGAGCAGTTTTGTAACACTAAAACCAAACATTGAAGTAATTATATACATTCAAAACATACTAATAAACAATGTTTTTTTCTTGTTACACTTATAATTATATTTACTTCTTTTTTCATGTTTGTATAACATTAGAGACAAACCCAATTTTGCCTGCCCTATGAGACGATACACTTATTTTTAGTCTGGGTTGTCAAACTTAAGACGAGCGGTTCTGGCTGTGAGTTACTTTTATTCCTAGCTAATGTCGCACAGAAATGGAAGAAAGAGGGAGGAAAAGAAAAAATGGGTCGCCGATACTACTCTCTTTCTTACTATTATGGGCCAGTAAGCGCAAAGCTATCTATTCCCAGATTCTTGCACACCAATGGTGTCATCGTTACCATAAGGAGGGAGGAAAGAAAAAAATTCATAAACATTACCAAAATAACACCATAGCTTCGAAAAGATTATTGGACATACGTATGTTAGTCTCTGAAAGTCATAGAGAACTTCTTACACCAACGCAATTGAATAGCCAGTAACAACAGTATAATAGTTGTTATCCTTGATAATACATTAGACAATTGTTTACATTTCTCGAATGGACACCTTGAAATAGTGAACTTTAGGAAGCTACATTGTAGTAAATGGAAAGGAAAAATTACAGAGAGGTGTATTACTACTTACAAGAACATCTCATTACAGAAGGAGTAGTTATGCGGCTGAGTCGGCCATCCTCCTTCCCAAAGCACATAACGTTTCCACTCTCTTTCCGCATCCAATTGTATTAAGAGGGCGCCACACCTCAACTCAGCTTACAATTTAAACAGCGGCGGGGACATAATATATTAGTAGTAGAAACATCTACAGGAAGTACTATACCAACCAGCACCCTAAACTTCACCCCCTAACACCACCACATTTCGACGAGAACAACAGTAGCAATACCCACCGTCTCCGACGCTCCTAACTAGACATTTAGACGTAGCTTCTTAACTTAACGTTTACAGGCACACATAAATAGTTCAAGGATTAGTATGAATCTTTAACTGCGTGGCAAATTCAAATCACAGGTCATAAACCAAAGGTTATATGGTAAATAATACGGAGTGCCCACTAATGGGTCGAACATGAGCCAGCTGTCACTAACCTTTCAACTCTACCAAATCATAACAACTATAAAGTAAACAATACGAACTGTCCGCTGATGGGTTGAACACAGAAACTAGAAGTAAAATAAATGTTATATTTAACCATTTCCTCGACTAATGAAATTCTAATGCGAGAAAGAAACTACATTGACATCGGACTACCCCACCCGTGCGTGGATTGACTTACTGGATGAAGAGTTCACCTTTGCTTTAGACTGTCATGTTAAACACGAAATACATAGTGTTAAACAATAACCCAGACATCGTAAAGGAATGTAAAATATGTGAAACACACAATATTGATAATTCGTAAACGATGAACCTTATAAATGGAGACAGTATCAATTTCACTCTGATTACTTGGATTAATAATATTGAATATTCCGGATACGAATATTAATTCTTCAAACAAAGTCACGTAAGAAATTTTAACATTGAAAAAGGTTACCTGAATATTGATGATTAAGGTCAGTCCCGCAGCTACTCACAGAATTCCCAACTGATAGGATAGGATAACCAGTCTCTGAAGTGCACAATCGCAGCGGCATGCGTGACCAACGGATTAATCTTCACAAACTCCCTCCAGGCCTCACTTAACATGATGCAGCAGAATACTCAAAAATCAGGGTGCAGAATCACTATAGGGACACTAAGCCAGGAAAAGTAGATAAAGGCCAGATTGTAGTAAGAATTCTCATTCAGCTTTTACAGCAACAGAATACAAGTTGACAATCGCTAAGGTCACTACATAGAAGAACGGACCATACTGACAAAGTCACAGGGAGAACATCTTCTTCTTCACTTCAATGACATTACGAAGTCACTTATACCATGTGGTAGGTCCTAGCGGCAGGATTGACCGATAATTAATAAGCAACGGGATCAGATTCAAACCGAAGGAGGAAGACAATTTCTGATGTTATCGCAGAGAATACCAGACCCCACAGGCGGGATTACAGGAAAACATCTTCGTCTTCACTTCAGGTACTGGAGAAGGATAGGAAATTAAGTTGAAAACCTCAGCCAGTAGACTTCGCCAAGACGAGCAAGCTGCAGAATACTGTTTGATAAATTCGTCTGTTTACGAACTACTTTGACACTTCACAATAACGTAACACTCCTCTCCTTCACAACTACTCGGATTCCAAGTAATTCCATAATCCCGTTCGATATGTCATTATCATTTTATTTCTGTCAATTCAGAAGACAGACATTAAGCTACCTCCTCGTAGCCATTTTCGTTGCAGTGCGGGGAGGGAAAAAACAGAAAACGCGCTCACAAATCCTCCTTGCATCCTGATTGGCTGCTATTAATTGCGCAGGATATAACAAAACTAAACGGAAATTATTATATAGAATTTAATATAACAGAGTAAAAGTAGATTGAATATAGGTTACCTTTTAATTAATGTATTCACAAAATATTCAATCTAAATAAAATGCAAACACTTCGATTTAAACACTAGCGCCATCTCGCGAAAAGCGAGAATCAAACTCGATGCAGACCATAGACTAACAAAGAAGAATAGTATAATTCAGTTAAACAAACCAACGCAATTGTCGACCATATTGAATCCACCAAAGAGGTCGAGAATTGGAGGGGGAGAAAGAAAAAAGGGAGAAGAAATAACACTTAGTTAAGAGTTAATGAAGTAATCATATTAAATAATCTCTTTGGGAAAGTGTAATGGTCAAAGAGGATCGTTACATCCGCTCAGGGACAGGAAAATATATGATATAGCTCAGATCAATTATTTTAGAACACCCTATATATCACCATTCAAGGGTAAGGAAAACTTATGTGGATAGCTACGAAGAAGTTCTTTGGAGCAGTTGAATTTCTACAAATTATGAAAATTTTGTGTTCCACAGTTTCTGCAGTGAGGGTATGCAAAATTGCAGAGTTTTCAGAACTTTTCTGGTTAAGAAAGGCCCCGAGAAACATTTCATATACTTAGCAAATTCTCCTTTAACTGAAGAAGAAAGATGGTGAAGCCGAACCATCACCAAATCCCCCTCTTCTAGCTTAACTTCTTTTCCCGTTTGCATCAAAACTTTCTTAGTTTTCTTAGTAACCTTAGGATACAATGTAATATGACGATCTTGGGTAGGTGTCTTTCTCAGAAAAGCAGGCCAAGGAAAATTCTTAAATGCTTCGATAGCAGAATAATATAAAAAAACTCTGCAGGTGTACAATTAATGCTACTGCATAACGAATAATTAAGGAGTTCCTCACATTGCTTGAGTACAGTACTCCACTTAGAATGATTACTATAACACTCTAAACGAATAATCCGGTTAAGTTCCTTATGGCTTCTCTCCGCGAAGCCATTAGAACAAGGCGAATAACTGGACGTTAATATCGATTTCATATCATGTTCCTTGCAAAATAATCCTGCCATTGGCGCGAGAGGAACTGTGAACTTTTATCTGAGACAATAGCATTAGATAAGGGAATACATAAAAATAATTCCTTTCCAACATTGAAATTATACCTTTGACATGAGAAGTCTTCAAAGGAACGAAACAAACAAACCTAGAGTAAATATCTATAATAGACAAAATATAGTGATAACCATAACTAACTGGGAGTTTCCCAACAAGGTCAATCGCTAAACGATCGTGAGGTCTAGTAGCTTCTATATGAATCTTCTCTTTAAGTACTACCTGATTGGCGAACTTGGTCTCAGCACTATCAAGACAATCCCTAATGTACTGTCGAACCGACAACCTCTGCTTCCTCCAATAGAATAAGGAACGACATACAGCCCAACATTTCCTTACTCAAAAATGACCACGCGAATGGACCAATCCAACTATTTATTTTACTAATTCCTGAGAGGTGACCAAAAGCCATTGGTTCAAATTTTTATGCTTAAAATATAATAAACTTGATAACATGTAACACGTTCTGGAGAATTGTCTAATAACGACCTTAACTTAATGCAGAGATAATCATGCTACTGCTTTTCCCTGACTTTCTCCACGTTGAAAAGAGAAGAATCCTGAACAGATAGAAAATTTACTTGATATTCTTCCAGCTTAGAAGGCACCTCTGGTTGATTCCTACTGAGGGCATCTGCTATGAAATTTAAGCTTCCGGGAGAGTGTTCAAAAACAAGATCGAACCTTTGTAATTTGAGAAGCGTAAGCGTCGTTCTCGTATCTAAATTCTTCATAGAAAGAGAATGAGTGACAGCAGCATTATCTGTATGAACATACGTAGTTCTCCCAAGGATATATTGTGAAAAACGTTCACACAGGAACAAAACAGAAAGCAGTTCCAACTGAAAGGAAGACAACGAAAGTTCATGAGGTTTAACTCTACGGCTAGCGTAGGAAATGACATTTGGATGATCAGGCCATTCAGGGTACTGCGCCAGAAATCCAGCTAAATTTTCTGAACAAGCATCCGAATGGACATGAAACGGCAAATTGAAGTCAGATCGCCCCAGCGCAGGTGGATTACTAAGTATTTCCCTTAATTTATAGAAGAGGTCTAAAATCTCGGGAGTAAGTTTATACTTAACATCCTTTTTAATGAGATCAAACAACGGAGATGTGAGAGTTGAATAGCTGTGAATAAACCGCTTTCGCCATCCCAATAACCCTAGAAATTGGCGCATTTCCTTCTTGGTTTTTGGGATAGGATAGCAACGAATTGGTTCATTGTGACGCGGATCAGCTTTAACAGTCTGGTCACTAATGACATGTCCCAGAAAGTTCATTTCTGTCAGGAGGAAGCAACACTTCCGGAAATTCAGGGAAAATTGCCACGTTCAAGAATTTCGAACAACGCTCTAGATGGGGGAAGTGTTCGTGTAGAGAAGTGCTAGATATTAAAATGTCATTCAAGTACAACGTGACTAAGTCCTTTGTGCTTTGATCAAAGAAACTATGCATTACACTCTGGAAAATGGCGGGTACACTCTTGATCCCTTGAGGCAGAACCATCATGACGTACTGACTTCCTTTGTAAACAAAGCTAGTACAGGGATATGACTAAGGGTGTAAACCCACGCCATAATACCCTGACGAACAGCCGGATTTTGAAAAATATTGAGCTTTCGGTACACGATTCAATATATCACCTATTGGTTTGACTTGAGCCTTAGGTGCCCGGACACGAAGGTTCAGCAAGCGAAAGTCAATCACAGGTCTGACAGCACTGGACGCCTTAGGGACACAATGCATGGGGTTCCGGTAAGGCGAGGTCTGTTCGCGGGCTATACCTAGTTCTATCCATTTTTGTAGTTCTGCTTCAAATTCCATCTCCATGGATTTTGGCACAGAATAATACGGACGTACAATAGGCTCTTTGTCGGTTAATTCTATTTTATACAAAGGCGTTCGTATCCTACGAGGATACTCGCAGAAAATATTACGATGTCGAAGTAACAAATTGTAGAAATGTTGCTTGACACTGTTATCCAAATCATCTCGAGATGAGATGTAGTCCTGAATTTCAGCTTCTGAAAGATTGGATTCAGGAGCCATAGGCACATCTGGCACACAAGGAACAGCTGACTTTACTACTGAAGGATGAACCTTTAAAATATTAACATCCTAACACGGAAGTTCAGAAGAAAATATTTCTTGCTTATTGGGAGGCCATTCGGTCCTCTCGATCTCCATCTTGTTCGAAACCATAAGAATGCTAGGTTTATCGGTCGAAATTACAAGACTATCAGCATTATCACGCAATCTGATTTCCTTCCTCTCTCTATCGACAACAGCTTTGAATTTGTACAAAAACGGACAACCTAAGATGAGATCAGTTCGAAGATACTTAATAACGAACAACTGAGTGTCAAACAAATGACCCTGAATATTTAAACTAAATATCTGGACACCTTGAACTGAAAACTTTTCTGTATCTGCAAAGGCACCCACTGACAAACCAGTATATGATCGCAATTTAGCATATGGAAATTTAATTTTCAACTGTTTCCAAATATTCCAATCTAAGAGGCATATCTCGGACCCACAGTCAATAGTACAAGTTAATTGAACTCCTCCAAAATTACCTTTAACAACAGGAGAGGAATAAAAATAATAATCAGAATTTTCTTTTTCTTCGTCCTCTTCAACTACAAAATTTACATTAAATGACATAGTGTTATTACTCTCATTATTGTTCACGTCTCCATATAATGACTCGACCAAGATATCATAAGTTTTGACATTAGTTTCAGAATCATTATCTACGGAGACCGGAGAAATATAGCAGTCGTTTCCCCCAGTTTTCGGAAAGGACTGCGATATTAGTTTTCCGGAGTAGATGAAGGTTGATCTTCCTTCGGATTGGAAGACGCCTCATCTTGTCTTCTATTATTATTTTTATATCCTCCGTTACGTCTTCGGTTCCTTCCACGATAACGGTTCCTATCGTTTCCTCGATACGATTATTATACCGATAATTATTGTTACCATTACCATTATTGCTATTATTCCTATTTCCAGTCTGAGCATAACTTAAGAACTCAGTTTGACAACCGCTGTCAACTTGTTCTAAGTTACGATTAATAATCATAGCTTGCTTAGCGAATACTTTCTTTGTCGGAGGCCTAACTTCATGTATAGAAGTATCCTCAATTCCAGATAACAAAGCTACTTTACTCATCAATTCATCAACACTATTGTATTGCTGGACGGATAGCAAACGCATGTCCCTAGGCGGTAAACAATTCAAAATTAATTGCACAAGTTCAGAAGTACTTGGGGTTTCACACATGTTATAATAACTTTCGACCACAAACCAAACGTAGTCCAACAATGAGACAAATTTAGTTTTATCATAACGCAAGGATTGCAACGACTTCTTTTGTGCACGCTCTATTTGATGCGAACAATATTGATTCTTAAAGAGACACACAAAGTCTTGATAAGTTTTAATTTCAGGGGGCCACTGAACTATACCAAGCAAAGGCAGCTAGAACCATACAGTCTTCCACGACCCGTAAGCGGTCTCCATCAGTAAACGAATACATACTTAAACATTTCTCAAGATCCCTCAAAAACTTTCATGGTGCTCCGGGTTTAATATCCCCTGAATACGAAGGAAAAGATTGTAAATCTTTTTGCTTTATAGCAAAAGGTAATAAACTTGGTGTTATACCACTGAAGGTGGCAACACTGTTACGCAGTACTTGACTATTCGATACAATAGCAGTATGAAAGACACTAGGATCATAACTAGGCTTTAAACTGCTAGTATTAAACACTGGTGGGCTACTACCAACGTGTGAAGTAATACCTCTTGATACCGACCATGTGATGATATTAGAGGTGCGAATTACATTACATACATTGTTATTATAACATTAGTTAACAAATTTAAACTTTTTGTTTGTTACATGAGAAAAATCACCTGATCTTAAAGGAACTTTTTGCGCTGAATTCGAATATGCACTCGGTTTCTCTCCATCACGTACAGTTTTTCCGTGACAGAGGGATTTTCGGGAAATTCCCTCAAAAATTTCCCTTTTTCAGATATTTTATTCCCCTAGCTCCTGTCCCCTTACGTATAGTAACATAGAGATTATACCTAAGTATACCTTGATTTATATTTAATAAACCCTAAAAGTTTCGTAAAAATCGCTTTGTTCTTTCTAGAGAAATAAATATATTTGTATGTATACTGTGTGCACTGTTTATTGCACCTGATAGTAATGCTTTCAGATCTCCTGAGTTGGGGTAAAAACGATTTGCTTTATTACTACAAACACAGACATAAAAATGAATATTTACAATAGTCAACAACACATGTATTGCTCTCTGTAAATTAGAAACATGTATAAAAATAGAATGTACTTCCAACGTATATTTTTTTAAACGTACAGTATATGTATATCTTAATACATATATATACAATTCTCCAAGTTTTTTCGTTTTGTTCATGAAATGGTTATCAATATTTGTTATCAAATGTAACAGAATGCAAAAGAAAGAAAGAATGGAATACAGACTCATTGTTGACAACAATGAACTAATGCAGTCTGAATTTTCCACTACGGTATCGTTTCCCCCCTCCCCCCGCGCATTTCTTTTTTTCTTGTGTTCTTGACACCTGGTGAGGGAGTTTTGTACATTTTTATATTGACGTGTGGTTTAACACTACTTCACTTTCAAAGTTGTCTTTGCTGCTAAGAGTGCTTTCATGTTTGATCTTAACGGCATTATACCCAACTAAGACCAGAAGTTTAGTTTGTGATCAGTACAATGGCGTCAAGAGGACGGCGTTCGTGTGTTAACTCACCAAATAGTTTTTGTTATGTGTGTGGCCAGTTTGTAGTTAAAGGACAGTGTAGATCCATTACGCGATCGGTGAAACTAGCATATTATATATATTTCGGATGTCGTGTGGGAGATCAAGACAAAACTTGGGCACCCAACATAATTTGTGCGTCGTGCTACGTCACTTTACTTGCATGGCCCAAAGGGAAACGGAGGTTCATGAAATTTGCTGTACCAATGGTGTGGAGAGAACCCACCAACCATCTGGATGATTGTTATTTTTGTCTCACAGTAGTTAAGGGACATTCTAAAAAAAGCAAATGCACAATAAGTTATCCCAACGTTAAATCCGCAATTAGACCTATTCCGCACGGGGATGAACTTCCACTTCCCGAGCCCCCTACCAACTGGGAAGAGATATGGCCAAAAGACTCTGATGATGATCATGACCTTGATGAACCATCGACATCAACATGTACATCCAAGGATCCAACGTTCATCCCTGACTGTGTTCGCGAGCTACATTTCATCCGGAAATGTGAACTTAATGACCTAGTCCGTGATTTGCACCTGACAAAACCAGAGGCGGAACTTCTGGGATCAAGGCTCCAGCAGTGGAACTTATTGGATGCAGAAACGAACATATCAGTGTACAGGAAAAGGCATGTTCAATTTTCAAGCTATTTCTCAATGCAAGATAATGTGTGCGTATGTACGGATATAAATGGGTTGATGGCGGAGCTAGGAATTCCTTACGTTCCAGAAGAATGGAGGTTATTTATCGACGCGTCAAAGGTCAGCCTTAAAGCTGTCCTTTTACATAATGGAAATAAAAAATCTTCTATACCACTTGCGCACTCAGTGAAGATTAAGGAATTTTATGACACCATGTCAACTTTGCTAAATCTTATAAATTACAAGGACCATTGTTGAGATCTCAAGGTAGTTGGTATTTTATTAGGACTGCAGTGCGGTTACACGAAGTACCAATGTTTTTTATGTTTATGGGATAGCCGAGCTGATGACAAACATTATGAAGTGAAGGAATGGGAACCTAGGGTGAATTACGTACCTGGAGAATGCAACGTCAAATACGCTCCTTTGGTAGATCCTAATAAGATATTACTACCGCCACTTCATATCAAGTTAGGACTTATGAAAAACTTTGTCAAAGCCATGGACACATCTGGTGAAGGTTTCAAGTATTTGCGAGATAAGTTCCCTAACCTGAGTGATGCTAAGATTTCAGCGGGGGTGTTTATTGGTCCCCAAATTAGGAAATTAATGCTTGATGATAGCTTTGACAGCAAGTTAAACAGTGCTGAGCTAGCTGCCTGGACAGCATTTAAGTGTGTTGTGCGCAACTTTCTGGGCAATAACAAAGCTGAGAGTTACACAGAAATCGTACAGGACATGATACAGAAATACAAAGAGTTGGGTTGTAAGATGTCTTTAAAAATCCACTTTTTGCACTCCCACCTCAGCTTCTTTCCTGCTAACCTAGGTGCTCTCAGCGACATGGATCTACACTGTCCTTTAAAGGGGGAAAGATTCCACCAAGATATAGTGGCAATGGAGAAAAGGTACCAGGGACGATGGGATCCTTCAATGATGGGGGACTATTGTTGGGGTCTTGTTAGAGAATGCTACTTTTTTTTACAAAAGAAGGAAGTAGTGTACGTTTTTGTAACCCAATGGAAGTTTCATATATTGTGATAGTTTTGATTGTCTTTTCATGACCTTTTGGTACATTTGTATTATTGTTTATTGTAAATTGTCGCACTTGTAAATTATATTGTATTATATTTTATATATGTGTTTGTGGTAATAAAGCAAAACGTTTTACCTCAACTTAAGGGATCTGAAAGCATTACTATAAGGTGCAATAAACAGTACACACAGTATACATACAAACATATTTATTTCTCTAGAAAGAATAAAGCGATTATTACGAAACTTGCAGGGTTTGTTAAATATGAATCAAAGTATACTTAGGTATAATTTCTATGTTAGTATATGCAAGGGGACAAGATCTTGGGGTGTAAAATAAACGAAAAGGGAAATTTTTGCGGGATTTTCCCAAAAATCCCTCTGTTACGGGAAAATCGTACGTGATGGAGAAAAACCGAGTGCATATTCGAATTCAGCGCAAAAAGTTCCTTTAAGAACAGGTATTTCCTTTTATGTAACAAAACCTTTGTTAACTAGTGTAATAAACGGAAGAGTTAACAACAGGAAAAGTATTTAAAGTGCTGGCAACAACCGTAGCTTCACTAGGACTATTAACATAATTTGCATTACTAGTAATAACAGGGCACTGATATTTAATATCAGGCTTTGGTTGCACAAAGATTCAGTTGAATAATTAACAGAATTAGTAGCAAAGAAATCGCATTCAGCAAACGTACTAATAATAGTATTAATGGGAAAATTATCCCCGACTGGGATAATACACAGAAGAATCAACACTAGTGCAAGGGCGTTTACGGGGAACACCTTCCTTACTCTGGCTCCCACACTCCACAGACGTAAATTTCGTTTTTTGTAATTTATCTAGTTTATTAGTCAAAGTTAACACCTCCGAAAAGAGCTTCGATTGACTATTACTACACCCTTCTAGTTCGCTCTTGACTTCATCGTTTTCATTTTCCAGTTTCTTAATTTTATTAAAGGCAACCTTTAATACCTTATGATGAGATTCAGTTTCATTTTCTACAGAATCAACACGAGACTACAGATTCAATACGGGACTCTACAGATTCAATACACGACTTATTATTATCAACTTCTATTTTCATATTATCTAACTGCAATTGCAAATCTTTTTCATTAACAGTTAAAGTACTACAAAGGTTCTCTACACTACCCATTCTATTATCGATTTTATTTATAGTAGTGGAAAGGTTAGGCACATTTTCAACAATACACTCCTGAATTCTAGCATTGTTAGCTTCAGCTTTTTCGTTACTTTCTTTAACTCTTTGCTCAACATTTTCTATTTTACTGAGTACCTGAGCTAACATTTCAGCGAGGTCATTCGCTTGTTCCACCCCTTTCTCACTTCCTTGCGAGAATCTGGGCGAAGAAAAGTACTTGGGAGGTGATTCGCTATCACGCTCAAGTGCTTCAGGAGAAGTACGTGCGTCACATTTAGGACAGACCCATACAAAGAATCGGACAACAAAGGAATCCAACGACAAAGGAAAAATGCATACAAGTGGACCTAACGGATGGAAATAACCAAGGCAAAGAATTACAAGTAACACCGAAGAAGATGAACAATCTTAGCCAAAGAAAACGTGAATCGACAAAAAATGATAAAAAATATGTTAAGATTCACTTTGTGCACGGGGAAGATAAATATTTCCGGTTACGGAAGAACCTATCCAGGATAACAAAATAACAAAGAAGAATAGTATAATTCAGTTAACCAAACCAGCCCAATTGTCGACCATATTGAATCCATCAAAGAGGTCGAGAATTGGGGGGGACAGAAAGAAAAAGGGAGAAGAAATAACAGTTAAGAGCTAATTAAGTAATCATATTAATTAATCTCTTTGGAAAAGTGTAACGGTGTAACTAAATCAGTTCCACATTGCTCTCATCATCATCATCATTTGGCATAAGCACTTGGAAGTTGGTGCTGTAGATGAAAGGAATGAATGGTAAGAGACTTATTATATCTTCAAGTTTCTTCTTATTTATTCTGAGTGGCGCATTGTATTTTGTTTTTAATTTATCCAATGAAATTAAAAGTGGTCGACCAACTCTGAGGAATTGCACCTCTTTGTACTCTTCGTTAACTGCATGCTTGATGAAAAAGCTGCAAGGATAATCAGCATTAAATTTGAATGCAACTGCTGCTGAGAAATCAACTGGGCGTCCACACTTTGTCTTCGTCACATTTTGTAATAATGCTTCAACATTTAATATGTCCTGTTGAGTTATTTGTGTTACGTGAAAGTGATTCTTTTTATTAGCTTTGGATATAATGTCCATTCACATACTAGAATTATAAATTTGCTGGTGTTTCAGCTGAAAGTTCTCAATAATAGCTAAGTCTCTATGAGATGGTAGAATGGTGTGTCCTGATATTAGAAGGTAATGAGCTATTTGCTTGAAGAGTCTCTCCCGAATAAGATAGAACCAGAGAGCCATCACAGTCCAGTTCTTATTCTGGCCTGGACAATTATCACTGAAAACAACAAGCACCTCTACTTCGGCCTTCGTGGCTATAAATTTTATGAGAGACATTTCATCCCAGCCTTTGCGACCCGTTTCTTCGCTCCACATGAACATGTAACATTTCCCGTTCGTACAAGCACGAATATTGGAATTGAATAGCCAAAGTTTCCGACAGTAAAAGGCAATACTGGTAGTAAGTTTTGGGACTGGTAAGGCATGTTGCAAGTCCATGCTAATCACGAGTTTCTTATTATCTTTGCTCAGAGTTTCCCTTTTTAGAATGTCCTGAATGGTTTCAGTTCTCCTCTGGTGCCCCTTCAGATCATTTTCGATAGTTTTTACTTCATCTTCTTTGCTTTCTGATCTTAAAGCAGCAACTCTGATCTTCGACATATCACATACTTTGCAAGTATATGACTTAAGCAATTTAAAACTAATATTATATTCGGTGCCAAAAATTCTACGATATGCATCTTGACTGACTGGATTCTGAATGCCCTTTTCCGCGCATCATGGTAAGTAGAAATCTTCGTACAACCGGGAAATTGATAAATCACAGTCAAAAAATAATTTGTCTTGATTATCCGATCTGCTGTAATGGCTCTGGTACTTTGGTATGCTGTTTGTATGATCCCTAACAGACTGAAGTCCATTTTCGTCTATTCTGTTTGGCCTATTCTTATGTTTGCCTCTGCTATCCGCTTTGGGTGTTGTAACTCCACTTGCAACTTGAGAGACAATAGAATTTATTCTTCCTTTTGCATTATGCAATCCATGAACACACAACTCACTTTTGGAAATTTTGATTTCCTCAGCACTTACTTTAACTGTGTATTCGACTGTAAATTTTCGTGAAGAAATATGTTTTTTTTTTTTTAGTTTTTTAGGATATGATATCTTCGTAGGGTTTACTTTAATGCAACCAAATAAGAAGCATTCTGTATGTCATAGGAACCAAAATCCCAAAATCCGTTAAAAATGTCTACTTCTTTAACAGTTTAGATCTGCACAATTTTTTGCAAGAACATGGGGACCAAGAACTCGGCTAGAGACCCTTTTCTTTGAATGTTCGCTTAAGTATTCACGGCCTTCATCCCTCCTCCTCTTCCTCTTGATTTTCGCATGTGACGAAGGGCTTCGTTTTCTCCATCGCTTACGAGACACCTCTTGGAGAGTTAATTCTGCTTGTCGTGCAGTACGTTGCATATCATCAACAGGCGCAGGTTCATCCTGAAACGAAATACAGAACATAATATATTGCAACAATATTTAAAATCTTTTCACAAAATATAGCTAATATAAAAGTTTATTCAAATATCCGAGCACACGTTGAGCAAAATTTGCAGGTGAAAAGACTGGCTTCATTTGAAGACTGCACAGAAGAAAGAGGAAAGGTTGTTTCCTTTGTTCTGAGAAAATCAAGTCAAAAATAAGTCCGCCTTCCTCAATTGTGAAGAGCGTTTTTTCACAAGCAGCTTCAGAAACGATAGAATATGTTTCTTAATTAGTGTATTACATTGTACTCCTCAAGGCGTACACACTGGTATCAATAAGTGAATTTCGACCAAACACAGGTATTCCACCTATCTTCTATGTAGTCTTCACTTCGAAAATCTTATTTGAAACATTGTCACAGCTTCATTCGCTCGCCGGTAACTAAGAATACAACGGAGAGTTTTAAGTAGTCAGCTGCAGTGATTTCAAATATTCAACAATGAATCAGAATCCAATTCTTTTTCAAAGCTCGATATTCATCTATTCTTTTCATAGTAGCAAGAAATACGCAAATTATAATTTTAACATAACTATGTATATTTAAAGTATCTATTGAAGCTTTCCTGGCGACGTATTGTGAACAGGTCTTCTCGGGCTAGCAGCCAGGTAAATACTGTTATATCTTGCGACGTTTCGAGGGCTGACGTCGTCCTCATATTTCAGGCGAATATGATGGTGCAATAGAGTGTATGGAATATATATATACTCATGTATGTATGATTGGACTCTTCTGATTGGTGGTTGAAATGACGGCTTCTGATTGGTGCATGAAATGGCGGGATATGATTGGTGTCCATGTTTTACTCAGTTGGAATTCTGTGTCTCTGTTAAGGTTCGTTTTTTCTTGTGTGATTGCAAGAGCTTCTTTTATCCTCCTGTCCCAAACTTTTGAGCATTTTGCTATTATTTGGGCATCTATGAACAAAATCTTATGTTGCTGTTTGATGCTATGTTCAGCCAGTCCGGATTTTTCTGGTTGGTTTAGTCTGATGTAACTGTTGTGTTCTTTGCATCTGGCTTCAATGGTTCGTCCTGTTTGTCCAACATATGACTTACCACATTCACATGGAATGCGGTAGACTCCAGGAGTTCGGAGTCCCAGGTCGTCTTTGGTTCATCGTATTAGGTTTTTTATTTTTGCTGGAGGTTTGTGTACTGTCCTGATGTTGTACCTGGCAAATAGTCTGCTGAGGTTTCCAGAAGTGTTCCCGGTGTATCGATGGCAGATTGTGTTCTTCCGTTCTTCATTAACAGTTTCTTCTGCACTTTTGTCCTTGTTGTCAGTGTCCTTCGTTCTGGTCCTTTTCAGGGCCATATTTATATCTCGCATTGAGTATCCATTGTGTAGCATGGCGCTGCAAAGGTGATTAAGTTCCTCTATTAAACAATTCTTGTCGGAAATGGAGAATGCTCTATTATTAGTCTTCTAATTTATACCACCTTCAGGGATTTTGTTGCCCTATATTTCTCTTGTTACCAGAAGAAATGATTTGTTTGTAGGAATCTACAGTGAATAGGACTATTATCTACGATACTTTGTATGTCAACATCGAAAATATTTGAAAATTACTAAAAACGAAAAGAAACAGACCACTAGTATAATTGCATCGCAATAAGAGTTAATCACTAATCCCATTACAAGCAAATTAAACACATTCAGCACAGTAACGAGCGTTAGACACGATTAAACTTTACATTGAATTTTCTTGTCGTGTATATGGTCCCACCAGGTAAGTTAGAGGAATATGTAATGTTTCTAGGAGGACTCTCCTAGCAAGTTATAGTCGTTTGTATATAGCACCGTCCCGCCTTCGATACTGTTACAGGCATGTTAAAGAGTAACGTAACTTGGTGGCAATTTCGACTTAATTTTTAAACAAGCCGCTTAAGAGCATATACCTTTTATCTACTGGTGAAGATGTCTGGTAATATTAGGAAAGTGCCTTCACAGAGTTATATGTAAGAAAATTGGATGAAAAGTTTGATAGTGTCTGTTTTAAAAACCTTTGTTTTATGCCCACGCGTACGAATTTGGTGTGCAGCCAACACTGAAAGACATGATATCATAATTACGATTTTCTTCACGAAGAAATAATTCAGTGTTTTTTCCTTTCTTTGCTCCTTCTGGAACACCATGGATTTCAATATTATAATATTTAGCTCCATGCCGAAACGTATACGAACTTTCTAGTCTTTTGATCCTAAATTTACCGGTAGAATAAGGGATACTAGTAATTATAGTTGGGGAGCTAGAGTCAATATATTGTTCTCGTTCATTTTGTCGAATATGGAATCTCTTATTTTTTGGATCAAGGCTGCTAAGTACATAATCTTATCTTTGTATAATATACTAATTAGGCATATATGATCACTCCAAAACTAACTAATCTGGAGTTATGAGTAGAAGAAATTTTTTCTTTATTTCAGACATTCCACTTTTCTTTTAACCAAATGATTCACTAGCCCAGTAAACTTAAAAGAAAATGAACACGTCGTCAATCTCTGCAGCTATCATAGCAACATTATAATATAAGCCACAAGCTAAATAAAACTCAAAAAGTTTCGATATAATACTATGACATGCCACAATTTATAATATGATGTAATTACCTGGCTCGATGTTGATGCATTGTCTGCTGACGGTTCGTAATCAGAGTCTTGATCTGTTATGTCATCAAACACGCTCAAATCTCTACTAGTTTTGCCCTCCAAATCATCATAATTGAACAATTTTCTTCTGCTCGCAGCATTATCCCAGCTGCAGGACGCCATCTTTCTCTGTGGCATGTCATTGTTTTTATCAAAAGATAAAACAAAAACCTTTTGGGCAACAACGTGACTGTCACGATAGTGCTGCCATCGTGTGGGAATCTGACGAAATATACTTTTAAAAATGTAGATATACTTACAATACACCATTTAAACAAATAAAAAGATTTTCACAAAAGTGTGGCTTGTCCACTTGTTGCACCGAGAACTTGATATATTTACTAGAACGACTGAATGTAACTCTAAGGACCAAATCATCAACAGGCATCTTCGAAGGAAGTGACATACCATTGAAGTAACCCACATGCTTGCAGGGATATTTAAACGGGCTCCTTTCGAGCTCAAGACAGGGGCGTCATTTGGGGGGAGCAGAAGGGGCCAATTGCCCCCCCAAGAGTTAGAGTAATACATATACTTTAATCGATTGTCTACTAATATACTAGTACAACACGTGAAAATCTCATGTTGCTGGTGCTCTTGCCCCCCTCAAGCGAAGTCTGAAATGACGCTCCTGGTTCAAGAGTTATCCTTCAGTCGGCATGCTGTAAAGAAAAGCGATGTTGCAATTTGTTCACCGTTTTGCCCACTCTGGTTCTCATGTCTACTCCAACAAAAACGTTTGTTGTTTTTGATTTAAATCTCTTATACTATAATTAATTTCTTTATTATTTTATTTATCTGGTTAATCAGTAAGCTTAAATTATTCAAAAATCAGTACGTGGTAACACTGAGGTACAAATCAAGTAATTCTCTGCTCAAGTCTTGCCGCCCATGAACTTTCAAATCCCAAAGAACCTACCATCAGCAGTTCTGGAGACTCGAGCAAATGACTGACAAAAATTTAAAAGATCAAAGGCAAATATTTGTGTGCGATATGCTGTACTATGTTGAGAGAAAGGCTTTCTGAAAAGATAAAATTTAAGAAACAGCCATAATAATTTTGAAAATAGACAAGAAAACAGTGAGTTAAATCATACAGAGGATCTAGTAACGGCAAAATGAAAGCCTGGGAAAGGAAACTGAAAGTAACTAAGGTATACACTTTCTGCTGGGATTTTATTAATGGAGAAATTTATTGTTTTTATAGTAAAAGATAACCACCAACCGTAAGTGAACTATTAAAACATTTGGAAAAAAGTAATTAGGTCCTCCTATACAGAAACAGTACTACGAAAGCTATTAAAGAAACTTGCTTTACGAACTCACCGACTTAAAAAAAGAAATTTAGTGATGATATCCATAAGAATTGTGGCGTAGTGATAACGATACATCAAGAGATTAAGTGAACACCAGTCGGGAGGGTACAAGGTTTTGTTTATCTGCACGAGAAGTGGGATGTCATACAGAAGGGATTGGACCACATCATCTGTAATTGCATCTTGAAGTTTCCCGTTAGCGCGAAGAAAACACATCATGTTGCTTTTTGATGGGTCCCAAACTACCTGTATCAGCTGAAAATATTGAGGACTGCAAATGCGATAAACATTATACAATTTTGATACAAGTTTTCGAAAATTACCTATTGAAAGTCTTAATAATAATTACTATTATCATGGCTCATGGTTACAGATGAAAATTCCATCAATAAAGTCCAAACTACTGTACATCGAATACTTAATGAAACAGCATAGATTACCAGTACCGAACCTCGTTTCCTAAATGAAACCGTACTATTAGAGGCAACGTCTCAGAGTCCACCACTGCATGTTGAATCCCATTGAACTAACATGGGTTTGCCTGAACTATTTTGTATAAGGAAACGTCAATCTTCTACGTTGAGTGTCACTGTGTGTCAAGTGTCACACGACAGAACAGAAGAAAACAACTTTAGTGTGGATTGCAGTGAAAATGAAAGAAAGGCACAATTAAGAGAATAGTCAGAAAAGATTTGTAATTCAGGTGGAGGCAGTAACAACGATGAATAAGAGTACATCAGATTATCTGTACACTTATCATAATTATAGTAGCAGAAGTTTCAAATCTAGAGTTAGATGATATTTTTTATGATGAAATGACGATATATGAGAATCTCAGGGTATAAGTCGCTCTGAGTTAGGCTCAACGTCATTTGACAACTGACAGTTGAATCTAGTATATATACAAAACGAGTTGGAATTCTAATAAACGGACTTGCCTTTCCTCAAAAGTGTGAACTTTCCGCCAAACTGTTCCGCATTTTACAATTTCATTTTGATAAAGATACTGCAGAGGCCGATGAATAATGTGTGATTTTATGGTAAAAAATCGGTTATCAAGATTCAACAGGCAAACATTGGCTCAATCGCTTTTGTTCTCGATATTTCGGTATCTAAAATGCTTCTGCAGTACGCGACCAATCACAGAAGAAGTGGGTGATATTCTGCAAGATTCCAGCAAGATTGTCCTGTAGACACTCATGACATCACCAATGGCATCCATCACCAGACAGTGATTAATCGTTTCGAAAAGTCTTGTTAAAGGGAAAACTTGACGTTTGGGTACCACATAATCTGTCTCAAAAAACATTTACTCGATAGAATTTGTATCTACGAATCTGTATTGAAACGTAACGAACTCGAGCCATTTCTAAAACGATTGCTCACGCGTGATGAAAAGTGGATAACTTACTACAACAGTATGCGAGATAGATTGTGATCAAAGCAAGGAGAAGATCTACAATTTGTGGCAAAGCCCACACTGACACCCAGGAAGGTTATACTATGCCTTTAAATGGGACTGGAAAATCATTGTGGATCATGAGCTGCTGCTGCCAGGTAGGACTTAAACTTGACAAGTAGCACGGATGGAGCTAGCAATTCAAAATAACTGCTGAACAAGGAGCATGTCGTATAGCACACTGACAAAGCCAAACCACATTTATCTTTAACGATCTGTAAGAAGTTTGTAGAACTTGACCGGGATGCTTTAATGTATCCACGGTATAGCTTGGACCTGGCACTATCAAACTTGTATTTGATTCTGTTTCTACAGAATTCTCTGAACGGAGTTAATTTACTTTTAAATGAAGACAGTAAACCCATGTGCCATATTTTAAAACTCATAATCAATATAATTTCCATACCGATGGGATTATTGTGTTTCCGGAACAATGACATAAGGTCATCGAATAAAATAATACATAGGTGGTTTCACAATGTTATTTTCAAATGACAATTAATTCCCTTTCAATTTTGACCTTCAAGTGCTCAACACTTTTCAGACAATCTGATATTACCAACTTCTAACCCTCATATACTCTATATTAATCTTATTATTCTACGTCGCACTTTGTCATATTTCTTGCTGCGTTAGCATGATTGATTGATTGATTAACTAATTAATTGGGATTTAATGTCCCTTTCCAGAAGTATTTTTATGTAAGAGGAGACTTTAAAGTGAAACAGAAGACAGTACCTGAGTTTTTAATTCAAGTTAAACACTTCCTTTCCCCCGACGGATATCGGTATTAAACACAGTAATTATAACAGGAATAACATAAATATTTCTGTCTTCATGTCCACCGAAGTTACGATTTTGCCCTTATAAAATGTGTAACACGGAACAAATGACCTATTCTATTTGTTAAGAATACCTTACGGAATGATCTTATGTTACAACTCAGAGGATAATAATTGATTAATTTGAGTTTAATGTCTCTTTCAGCTGTAATCGTATATGAGACGTGGGCCAATAAGTCAGCGCTTAATTCAAACCACTTGATTTTTTTTTTTACCGAGAAACAAGCCCTGGTCTCTCGCGCTCGAAAGGCTAATAATACAATAGTGAAGATAATACTAATTTTCAGCTATGGCATTTTACATTTACAACTTGCGTAATATTGTTCCCTAATCGAATTTTAGTAGAGAGTTGACAGTTATTCTAGTAAATGCTCTAAGTTTACAGGTTAAGTTGGAAACACGTAGTAATAATAAATATATATATATAAAAAACTATTCTTTCCAGGATTTGAACAGTCGAACACATGATTAACAAACTTCACCCAAACCGCTCAACTAACCAAGAAAGTTATGTCGCTTTTTGTGGAAGTCAGTATTCAAATGGCCCTCCTACCGTGAGTTAAATTCGAAATAAGATAAGGCGAAGGTCAGTATTAGTGTGGGTACATCCAACGTACTACTTGGTTGTGGCAGTTCAATTACACCGCGAACTTGGGTAAGGACAGAGTGAACATGGGACATCCACAGAGCGTCATTTGGGTGTGTATGCTGTATGAGTTCATACTGGGGTCAAACGCCACTGCAGCGGGACAGAAGATATGCCAGGCCTTTGGTGAGGGTGTCGTGACTAAGCTGAGAATGCAGCGGTGGTTTGACAAGTTTAAAGACGGTGACGAAACATCGAAGACGCACCACGTGTCGGAAGACCAACACATGTACAAAATGAAGATCTTCAGCCAGCAATTGAGGCAAACAGTAGCCAGATGGAACTGGGACTACAATTCAATGTATGTGGAGAAATCATTCGGCAGCACTTCCATCAACTTGGGACACACTACAAGTTGGCTCGATGGGTCGCACATAATTTTGATTCCGGGCCAGAAAGCAACGCGAACAGACATCTGTGTTTCTTTACTGTCTCATCTGAGGAGGGAGCCATTTTTGGACAGGGTGTTGATATGTAATGAGAAGTGGGTCTTGTACTCTTGTGTGCTTTAAGATCGCGGTTTTCGTCGTGGATGTGATTTCCTGTAAACACGAATGTTTACCTAGCTCCTCTCTATATTTTTCTTCTCTCTCTCTCTCTCTCTTTCCCAGCTATCCTATGATATAGGCGATTCTATCCATACCTACATTTCTGTATGGCCGAAGCCAGGAAACGGTGGACAAAAATATAGGTACTGTAAAAGAAAAATGTATAAATAAGTACGGAGATTACTTAGTTTTGGATAATGAGCTAAAAACAAGTAAACAATTTAACAAGTAAATGAAATCCTATTTCATAACATATGACACATATAATAATAATTTCGAACAAATTACAAGTGAAATAACATTAATTATACAAATGAGGAGATTCTATTTTTAATTTATACGGCCGTTGATAAACCTGTTCTAAATATAAGCATAAGGTGGCTGACGTGTCGCTTATAGTATATTAAAAGTACTCTCTATACTCTTCGACCGGTCAACTTGTCTTGAGATTGTTGTAGTGGTCCCAGCACCGCAAATCGAACAATCTCAAAAGGTCCGCTGTCGTGTTCCGTAAGCGGTGATCCACGTTCATTCACGCTGATGCGTTCGCACTCTCACATTCAGTAATTCGGATCTGGCTTAAGAATATTTTCGTTTGGGCATTGTCACTCAAAAACTGAAATGCAGGAAAAAATGTCGAAGTAGCAGCGAGAGCCGAGTAATAAATTGTCTATGATACCTTGCTAATTACAACACTGTCAACAAAACGAGAAATTCACTCTCATGAACGCTGAGATCCTTTTACACTTGGACATAATTACTTATCTTTTCGTATAACATCTCGACCTCTAATGCTCGACCCAGGTAGGGGAGCGCTTACACTGCAATGATATGGAACAACTTAGAATGGCACACTCCAACTACGTTCATGGCTGGCTTTCCGAGCAACGACCAAAATGGGTTGCGCGTCGAAGAGAACGTGCACAGCACTGGAGGTTTCTTTAGCTAACTATAGTATGTATATGGCTAGCCGGGAAAATTCCCGATTTTCACTCGTAACATTGGGATCAGAATCACGGCTAAAAATAACGATGAGTCTTTCCTGTGTAAAGAATGCTGAGTGATTTTCTTTCTTTTCTTTACCATACAAGGTAGTTCTGGGCGATTTGGTTGAAGCCCAACGCACCAACACATAGACAAACATTCCAAACTTATGAGAGAAGCAATCATTTTACATACGAGGTTCGTTTAGTAAGTCCAAAATTGACACTGTCCTTCCTGTTTTGGTTAAAAGCAATAAATGAGCTTCGGAAACCGGTGATAGTTTGGTGGGCTGCTCGCAGCATCGTGCATTGGGAACTGCTACCAGCTGGTCAAAGCGTCAATGCAACTGTGTATTGTTATAACCTGAGCTGTGTTCAAGAAAAATTTTAAACTCTGGAGCTTGCACTTCTGAATCGCAAAGGAGTCCTCCTGTTATGAACAATGCTAAGCCCAGCGTGGCCAACATGACCCGGGGCACCATTCTTTACCTTGGATGGGAAACACTATTGCATCTGTCATACTTCCCGGGTATTATACAGTCCGATTATTACTTGTTCCACTCTTTAAACAATCACCTTAGAGGACGCCAGTTCAAATCCCTAGTAGAGATGCAAAATGCACTTGATACCTTGTTCGCTTCACGGCCCTCCCAGTTCTACGGCGTTGGAAATCATGGCCTTCCAGAGCGTTGCCTTTATATTTCGTACGATAACTGAAGTACCCTGTATGTTGTGTGTAAAGTGCATTTCTATTACACAGTAGATTTTTTTTAAATAGTCAGATACGACTCAATTTGCAAATAATTGGAAATTACATCTCTTGCAATGTATAAACGTATTTTTCACGCAAGTCACGCTTTCTTTTACGTCATAAAATCTGATGTAAAACAGGTTGAATCTGTGAAATGATTAGGGCTAGAATTTTCATTAATAATATTAAAGCAATAATAGAATTGCAATTACAGTAACCTAAACTATAAAATTTGATGAAGAACATAATTAACTTAACTAACGATTGTCTAATAGTAGGGGTTTAGTAGCTCGTTGAGACTTACATAAAAGGATTTCAACTAGCTAACAGTTTTTGTACGAACCCAAGGAACTGATTTACGTAAGCCATAAAGTCTGGTTAACAAATAAAAAGAAATGTAAGTGACTAGTGTATTGGGTTTTAATGCAGAAGACCCGGGTTCGAATCCCAGGAGGCCCGAAATTTTTAACATACTTCAATCTCAATTTCAATCCTTACTCAGTGTCACAAGCAAGATTTTCCCATGTGGAGAAGTAAAGAATAGTTGAAATGGCAGGGAATTGAAGCAAGACCATTAATGCAGACTTGTTTTTTTCAACTGTTCTAGATTTGATATTTTCAGTTAATTTTAACCATTTTAAAACTCATGTATGATCAGTGTTTGGCTTTCTTTCTACCCATACGCAGCATGTAATTACATTACACACAACAACGGATTATAATACTTTGTTATACGGTACTCGTTGGACAACATGCTCCAAACAGCAGACATTAATCTTAAAGTGGAGATTTTTTTTTGTTGCATCAACTGAACAGCAAAAGCCTGTTTCAGTAATCCACAAGCTTACCAACTGTCGTCTCCTGGTTGGATTGTTATGTGTAAGTTGGGTTTGATCTGTCCAGGTGTCTGTAATTCCATCAAAACTGTTGGACTCGACCTAATGGATTGATAGTAGTCATGGGTACAAATACTTATGTGACTGACTGTACAAGACATCGAATTGTAAGTTTTTGTTTCTATGGTCAAAGCGTACTTATTCCATAAACCTTAAAGTGAGTAAGTGAGTGATATCTATATGAGGTTCATATCAGTTATGATGAATACAGTACACTAATCTAGTTTTAAAAGACATTCTAACCATGGCCGCTTTCTTTGGGAAGCAATCCAGGAGTCTCAGTTGTTCGAAATACATTCCAAAACACATACTCACATACTATAATATCTAATATATTTATAAATAATTCTATATTAGTTAATAAAGTTATGTAACGTGGGTAAATATATTTGTTTTATATGAAACATTATATGAACGCATACATTAAGGTGTGTGTAAATTGGCAATTGCGCTTGTGTATCGATCTTTTGTCCCTATTGGAAATTGTTTAGAACGCTCATGGTTTTAACGTTTTTTAGTATGAAAACGCTACCACAGTGTCTCAAACTTTCCATTTCAGGTAACTTTATGAGGAATTATTTTCTCTTTCTGATGTTGGAAATTTTGCTAGTTGAAATTATAGAATATCCACCGATTCGAATAACTAAATCAAGATTAATTTGCCTTAATATTGAAGATTTACTTTTATTTATTCTTTCAGGAAGTTATTTGCTTGCTGGTTACATGGCTTGTTTTCGAGGTGATAACAACGATAATTACTGATGTGCTCTTCATAATGGCAGCAGTTTTGCTGTTTCAAGACACGCATACTAAAGAAGGAGCGTTACTCATTGTTACCTTGGTAATAACTAACGGTACGTTTAGACTAGGATAAATCTCAGAATGGTGTACATTCAGTTTCACTCATCTACAATCTAAAAAAGTTACTATTTTGAAATTCTTTGACCTGGAACATGTTTTATGAGTAGCTTTAGTGCTTGCGACACAAGTTTCACTTTCGGGTGACGACAGATGTCTCACAAGTCTTGTAATCATGAGAAAAATTCAGATCACAACTCATTTAAAGTTTCGGTGACCACTTGAAATTTTGGGATATCTGCAGTATTCACACAGAAACATAGAGGCTGTACCAACGACCGTGAGTTGAGACCAAACTTGAAACTTACAGTTTTACGAGTACTGATACTGCACACAAATGTTTTGGAATTTCTTCTTACATCTAATGGTACTAAAGATACTTTACCAGTGACATAAAATCGAAAATATTCAAAACTAGCTCTTACAATTACTTCCATATTTGATGAATAAATATTTCATCAATAATACGGTAATATGACACTAGTCGGTATCACTGGATAGATCCAAGAAGGGTAATTTATTAACACAGGTGAGCTTATTCGGTGAATAAATATTTTAAATATTTCATCAATGACTTTAATGTGTGGTTATAGAATTGAATTTGTCTTACTAAATACCTGTCAACATCCTTATTGTGCTGTGTAAACTTTGAACACCTTTATTTACTCCGCCCTGAACTACGAGCTATGTAAACAGGATTCTGTCTGGAAAACAGTTCAGTCGTCCTAGTCGAGTAATATCTGCATTGTAACGGACATTCCTACAGATATGTATCGAATGGGCGCGAGAATTGTTGTTCATGAATATAAAGTGACTTCCGAAATGTTCGCAATATTGGATCATTAAGAGTTGGAGAATATATCGAAGAGTTTCAGCTATGAACAGTGTGATAGCACATAATACCACCTCAAAACATCACTGAGCCTCGTATTTGTCAGATGTGTAATGTGTCCAGGTTCCGTTCAAGCATATTAATTTAGATGGCCAGGAACAATATTCATCTGGTACTCATTTGGAAAACAATATCTTACGCAGTTCCGAACATTCTAGTCTAGTCTGCTTGATTCCGTTTCTATTTGTGATATTACTAATGACATTGAGATGTTGTAAGAGTTGGATCTTACTGTGGAAGCCGAACATACAGATTTACACAGTGCTATATGTTTCTCACGTTTTGCAGTCACGAAAATACTATTATTTAATACGGATTCAGTGTCATGTTGCTTTTATGTGCCGAAAGTTAAAAATCGCTTTTATAAGTTTCCTCAGCATGACCTATGTGGGGAAGTTATCGACAGTACTATCTTTCTATAACAATATCATGCTTGAGTCGCATCTTTTTGTTTTACAGTTAAACATCTGACAAGTTTTCTCGTTCACAATATTCTTCTCTAGATTTATGATACAATTTTAACCTATATCACGCCTGCTTTCTGATTTACTTTCAAGTATGCTAACTAAAGATTTGTTTAAAATTAGAGTAATTTGGCTGCAGTTTTATTGATTTAATATAATCATTCAGCATTGGGGAATATAAACGAGCCTTAACTAGGTATTCAGAAACCCTTTTGACATGTAAAATTTACTGTCTATTGAAGTACTAGTACAGTGTGATCGGACTCATTGACGTACTGTATCTAAATAAAATGTTAATATTACGAATCAATTCGATCGCTAATGCTCTTTTTCTTGGTTCATGCTCCAGCTAAGCATAGAAGTCTTGTAGCAAGCATACAGGTCGCGTGGTATAATAACCATGTTGTGGAATTTCAAACAATCTTCCATTGCACTTCATAGTCTTTTAAATATAAAATGTAAACAATGATTAATCACGACTTGCCGTTGGAAATTCATTCAGGCTGTTTCAGATTTGCTTCCCAGATCAATTTTCATGTTGCAAGTATTATGCGTGTATTCAGTGTGCGAATTAGGTTATTGATATTTGAAAGAGGATAAAATGAAGCTTAGCGGGACGAAGAGATCTGAAGATGCAGTATTTCAAAATGAGATAATGTATTTCTTCCTTGTGCCCACGCGTAGTGTAGTTGCTAACGCTCTCGCCTTCGGTGCGAGCGGTCCCGGGTTTGATTCCTCAGTCGATAAATTTTAAACGCTTTTTCAGGCCAGGCACCCTGAATGAGGTTTTCCTGGCTTTTCCTCATTCACACCAGGCAAATGCTGGGGTGGTATAAGTCCCAGGCCGCTTCCTTCTTTCCCCGGATAGTGTGTTCGCCGAGGGACGTCATCCCTCATACATTACGGGCTAAATGGCCATAAGATGCAGAAAGCCCAGAAATCTAAATCATACATCCCATATTTCTTCCTTCCAACACACAAAAATACTTATCTGACAACAGTCAAAGACAAGAAATTTATTAAATCAATCAACTTCCTAACAAGAACTTGACTAATTGCCGGAGATCTCGTACCTAATCTTTCCGAACGTGTTTGAGTGTAGGATTGAAAGTATCTTATGTTGTATATACATAGTGCAAGATGATTTCAACTCCATTATTGACTTCGTTATTCATAGTTAGTGTAACGTTGGTATCCAAATTCATTTCAGACGACGAACTGAAGTGTTCTAAGATATGACTGCAAGTGACAACCATAGATAGACACGGGTTAAATTAGTTAAGCTTGGTGATTGTGACAACAGGGGGTATGGATGTTTGTATATTGTGGTAGTTTCGAGTATAAAATTAGAAGCCGAAGATAAATAGCTTTTATCTTTCGTTTTAGCTACAGGTAAAAATTACATGAATGGACAAAACCAATGGAATTTCACAATATACTCAAACTTACCACTAAACATAGTTTTGATTTGAGGTGAGGGAACAAGTATTTCCGGTAGAGATAGAGTACGTATTAGCTTCTTTGGAGGGATTCAAATTGATTGAGGGAGAATATCCTGGGAGATTTAAGTTCGCAATGGAGTTTGTTGCAGTTAGAATTGCAGTTTTTGAGTAATAAAAATATTTAAGCTATTATTTATATAGTTTAGAAAATTTATTGTAAACTCATTATATACCTATCATAGTTTGAGTTCTGGTTGACCCCCAAGTTTTTAGCTTCTAGATCGGCTTCTGCATCCCTATATTAATTACATTAACAGTATAAGTCCTTTTCGATTCCAATGTTACATATGTAGACATTTTAATTTTAATGTTTGTCATTCTTTTCGATATTTCATTTTCTTATGTATAGCTGACAAACAACACTTATTATCATTCGTATAACACTTCATTTAGCTGCCACAGTTTGTCCAGCAATCATTCCTTTTCGTCAAAATCAACCGGATATTATTTAGCATCCCATTTTCATGATATTTTAATCAAAAGAACTAATTAATATTTTTTTCAATATTAATTTTTTCTATTCATACCCGATAAATCCAATTAATTATTATCTCTATAAACATTTACTTACAAGGGACATCACCCAATTGTCCGGCTCCGATTTCAGTGAAATTTTTATTGCTTATAGAGGACATATGTTCATTACTTGTGATGACAGAAATTTTTGCCATGGTGCATGTTTTCTATTTTTTAATAATTTTTAAAGGTTGTGATGTGGTTAATAGAGATTACTGCAGAAGTTCCTTACTACCCTTTGTAAACGAAGTGTTAATGAAAAAGCAACCATGTAGATACATATGAGGCCTAGGGGGAAGTCGTCTGGTACGTATGGCCTTGACGGCAGCCATCTTGAAATCCACCATTTTGAATTAAAGTCAAGTTCTTTTTTAATGGGAATAGCCTAATATGATACATAATTTCGGGCTAGAATTTAATCAGGAAAACAATGGTGAAGTTAGTTTTAAGATGCGCCCATTTGGGGAAAAGTTATAGGCATATTAATTGTTTATACTTACTATGTGCCTAAGTCATTTACCTCCGCTTCTAACCCTCGTATAAATGATAATAAGTGGATAAAGTTTTCGGTAATACATATTAAGCCTAGAGGGAAGTGATACGATAAGGGTATCATTGACGGCAGCCATCTTGAAATCCACCATTTTGAATTAAAGTGAAGTTTTGAAAAATGAAAACCATAGCATGTGGCACCTAATTTTAATAGTAAATTTTCCCCAAAAGCCAATGGTATGCTTATTTTTGTTCTATAGTTAACCAGTATGAATTTAGGACTCTTCTAATGTGCACCAAATGTACATTATTCGATCTTTCAAATTGGCAACACTCCTAATTTTCACAAGATTCCAACTGCCACTTTGCAATTGTTGCCTGGCTCATGTTTTCTAAATTTATTACGTTTTTTTTAAGTGTTGCGATTTGTCAGTTCATGAATAGTGTTGGGATAAGCATCCAGCAATCTTTCTGAATTTTGAAGACTTGCCATGTAATAATTAATTTCCTAGGCAATGTGATTATGTATTTCTTATACCTGCCCTTCAAAAACTCGTTTACTGACATGAATCATCGCACAACGAAACAACTCCATCTTTGCACTCAAGTAATACCGAAGACGTAGCTTGTAATGGATATTAGATGAGACGAGAAATCAAATGAAAATTCACTTCAAAAAAGAAAACGAAATATGATTTTTGTGTAAATCAATGGTCTTTTGTTTTGTTTTATATTTATTTATTTTCTATGGCAATATTTAAGCTAGTGATTCGTTTTCTAGCGATTGTTGTCAATGGTTCATGTTTGTAAGATTTATAATCAGTATTTATCGGAAACTCGATTAAGTTACCCTCTTAAACAAGTTACCTGTTTTAATATCTTTTTCATGGTACAAACAGCGTGTTAGGAAAAGTCATATTATGTCTCTTTGATATTTTCTATCATTGCTGCTGTTCCTTTAAAGTTGTATTATTAAAAACATTTTATTGTTTGTCGTTTGCGCAACCTGTAGGCTACATTTCCTGATAATTTTGTGTTCGTAAAATACCAATTTGTTATAAATTCATTTGTATTTCTTTACGTCATATAGGTCCATAGGTTCCTCATGTACTCTGGGTTAAAATAAATAATTACACTGCCTAGGAAATTAATAAATACGTGGCAAGTCTTCAAAATTCAGAAAGATGGCTGGATGCTTATCCCAACACTATTCATGAACTGACAAATCGCAATACCCTTATCGTATCACTTCCCTCTAGGCTTAATATGTATTAATATGAAAACTTTATCCACTTATTATCATTAATACGCGGGTTAGAAGCGGAGGTAAGGGACTTAGGCACATAGTAAGTATAAACAATTAATATGCCTATAACTTTTCCCCAAATGGGCGTATCTTAAAACTAACTTCACCATTATCTTCCTGATTAAATTCTAGCCCGAAATTATGTATCATATTAGGCTATTCCCATTTAAAAAACTTGACTTTAATTCAAAATGGTGGATTTCAAGATGGCTGCCGTCAAGGCCATACGTACCAGACGACTTCCCCCTAGGCCTCATATGTATCTACATGGTTGCTTTTTCATTAACACTTCGTTTACAAAGGGTAGTAAGGAACTTCTGCAGTAATCTCTATTAACCACATCACAACCTTTAAAAATTATTAAAAAATAGAAAACATGCACCATGGCAAAAATTTCTGTTATCACAAGTAATGAATACATGTCCTCTATCAGCAATAAAAATTTCATTGAAATCGGAGCCGGACAATTGGGTGATGTCCCTTGTTAGCTGTCATCATTTTAAATTCGTTCCATCACATTTGTCATTTTTATTCATTATTTATACTAGAAAAACAATTAGGTAAACAAACTCAAGAAAATAAGATTGTAGACAAGTGTATATAATACTACTCAGCAATCGGCGAAAATCTGTCCTCAACATTGGGGAGTGGGGACGGGTAAGATCGTTTCTATAATGTTGTTTTTTGAGTGATGTTCAACATGTTTATGAAGTTACAAAACAATGCTAAGGAGGATCAGGGGAGCAGACGTGTCTTCAACACTGCTAAACAGGCAGATTGGAGGCTTATTTTGGGGGGAGATGAGACTCATATACGATAGGCGAATCTGATTTCTGAGGTGAACCTGTTGTATTATATATCAGGCAGTATAGATGAAGTGGCAGTCGGACACAAATCATCACATTTCTCCCATAAAACATTACAAAACGAATTATTGGGGGGGGGGCAGTCCCCCCAGTTCCAAGATTGAGGGGACATGTATCCTCATCCTCCTGGGATTTGAGCCAGTGTACTCAGCGGAGATGCGAAAAGTGCGGAAATTTTGAAGGAACTTTAATTATATAAATAGGGGAAGGCGGGGCGGATCGGGGTCCTTAACATAATTGGCTATGTAAGGGTAATAAAAATAACAAGGGAATACTGAAAATGAAGTTAATATATTATTTGAAGTTTTAGGTTCAAAAAGCACCTGTAGTTGTTAATATGTGTCCAAACTTAAGGACATGTACATGATTATCGAAAGTAATGTTTTTTCGCATGCACGTGAACACACGGGGCATATTAGAATACACTGAATTACGGCTGGCAGTACTTACTTAAACGTCCTCGTCGTTGCCACTATCTACACTTGCACACAAATTATGTGACCACACTTTGCACAGCATACACGAAATCCAGGTCTCGTTGGATTGGGAATATCACTCAGCGCAAAAAGGCATATAGTGTTCTCTAATAAACTAGCGCTCAATTTCTACTTCCTTGTTGCTGCTGTCAGCTCTCCTGCATACTTAAGTGCATGATCTTCCATCTTCGCATCTTCTTCTTGCCCTGCTGCTTCCTCTTCTTTCTTCCACCTTTTGCTTCCTCTTTATTGGCTCTTATGTCAATATTGCTGTTTCTCCTCGTTTTCTTGTCAGTGTCCTGCCACCAGTCTTAACTCTGGGGAAAGGTAAAATATCCTTCGGCGACATATGTAAAAATGTTGTCATGTTTGGAATGTCTGCTTCTGTAGTTGGCATGGAAGGTCCTGGAATCCGTTCAAGAGGTCAACTTCCTGAAATCGTGGTAACATATGAGAGATGACGTCGAAGGTCCTACTGCAAGGAAACAACTTCCTGGAATAGTTCGTAGACTTTCCTTGTTGGTTTGGGTTTCTTCTGTTGGTTGCAATGTGGTGTCAGTAGGCCATTCCGCCCCTAGCCCGTTCCGCCCCGATACACATGTTGGTGCTTCATATGGTGTCAGCGGTAACTGAGCGGGAAAGATTACATACGATAGTCACTAAAACGTACAATTATGATACTCTGAAACTATAATTACGACTTCAGCATTGTGTGCATTCTTATTTGAATTACGTTGAGCTTTGTTTCGGTTGATGTTGCAACATGCGATGAAAACCAGAGCGACAATACTATAACGATTCGTACGTACCACACGCCTTCTCCAACACCGACGCTGCTCGCTCCACTCACTGGTAGGGAGTCGACATTTAGTTTCCTACTGCTTCCGCAAGGCTGCAGCACTATAGCGGGGAAATAGGAGGGTACCCCGTTATCCGGTTCCGTCCAACTTTCCTCTACGTGGCTGGTTGTAAGCCTGGTGTTTCCTATAGTAGCAGCCTTAAATAAACATTTCTCTCTCTCTCTCTCTCTCTCTCTCTCTCTCTCTCTCTCTCTCTCTCTCTATATATATATATATATATATATATATATATATATATATATATATATATATATATATATATATATAAACATATATATATATGTCGAATCGATAAACTTACATAATTTTAATCCTCTTTCTACATTTCTCTTTCAGTTACCATTGTTTACTGCATGCTGCTTGTATACAGCTTCTACGTGGAAATAAAAGGGACAGCAGTGCGATCAGGACCCATTAATTAAGAATTTTGGTCTTGTAACAGTTTACTTCAAGAAATAGGAAAATTTCAAAACATTGTATAGTACATGTACGAATGAAGGCAAATTGTAGTAACTTTTTTCTAAAAATGCCCAAGACAATCTAGTTTGATCCCTATATACCTATAAGAAATATTGCACTAAAAACTAAAAAATCATTCTCACGGTGCTTTCGTGAACTGACTTTAATGAAAAACAAGCCACTGTTGAGAGCTCCTGCGCACTACAACCTCAAAATTCTCACGTTCACTCTGTTGTAAGGTGTCCCTAGTTCAATTCGAGATTTGTAAGTTTGTGGTGCACAACATCAAGGTTTTCTCAGTGTTGTGTCATTTTCTCCTACATTCTCATTCCACTAAGTCTTTATTTTGCATAATGATATTTCAATAAATGTAAGATCATAGGTGGTAAACGTTCCCTACCGAAATGGTCTTATTAAAGAGTCGTGCATTAATGAAGCTGTACAAGCCTTTAACTTAAAGCAATGTGTAGTCAGTTCACGAATATTGATATGGTCAATAAAAGAATGTATACTCAGCACGGTATGCATCTCAGTCAAGCGGTGAAGGAGGTATTAAGCACAAAGGTATTAAGTACAAACATCTGCGAAATAATTGATAAGAACGTAGCCATTAAATTTGAAAGTAAAAAGGCAATAGCGATGCAGTGGTATGTACAGGAAAATCGAAATCACCCGACTTCATGGATGAATATAAATTCCATGGGGCCGGGCGAAAACTTCATAGCTAACGAAGTCTCCTAAAAATTGACGATATATATATATATATATATATATATATATATATATATATATATATATATATATATATATATATATATATATATATATATATAAATGAAAATGTTCAAAAACAGTAAAATGCTCAAACCAATGTGAGTCAGGCAGTAGAATCGATTTCAGGCAATGTTGTCAATTTAGCACATTCATTTAATAAGCTGACGATACATGCTTAGTAAGCAGTAAGTGACTAAAATTATCCTTTCTTAATGTGCAAAGGTTAATTAGATTTTGCCTACGAAAATGATTTAAATATTTTCTGAATGAGTTAACATTGGAGTACTGATATTGAACTCCAATACAATAAAATTGAGAGTTTTTTCAATGGCAAATAGTTATTGTAAAAGTATATATATACACGTGGTGGTGTTGCTATCTATGTTAATAGGTATGTACGTAGAATGTTGTCAATTGGATATAAGTTTTCTTAACACTGAACGTGAATTTGGGTCAACATTTTTTCCTGATCAGTACAAGTAAAAAAGTATCTGTTAATAGAACACCTGACAGTAATCCATTTTTTAAATGGGGTAGTTATTGACACTTCTGAACAACTAGCATAATTTTGATAGGGGCGATGAAAACACACTTTGATGTGAGTACATAGAAACGAACTGCTCATGAATTACTAAATCTACCCAGACAACATAATCTTCAAGTGGTTAACCGTGAACCGACTAGAAGCACTGCGTGCTTAGATAATGTATTTACTAATGTAAAGCTGGAATATTGAACATGTAATGTAAGTAAATTTCCCTTTTCAGATCATTATTGTATGCTAGTCAACCTAAGTAATACAAAAATAGAATCCTGTATTTTTAGTTTTCTCATCACCAAGCATATCGCAACTAACTACAGATGCTTTCATTACCTGACTAAAAGCTATATATCGTCTGAAAGCTCTTGCCATGAGAAGTACGAAACCGTTTTTAAATCACGGCCAAACCCGCAACCTGACCCTATAACTCGCCAATTTGTGACTCTATGGCATATTCGACACAAGTAAAAATGAATGTTACGATGCACACGCGGAAGCACCTGAGCCTATCATGTTACTTTTTGACTCATTGCTAGAACATGATTCGGGCAAGAGTTTGATAATATCACTTTGCACCCAGACGTACCCATTTGGTCAGTGTTGCCAACGGATTGTAAATACAATGTGGCAGATGGTTTCTATACTACCGGATATATAGCGAAAGAAACGTGCCATAAACATCATTCGTCACTAAAGAAAATATATTGTGAACATATTCCTCTCCCAAAGACCCAAGTTTGTTAGTGTTCCCAATCAAGTGTAAAAATGAGAAGTTGTAAAACAGGTTCAGTACGATGAAGCACTTGTACACCAAGCTTGAGAGAAACATCACACGACACTATAGCAAAAAAGACGTTGAGTGTGATCATCTCCCAGCTATTCTAGATTGTCAGTGTTGCCAACAAATGTTAACATCACAATGTTGAAAATTGTGTGCGTGCCATTGAACGAATATATAACAAATGTGACAGCAGCATTGGACAATGGAAAACATAATGCGAGTGTCCCAGTCTCCCAAGCACCCCAGTGTGGCAGTGTTGCCAACCAATGCAAACATTCAGGATTTTTGCATGAAATCTACTGCATTGGCGGGCATAACTGACAACATCGGTGCTTGTGGGTTCACACTAACATACTACAAACCTAGTATGGGTCACAGTCTAATTACGTCCGCCAATGCTGTAGACTTTATGCGAAAATATTGAATGTTTGCATTGGTTGGCAATACTGCCACACTGGGGTGTTTGGGAGACGAGGACACTCACACTATGTTTTCCATTGTCCAATGCTGCTTGTATCACATTTGTTATATATGCGTTCAATAGCACGCATGAACATGGCAGTTTTCAACATTGTGATGTTTACGCTTGTTGGCAACACTGACAATTTAGAATGGTTGGGAGATGGTCACACTCAACGTCTATTTGCTATAGTGTCATATGATGCTTCTGTCAAGATTCGTGTACAAATGTTTCATCGTATGGAACCTGTTTTACAACTTATTTTTTAACTTGTCAGCAACAGTTACAAACTTTGGTCCTTGGGATAGGAATACGTCCACAATATATTTTCTCTAGTGGCGAGTGATGTTTATGCCACGTTTCTTTCGCTATACATCCGGTGGTACAGAAACCATCTGCCACATTGTATTTACAATTGTTTGTCAATACTGACCAAATGGGTACGTCTGGATGCAAAGTGATATTATCAAACTCTTGCCCGAATCATGTTCTAGCAATGATCCAAAAAAGAAATATGATGGGCTCAGGTGCTTACGCATGATCCATCCCAGACAGCAATTTAAACTTGCTGCAAGTTGCCACAAACTTGTTGTTGCAAGGTAAATTAGCTTGCCGCAAGCTATACTATGCAAGCCAATTAGCTTGCTTTAAGCTTGTGGCAAGCTAGTTAGTTACATCTGGGCAAGGCTTGGGGCAAGCTTGTCTTCACAATTTAAACGCAAGTCAAATTATCTCAAACGCAAGCCAAGTATAAGCGTATTCTCATCAATGGCAAGCTTTATTAAGCTTATTGCAAGCAAAACACACGCCAAACAAGTTATATGGAATCTTGCACTAAGCGAATTTAGATAAAACAGTATGAAATCAGTATAATTTAACCGTCTGACTAAATCTATGCTACAATATATTGTCCCCTCACCTCCCCAATTATTGGAGCATATGCACAACCATGAAAACACCCAAGTCTCCCATCCGCTTCCGCAAAACATCAAAATAAGCATAATTGTTACGGTTTAGTTGTAACGCGCAACGCGCCGTTGCTTCTTACAAATATCTAACATGTTGCTATATTAGCGGCGAGTACTTGAAATTTCTACCTTTTTATATAAAAACGCAGAAAAATGTTTATACTTTAAACACAGCGTTCAGATAAAGTTTATAGTAAACTGTAAGTTAAACTTGAAGTTTATATTAAAATATCTGCAACAGTTCTGTATTCTTTCGCGAAATAAGTAGGCTCAAATCTGCTGCCATCTATGCTCACATTTATGCTTTATACGTAAATACTACAATTCGTTATGCCTCATAGTTACCGAAATATGCGGAAATAAAGAGCGATATTATAGGTACGTGGGACTAGAGTACTAGAGTACTAGACGGAACAATTAAAAAAAATAATTAAGTTTGTCCTTTATTCAAGCTGAATGTTAACAAGACACTAACAACGCGAACACTACCTTATCGCCGAAAGTAAGGAGGTCAGCGTCACGTGCATTTTGAGAACAACTGAAAATCGAACGCGCGCTGGCTTTTTACTTCAATCTAAAGAAAAGCGTCTCGCAAGCGAAGCGTGAGTTGCCCACACTACGGCTTGCGCTAAGCAGAAATAAGCTTTTGTGTATAAGCCAAAACGAAATAAAATCAAATAAAAGCGATAGGCAAGCTTGCTGCAAGCAAACATGCTGCCTGGGATCGTAACATTCATTTTTTACTTTTGTTGAATATGCCATACATAGAGTCACAAATACCAACAAACTGACCCCTGATTTGAAAACAGTTTCGTACTTCTCGTGGCGAAAGCTTTCAGATGATATATAGGTTTTTCCCAGGTACTTGGTCTCGGAATGGAATCAGCCTAGTAAGTCCATCACAGAAATTAACTCACAAAGATTCATTCAATTATTATCGTGTACAATTGAGATATAAACATTAAGTATAATAATGCAGATGACAGATTCGATTTTTTTTTTTTTTTTTTTGAAAATTATGTTTCTAAATGTTTTTCAAATGCGTGCTCCTAAAAGTGTGATGCGGTGTAATTCCTCAAAGAAAACCAAGTTAAGTAATAGAACTCTCTGCTATAAAGGTTAAAGTGCTACAGTATTATTATATACATAAGAACAACATGACTAGCGAATCCACTGATATTTATAAGCCTTTAAGGAGTAAATATAAATCTGCAATAAAGGTAACGAAAGCAAAATATAATAAAAATTGTATTGAAAGATCGTCAAATAAAGGTAAAACTGCATGGAAAATAATTAAAAATGTAAGCAAAAGTAATGATAATAATAATAATAATAATAATCCTCTGTCTCCGGATACCATTAAAACTTATTTTGTTACTTTCGTAAATGAAATCAAGAAAAGCAATTCGAATACTAATGTTAATAAGTATCAGTATTTAAAAAACAAACATAGTCCATTTAATAGTTCTTTTGTTATTAACGACGTTAGCTCTGATGGCGTCATAAAGTAGTAAACAAATTTGAAACTTCTGACAGTAAGGACATATTTGACATATCGAACACCTTTATAAAAGCTGTCATTAATTTCATTACGAAACCCCTTGCAATATGCTTCAATAACTGTTTCTCTCAAGGTATTTTTTCCTTAAAGCACTTAAAATAGCCAAAGTTATTTCTATGTACAGTACAAACCGGGAGATCGTTCGTGTTCGTCTAATTATCATCTAATACCTCTCATTCTAAAATTACGGAAACTATTGTTAAAGATCAGCTATATAATTATATAACTAAGGAAAAGATTATCCTGGAAGCTTTGTTTGGATGCAGGCCGGAGAAGATGCAGTAGAAACACTAACGAAAAAAAAAAATAAAAAAAAAAACATGAAGCTTTAAAATAAGGGTTTTGCTCTCGCTACATTCTGCGATTTAAGTTAAGCATTTGATTGTGTAGATCATAAAATCATATGTGATAAATTAGCGTATTACGGATTGCATACCAGCAGTTTAAATTTTGTAAATTCCTATTTAAATGAACATAGACAGATAGGTAATGTTAAAAACATGCATTCAAATATTTTAGTAAAATACGGGGTACTATAGGGTTCTAATCTGGGTCTAGTACTATTTTTAATAATGATAAATGATTTACCTTTAAATACTAACGCCACATCAATTCTATACGCGGATGATACTGCCCTACTTAATATAAACACATGCTTTGAAGAAGCTTATATAGAAGCTAAAGGCGCATTAACTGAGGCAGCGACACGGTTTAAAAGAAATGACTTTGTGCTAAATAGAGACAAAACAAAAATGTAACCGTTAGTCTCCATCACTGCATAAGAAAGAAAACTATGATTAAAATGAGCTTAAATATATTGATAAATATATAGACAGCCAATCAATCTGGGAACAATAGTAAAATATGTATGTGCAAAGCTCTCCCGAGAGCTCTTTCTGTTAAGAAAACTAAAAGATACAGTTCCCCATGAGTATATGAGAAATTCATATTTTTCATTTTTTCAAAGTATAATGAATATGAGAATTTTCTATGGAGTAGCAGTACTTAAGGACATGACTTCCTAGTTTTGAAAAAAAAAGTCAGGGTCGTTTTTGGAATACATTATAAAGAACACTGTAAATCACTATTTACCAAGCTTAAGATAATGACGGTAGTTAATTTATATATTTAAATTTTGCTACGTTACACCAAGGGAAACCTTGCAAATATGGAGATGAAGTACATACATATAATACTAGATTGTGTAAGATAATTGATGTACCCCTTACTAAATTATCGAAGATCAAAAACAGTTATTTAGTTTTAAGACTGAGGCTGTTTAATAAATTAACATCCTCCATACAGCAGCTGCTGTTAAGTGTTTATAAGAAAAAGTTATATGATTGGTTAATAGCGAATTCATTTTACTTAATTCAAGAGTTCAGTGAATGTGGAGACACTGTATCGTAATTACCAGTATCCTTGCATCTCAAATATTATTAGGCTATTATAGAATTTGCAGCAACTGAATGTTGTGACGGTATATTATGACTTTTTTTCTCTATTATCAATATCTGTATGTATATCTCTTTTGGGCATTGTTAATTGCTTTTAAAGCTCAATGATAATAAAATATTCTATTACATATCTACTTCTGATATTTCTTGATTAGGCTTAGAATTTATGTAACAACCCTCATATATATATATATATATATATATATATATATATATATATATATATATATATATATATATATATATATATATATATATATATATATATATATATGTCCATCCTTTATGTTCACATAATTGATATATATGTGTGACTGTGTGTGTAAATATAATACTTAATTTCGTAATAAAATTATACATGAAAATTAAATGTTCTTATTTGCACACTATGAACCTTAGTTTAGATGCAGAAGAACTATTTAGCCCATACGTTGGGCTTTTTCACACAGTTCATTAATCTTGTTTGTCCACAGCTAGCAGACGATTCACCACGAATACCTAGTTGGAAAGAAAAGAAAATCTTTGCCAAGTTTACTATGCAGACACCCAAACACAATGGAACATCGTTGTCAAATGAACACGGGCAATTCATTGCTTTTGTTTAATACGCTAATATGAATGCAATTAAAGCTGGTGAACATATTCTCCGTGAGATACAGGTGAAGTGGCTCGAAAAGCCAGCATTGGACCTCAAAGATTCTCAAACCAGGAGGAAGATCAGGCCTTAATTAATGTCAGGCGTCAAAACCTTTTCATGATTTCCTGACAGTTGGTGTGTTGGCATCTCGTGTCCCTGTCTCCTTTCACACTGATTGACGATGTCTCAAAGATGCCGGTCTTCAGGTCTATCGAGCTGTACGTAAGGAGCAGTTGACAAACATCTACAAAGTTCACCGACTAGCATTTGCTGCGGCAAATATTAATAGTAACTGGGATAGAGTAATATTTACAGATGAGAAGATATTTGCATCATCGAATAAAAGTCCAAACTCGTGTATAGACATGTAAGGAAAGAATATGATCCACAGTACATGCTTCGCACACATCGCATGGGGTATGCCAGTGTTCACTGCTGAAGGTGATTATGTAAGGATGCAGTAGATGAGTTACAGAATGGCCAGACATATGTGGATATTTGAAATATGGGTTTCTTCCAGTTGTAAGAAATTCATTTCAAGATGGCATTGTAGAAGTTCAATAAGACCATAGCTCAGTTCACGGTTCCCATTTGGTTCAAGTCTGCTTTAATCAGGAACCCAGTGTTGACTTATTCTACTGGGTTTCTAGAGCATCTGACTTGAATCCGATGAAAAATCTATACGCAGAAGCTACAAGAACACTACAAGTAAATTGGCCTGATAATCCATAAAGAAGAGCTGACTATTTATGGGAGCTCATTCTCGATGCGTGGGGAAAGAGTGGCAGAGAAACATCGATATTTGGCCAGTTTAGTTAACTCTTTAGCTAGGAGATTAAGAGTCGTCATAGAAGCTAATGGGGACTACACAAGGTATTAACCTTGAATAAAGCCTTGATTCAAATCTTCCTAGTCAAACCTAAAAAAATCTTTCCAGAGCTACCTAACTACATCCATTTTCCCCATAACTTGACTTCAAATGAAACTTGTGACTTCCTGAGCACTTCTGAACATTATATTTATTTACCTCAAAATGTTCATTGTTTCTTGTAGATAAGTGGTTAGCGTTCTTGCTTTCAAAGGATATAGGTTTGATTCTTCGCGGGAGTTTTTTGGTGGGTTCAAAACGAGTAACATTTGTTTTAAAATCATTCATTTTGTAATTTTGAATGTTAAACATTTGCACTGAGGACATTCCAACAAAAAAAGAAAATTAGTTCACTATAGCATGGCCAACAAAATATGGTTTCTGACATTTCTTATAACATGCGGCGGGACAATGCAGCCCCTACTTTGGTACTAGTGTTAATAAACACGGTCACTGTCTTACACTATTATTTAAATTGCCACTATAGGTGCACCGAAAAAGAACCTTGACACATGAGTAGTTTCAAAGTCACTGCAAGATATCAAAGACCTTTTGCTGTCTCCCCTATAGTAAGCTAATAACAATAAGAAAAAAGCAAAGCAATGTGGTGAACTATGCAAAATGTAAAGGATATACAGGGAAAGTAGCGTACAAAAAGTAATGAAAGCAATAAACATAAAATTGTCAGGAAAGAAGTCCACTTGTGTATCACAAGAACAAAGAAGATGTAAAAATATTTTTCTCACTACCACACTGTCAGTAACCTGAAAGAATGTTTTGTCAAAAAATATTTTCATGATGCAACCAAAACATTTCAACAAATTTTTAAATACGACGTTGTACATCAAGAGTTATATTTCAATTCACTTCATTCTACATCCATTTAAATTTCATTTTCAAAGATTTTGCACCAAACACAAGGACGTACTTCCAAATACACAGTATTTAATTAATAAGCAATATGCTAGTATGCTTGTAAGAAATTTAGAACACATATCACAGATACGTAACGCAATAATTTAGAGCACATCAACTGTCTTTAAAAATTACAACTCTCTTTGTCTGTAATAACATACACCGTGTATATACCCTTATAAAGAGAGCAACACAGATAAGACTAGCTGAAGTATCTATTCATTGCATTACAAGAGTAGGTTTATGAAAGATATTTGACCCCCTTAGTTTCCCTCAGGAAGCTTACTTGAATAGAAAATGAAAGTATAAGTTTGCAGCTCATACTAAGCGCTAATTATCCTGTAAACTTCATTTTAAACAGTTCAACGTTTGCCCGTAAAATTGAGACAGATAACATTGATGTAATTTTTATATATTGAGAAACATGTTATAGAAATTGCTCTCTTTTAGAAAACACAAGGCATATCTCAACGCTGTAACTTAGATTTTTTCTGGGGAAGGGGGGCAAGCATTAATACGCGTATTTGGGCCCCCTAGAAAAGTTGTTTTTCTAATTCTTGGGCCCCTCTTTCCATCTTTCTCTTACTCTTTATGGGCTCCCGGAGCCTGTGGGCCCCCCCGCACGGCAAGATCTGCGGAGCCATTAGTTATGCTCCTGGGTCCGTTCCATACATGACAAATTAATTAGGGGGACAATATTGACAAATCTCAAAGCCATACGAATAAATATTATTTCTAGAGACCCTACTAGTAAACATTTTTACTGAAATGAGTCTCACAACGTTTTTGTTTTATTTACTTTTTTGTGCTATTTTGTTTATGTAATGTAGTGAACCTGTTTGATGCTTTATTTATAATTTCATGTTCGTATCGTATTTTATATGGAATAATAAAATTTTGCCTTAAAATGGGCTCCTCGGCTCTTCTCCCCACAAGTTACGGCCCTGGCATATCTACTTACATTCAATAAGGTGTTCATGTACCATGTTTCAACTCCGTAATATGATGGGCTCGTGAGGAACTCTACTTTTGGTATAAATATAGAATCTCCCTCCTCTCCCTTAATTAAAGTGACATGATAAAAACCCGCCTCGAGCCAAGTGCTAACTGTTCTGGCAACAGTGTGGAAAAAAATCATTTAAAAAATCATTTTTATTGATTTTTTAAATTTAAATCCATTTTTAAAATTTACTTCACATCTTTCTTCTTGTGTAATAAAGTCGCGAACTGAAGAAAAAACATTAGGAATTAGTATTAAATTTTAATTTTGTCATTTAAGTGAAAGTATTGGGGCTGAATTTTGAATTAATCCCCAATCGTTAATTATTTCAATCGCAAACAATGTTTTTTAAGCAATAAGGAAAAAAGTACAACAAAATTTATCAACATGGCACTGCATAACTATAGTTTATTTTCTGCAAATTTGAGATTTTTTACTTGCGTCTTTCCTGAGATATTTGATGGTAAAAATACACGATTTTCGAAAATTTGCAATGGTTAAAAGTTTCCAAAAAATCAAGTATATGGTTCTCAAATCTGAAACTTGTTTAGGACGTTGTCTATTATCTAGTTTCTATGTAGACAAACAATTAAAGGTGAGTCTAATTTATTTCGTTTCAAAATGTACATTCCAAAATGGTCATTTTTAGGTTTCCAACATCAATGTTCAGAGTTTTTTTTCACCGACGTTCTAAAGTACGTCTCAGTGTACACAGAACACAGAATGTTGTCCATTCCATTATCTTTTATATGGTTTTGGTTTGAACTCATTATCTTTAAAACCTAAAAAGTTACAGCGTTTAACTCCTGAAAAGTGCAAAATATGCACACGCGCCTATACAAAATGGCCACTACAAACAAACCTGCGAGGCTAAAAAATAAATGAATACCCGTTTACAACTCCCTGAATGTGGTACAATCTTAGGTAAAAAATAAATAAATAAATAAATAAATAAATAAATAAATAAATAAATAAATAAATTTGTCAGCAACCTTTGACCTGGAAATTGGTCGATTTCATTTGGATTGCCCCAAATGCCAGTTTTATTCGTTGAGAACAATCCTATCGAATGTTATATTTCATATAGGCTACCACTAGTACTAATGTACTTAATATTAAGCAACATATGGAAAACTAATATAACAAGATAAAACTAGCAGTGAATAAAGTGGCTAAATGCCAAAACCGAAACCGAAACCGAAATTTGTCTGCACTCTGTAACATGAATAAAACTACATTAAAAATTAAAAATATACAAAATTTTAAAAGGGATTTTTTTGTTCATACATTTTGAATTAATTACAAAAAATATTGCACTTAGGGACTTAGGCCAGATAATATTTTAGAAGCCTAGCATATAAGTTGACCTAGACTTCAGTCCGGTATGATTCAACTGCTATAAAATTTGTATAGCTATAAAATTTGATATTTTATAGCTATACAATCAGGGTGTTTTACAATTATATTTTTGCTTCTTATGATTATTATCTTCCATAATCGAAGTAACAGAACAGAAAGGGGATTTTACTTATTTTCACTTTAAAATAATTTATTTCGGAATTTGACTTAAATCAACGATTTTTATTTTTTTAAAAAATCAGGTGATTTTAATTTTGATTTAAATCATGATTTAGATCAGACTGATTTAAATCAATCCACTCTGTCTCCAAACAGTTAGCGTTTTTTTTTCATAATAAGCTAACAAACAACATTGATTTCGTTTACATATAACTAGATAATAACCATCTAGTATTCCTGTATTTCGTCCAATGGGAATCTTTGTGTAAGGAACTAAGTGGCCATTAGATGATCAATATTAATATAATGGAATTTTTGAGTAACTCCTAGGTTCCTTTGTTAGGTCCTGAGAGGCTAGCAAAATGCTGCATTCGAATAACTCCTTGGCAGTTTCCTATCTGCGTTTTTGTTCCATTCTTTACAGACTTACCCTGTATATACAACAATAATCGTTAATCATAAAGAGGGCACACTAGCTCAGGGACAGAACACTCCCTTTGGTGCAAGGGGTTTTCAATTCGATCTCCGACCACTCGAGTTTGTGGAGGGCAACATCGTGTCCGAGGATTTTCTCGGGGTTTTCATGCTTCCTTCCACATTCTTAATGCATAAATTATTGATTCATTTTTATTAATCGTCCGTCTTTCTTAGCCTAATGAACATAACGGTGGGAAAAATTTTCCTAAATCGTTTTCTTATACAAAATTTCTTTCAGCATATTCTGGCGTTTATACGTTTACATTTCTCAATAGCCTAGACTAAACTAACTCTTTCCTCGTTTCCTGCTCACCCATTATATAATATTGGGAATTACTGCGTATCTATTATAAAACAAAATTTAAGGGAAAAAATAATGAAATACTACATAGAGGGGAAACCTTTTCCGGGTTGACATCTTTGCGCGTGCACAGGTTAGCACACTGCGGGGAAATCCCGATCTAATTGCCAATCAATATGCTATGAAAATTCGTGCATTGCGCTTTCTATGTGTAGTGGTGGAAGACTTGAAATCTGAAAGAGGCGGGTTCTACAACAAGTACGGTAAGTGTAGATATTTCTTTTCATTTTTCTTTAAAGCATTTCTTAATGTATTGATAGTGAACACCCTTTGATTTTTTTTTTTTTTTTTTTTTTTTTTTTTTTTACATGAAGAGAATATTTTCTTTAATGTGATTAAATGAATGTGCATATTATGTTTTATATCTTTCTTATTCACGATATTGGTATCCATTGATTTATTATACTAGTGGTTCACAAACAGAAGATCAGTTCTCCTCGGAGTTGTAGTACGAATAATGGAACCTATATATATATTCTGTGTCTGAATGCTGTACCATAAAGCAAGTTGTAGTCCACTTATCATAACTAGGCGTGAGCACTAATCATGGGCGGCTTGTGAGGGAAGTCACTAATGGAAGAAAAGTTATGTAATGTACTAATTATTGGGTGCAATAAGTAGTACATTATACAAATTCTGTTCTGTTATTCGAAGCGATAAAACTTAATTTTTAACACGTCTGACTTCCCTTATTTGTAACGTCCTTTCAGGTTTATCGAGGGAGGAGGGCAAGATTGTCTACCAACATGAGTCTCAGATTTTTATTTGTTTATTTATATACAATTTATTTAAAAGCATGCCTAAGGGCGAGGCAATTGCCTCCTGCCCTTCCCAAATGTCGACCCTGTTCCTTAACAAGCAGCCTCTGCACTACCTGATTTAGGTTTGATGGGGCCCTAAGCTATTAAAAATTGGGCCCCTATTACAAGAGGGGGTAGTTTAACAGGGCCCCATTACAAGCCGGGCTGGGAAACAGCTCGATTACATGTGGGACTGGGTTACCGGGGCCCCATCCCATCACTAGCGGGGCTGAGAAACAGGCTCCAATTACAAGCCAAGCTGAAAAACTGGGGCCCCATTCATAATAAACTAGTACATAATACAAAACACCGTTGTTGTATGTGCCTTCTATCATATATTTTTTTTTATTTTGAAATTACATTATCGGCAGTTTTCTCTTTAACTTTTTGCCCCCCCCCCAAGGGAGTGAGACCCTAAGCTATAGTTTGTTTAGCTTACACGTAAATCCGGCATTGAGCCTCTTCCACTAAGCCGAAAGAATAGGGGTAGGATTGCCAGATACTTTCCCGTGTGGTTCAAAAGGGTTATGAGATACTGTAAATTAAGAGCTGGAATACAGGAGGAGGTTTGGATAGTAGGATTCTTCTTCATCACACATCTTCAGAAAAACTAAATAATAATGTCTTCATTACAAAAGTACTTCTCCAATATAAAACACCTTTTGATATTGTTAAATACCCGGAATCTTTACATATAATGATTGTAAATATAGTTTTCCATAATTTCTGCTACCCATACTTACATCATTGTTAAGTTTAACGTCCCTTTCAGCAGCGTGGCTATATGACACAGGGACTTACAACTGAAGGTGAGATCCAAAAGATATGAACTCCCGCCAGGAATCGAACCCGGCTCTCCCTCACCAAAGGTGACTTGCACATTGTACAAGCATGGTACCGGTAGTATGTATTCACTAGAAATAAGGGAACAACACGATGACTACGAATACATGTGTATACAATGCTATTTTATTTTTTCAAGGATCCTCACCTACAGACTTTCTTCCAGAAAATTTCGTTTGGAGGGACAATCAAAATGTGTGGAGGACGCACTGAGACCCATTTGGAATGTGCTACAGGGCCAATTTAACGCATTGGCTCGATGGTCACTTGCTTGGGGGCTCCACGAGCAGAATTACGTGTCTTACATGTAAAATTTAATCGTAAGGACACCAGCACTCAGATTTACTTAGGGGTCCTTAATACTGATAAGATGGCATAGATGAACCTTGAACAAAGTGGCATACAATTACGATTTAATGCATTTTAGCTGCGAAAGGGAGGAGAGAGGAGGAGAAGCAATGCTCCCAGGAAAGTATGTCTGGTGCTTGTCACGCTTTTCCAAACTGAATTACACATTGACTCTATTTTTGGGGACAAAATTTAATATTCAACATTTTTTTAATCATACGCCTGTTATCCTTTTTTTGCAAGTTATGAAGTGGCCATTGCGCAGACACAGAGTTACAAATAATTAAAATATTAGAAAAATGAAGTTAAATTATTTTATATTGTCCATGATAAGAATGTTCATAAAAGTATGTTAATTTTTTCCGAGGAGTCGGCTATATCAAAATCTAAGGTGGGGGCTTGCACAGGGACATTATTTGTTAAAGGAGGCGCCCAGTAAAACAGTGACATAAAATGCAAATTAACCTTGCTCCGGTAGCGCGTCCATCTGCGGGGAATTATACATAAAAAAATGCTGTTTATGTAATGTCTTAACGAAATTCCTATTTTCCTGTCAACTTTCGATTTCACTACCTGTGACATAAAATGCGGATGTCTCCATGCATGACTGCAAATTAGTATATTACACAGCATATCTTATTACAAATTGCATAGTACCCCAAGAATTGTTATTCCGCTTGCGACCAGGGTTGTTTGATTTCATTAGATTGAATGATTTTGTTTTCAAATCTATGATTTAAATCAAATTTATTTTGCTTAAAACAGAAATAAAATGACCATTCTCGGACACTAATCGAATTTTTAAGTTTGAAACTAGCAGCTTGATCTGTATGATGATAGTATCTTTTAAGTTTAAATAATATATATATATATATATATATATATATATATATATATATATATATATATATATATATATATATATATATATATATATATATTACAGTTAAAGGGGCATCGATTTTGACAGAGTGCTGATTTAACCATTTTCTATTGTACAGAAGTCTTGAGAAGAAAGCTTGAGTCCATTTAATATTCAATACCTACAACTGTTGGTTTAAAATTGTATATAGGCTATATCGTGATTTTTTCGAGTGTTCTAAAAATGACGCCCTTGGGCAACTGAGCGCTATTCTTAAGGTCAGAATAAAGCAAAATGTTCGAGACCTCATTCAGCAGGACTAGCTCAGGAGAGTAATGCTCCCGGAAGTAGGAACGAAAAACACAGTTCTGATTGGTTGGCGTATCCATTTCTTGCCACATTGCACTCAAATAGCATAAATTGAACGATTGCTGCTGTCGGTCTTTCTGGCCGAGTGTGCTAGCGCTAGTAACGAAAATCTCTTTTGACATGAGTTCAAACCCGGCCCAAGGAAACTTTTTTTCTTTTTACATTTTTATAACACTTCTTAAATTAAAATATGAAAATAATGCTAAAAAAAGTTATTTACTTACTTTTGTGCAGATAAGTAGTTGTAGTAGTAGTAGTAGGAACGGGTTAGAAGTCCCGTTTTGTTCCCCTTGTACTCCATGATATAAATTTTGTGACCAACTTTAAACAGCTGGCTAGGATAGCGCGTAAAACAGCTGGCTAGAGTAGCGCGCGGAAAACGTACTTCCATGAGCATTACTCTCTCGAACGGGTCGTCCTTCAGCCGCTATGCGGAATCAAAATTTCACTATGTGGCAACGTTAGAGGTTAATGTGGAACAATTAGCATTACTCTACAAATCCATTAAGCAATTACATCGTTTGTTATGCTAATAGGTGCTGCTAGTGTCAACATCTATTGGACTTTAACTGCCATCTGGAAAGAATCGCTGTTACTATTGGTTGGATTGATGCAGACCTATCTATCTTTTCTATGGTTATTTATTTGCGATGTTGAAACATAGTGCAATTCGCGTCACCAGACGAGAAGCCAAAAGGTATACAATTATATTTTTGCTTTATTTTGACTTGTAGAATAGTGCTCTCTAGTCCATGGGTGTCATGTTTAGAACACCCGATATATAAAAGCCTGACTTATTTGAATTGAATTTTTGAACATATTAGGCCTGGTACCTACCTCGGACTGGTATTTTATGATGTCATTTTGATTAAAATGTGTGTCCTAAAGGGAGATAGGGGGATCAAAATGTATGGCAAAAAAAAAAAAAATTAATGTCTTTACGAAAATGACACTTGATACATAGACCCTAAATTGCTCATTAAAAATAATTAGACACGTGGGCCCGACGTTTGCAAAATTTAAGCTTCTAACGTGGAAACGGGCAAATTTCTATGAAATTTTTCTCCATATTCAAATTTACTTTTTCACTGTCTCATCATCACGGATAAACGGCTCAACCGTTTGGAATAGATTTTTGAATACATTACTCGCATCGAGCCCGTTTTTATCATATCACTTTCATTCAAATGTATATTCTAAAGGGGGAGGGAATATAAAATCGTACCTTAGTTTACTAAGGGCAGGTGTCCATTTTTGACATTTTTTTTACTTTCTTAGACTATATTACTATGTACAAATGACCTATCAGGGTATCTAGGTCTCACAGTGCTAACTAGTAAACCTCTAGTTTTGGAGTAGGTGCAGTTATAAAAAAGTCCAGTGTTCACTAAGAAGTTCATATCTTGATTTCGATTTTTTAGCTTCTCCTAAAAAAAAATAAAAAAAACTAGATGTTGTGATAACTGCTCTTAATGAACTAACGTACGCAAAATAGAGTATATGACAAGCTTCTCCTGTTCGGAATATGAATCTTCGTGTATTACCTTCTTATCATAAATAAATGGCCCATTGCTCCAGTGTTTTAAGAAAATCTTCGCTACTTTGGGAAGGGGAAGGCAATTTCTGTGTTATTCTCCATATACAAAAGTAACATCGCACTTGTCTGTTTCATTATCACGGAACAAAGTGATCAATCCTTTGGAGTGAATTTTTGATGATAGCAATTTTCTCAAGCTCGGATTTTATCTAACTTTCATCAAAATGCATATCCTGAGGGGGAGGGATCCAACATTGATAACAAAAATATTATAGGTTTAGGATTCATGTGGATAGGTTGTTATTCACGGTTTAGGATTTTTTAGCCATCTAATGATCTGGAACACAAACAGTAGAGTAACACGAGAGTGTATGAACATTGGTCGAAAATAGGAACTGCACATATACAGTATGATATAATATATACACTAGCATCAAATACCAGCTTCGCTGGATTAATTAAAAAATAATAATATGTTCCGGTAGTCAGTCTCTCTTTACTATTACTAAAGCGCTCTTTTATATCGATCATGTTCGATGATTTTTATACATCCTCCTCCTTTCCCCATGTTGCGGGACATGGAATCAGAAGTGTCATTGTTCACCTCAGCGACCTCGAAAACTATGAATTCGACACTAATATTGGTCATTTCGATAATTTTTATATGTCTATCCCTGCCCCTTCGCCAAGTTGAGGGGGTGAATTTGGTTTTAAACGGAATCAGAAGTATCACTGTTTATCTCAGCGACCTCGAAAACTATGGACTCGACACGAATATCGGTCATTTCCAATCATTTTTAAATATCTCTTCTCTCTCCCACCTTTACGTTAGAACCTCAAAGTAATATGACAGAAACCATCTCAGGTTTAAACTTCATCTAGGTTATAAATTTGATATAGAGCGGTCCTTTCGTTCAAGAGTTATTAAGTTTTATATATTTTTATACATTTCCCTCTTCTAGTCCCTCCGCTAAGTACTACCGTCAAAGTGAAATGATGAAAAACACCTCATCTATGTTAAAAATTTGATCTAGGTTGACCGTTTTGTTCAACAGTTATTAAGTTTTATTTATTTTTTAAATCGTCCCTTCCTCCACCCCTAAGCTCTATCGTCAAAGTGAATAGATAAATAACATCCCAGGTCCAAACTTCATCTATATTGAAAATTTTATCGAGATCGGTCGGGTGGTTCAAGAGTGCTGAAGTCTCAAATACAGTCACTTTCATTTTTATTTTCTACATTTATCTCCCTCTCCCCATCCTTTACATTGCACTGTCAAAGTTTAATGTCAAAAATTTTCCCAGACCCGAACGTCATCTATGTGGAAAATTTGATCGAGATTGGTTGGGTGGTTCAAAAGTTAAGTTTTAATTACTTTTATTATATATAAATATTCCCCTCCCCTTCCCTTCCTCTCTCCTAGGATCTAACGGTCAAAGCGAAAATGCAAAAAAAAAAAAAAAAAAAAAAAACCACTTTCTAGGCCCGAACCTCATTTATGTTGAAAATTTGACCGATATCAGTCGGGTTGTTCAAGAGTTATTAAGTTTTATTCATTTTCATATGTTTTCCTCCTCCCCTCCCCAACCCTAAGATCTACCGTCAAAGTGAAATAATAATAATAAAACTTCCCAGGTTCGAACCTCATTTGTGTTGAAAATTTGATTGAGATCGATGGGGTGGTTCAAGAGTTACTACCTAACGAACATAGTCACTTTTATATATATATATATATATATATATATACTGATTTTGATATATCTCTCCCTCCCCAACATTGCTTTGTCAGAGTGAAACGATAAAAGCACCCCAGGCATAAAGCTCATCTATCTTGAAAATTTGATCGAGATTGGTCATTTGGTTCAAGATTTATTAAGTTTTATTTATATTTTTATAATTCCCCTCCCCTAAGTTATACCATCAACGTAAATAGCTAAAAACTCCCAGGCCAGACCTACTTCAACGTCAGAAAATTGATGGAGATCGGTCGTTCGGTTCAAGAGATGAAGAGTCACAAACTTCACGTTCAATTTTATAATAGGGTTAGCCTAAAACAAATAGGCAAATTTAGTGGTCCCCCAAATGAAGAGTTTTAAGGACATGGTGACATAACTTACATGAGTTGTAGGGTACATCTGGAAGATTTGTGATACAACTACAGATGTTCTATGTGTGGTTCTTTGATTACACGGGAAACATTATAACGAAATACTTTGGATAGTTTAATAATTACCTGTACCTTGGGCAGAAAGTGCTCATACATGTGCACTATACTTAATAGAATGTTAATTTAATATTAACAAAAGAAGAATGTTTTTAATATCTGTAAGAGATTATTATGGGATAATGTTATGTAATGAGTTGCTATGAAGTTGTTTATGGATACCTAATCATCTTGTATGTGTGCAAGACAATTTGAATAAAAATACATAAAAGTGTATCAACTAATAAACCATTGGATACCGTTCGTCGACTTTATAATTTTGATAGAAAAGGTGAGAATAATAATATGTATAATTATTAAAGATATTTTTATATGCAAATTATTACTACCACTCGAGATTCATATATCATCGATCGAACCAGGTTGACAACTCACCTTTTGGTAAGTTCGTCATAAAAATTTTGGTTTACCTCACCCGGGATCTTTTCATAAATTCATATCCCGAAGCATAGTAAGGGTGAATTTACTTTTGTAATAAGATTAATGAATTCAAATTTCACAAGACTTAGGAGTGGTAGGATAATTATAAGAAAAATGAACGGTGAAGCAATGGAGAATGAATACAATAATAGTGACAACGGTGAACATAGTGTAGCACCAGGAATGACATCAGAAGACCGAATCTTGCTAGCCTTACAGCGACAATTGATTCAGATGTCTACCGAGTTAAAGCAGACGATAGAGCAAAAGTACGAAGAATCCAACAAGCAATGTGAAGAATTGAGCAGACGAATGGAACAGAAGTCAGATGAAACGCAACAATTAATTATCCAGACGATGAACGATATCACCTCTCAGTTCGAGGAAAAGTTAAAAGGAATATCTGAGGAATGCCAAGATAATCACAATCACCTGAGCCAAGAAATCAGTGATGTAAAAAAGGATTTAGAAGTAATAGAATCTTCTGTTCAACAGCAAAAGATTCAGGTCATCAATAATTATAACAACATACGTGCAAATACGCAATTGATAGCTACTCTACAGGAAGAAATTAGGACGCTACAGGTTAAGGACAACACATACCACAATAATATGGGTAGTGAGCGCTTGGAGTTTCCCCACTCACCAGAGATGACTTCGCCTTCACCTGTGTCTGATGAGGATATTATTTTGGAAGAAATTCATCCGAAGAGGACAGATGGGCGGAAAAGGGATAGTGCAACGACACATCACGTCATGGATAGGAATTGTCACCCAATAAGTACACGGAATGATAAAAGAAAGGTAAAGTTAAGTGTTAAGATGAGTGAAATACGGGCTATGAGTAAATTCAGTGGTAAATGTAATGAAAACGCTACTTCTTTCCTGGAAAAATTTCAGGACGAATGTAATATAATGAGTATAGATAGATCACAATATATGAAATTAATCCCTCATGTATTACTCCCACCATGTTCTTTATGGTTTAAAGCAGTACGCGATCACATCAATACATATGAGGAATTCAAAGCGGCATTGATCGCGAATTATGAAAATGACTTTTTGCTTGCAAATCGAGATGCCACCATTAGAAATCAACATTTCAATCCTCGTTTGCACAAATCTGTTGTAGAGTTTGTTGTAAATACATACAACGAATTAAAGGTCGTTAATCCCTTGCAATCGGAATCTAGAATAATAGCATCGATTCGAAATTTGCTCCCATTTAAGTTACAACAGATCTTGTTCTCTACACAGTGTATGAGTTTCAACCATTTATTAATGCTTGTCCAATGCTATGAAACCCAATACCATGCTATGAATCAACAAGCAGGAGTAGGTAAAAGTAAAAATAATTCAGATCATTTTGTACCTGTTCGGAATCTAAATATCCGAAGTGTGAATGATACGGAACACAACCTAAGCCGAGTAAATTCTAGCAATCAAAACGAGCAAAATAGGCAAAGTTACGTAGGGAATACGCCTAACCTAATTAATCGTAGCAATCCTTATGTTAGGTCATATAATCAAAACAGGTTTAAAAATAGACGGAATGTATGGCGAAATTCCAGGGATACAACCAACTACGTGGATAGACGTAATTGGAGAACAAGAGACGGCACTTCGCATCAAGATCCAGGTATCGAAGTAATTCCTGTACAGAACAGTAATACGGGACATAATCATGATTGTGCTGTACAATGTACTTTACTGGAACCATACACGAGTATGAATTTAAGCTGATTACCGTTAATGAAATTAGGTTAAACCCATATCAGTTATAGATTCTTGTGAACTTTTATTTTCAATTTTATGAGTTAATGTTGATAATGAAAACGACTCTTATGAATACTTGAAGTACTTAGATATAGTTTTAGATAGACTGGAAAGTTAATTTTCAAATGATTTTAATTCTCTCTTGTTAATGTGAAGAATTATAATTCGATTTGTAATTAATTAAAAGCAAAGGTTATTTATATTAGATTGACTTGTGTTGAAAACTTAACTGCCAAAGATTATGTTAAGTGTAAGATTCATTCTATTAAGTTAATTATTCAACGACTATCTTGAATGAGATTCTTCTATATTTTGATGCCTTATTGATCCAATGTTTATTTTAAAATATCGCCTAATATAATTATTATAACATCTAGTCCGTAGTCTAATTCTTCCCAAACACGCATCAAAGTCTGACTGTTCACCAACGCAGCAGCATCATTGATTCATTCTTTCAGTTGCGTCATACTCTGAGGGAGGGGGACATACACTTTATCTTTTATGAAACCCCACAGAAAGTAATCACACGGTATGAGGTCTCGACTTCGTGGTGGCCATTGAGTCATAGCCATGTTCTCATCAGTTGAACAGCCAATCCACCGCCTAGGAAGAACTTCATCAAGGTAACCCCTTACATCGGAATGCCAGTGGGGTCGGGTTCCATCCTGCACAAACATGAAATTGTCACTATCTTCTTCAAGTTGAGGCATCAACCAAAGTTGCAACCATGTCCAGGTACGTTCTTCCAATAACGGTTTCTTCTTGGAAAAAGATGGGTCCATACACCTTTTTCGGTGATACAGCGCAAAACCCGTTAATCTTTGGGAGGTTACTAATCTGCTCCACAATGTCGTGATGGTTTTCACGTCCCCATATACGCACGTTATGTTTACGACATCACTAATGTGAAATGTCTATTCGTCCCCAAATGTAAGCAGCTGAAGAAAGTCCATCTTTTTCTTCACAAAGATTTTGTATGAACACATAAAAAACTCTAAACATTGCTATTTGTCATTTTTACTGAGTCTTTGCAGTAATTGCAATCGATATGGATAGAACTTGAGACGTTTGCGTAGAATGATCCAGACAGCCTTTTGAGGGATATCAAGTTCCTTTTCTGAACGTATCGTTGATTTCCTAGGGCTGCAAGCGTAGCTCGCACGAACGCGCTCAACTGTTTCATTTGGCACTGGAGGTCTTCCCGTGAATTTCTTCTTACACAAACAACATGTACCTTCAAATTTATGCACCTAATCATAAATGGACTGCCATGTGGATGGTTGTTTCTCATACTTTGTCCTAAAATGACGTTGCACTACAGTAACTGAATTTATCATGGCATATTCCAGAACACAGAACGCCTTCTCAACTTGACTCATGTTCCTCCGAGCCACGTCAAGGTCAAGTTCGAGGGCAAGGCTGCTTACGTCACACACCCGCCACTGAAACAAAAGAAAAACTGTCAGCGGCAAAACTTCAAGTATGTACGCATGTAACACAGGTAAAATCTTTTTACTCAAAAAAATGCATAACATTTTATACATACAACTTGTCTATTTGTTTTAGGCTAACCCACGGTGTGTGCGTGCGTGTGGTGTTTCTTCAATGTAGTCATCGTGAAAACCTTCTTTGCAATGGGTTTGTAAAATTCCTGTTGCCAGAGGCTTTTGCGTTTTCTATCTGCTTCTTTCCTAGGTAGTTACACTGTCCATATTGACTACACATGTAGATACACTTTCAGTTACGGTATTTATCAATGCGTCACCATACTGGGCATTGATCTTTAACGGAATTTCTCACGTATTTCCTTTCGTCAATAATATTAGTCTTTTCCTTCTTGTGAATCTAAATACATGAAGACATTACTCTCAAACTTCTCATATCGTTAATGTCTTTCTTCAATGTTCCACAAATAATAAAATGTAAGAGTTAACCATAATTATGAGCTATATCTCATTAACCATGTTGTGTATTGTCTTCCTGCTTTTTGATCTATATCTCATTATTAATATTGTGTTTTGTCTTTTTGCTTTTTGGTCTACATCTCATTAATAATATTGTGTATTGTCTTCTTGCTTTTTAAGCTATATCTCATTAACCATATTTTGTATTGTCTTCTTGATTTTTGGGCTATATCTCATTAATCATATAGTGTATTGTCTTTTTGGGCTATATCTCATTAATGATATTGTGTTTTGTCTTTTTGCTTTTTGGTCTCCATCTCATTAATAATATTGTGTATTGTCTTTTTGCTTTTTAAGCTACATCTCATTAATAATATTGTATATTGTATTCTTGTTTTTGGGCTATATCTTATTAACCATATTGTTTATTGTCTTTTTGCTTTTTGGGCTATATCTCATTAATAACATTGTGTTTTTGTCTTTTTGCTTTTTGGTCTACATCCTATTAATAATATTGTGTATTGTCTTCTTGCTTTTTCGTCTATATCTCATTAATAATATTGTGTATTGTCTTCTTGCTTTTTGGGCTATATCATTAATAATATTGTGTTTTGTCTTTTTGCTTTCATTAATAATATTGTGTATTGTTTTCTTGTTTTCTGGGCTATATCTCATTAACCATATTGTGTATTGTCTTCTTGTTTTTGGGCTATATCTCATTAACCATATTGTTTATTGTCTTCTTGCTTTTTGGGCTATATTGCATTAACCATATTGAGTATTGTCTGGCCATATCTCATTAATAATATTGAGTTTTGTCTTTTTACTTTTTGTTCTATATCTCATTAACCATATTGTATATTGCCTTCTTGCTTTCTGGGCCATATCTCATTAACGATATTGTGTATTGTCTTCTTGATTTTTGCGCTACTTCTCATTAACCACATTGTGCACTGTCTTCTTCTTTTAGGGCTATATCTCATTAATCGTTTTTTGTATGGTCTTCTTGCTAGTAACTAACTAACTAACTAACTCTATGGCCTATGGAACCCGGAGGTTCAGTGCCGCGTTCACAAAAGCTCTCCACTGACTTCTATCCTTAGCTAATTGGATCCAGTTTCTACTTTGTATTCCTATCTCTGCGAGATCCATCTTAATATTATCCTCCCATCTGCGCCTAGGTCTTCCTAATGGTCGTTTTCCTATGGGTCTACCAGTCAAGACTTTGAAAACGTTTCTACTTTCTTCCATTCTAGCTACATGACCTGCCCACCTAAGCCTCCTAGACTTGACGACCCTAACAATGTTGGGTAAACCGTATAAACTATGTAGTTCCTCGTTATGAAGCTTCCGTCATTCCCCATTCTCGTTCCTCTTGGGTCCGAATATTCTTCTCAGGATCCTGTTCTCAAATACTTTCAGTCTATGTTCTTCCCTCAGAGTAAGCGACCATGTTTCGCAACCATACAGAACAACAGGCATGATTATCGTTTTATATATTTTAAGCTTCAAATTCCTCGACAGAACTCGCGACGACAAGAGATTTTGAACCGAATAGTAACACGAACTCCTTGCTTTTAGTCGACATTTAATTTCTTCGTGAATATGATTTTCGTCTGTTAATATTGATCCTAAATATTTGAAAGTCTTCTTGCTAGTATCATAATGAAATGAAAAAATGTGATCCCACGCAGCCTAGTCACTAGCGCTCTTCCTTTGGTGCGAGTTGTACTGGGTTCATTGTCCAGTGGGGACACTCGGTCGAAAATTCGTAAAAGCTTCTTTAGGCCATTCATCCAGAGTGTGTTCTTTTCTCTCTGAGTTTTGGTCATTTACACTAGAAGTAAATGGCAGGATGGCGCCTAAGATAAAGGATCCTTCATTCCCTATTTTTTCCGGATAATGTGCTCACCGAGGGACGTCATCCGTCATACGTGACAGGTTAAAATGATCATAGATGCCAAAATATTAGAAATCTAATTCCTAATCGTAATCCTAAAGGAAATGCTTGATGAGGGTATATTTTAATATCAGTTTTATCCTAATAGATGACGTGGTTATCGTTCAGATCCATTTTTTATTTTTATGAAAAAACAGAAAAAGCTCTATTTTTTGTCGAGAGCTACTAACTAACTAACTAACTAACTCTATGGCCTATGGAACCCGGAGGTTCAATGACGCGTTCACAAAAGCTCTCCACTGACTTCTATCCTTAGCCTATTGGATCCAGTTTGTACTTTGTATTACTGTTTCTGCGAGATCTATCTTAATATTGCCCTCCCATCTGAGCCTAGGTTTTCCTAATGGTCGTTTTCCGATGGGTCTTCCACTAAAGACTTTGAAAGCGTTTCTACTTTCTTCCATTCTAGCTACATGACAGCCCATCTAAGCCTCCTAGACTTGGCGACCCTAACAATATTTGGTAAACCGTATAAATTATGTAGTTCCTCGTTATGAAGTTACCGCCATTCCCCATTCCCGTTCCTCTTGGGTTCGAATATTCGACTCAGGATCTTGTTCTCAAATACTTTCTGTCTATGTTCTTCCCTCAGAGTAAGCGACCATGTTTCGCAACTATACAGAACAACAGGCATGATTATCGTTTTGTATATTTTAAGTTTCAAATTTCTCGACAGAATTCGCGACGACAAGAGATTTTGAACCGAATAGTAACACGAATTCTCTGCTTTTAGTCGACATTTATTTCTCCGTGAATATGATTTTCGTCTGTTAATATTGATCCTAGATATTTGAAAGTATCCACTTTATCAAAAGTATTATTTAATATTTTAACGCATTCACAATTTGCCGTATTACGGTCCCGACACACTTCCATGTATTTAGTTTTCTCTGCATTTACTTCTAAACCCATGTCCCTGCAAGCGTTTAATAAGATCTCTGCATTTCTTTCTATTGTTTTCCTATCATCCCCTATTCAATTTACATAATCAGCGTATGCCATAACCTGGTGAATACCGTTCAACTCTAGCCCTTGTTGCTATCTTTGATTTTCCCTATAGCGTATTCCAGAACAAAGGTAAATAATAATGGCGATAACGCATCTCCTTGTTCCAGGCCTTTATCAATGTGAAAGCTCGTGGACAAAAATTTCCCTACCCGGACTTTACTTTGGGATTCATTTAAACATACCTTAATTAATCTAATTAGCTTTCTCGGTATTCCATGTTCTGTAAGAACGATGTATAATTTGAAAGGATTTTATAGGATGTCGACAGAAGAGAAATGCCTCGATAATTATTACAGTCAGATTTGTCGCCTTTCTTATGAATTGGAGCAATGATTGATTCTTTCCACTCTTGTGGCAATTCTTCCTTGTTCCAGATAAGGAGAATGAGTTTGTGTATCTTGTTCCACAATTAACTCAGCCGGAATTTTATCTACACCCGGAGATTTGTGTTTCTTTAATTTCTTTATAGCGGTTTCTACTTCTATTCGATTGGGTTCTGGAATATACGGTTCTGCGGTGTGTATCTCTTTTTGTCAACGCACATTACTTTTTGGCTGCGTGTTCAGCAAATCGTCAAAGAAATCTTTCCAATCTATTTAAGATGCTATCCGCATCAGTGAGAACTGTACCGTCAGCTTTCTTTAATATATAAGGACGAGGTTGATAGCCTTTCTTAAATCCGCTGATCCCCTTATACACGTCCTGAATGTTTTTATTTTTACTATTATCTTCAAGTTCCTTAATTTCTGCTTTCAAAATATCGCGTTTCTTTGTTCTAAAAGATTTGGAAGTTTCGCGGCTGATATCTGCGAAATTTTGTGTAGTTATTTAATTCGGATTTTGTAGCCAGCGTAATTTTGCCCTGCTAGTTTAATGCATTCCTGGTCGAACCGTGGTTTATTCCTACGTATTTCCGCGTGTCCCAATTTTTGTTTGGCTGAAATTTTAATGCTATCTCTAATTTCAATCCAAGTATCCTGAACATTAGTGCACTCCGAATCTTCTAAAACCGAGAATTTATTCGAAACTTCAATTTGGTATTCCTTTCTTACCTGGCTCTCTTCTAATTTCTTTAAATTAAATCTCTCCGTTTTCGGACATAGAATATTACCTTTATTCAACGATAATCTCTCTCGTATTATCGCTGGTACCAGGTAGTGGTCATTGTCACAATCAGCCCCTCTAAACGACCGGACATCAATTATGCTACATTGCCTTCTCCTATCTACTAAAAAGTGATCAATTTGATTATATGTGTTTCCGTTTGGTGATGCCCAAGTGTATTTATAAGCATCACGATGTGGGAATTTTGTACTCTTCACGATTAGGTTTTTGGATGTTGTGAAGTTCACGAGTCTAACACCGTTGTCATTACTTTCCTTACGCAGACTTTCGTTCCCTTTAATCGGTTTGAAAGTATCCTCTCGTCCTACCTTAGCATTGAAATCCTCTTATAGAATTTTCCTATGGTATCGCGGGAGTTGGTCAAATATCCGTTCCACTTCTTCGTAAAAACTGTCTTTTATATCGTCATCCTTATCTTCAGTTGGGCCATGTACATTTAAAACAATACTATCAAACCACCGTCCCTTAAGAGTAATAAAAGGAAGTCTGTCAGTAACAAATTCAACCAGTTTAATTGCTGGTAATATTCGTTTGTGATCGAAAAACCCTGTTCCTAACTGGTGATTTTTATTTCCTTCCCCGTAAAACAACGTAAAATTTCCGGAATTCACAGATCCATTTTCTTTTTACCTAACTTCCTGAACTCCTACTAGCTCCATCCTGTATTTCTCTAACTCACTCGTTACAGATTTTAACGCGCCTGCTCTATAAAAACTTCTAATATTCCATTTTCCAATCTCATGTCCATTTTCTTTTGCTGAGGTCGTGCCAAGTTATCAGTCCTTGTCCCAGGCTTTTGTGAATGTTTCTGAACAGGTACCTTTTTTTTACAGTATGAGGTTGTTAGTCTTACCCAAACCCCCAAGCTGGAGGACCACTCCTAGTCGTCTGTCCGGGACTGCTTATTCAGTATATTCGCAGCTAACCTCTATATCTAGAGGGCTTCTCCTCAATCCGCAACCTGAGGACGCGCGATGCCGTGGTGACAGGAATCCACGTTGCACGGTGTCAAAGCTACGCGTGAGAATTTATACACAACAATACACTGCTCAATAAGATCTATCAATTGCTAGATTTCTCTTCTTTGGACATAGGGGCCGCGGTGGCTCAGTGGTAGAACATTCACCTCCGGTGCTTGGGGTCTTGGGTTCAAACCCTGCTCCCGCCAAGTGAACCTTGTGGTGGACAAACACCGTGTGCGTGGGTTTTCTCGAGGTTATCCCGTTTCCTCCCACTTTCTTCGTTCCACCATTTCATTCATTTCTCATCTTCACCGTCTCCTTTAGCCTAACCGGTATAACCGTGGGACGTAAAACTAAAAGACATTTCCCACCCGTTTAACATTAATAATCTTATAAAATGTTAACACCAATGGGTTCTCCTGAGAACTTCTAACTCCTCCTAATTAATTGAATGCAGGTAACATCAACTCCAAAACAAAGATGAATCATACCTCAGGCATACGTGTATCAAGTAAGTTCTGCTTTGCATGTAAGCATTTATCATCAATCGTGTGTATAAGGTGCAATTTTCTGATAAGATCGTTGGAAGAAACTGAGACTTATTCATGGGATAACACACAGTAATAACTTATTGCACGCCAAATTCCAATTTTAACGTTAAAAATAATACGCGTACTATGTTTCATACGTATGCGTTTATATTGAGTTTGCATGTATTCGTGGGGAAAAAGAGTTGCATGCTCTTCAAAGTGTCGTTGTGGAGTGTATTAGATTTAGATCAATATGTTGTTGAGGACATTATCGAAGTAGCGAAACAAATAATCACACCCCTTTGCAACACGAACCATTAGGTATTATTTAAATAATGTGACTTTTAAGTTTCAAATATTACCATAGTAACGTATAGTTGTGCTATGCCAATACTTAAAATCTCAAGAGACCTAAAATCGGTGAAAGTCTGTAGGTTTTGGGTCATTGGATACAGCTAGGGTTCTCAAATTTTGAAAATAGAAATAGCGGACACCCTCCTGGAGTACGCATACTCTTAAGACTGTGACATCGTCTCTCTAAAAAATGTGAACAATCTGAAAGTGGTTACTTCACATAAAATTGAGCGATTCGGAGTTCGAAATTTAATAATATAGTTACTTCCCCCCCCCCGAACAGTGCCATGCCGTGGAAAATCAGCGCCCAGGACGAGAGTATACGACGGCGCCCTCATATATATATATTTCAAGTAATTTTTCTGTATTTTTTCTGATTCACTCGCGAACTTTGCTCCCCCTAACTTCGGCACTCGGGGCCGTTGCCCCGCTCGCCCCCTCCCGGACAAAGTACTATTTACTTTATTTTATTAAACTTACTTATTCTACTTTTGGTTGAGTTTGCACATGCAATTTTTGTAGTCTGCTATCAATAATACACCGTATTTAAAAAGGAAAAAAAATATATATTTATGACATGCACAAAATATACTTGAAACATAAGTGTTACCAGCTTCGCTGGGGCTGGTAATGTCTCATAATGCCTACATATTTTTACTGCATCTAGATGCATTATTTAATTGGAAGAAGTAGGTGAGGATGAAGTAGTGCTAGCTCGACTCTTGAAAATGTACTTTTGTTGACTTTAAGCAGCTTTCATAAGTACAGTAAATTATCCTGCCAATTCTTCTGAAAATTCCGTGCACGACAGGTCGATATCAAAGCGAATTATAAGCTCTGCTTTAACCATGTTAATCGGCAACGCTTCCTTTCGTCACTACACAATAATCTGAATACAACAGATATAAGAATTAACAAGTTGAAACATTACCGGACATTTAACATCCGGGTTTGAGGTTGCACCGGACACTGGACAAGAAGGCCAAAAACCGAATTGTCCGGTAAAATACAGCACGGTTGGCAACCCTATGTACAGCAGATATCATTTAAATCATCCCTTAGACGTATAAAATCTATGCTATATATAGGATGTTTCAAAACAACACCAACAACGTTTGGGAGGTGATTCCTCACACCATGATAAGACAAAAAGTATAGACCAACCTGGGTGCACAAATGCTTCCTTTCGGAGTTATAGCCTGCGGAAAACATGAAACATTGAACTTTAAAGGTCCATAGCTCCAAAACTATGGGACCTACTACAACGATATTGTATATCTAATCTGTGAAATACTTTCATTTTTTTTAATTGTAGCTATTTTGGGCAACGGTGCTTAAAAGCGCACAATCTGTTGTGAAGAAGAAGAAGAAAAATGTAGAATATATGTTGAGATAGATAGATAATGATGTAATGGCTGTTTCTGTAACAAGATATAGTTATTTGTTTCGTGTTGCTATGACAACAGAAGAATATTAATGGAGATTTGAGAATAAAAGCAAGTTGTGCTCTGTATAATTTTAATGTGTGATAATAGATGGTATTTGCAATATATATATAAACACTCAAAGTGCTAATGGTTGTGTATTATTTATTTTAATCTTCGAACTGGGACATGTAACATATAACGAAAATCCTCGTTATATAATAAATGGTGTTTTACGCCCAGGAAATACCTTGAGATTTTGTTGAAGCAAAGTAAGCAATCTCATAAATAACCGTCAATACGGAGTATACGTTATTAAGAAGTAAAAGGAAAATTTATCGTAACCTTAGAATGGATATAGACAGAGTTGAAAGTATTAGTGAAGTTGATTGTGTTGAAACACCAGGATCGAATATATCAACGAATGTGGCTAATCTTATAAAACAGCTAGGTCAGCAAAGGAATGCTAAATTTGAGCAACTGACCCAGCAAACACAGCAACTGACATACCAAACACAGTAAATGGATACTAAATTCGAACAAAAGTTTCAACAGATGGATGCTAAGTTTCAGCAAATGAATAGCAAATTTGAACAAATTATACAGTCCATGACACAGCAAATGGATAATAAATTAGAGCAAATAACACAGCAAATAAACACTAAACTAGAACGAACAAACTGTAGTGTGGAACAAATTTTGCACAGATTTACAATTGTACGAAGTTCGGTGGAAGCGGTTGAAACTCAAGTTAGCGAGAATTGCAATCAGATAAGAGAATCACAGGAAGAAATAAATACTATTAAGGAAAAGATTATCGCCGTAAATGGTAATCCTGATCTGATTATCAATAGAGACCATATGCCAATAGAACCCAGACCAGGTATAGAAGAAAGTGATACACCTGAAAATTATTCTGAGACGGATGATAGTACCTCTAGTATAGGGAATGAAGAGAGAAGACCTCATTCATCACTTCGCAGGAAAACCAAACACGTAAAGTCTAAACCTTTGAAACAGTCTAATAATCATCATTTCAGATTAGCGAAATAAGATCCTTAACCAAATTAGTGAAAGGTCGGAAAACATACCAGCAAGTGTATTTTTGGAAAAGTTCGAAGAAGTGAATTCGATTTAGTTGAAGAAAATTTCGATTTAATTGAAGTAGAAAGATTCAAATTTCTTAAGATTTTACCACACGTTTTGATAACACCGTGCTCTGTTTGGTTCAAATCGCTCTGGGTGTCATAAACTCATTTATCCATCATTTTGGCAATATGCAGCTCAAGCAGTTTAATTCTCTTTTTAATTTAAAAGGGCTAGCAGACGACGTTCTCTGTGTATGTATGTGTGTTCTCTCACGCAGCGAATGCATGTGGGCGGAGTGACCTTGATCAACACTTCTTCAGCCAATCACAGCTCTGTCCGCTCTTACGTCACTTAACGCGTGAAACCCACGCGAACAGCGAGAGCTGAAGAGATTTAGCGAGAGACACTTACTTGGCAAAAACAGGATGGACAGCTAACAACACATTCTACACTGCTGCAACAAGACACTGTTTCATTATGTTCTGTGATTAATCAAATCGAGTTATATTTCACATTAAGGGACACATCCATTACTATTACCTTTTTTTTTTAGTAGTTATTTCTCTATGTAAAGTGATGTAAGTATCAATATAATTAAAATTCTCAAATCGATTGACGAGTATTTTCCGCGATTGTGCATGTCGTCTCCCATGCCTCGTGGCTGTCTATTGAGTACATGGTGCAAAATTTACTTTTGATTTATTTGTGTAATTTGTTAATTTTCGCAATTATCATGCTGAATCTTTTGTGTCTTTAAAAGTTGTATGTAGAATTTTGCTTATGTGTGGCTGACGTTGAAAGGAGCTTTCTTCGGATAACTTGTTTCATCGTCAACGCTCGAGCAAACGTTCTATCTACGACTATCAAATATAATGCTTGCTCTATCTGGATCGCCATCCTATGGAGTAAACATTATAAAATGGTGCCGGGATAAATGTGTCGAAGCAGAAACCTTTCTTTTTGTATAAATGTTCAGTTTTTGTGTTTACGAACATAGGCCTAGGTATTTCTGATGTTCAAAACTTGCTGCGTAATTTTGCCGCCATCTCAGAGAGTTAATAGTACATGAAATTCGTGTCATTGTATCCTTGTCCAGTGCATTCATCCTTGCATATTGAAGCCTAAATCCTGTCTGAATTAGAATATTTTTATTATTTGCATTCTTAGATTTTTGCAGAAATTAGTCAATTATTTGTGTTAGCGAGTTTGTTATATTTGCAACATCATGGCTGAGGGTGATCTTAGAACAGTTCTCTTATCTTTGCAAAGGGAACTGAGTGCGTCAATTAATGAAATTAAAGAAAATCAGAATAAGTTGAATGAAAGCCAAAACGAATTGAGTGATAATCAAAAGCGTGTGAGTGAAAGCGTTGAGGCGATAAATGTAAACCAACAGAAAATGCAAGACGATATCAAGGAACTACGTAGCGAGTGTCGTGAAAACATATCCCAATGTAAAGATGATTTGTCAGGTGAAATTAATAATGTGAATAAGTGTATTAGTGCAGTGCGGCAGGAATTGATAGAACGAATTGAAGCAGTGGAATTAAAGTGTTTCAATACGAATGAAGATATACGTAGAAGTGTACGTGAATTGGCCGATGCAGTGCATGATATACGGGGCACAGTTGAAGAAAATACGCGCCAAGTAAACGACCAACAACGTCAATTAAATGAATGTCACAATAGAGTGGATGATTATGAAAAAAGGTTGCGTTTGGTCGAAAGTCTCGACAAGTACCGTGAAAGTAGAATTCAGAAGTGCGAGACCAAACAAAGTGAATACGGTATAGCAGTGCAAGAGTGTATTCAAGTGTGCCACGAGCAGAGTAAATTTAACCAGCAGTGTTTTGAAACATGTCTTCGCGCCAGTGAATTAAGTGAACAAACCAAGCAAGATGTGGAACGACTATCAGAACGTGTGCAGCGTATAGAATTAGCAAATGAGCACCATGATAATGGAAGTAATATATCACAAAGAAACACAGGTTCCGTGCACAGTGTGAAGCGCGAGAGAAAATCGAGCAGTGAGTCTCAAACGGTGTCTGATACAGAGGAGGAAAGTGATGTAATAAAGAGAACCGTGTCAAGAATCAAAACCGAAAGAGAAAGTCCGCGCATTAAGCGTGCAAGAAATAGTGAAGTGAATGTAAGGCGTTGTTCATTGCGATTAGCAGACATTAAACAACTCTCCACATTTTCAGGTGATATGATGAAGGAAAGTGCAAGTGCATTTTTGGAAAATTTCGGTAGAGAAATGTCGTTCGCCGGAGTGCCTCAAAGTGAATATTTGATGATCATGCCATTGATTCTTAAAGACAGTGCACTTAAATGGTACGATTTACACGGTAAGAAGTGTCAAACTTTTCAAGAATTTGTGATAGAGTTTCAGAATGCATTTGAGAGTCCTTTAGTGAAAGCCACACGTCTGCGTAACTTGCGTTCTATTCCGTTTGACCCAAAACGTTATAGTAGTGTTGTTGATTTTGTGACAGAGCGTTTTAGTCAAATTCAAGCTCTGGAAGAATACGAAAATCCAACCATTACATTGTCACACATCATCACTCTCCTGCCCAAGCGGTACCAGTTAGCTATGATGGGCTCTATGCCTGATAATATAAATCAGTTCCTTGCGAGTGTGCAGTCCATTGAAGGATTGTCAGGAATTACTAATATGTACGATAATCAGCGTAATAAGCAGAAACAGCAAGGTGGTACAGGTGTTAGCGTGAACAATGTGAAAGTAGAACACGGTAGTGAAGTGAGCAGTGATAATAGTGCGCGTCCGAATTTCAAACAGGGATGGAAAAGGAAATTTCATAGACGTGGACGGCGAGGTAATTTTAACAGAAATAATAATAACTCGAACGGTGGTAATCAGTCGCAAGGTAATGGCCGACAAAACACAAGTGCAAATGAAAATCGAAGCGAAACGCAAGGTGCAAGGGCAAACGAAAATCAAAGTAGTGCGACGACTTCTCAAGGTAGTCCAAATCAAAATAATAATTGGTTTCCAACATTTAATAGAGGTCCTGGTGTAAATAACGGTAGCAATCAGCAACGTCAATTTCCATACCAACAAAGTGGATTTTACCCGCAAAGTTCTGTGCCTTTAAACTAGTAGCGCCCTCCCACTTGATTGCTGAAAAGGGGAGGGATTTCAGTAGCGTAAACCGGATTACTTTTCCACATATGTGCAACGAAGAAGATTTACAAGCAGAAGATTATATAAGTAATGATAATGAAGAAGAAGTGATCAAATGTGAATTAGGTCATAACACAATGAGAGTAAAAATTTTGTTAAACGATCAACCCAAAATTTGTCTGTTAGATAGTGGATCAGAATTATGCCTATTACGGTACAATATTTTTCGAGAAGTAACAAAGTGTGTAGCAAACGTGCATTTGCAAAAAGGAGAGCATATCGTTTTGTGCGATTTTCTAGGAAGAAAGAAAAAGAACGTGAAAGGAAGGGTTATCTTACCGGTACGAATTGAAAATGTGGAAGTGCCAGTTGAGTTTCTTGTGTTACCAGAACTGCATGAAGATGTAATACTCGGTGCAAACTTTCTAGAGAAGCTAAACAGTGTCATTGATTTTAAGCGAAGTAACTTGCGTGTTGAATTTCAAGGAATTAGTGGTGAAGTGCCTTTAATACAGAGAAATAGTGAAAATGTCATTGTAGCTAATGTAAGTGAAATTAAGTGCAAGGTAGCCCCTATTGTTGTGTTGTCCGAGATAAGGGACCTTAATGATTTTTATGCGAGAACGGTGAATGTGTTCCGCAGTGGGTGCGCCGAGCCTTTAGAGAAAATTGAAGCTAGTGACTTAGTGGAGGACTTCCCACCGGATCTGTATTTCACAGTAGATGAAATAAGGGAGGCAGTTACACGCGCTACGCTGTTTAGTGAAAACGAGAAAGAAGAATTATTTCAGTTGTTGATGAAACATAGGAAAGTGTTCGCCCGTTTTCCTGGCCTGTGTAATAAATTTCAGTACCGATTAGAAGTGGATACAAATGAACCCATTGTTGCTCGTCCTTACGATATTCCGCACAAATATAAGGAGGGAGTGCGTGAAGAGATCCGAAAACTGTTAAAGTGGGGTGTAATTAGACCTAGTTCATCATGTCATCTATTACCGTTGCACGTAGTATTGAAAAAGAGTGGAGCGTTGAGAATAGTAACAGATTGTAGAGCATTGAATGTGCACATTAAGAATCCAGCTCTGCGTGTAGAAAAGTTGTCCGACCTCTTTGCTAAATTTAGTGGAAAACGTGTGCTAGGTACTCTTGATTTTACTAGTTCGTATCAACAATGTGGAATTACAGAAGATTCTATGCCATACTTAGCCTTCTTGTTCGAAGGAACGTTATATGAGTACACACGCATGGTGTTCGGTGTGAAAAATGGATCGTCTGTACTGCAATTGTGCTTGAATAAAGTGTTCCCATTACCGCTACAAGAGAAGTTAATCAGGTATATGGACGATGTAGCTCTTGGTTGTACAAGCGTACCGGAATTCTTACAGCAGTTAGATGAAGTGCTTAGTTTATTAAGTGATGCGAACATGACACTAAATTTATCGAAGTGCATTTTTGGTGTAAGTGAAATTAACTATTTAGGTTATTACGTATCTTCAGAAGGCATACGAAAGGATCCGAAATCAGCTGAAGCAATCGAGAAGTTACCAGTGCCCAAAAATTTAAAAATGTTACGCTCATTTCTTGGTGCTGTGCAGTGGCATTCGCGAACAATCAAAGGTCATGCTGTTATCGCTAAACCCCTCTACGAACTTTTAGGGAAGAAAAGGAAATGGAAGTGGGAAGAAGAACACCAAAAGGCATTTGAATCATTAAAGGCTGAATTAGTGAAAGATGTGAAGTTACACCATCCACAGTTCGATAAGCCGTTTTATCTCGAAAGTGATGCAAGCAAACTCGGGTTGGCTTGTGTGTGTTATCAAATTATTGATGGTGAGAAGTGTGTATTAGAATATGCAAGCCGTACTCTTAATAAACACGAACAGAACTATGCCATAATTGAGCTTGAGTGTCTTGCATTTGTGTGGTGTATTCGTAAGTGGCATGTTTGGCTCAAAGGAGCGAAAATATACATACGAACAGATCATAAAAGCTTAGTGCAGTTAAAACGTATGCGTAATTGGAATGCAAGACTGATGAGGTGGTCTCTTGAACTTCAATCTTACGATTATGAAATAGAATTCATCAAAGGCAAGACTAACACACTAAGTGATTGTTTATCTCGTATGTTACCAACACAGGAAGATTTAATGGTGAATGTGAACCCTATACAGGCTGTTCAATCAGAAGTGTTCGATTTGGATCCGTCTACAATTGCGAAATTACAATGGGAATGTGACGAGTACCGTCCTATTATTAGTTACTTACAAGGTAATATAAGTGAAAGTGAAAGCAGTGCAAATAAGAATTCTTTTCGTAGTAGTGCTCGAAATTGGAAACAAAATTACACTTTGGAAAATGGTATTTTGATGGTGAGAGATTTTCACTTCCCAGACAGATTAAAATTGTGTGTACCTTCATGTTTAGTGAAAAATATTTTGATTGGCTATCATGATCATTACGGTCATTTTGGATTTATGAAAGTGTTTAATATCATTTCCCGTATGTTTTACTGGAAAACCATGCGTAGTGACATTAAATCGTACATTCTTGATTGTGAGGTCTGCATGAGGACGAAGGTAGACCATCACCCAGTGAAATGTTTAATGCAATCAGTGCCAGCGAAAAACATACGTTATTTGGTCTCAGCAGATTTAGTTGGTCCTCTACCTCGAGGTAAACATGGCGAAACTTATCTGTTAACAGTGTGTGATGTATACTCACGTTATTTAGTAGCATATCCACTTCGTCGTGCAACAAGTGCAAGTGTAGCAAAATGTCTTACTGAGTCATACATGCTTCATCTTGGTATTTTCATGAATATCTTAGTAGATAATGGACCACAGTTTATTGGCAAGGAATTCGTACAAGCTATGGAAGCATATAACATCAAAATACATTATACTACGCCTTATCACGCACAAGGAAATGTCATCGAAAGATTCCATGCTGATTTAGAGAGAATTTTGCGTGTGTTGTGCCGCGATTCTCATTCCTCATGGCCAGAATATATTGTGCAAGCTTGTTTGTTGTTGAACTATACTATTAGTGCCAGGTTGGGAATAGCGCCTGCAGAATTACATCTTAACATCAAGCCAGAAGAATTTACATTGTCACATTTTGGAATTGTGAAAAACAACGAAACAGTAGATGAGCAAGAAGGTATAGATTGGAATGGAAAATTAATAATGGCTGACTTACGGCGAAAGAAAATCATTCAGCAACGAAACGAAAAGTTGAACGTTCATCAGAGAGCTCGAAGAACTTTGTGTGAAGGTGACTTAGTTTTCTTACGTCAGTATAATATTAGTAGCTTGGTAGACAAACGTATAGCCAAACTGTGTGAAGTGTACCGTGGACCTTACTTACTGTGGAAACAAGTTGGTGAAAATGTGTTTGAAGTATTAGATCCGCAAAGTTGCAGATATATAGGATTTCAGAATGTTTCTAGAATGAAGCTGTGGAGACCAACACCAGCTACTAGGAAAAAATGGCTAGAAATTCTGAAGAAGCATGTGGATGAAGAACAGTTCAGTGATATTTTAGAGAGAGCCGAAAAAGAAGCCAACGGAGATTACATGAACGAAGAAGAAGAGGAAAGTAAAGAAGATCAATTGTGTAGCATCAATAATAAAGATCAAGAAGTGAGAGTACATTCTAGTTTTGTCGACGAAAATGTTTTGTGGTATATACAACATGGTTATTTAGATGAGCGAAAGTTGTTGAATTTATTAGAGAAATATTACCATTAGTACTTCGAAGAAGTCAGTTTGAATTTAGAGATATGTTAGGAGATATTAGAGTAATATACACGTTTATTACAGTATTCCTTTTGTTGTTATTGGAACAACATTGAAGTTTTACCTTAAGACCTACGACCACATTTCGCCCTGAATTTCATGTGCATCGTTTTCTTTTGGTCTTCTATAAAACTCTATGGGGTTTCCTTAGTATAACTTGTTTTTGTAACCACATCTCTGTGTGTCTTCGTGGTCGTACTTACAGTGGGTAGGTTTATATGGTTTTTGTGGGTTGGCTCTTCTTCATTTAGTCGTCAGACCATCCCTAAGATGGATACAGGTTGGCATCTGTAGACATCTGACATTGCCCCAATATAATTCTCCATCATTCGAGCTTATATTGGTTTATTTCTCTCTTCATTATAGTATTCATGTAACAGTCATCGTTAAGATTATATCTATAGGCTTATTATATTATCTATATATATATATATATATTTTATTCAGCATCATGTCCTATATGGGTATATTTCAGTATTAATTTATCATGTACCATGTACTTATTTGATGAAGTTGCACGAAGGCGTTGTGGATTGGGGCGTGCTTGTCGTAGTTTGTACTCGTGGAGTGATTTGAAAAAAAAAAAGGAGAGAGAATGAAAAAAGAAATACTTACATTTCTTTTGTTAACCCATCCCAAGTCAACTTCCTTTTAACCATAATTATGTTATTTTAACCTTATTATAGTAATTACATGTAACACGTAAAAACATACACTTGATATCCATACACGAAGAATACAACACAAGGAAGAACACATGTAGGTCCAAACAATAAGAAGAACACACATTCTATTCACTTCCACTTAATACGATTGCAGCAGTAGCAAATGCAGCACATTTTAAGTCACAAAAAAAAAAAGAAAGGAAGATGCAAATTATACGTCAATAAGTTTATACGCAATAAGTTATAGTATTCCATGCATCTTCATATTGGCGCCGAATTTTGAAAATAGTTCAGCACTATTAAAAGACTGTAGCATGCAGAGACCTTCTAGAACTTCCACCGATGGACCTAGCCCTATCCAATGGGAAGAGGATAGGAGCAGAAGATTTAATCGCCGAGTGTTCATTCAGTGGGAAGAGAATGAACGAAGAGGATGGCCTATGGACTGGACATTGTTCTGGAGCATGGTGTAGATTGTGAATGGTGAATAACTTGGACAGTGTGACGTGTGCAGATAGTAAAAGTATAAACAGTGTGTTATAAATGAACAGTGAAGTGTTGTTATTCAAACTGGAAAATATATCTATATTTATTTCAATATTCATTTTTCTTTTATGTTCAATTAATTGCAAAGGTGAAAGTGTTTCTAAAGGTTGAAATTAATTCATTGCTTGAAGTGTTTTCTCATTTTATTCACATTATTTACAATATTTTAGTGTATGTGATATATATTCAATTTCTTTAAGTATTAAGTGAATTTACATTTGAACTAATAGGACTATAATAAATATATTTCTATACATTTATTGATATATTACATATTTATGGACTGAATAAACACTTTATATGGTCGTGATTGCAGCAGTAAGTGAAGTGAAGTGTTTATGTGAACTGTAACTTAACCCATATGAACTATGGCCCAAGTGAAGAGTGCTTCAACAACTTACAGTGTGTCCTCGTCATACGCAGGCACAAACTATAAGTGTTGCCAGGGTCCTTAGGATAAACGTATCTCACCAGAACTTTACCTATCAGCTGTTCGGGTGCCATTTGTCATAAACTCATTTATCCATCATTTTGGCAATATGCAGCTCAAGCAGTTTAATTCTCTTTTTAATTTAAAAGGGCTAGCAGACGACGTTCTCTGTGTATGTATGTGTGTTCTCTCACGCAGCGAATGCATGTGGGCGGAGTGACCTTGATCAACACTTCTTCAGCCAATCACAGCTCTGTCCGCTCTTACGTCACTTAACGCGTGAAACCCACGCGAACAGCGAGAGCTGAAGAGATTTAGCGAGAGACACTTACTTGGCAAAAACAGGATGGACAGCTAACAACACATTCTACACTGCTGCAACAAGACACTGTTTCATTATGTTCTGTGATTAATCAAATCGAGTTATATTTCACATTAAGGGACACATCCATTACTATTACCTTTTTTTTTTAGTAGTTATTTCTCTATGTAAAGTGATGTAAGTATCAATATAATTAAAATTCTCAAATCGATTGACGAGTATTTTCCGCGATTGTGCATGTCGTCTCCCATGCCTCGTGGCTGTCTATTGAGTACATGGTGCAAAATTTACTTTTGATTTATTTGTGTAATTTGTTAATTTTCGCAATTATCATGCTGAATCTTTTGTGTCTTTAAAAGTTGTATGTAGAATTTTCCTTATGTGTGGCTGACGTTGAAAGGAGCTTTCTTCGGATAACTTGTTTCATCGTCAACGCTCGAGCAAACGTTCTATCTACGACTATCAAATATAATGCTTGCTCTATCTGGATCGCCATCCTATGGAGTAAACATTACGTAATTATTTAGATTTTAAAAACGCACTACTTTCCAAGTTTGAGAATGATTTTATGTTGGCAAACCGAGACGCTTTGGTTTGAAACAGACGGTATGATCCCAAAATTGATAAGAATCTTACTGATTTTGTGATTACCGAATATAATGAGTTGAAATTAATTAATCCATACGAACAGGAATCACGAATCATAGCATCGATCCGGATATTGTTACCTTTTAGGTTGCAGGAAATATTGATTTCTGCACAATGCATTAATTTCAATTATCTATTTATGATAGTACAAAATTTTGAAAATCAGTCAATGGTCCCCGCCAAGTGAACTTTATGGTGGACAAACACCGTGTGCATGGGTTTTTTCGGGGTTCTCCCATTTCCTCCCACTTTCTTCATTCCACCATTTCATTCATTAGTCACCATCACCGTCTCCTTTAACCTAACCGGCATAAACGTGGGACGTAAAACTCAAAGATTTCATTTCATTTTTTCAATCAATGGTGCAAAGTAACACTAATCGAAACCAAACTAATAATAACCGAAGCCAAGCCAATCATATTCCAATCCGAAATATTAACCCGCGTGAAGAGTGTAGTTCTACTGTAAGAAATAATGATAGTTTCAATTATACCGGTAATAGAACCGAACCTAACTTCAGAAGAAACAGAAATGGTGTCGTAGAGCATTTAGAAATCAGACAAACAGTATACCTAATTTTTCTTGAAATGGATTTCGTAAAAATTTCATATGTGGCAGAAATTCTCAAAATAGAAACCAAAGATCTGGAAGAATTCCTATTATACAGAACGGTACTCAAGATTGCGCCACTCAATTCAACTTAAAGGAAATAATTTTTTAATGACAATTTAAACTAGATGTGGCTGACGTGGGACGGGTTAAAGATACGCCAGCAACTTATTCGCAAATGTTTTTTTCTGTAAATGAAACTAATCTTAGGACTTTGGATCTTAGTAATAATTACCAATATATTCCCATTAGTAATTGTCATTGGATGTTTGATGATGAGATAGAAGATGTATGCACCCCGATAATGACTTTGTTTCCTTGAAAACATTTAGTACAGCCAAAATGCATGTGAAAATTAATGATATTTCCCTTCAAGCTTTGATTGATACTGGAGCCAGCGTATCACTACTATCATATTCCTTTTGGCGTGAACTTACAAAAGACTATTCCAACTTAATTGCAGAAAATAGATAATTTAATTCTGGTTGATTATATCGGTAAACATAAGAAAAGGGTTATGGGAAAAACACAAGTGGTATTTTCAATACAGGACTACGATATTTCAATTCCAATTTTGATTATTAATGAATTAAACGAAAATGTATTGATAGGTTTAGATTTTCCCACACAATTAGATTTTCTCACACTGGCATGCAGTTTTAGATTTTGAAAATAAGACGTTTTCTATACACACCCTTCATGATAAAATTATTCAAAATTTAATTCCTGTTAGTGACAACTTTGCGTGCCAGTGTCAACCCTTTATAAATAATGTTCTTAATGTAAATAAACGCCATATTAAATGAAAAGATATTATAGATCATGGAAGTGAAAAGCCTACTACAGACAACAGTGATTATCCATTTTATAAGTGTGTGGATGAAATTATAAACACTGTAAAGAATACTGATGAAAATTTTGTAGTACAATTCAGGAATATTCTCTATAAACATAGAAAAGTATTTTCACAGAGATCGGAATGTTGTACAAATTTCGTGTACGATATTTAAGTGGATACAGAAAGCCCAATTATAACAAAGCCCTACAGATTTAGGCAGAATATAAGAAAACAAATTACAGAAATGTTGCAAGACGATATAATAAGTCCTTCACAAAGTGCTCATATAAACCCATTGCATGTGGTGCTTAAAAAAGATGGAAAACGATCGAGAATAGTGTTAGATCTGAGAAAGTTAAATAAACATGTAAAATTACAACAAATAAGATATCCCACGGTGGAAGAAATCCTTAGTTTATTACAAGGAAATATCATATTTGGAAATCTGGATAACGTGATGGCGTATAATCAAATCTTGTTAGGAAAAAGTGCAAGACCCTATACAGCTTTTTCGTTTGAAGGGCAGTTGTACGAATATAATCGAGTGGTCTTTTGTTTAATTAATGGTTGTGCTGCCTTAGCATTATGCTTAAATAAAGTGATAGAACAAAATCTTCGTGCAAATGTGATTTTCTATGCTGATGATGTTTTAATTATGGAAAAAACTCCTAAAGACTATTTGCAAAACTTGGATACAGTTCTGGAACGTTTGAAAAAAGCAGGCTTAACCGTCAATATAGAAAAATCCAAATTTTTCAGAGAGTTCATTGAGATTTTGGATTATTCATTAGGCGCTCAAGGAATGTGTTTTAGTGAATCTAAGATACAAGCTATAAGAGATTTGCCCGTTCTCACTAACTTACAAGAAACACGTCAAGTTCTGTAATTGTTCAACTGGTTTAGAAAATCAATACCTCGATTTGCAGAAATTGCTCAACCTCTATTCTCTATAATCAAAAGAGGAATCTCGTGGCAATGGGGTACTTTATAAGAACATAGTTTAAACAAGTTAAAAAATATTACTATGAAAAATATTCTTCTAAATCATCCTAGATATGATCGTATTTTTTTACGTACAATGTGATGGTTCGTTATCAAGAATTTCTAGCATATTAATGCAACCTAGTCCAATCACAGATGAACCATCACTGTTATTCACTGTGTTAGTCGAATATTGAAGAACGCAGAAAAGGGATATACGACAACAGAAATCGAATTACTCGCTGTACGTTTTGCACTTCAAAAGTTCGCCCCGTACATCAGTGGCTGCCATGTCATAGTCCTAACAGAAAATAATTCTTTGCGTCATATTAAGGAAGCAGAGGGATACAACAGTCGTTTGTTAAGATGGTCTTTAGAACTTCAATCTTTCGATTTCTAAGTACAGCACATTAAAGGAGTTAATAATGTCCAAGTGGGTACCCTATCTAGGTTACTTCCGGATGACAATCATCGAATGTTGTCCATAAACGTTTTTTAAAATCTTACAAGATGAAATAGCTAAGCTATCCATAGACTAATTGAAAGGGCAACGAAGGAAGTATGAGTGTTATGCCAAAATCATACAGCATTTAACATCTTGTCCTAAGGACTGTGATTGTCCTCGCAATTGGGATACGATTTATCAAGTGTCTAACGACGTATTACTGATTAACGACTTAAAATATAAAAAATGATTTGTATTCCCCCAATATTAGTGCCTCGTATATTGAAAGCGTATGATGATTTTGGCCATTTCGGATATTTGAAAGTGTACTCATTAATTAGTAAATCCTTTTATTGGAAATCACTACGAACTAGAGATGCAAAAAAGCCGGCTTTTTTGAATCGATGATTTTTTGCACATAAAAGCCGGCTTTTTGGGAAAAAAACGAGAATTTTGGAAATTTGGGCTTTTTTCATTTTCATGATTTTTCTGTTTAAATAGCTTTCTTATAGTATACTCTAATGTTAAATAAGATTTCATGATCTGAATGCCATATTTCGCTCTGTAATTCACCATCATGGTGGATGGAGCACATGGTTTATGAATTAAAGTAAAAATAAAGTACGTAGTATTTGAGGGTAATTTTAGAAGCTATTTAACTTGATTTTAACTTCTGAATTATCGACATTTTTCTTCTCTAGATCATTTCTTTTTAGTCATCCGTGTTTTACTTCTTAGAGGTTAGTACTCTAGCTTCTATCACATAATTAAACTTATGGTTTTCAATATTTCCATCAAAACGTGCGTTTTTCAATATATCTGTCAGTGCGTACTTCCACATTTCCGTTATGCTGTAGCTGTGCAATGATTTAATAATAATCTTCCAGACACAACCTTAAATAGCGTTTGATACTAATAATCAGTATCGGATTTAGAAAAATATTTGGGAGGGTTTTTTTCTGAATAATGTTTGGTTTTTCTAAAAATTTCTAATTTTTATTTAAGAGGAGCTTAAGCTTATGAGTATAGGCATAACAAATATTTCGTTTCGTTTGTATATTCAACTATAATCTTCCAGATACAACTTTGAAGACTATTTTATACTGATAATCAGTGGCGGATTTAGAAAAGTGTTTTCGGAGGGTTTCTTTTTAATGATTAGTTTTTCTAAAAATTCCTAATTTTTTATTTGAGGACAGCTTGAAGTTTATGAATAAAGGCAAAAAATATTTAGTTTGTTTTAGAAATTCCGTAATTTTGGGGTAGAAACTTCAATCCGAAAGAAATCCCCACCCTAACCCTCTTCGCAAATCCATCACTGCTGGTAATTAATAATAACAAAGATTTAAAAATGATGAGAAAGTAAGTCGGCCAAGACTCACAGTACACGCACTATCTCTACATTCACAGATGGAATTAAGAAAAACTTTTGTCAAAATTGTCGAATGCGGAGTTGAATCCCGGACTTCACGGTAGAAGCGAGAAAGATAACCACTCACTCATGTTTGCTGTGCACTTGTGCTTAATTTAAATCTATTCTCTCTCTCTCTTTCTCAATGGCCACAAAAGCTCTCCATTGACTTCTGTCCTTTTCCAATTCAATCCAGTTTCTACTCTGTATTCCTATTTCTGCTAGGGCCTAGAATTTCCTAATGGACATTTCGCGATTGGGTTTCCAGTTAAAACTTTGAAAGCGTTCCTACTTTCTTCCATTCTGGCTACATGACCTGTTCATCTGATCCTCCTAGACTTGATGACTCTAACGATGTTTGGTAAACCGTATAAATTATGTAGTTCTTCCTTATGAAGTTTCTACCATTCCCCATTCCCGTTCCTCTTGGGTCCAAATATTCGTCTCAGAATTTCATTCTCAAATAATTACAGTATGTTTTCCTTCAGCGTAAGCGACTATGTTTCACAACCATAAAGCATAACAGGCATGATTATCATTTTATATATTTTAAGCTTTAAATTCCTTGACAGAATTCGCGACGAGAAAATATTTTGAACTGAATAATAATTAATTGAACTGAATAACAAGAATTTCCTGATTTTCATTTAATTTCTTTGTGGGTATGATTTTGGTCTGGTAATACTGATCCAAGATATTTGAAAGTATCCACTGTGTTGAAAGTATTAATTGACATTTTAACGCATTCATAATTTGCCGTAACTTCCTTCTATTTAGATTTATCTGCATTTACTCATGTCCCTGCAAGCGTTTAATAAGGCCTCTGCATTTCTTTCGATCGTTCTATTAGATTTACATCATCAGCATACACCATAACCTGGTGAATACCATTCAACTCTAGACCCTGGTTCTGATCTTTGATTTTTCTTATAGCGTACCCCGGAACAAAGCTGAATAATAACGGCGATAACGCATATCCTGGTTTCAGGCCAATCTAGACGTGGAAGCTCGCATTTTTCTACTCGGACTTTACTCTGGAATTGATTTAAACACTTATTACATCTAGCTCTTTTGGTATTCCAAATTCTGTAAGAATGTACAATGTTTCCCTTCTTACCGAGTTTTAAGCCTTTCTAAAATCAATAAACAGTTGATGTACTGGGTAATATATGCCCATTTCTTTTCGAGTATTTGTTAAATGGTAAATATCTGGTCGGTTTCGACTAAATTCACACTGAGAATCTCCAATAATTTCATCTGCGTATGGGGTAAATCTTATTAATAGAATGTTAAGTGAAATGCCTCTATAATTATTACAATCAATTTTGTCGTCTTTTTTGTGAATTGGAACAGTGATTGATTCTTCCACTCTTTTTAAATGTATACCATAGTTTTTATTTTTGTAAAAAGAATCGCAACTATATGTTGAATTTTCTTGTTAAAAATTTAGGAACCTTCAATATTTAAAAATTTAGAAACCTTCAGCATTGGGTAAACCGTGATGGTGGTTATATCTTCTACAGCCTAGGAAACCATACGCTCAGATGAACCGTGTATTACGTATATCATTCATGAACAGAAAATTCGATACTTTCCCGATTCTGAACAAGCTTAAGGAGCAGTCAGTACATTACAGAATTTGCAGCTTTACCGATTTTGCAGATCCGAAAGTACTAATAGCTGGTAACAGATTATTACGTATGTGATCAATCAGTGAAAAATTTGTTTGAAATATTCATACAATGTATATGAAAGTTAAAACTTAACTGAAAAATTTCAAAAATGTACAGAACCACCCGAAACGAAGCTCTTGATGTGTAGATTTCTCTCATGTTTTTCTTTATTTTGCTTGAAAAAGAGGGTGTGTGATATTTTGAAGTAAAAATACTACATACAATTTTGCTAGTTATTTGTGTATCATTTTTTAAAGTACTTATTGTATATACGAGGTTAAAATATTATTAGATATATTGGTTAATCCCTTGGAATTCATAATGTAAATATGTTAAGAATTTTAAAAAATCTTTTTGAAATTCGTGGTTTATTTTCGAGGTTTCATATTATTATCTGCATCAGCTACTATTTAAATGAGTTTTTTGTTGTAGAGAAGCGAAACAAAGTCTGCTCTATCAGTTTAAAGCAAAATTTTCAAAAAGGCCCAAAATTTTCCAAGCAAAAAAGCGAAGCAGAAAAAACCGAGTTTTTTTAAAAAAAGCCGTTTTTCTCCGAGCCCTTGCATCTCTACTACGAACACAGATCAAAAGCTATATCAACGATTGTAAGGATGAATGAAAATTAAACCTAAATATCAAGCTACATATATATATAACTATGATGTCAATTCTGCCTGAAAGAACTCATTCCTTTATATGTGGATTTATATGGACATCTTCCTCGAAAATCTACACGGATATCTTCACGAGGTATTTAGTCGCATATCGTCTACTAACAGCAACTTCGTCTGCAATTGTGCATCGAATTTTGAATGTTTATATACCTAATTGTGGCCCAATTGAGCATATCCTCTGTGATAATGGTGGACATTTTCGCAGCAATGTATTTATCCGTGCGATAATAATGCCCACATTACGGGCATTTTGTTACACAGTATCACCCAAATAGTTCTGTTGTTGAAAATGTAGATCGAAATCTCGGTATGCTATTTAGACAGTATTGCCGAAACAAACACACTTACTGGATTAAATATGTTACAGAAATCACCTACTTTTTAAAATTATTCAGTTTCGGATATTTTGGGTATCGCTCCGGCGAATATTCATAATGGAACAGAATCTATAAGGCCAATAGAACAACATTTTAATATTAAACTTAATAAAGATGATGAAATGGATTATTCGAATCTTGTTAGTATGGTACATCTTGGTAGGACGCAAAAATTTCATTTACGTAATCAGAAAATAGAACATCAACAAAGAGGTAAATCTAGAATTCAGACAAATGATATAGTTTTTGTGAAGTTGTAACCACAAACCGATCCGTCATTAAAAAGAATTTATAAATTTTGCGATTTATATGCAGGACCTTATTTGTGTACTAAACAAATTAACCGTGAAGTTTTTGAATTAATGGATGTAAAGACCGGTAAACTTTTGGGTTTTCGTAATATTGTTGAGTTGAAATTATGGCGTCCATCAAAATATACTAAAGGTAAACGGATAGAATTAATTGTAACGTTAGTTCTTCAGAAGTTTTATCTAAGATAAACATAAATAGATAATGTTGAGTTTTCAGATTGATTTTTAATATAATAATTTCATTATATATATTATTCCTGGTTGGTATAGATCAAGTTTAGTTTTGCCTCACCTAACTGTATTACGGTATCCGGGCTCGATCCGTGTACCTTCCTGATTGAGATTTTTATCCCTGTGAAGGATTAAGCCATTCTGTTGCGGTACAGCATAACGCTGCCCGGCACGCACCATCCTTAACCAGCCACCGAGGAGAACTCTCTACTCTTCACCCCCAAATAATACAGCTCTGCACTATTTTATTTGTGGGTTAAGAAAATTCGTCCCCACGACAATTGTTCAAGGAAGGCGCGATATACCCACCGTAACGGTCCAGATTCGGACGGAACCACCTGGGCGAAGATCTAAGGCGTGTTATGAAAAAAGATGAAAACATCATCCACTTTCATGAACTACTTACAAGTGACTTAACAACCATAACCTTATTTCGTCATGCAATCTAGAAAAAGAGAAAACAAACAAATCTAAACATTAGAGTGCCATTTATTCAAAGATTAAACATACCTGTAACATATTAAATAGTTTGATATTTTGCCCCAAATTCGTAGGAAGTTCGTAATACGTTTTGAGATCGTTCACAAATTAGTATAGTTCGTCGTGGCGCCTATTGCAGAATCACGTTTTGGTAAACTCACTGCGAATCCAAAATAATCTTTAGGTGGAGATTGTCCTTTCTTCCAATTTTAAAAGTTTATCAAGCAGTCCATCCTGGCTGACGTAATAACTGCATTATGAGGCAACTACTGTTGAAGAAACTAGATTATTCAAACATTTTTGCTTTAGTCGGTAATTGTAAGTCCATTACCTTCAAGTGCAACCTACGAAGACCTTTGTTTCGCTCTTAATCTCGATCACGCCCCCTCGTTGTTATAAAGTATTACTTGGGGCAGATTTACTTTGACAACGACTTACGTAAAAACTACCAAAACATTCACATCAACAGCACTGTTTTTACTGGTTGTTTACGTGGTATTAAGAATGTCAAAGTTTTCTTAAAAAAGTATATTACTATTTATATTTTTCAAAGTATATTGGGTTCTGGGCTCAGCATTGTTCTAAAAATTTAGCTGAGTCATTCATAGCACACACACACACTTACACTGAAAAACTATCTGTTGCCTCTCATTACTTTCCTCTTCCTCTTCTTCTACCCTGTCTTTTAGCACCACCAGGCGGCAGCACGATCAATGAGTGACATGTACCTTACAAAGCGGACGAATTCAGATGAACGTCACATAACGCACTAACGCAGAATTTGCGTTCATACTAAAAATATTTTAAGCAAAATTTTGATACAGTTACAACTGGCCGTTTGGAAAATGATATATTACAAACCAAAGTAGTTTGGTTTGCAAATCTTTCCTACCCTCAATGACACACACACAAAACATGAACACAGGGTATGGAAAGAGAAAACCCACCTTTATTCGGCACATTCTCCAAACTTACACAACAAACCAAACGTGGAATATGTTACTTTTTTTTATATTAAAGGGTACCCCTATTAATAATAATTAAAAAAAAAGTAAGATTGTGCACATCTGATTGGAGGTGGATATGCTCTTTTGGAGTCGTGTCTCCACGTGCAGATTAAGAAACTCTAATTGGTAAAATTATAAAATTGTAGTTGCTTTCTTTATTATATATAAACCTGGGAATTTGTAATTGTGAATCTGGAAAAGTCAGGGAATTCGCCATCGCGGAAAAGAACCTGCACACATGCTTCTCAGAATGTAGTAATGTATACATGTCGTTTTCCATTATTAGTGTGAGAGATCGGGTTCGATTTCCGGCGGGAGCTCATGTGTTTCGGACTCCACGTTAATCCGTAGGTTCTCTCTCATGTAGCTTCGCTGTTGAAAGAGACGTTAAACTCAAAATCAACTCAACTCTTTTACCATTATCTAGCGTAATCACTGAAGGCTCTCTGTTTATTTCGCAATGTACGTAAATAGATTTTTGTGGTTTAGAATAACGATTTTATAATGAAAATCTTGGTTGCCTAGAAGCTACAACATCGTAATTTAATGAACAATTGCTAATAAATTAAAAGGATAACACTAGTGTCAGACCATTCAAGTTTTAGTAGGGTCTCGTCTATCATAAAAGTCTTGTGATAAAAGTTAAGTAATTTATTTTCATGTTACACGACTCGTTTTGTCCAGACATCTTCTGTCCATCCCTCACAAGTAATTTTGCGGGCATGAGTTAGGTTTAGGTGGCTTAAGGAAGATGTTTTTAGCGCCAAGCTGTAGACGATCATTCTTTTAAGTGAAAGACCAACAAAGGTTGCCTAAGGGCGATGTAAACAGTAAATCGTGGAGAGAAGAAGGGCTTATGTTGTCTGGAAGGATTTTTATAAACATCCTCCCTGTAATGTTAAACCTTTTCCCTCCCTTCTACTGTTTCTTATTTGGAACCAAAGTTAAAAGCTGCCCAATATTGGTACAGTTACATATAAAATTCGCTGCTTTGAAGTAAATGTTTAGTTGGTACTTAAAAGTTCTTTGACAAAAGACATATCAAAGTGGCGTGAAATTCTAGTAGACGATCATGACAGTAGAGATTTTATGCACCTAAAAGATATTGTCAAGATCTTCCGAACTGTTGAATAATACTAAATGTTGGAACATGTTTACACAATAGATGTGTTTATGATGAAATATATTAAATTGTATATGAGGTCTGTTGGTAGTATATTCTTTAATAACTGGAAGTGTCCAGTAGATTATAATCAACATTATATAAATAGCACGTCCATGTTTGTACATTAAATACTAAGTAAGAATTTATTTTTTAATGCAAATGTTTATATTGTAAATGTAAATGTATTATTCACTTAGAGCATCTGGAAAAATGCACTGTTTTACTTTCCGAAGAATGTGTTCTTGACCTAGTAAACTCTATAAATTGTCTGGTAATAGTAGAGTATTTAAAAAGGGAACAGTTTCTAGTAGATTGTAATCAATACTGTTCAATACACATAACTGTAAAAAAAATGATTACTAGTGTTCATAAAAACAAATATTTATATGGTAAAAGTAAATCTAGTATTTATTTTTACCACCCAGAAAAAGTAATCTGTTTTGGTTTCGATACTGTGAGATAATAGTATGCTATTTAATATTCAGAACATACAAAACTGTGTTTAGTAGGTTGCAACAAACACTTCAGTTAATTCACTGAATTGTGAGAGTAAGTTTCATTTATAATGTTTTCGTAGTAAATTAAAAGTGCAAATTTGTTTTTGTAAAGGTCATGTAATTGTCACTTTTCTTTCGAAAGAAGTTGTAAAAAATATCTGTATATATATTTTCATATAAACATGTTATTCAAAAGAGTCATTTTGTTTACTTTAACTTCTATCCAATGCAATTGTGTGCAGTAACAATTTATCTTCGCGTGCTCATAGATCACAGTTTTGTATTACAGGAGTATGAGTAATCTTCATTATTCTGAGAATGGAGGAGGTTCCACTCCATAACCTTCTTCAGTACTCTACAGTCTTCCCTCATTATTGTTAACCAAGGATTACGGAGAACAGATTTTGTAAAAGCAATCCAGTAGGAGCTCCGGTTGAAATGACACTCGATAATAGAGCTTTTCCTGTGTGTGAAAAAGTATGTAGACAAAGTTTCATTATGTTCTTCTGTTTTAATAATGCTTTGTTCAAGATTATGGTGGCTAATAGGAACATTAGAATAATCATACAAAGTGAACAATGAAAATGCAGCTGCAACGTTATCAGAAATAGTCAAGGCTCCGTATGTGATATCCGCATATCAATATTTTGATGCTTCCTACAAGAATAGAAGGTGTTCCCAAAAATATTGGTAAAAACTGAATTCCACGCACAAAACCCAGACAAAAGTCTATCTGAGAAAAAGTTCAGAAAACAAAAGTGTTGTTACATGCCTTCGAAATAAAAAAAAAGGACTTCACACTCGCATACCATGATGACGATAGGAGCTAGGAAGGTATTTCATAGGAACTTAACAAAGAAACTATCTTAACATGTTAATGCATGTTCAAATTTGTACCGTAACTGCGCAAGGGATTTTCAATATCCCAAATGAATGTATAGCAGAGAGAATGAAACGATTCAGCGAAGATTAATTTGTGATCTATGGATGAAACCCACCTTTAAAATGCCCATCAAAGCAAACTTCATTAAGCATTGTTGAATGACCTCTGCGAATTGAAACTTGTATATGAGATTATGAAACCACGATCAATGTTGTTTTTTTCTTTTGCTTATTGACTGCCATTTTTAATGTGCATTCATTCGTGCGGTTATCCATAGATCACGTCTTTCAATTTTTAGATCATCACTGTTACATTTCCTCCGCCGTACTTTCATTCAGTGAACCAGCAGACAACGTATGTAAAATCTTTTTCTTGCGCAATTATGGTACAGATTTGAACATGTTTAAGTATCTGCGAACTACCTTCCTAGATTCTGTCGACATCTGGTGGGTACATGTGAAATTCATTTTGCCGACACTTTCGGAGGTATATAGCTATGCCCTTACTCACTTCTGGACTTTTTGCCAGATAAACTCCGGTTTCATGCGAGGAATCTCTGGTTTGAGATTTTACTATTATTTTTGGGACAGCGTGTACACTTTTCTTTACCATGGTCCTCTATCTTTTGTTCATAAACCATACATATACACTTCACACATTCTATTCTGTAGGATAAGGAAGTGATCAAGTGATATAGCGTCTAGGGGACCGAGTTCGCAGTTGAACATAAACAGGGAAGGGGATCAGCGCAAGGTAATACTTGCACAGAATTGGGAAACATATTCACTGCTTCCCCACCTGCAATTTATTCTGAATGAAATGTATCTTCTGTGAGTCTATATTGTACTTGTTGCTATACTGTCTTCATACCATATAATAGAAGTTTATATTGCATTGTTAGTATATAAAAAATATTTTTCAAGATACCATGGAGCATTTTTTGTGAGAGTCTATATTGTACCAGTTACTATACTATATTTTCGTACGAGCTCTCTCGTGGCTAAGCGGTTAGCGTACGCGCCTTTGGCGTGGGAGACCCGGGTTCGATTCCCAGTGGGAGCTCATGTGATTTGGATTCTACGTTAATCAGTAGGTCCATGTCTCATATAGCGTCGCTGCTCAAAGGGACGCTAAACAAAAATCAACTCAATTATGGTTTCGTACGATGTATAAAAGTTCGCATTATATTGGTAACATATGCGACGCTTTTTCAAGCTTCCATAGTGCATTTTTTTTTAAACTGGGACGTATACTCTTGCCCGTGTAGTTATAAACAGCAGTGTTTCATTGTGAAAAGAAAACGCATGAACGAAATCGCACATTTGTGATACAAATTGAAACAAAGTTGCTATTCAAGAATGGAATACAACAGAGCAGAATAGTTTTTATTCAAGGGCAAGATAATACGTAATGTAATCTATGTTGCAAGACATGTTTCCATCTCTTAGGACCAAATTGCGTTATGAAAGCTAGAAAAATGCAACCTATACACTATCTATGTTTAAATCTGCTCTTCACAAGTCCTTAGTAGATAAGTGTTATTAATCGGTAAATGAGCTTTTGAAGACAATGTATATTTTGTTAATTGTTATGAAATGTGTAAGCTTATAAAAGTCATGCTTATGTATGTATTTCTTTATTTGTAAGTTTTTATAGCACATATATATATATATATATATATATATATATATATATATATATATATATATATATATATATATATATATATATATATATATATATAATTATTTTATAATTTTGACAACTGTATGCGTATTCGAGAATACTCTCATTTGTATGGAAAACAGGCAAATAAATGGATAAATAAATATCAATGCTATGTAGACTTTCAAGGTATCGTGCGAACGGGCACGTAGCATAGTAATAGGTACAATATAAACTACAAACATCGTACGGACAACCATAAAGTACTGTAGGGGGTACAATATTGACTTTCAATGCATGGTGCGAACAACCATATGTTATAGTAATTAATACAATATGGACTCTCGAAAGATGGTACGAACAACCACAAAATATAGTTGGAACTGCAAACTAACATCGTTCCAACAGCAATATAGTTTAACGAACGGTACAATATGGTAGTATTGTTACAGTTGATATGCTGTATGATTGCAGACACGATACAAACAGCGAAGATATTTTCAGTTGTACCACACTCTATGGTGAAGACAACAACAATATATACTAGCAGCAATAATACAGTATGGAAGACGCTACAATCGTCGCTCCAAAGATATCGTACTTCTTGCAATGCAATACTGTTTGTGTTACAATATTGCATCAACCTCACAGCACTACAGCATTGCATTTGCAACTATATATAGGAAAAGGTGGTATCTCGAGCCCCTATAATTTCTCGGCAACAATAAGATTTTATGTAGCCACAACAGTTGGTATCACTGCGCTATGCACTGAATTACATGTTGTGGCACGCTGGGTCCAGTCATTGATAGGAGCTGTCAGATGTATGAACGTGTGTTTTTTCCTCCTGCTGAAAACTTTGTAAGGTATGTTTTTGCACGTTGTCACACAATATATTTTTATATGCCTAAGTATAATGATTAGGGCTATGCCTAGGTACATCTGTAAGTAATATTGTCGTGTATCGTGATAGAAAATTGACAGTAGATTGTTAAGGTTATAAAGTGTTGAATGCCAACATGGCTAGGGTTGAAAAATGAGCCCCCAAACCTGCTGGTAATGTGAGCCCACTACGTAAAGGGGCCCATATTACAACCATTGCATTACTTTCTTTTTTCTTGTTACAGATGCCTAGGAAAAATCTATTTCCACCAAAAACCTCGCACAGAAGATCTTGGAAGAAAGAGGACATGGTTGAGGCCATTCGAGCAATAAGAAGTAATGCCATAGGCTTAAAAAAAGCAGCAAAAACGTTTTCAGTTCCAAGACCAACGCTCCAGAGATTTGCCCATCTTGGTGTGACGCCAGAAGATTGTTTAAATCTTCCTATGGGAAGAAAACCCGTAATGAGGAAAGACCTGGAAGAAGAATTGGTCAATTATCTATTGATAATGGAAAGTAAATTCCGTGGATTAACCAGGGCAGATGTGCGACGATTGGCATTCCAATTATGTGAAAGGAACGGGGTGCAACACCCTTTCAAAGATGGGTTGGCTGGGCGAGCGTGGTTAGATCATTTTTTGAATAGACATAAGAATATGTTATCCCTATTAAAACCCACAGCAACATCATGTGCACGTGCAAATTCATTTAATCGCGAGGCAGTGAATGTGTTTTTGACATTTTAGAGAGTGAATTCGAGAATCACCAACATCCACCACAACGAGTGTTCAATGTAGACGAAACAGGAATCACCATCGTGCAAAGCAAAACACCACGAGTGGTTGGCCTCAAAGAAAAAGAAAAAAAAAACAAGTGGGAACACTGAGTTCAGCAGAAAGAGGAGCATTAGTTACAGTTGTCTGTTGTATGAATACCGGAGGAGACTTTGTCCCTCAAATGTTCATATTTCCTAGAAAAAATATGACTCCAACACTCATGAAAGGAGCACCTCCTGGTTCAATTGGAAGATGTCATCCATCAGGGTGGATTCAAGGTCCGTTATTTACAGAGTGGATGAGACATTTTATTCAAAGAACAAAACCAACAGCTTCCGACCCCATACTTTTAATTCTTGATGGTCATTACACACATACGAAAAACATTGATGTAATAGAGCTCGCACGTCAAAATCACATCTCAATCATCAGTATCCCTCCTCACAAAGTCGCAAGTTGCAACCACTGGACAAATCATTTTTTGGCCCTTTAAAGCATCAGTACAGTGAACAAATAAGACAGTGGCTACGTCACAGTGAAAAAGCACTGGGTCCTTACGACATTGCAGAGATGTTTGGAAAGGCTTACTTATTGTGCCAAACTAGCACAAATGCAGTGAATGGTTTCAAGGCTACCGGAATTTATCCGTGCACACTCACAATATTCACCGATGCCGATTTTACACCTTCAGTGAACGAGGACATGGATGCGTGTATCCCATTAGATGCTACAAATAAGGCGCAAAAGCTCCACCTCATAACCCCCTGCCCATTCTATTGCAACTATGGATTCTGATGACCAGAAGAATAGTGACATGAATCCTGATACTTCACCTCCTTGCAACGCAACTATGGATTCTGATGACCAGAAGAATAGCGACATGAATCCTGATACTTCACCTCCTTGCAACACGACATCTATTTCTATTCATTCTTCAAGTGGACCAAGAGGACATATACCTAATCATACTGAAGTTCATATCCCAAGTTCTCGTGATATCGCTGAGGCAGGACCATCTGGACTTTCTGGTGCATTACATTCACCACCAGGGGGCAACAGTAAATATGCAGTCTCACCAAAGGATATCTGGCCGATCCCAAAGCCTAAGCAGAAAATGACTAATAGAGGACAAAAACCTACCAAATCAGCATTGATTACTTCTTTTCCCTTCCAAGTCTTTGGAAGCAGGAAAAAAGAAGAAATTACTGAGAAAAGGAATCACAGTAGAGAAGAAGCACAAGACGGGGATGAATGAGACACAGGAGGAAAAAACAAGAGAAATCTCTAAAAAGAAACCTAAACTGTCATGTAGACGTAAACGTATGCTTTCTGTAATGTACTCTGATAGTGACCAAAGTGACTGAGTTTGATTCTGGAGAATCTGTTCTCGAACCTTCTTTTGGTGTTGAGAAACCAGATGATGTCGACGCAGCATGTTTATTTTGTGCAGGACTCTTTTCTGAAGACCCGATGGGTGAATTGTGGGTAAAATGCATTTTATGTGGCTTGTAGGCACATAGTGAATGCGCTGGCTGTGAGAAAGATATTTATGTGTGCGATTTTTGTACATAAACCTTGTTAACACCCAAATGCAACGATTACTCCCACATTTCAAGTTTTTGTGTAACTAAAGTACTAGATAATGTTAACTATTTTAATTTTTCATTCATATTTAAACATGGGAGCTCACATTGCCAGCATATTTTGAATTCAACTTTTAATACATTACTTCAAATCTGTTTTTCTTATGTACATTGGAAGCTAATTTCTTCCACGTATTGCACAATAAACAAAATAGTTCATTTCTTGTTGAATTTCAGCCTTTCCCCCAAGTGGCATGGCTTAATTTAGATTTAAACGGCATCAAAAATGTCACTATTCTTCCCAGCAATTACGAAAACTATGGATTCGACATTGATATTGGTAATTTCTATCATATATATATATATATATATATATATATATATATATATATATATATATATATATATATATATATATATATATATATATATATATATACCTCCGCCTTCCCCAGGTTCCAAGTTCCAGGTCTGAATTTGGATTTAAACGGCATTCACAAGTGTCACGGTTCATCTTACGACCCCGAAAACTATGGGTTTGGTACTGATATTGGTCATTTTCAACCATTTGTATATATCTTCTTCACCCACTCTTTTATGTTGGATATTTGATCGAGATCGGTCAGGTGTTTCAAGAGTTATTAAGTTTATATATATATATATATATATATATATATATATATATATATATATATATATATATATATATATATATATATATATATCCCCTTCCCTTACCCCTTCCCTAGGTGCTACCGTCGTAGTAAAACTATGAAAAAAAACTTTCCAGGTCTGAACCTCATCTATGTTGAAAATTTGATCGAGATCGGTCGAGTGGTTCAAGAGTTAATAAGTTTTATTCATTTTCTTATATTTCCCCTCCTCTCCTCTCCAACCCCTATAATATACCGTCAAAAAGATGCGATAGAAAACACTCCAGGTTCGAATTTCATCTATGTTGAAAATTTGATTAAGATCAATCGGGTGGTTTAAGCGTGATGAAGTCACAAAGACAGTAACTTTTATTATTTTTATTTTTATTATTTCTTTTACATATCTCACCTTCCCCTACATTTCACTGTAAAAATGAAATGATGAAAACATTCGAAGCCCGAACCACTGATTAACCTGATGAACCATTCCTTATATTCATAATAGAAATTCAAATAGTTCGCACAATACAACAAAAGTAACTCTACGACACTGCCAGCTCGAGTTGTAACTAACTGCATCGTATGCTACTGGCAGTAGCTAAGTGTATCATTGGCTAATTTTATCAGACTCACGCGCTCCAAATGATTTGATTCGTTCTTGCTTTTAGTATTTCGTAGTACCCAACTTCCTTGAGTGGCGGCGCCTCAGTCTCCACAGTTTCAGCAGGAAGAGCAGCTGAAACCTCTTAATCTATATTATTACTTTATGGCCCGAACCTTATCTTTGTTAAAAATTTGATCGAGATTGGCCATGTGGTTTAAGAGTTATTAAGTGTTATTCATTTTCATATATTTCCCCTCCTCCAATCCCTCTCCCCTAAGATCTACCGTCAAAGTGAAATGATAAAAAAACTTCCCCGATTCGAACCTCGCCTATGTTGAAAATTTGATTGAGATTGATCAGGTGGTTTAAGAGTTATTAAGTCACGAACATATTAACTTATATATATATATATATATATATATATATATATATATATATATATATATATATATATATATATATATATATTGATTTTTGTATATCTCCCTCTCCTCCCCTTCCCCAACGTTGCTCCATCAAAGTGAAATGATAAAGAATATCCCAGGCATGAACCTCATCTATGTTGAAAATTTGATCGCGATTGGTCGTTTGGTTCAAGTGTTATGAAGTTTATTTATTTTTTCTATCCTCCCCCTCCTAAATTGTACCTTCAAAGTGAATAGCTAAAAACACTCCCAGGTCAGAACGGCGTGTACGTTAAAAATGTGATCGAGATCGGTTGGGCGGTTCAAGAGACTGAGTCACAAACATAGTCACTTTAAATTTTATAATATAGACTCATACTCTGTTACAACTGATTTAGTAGTTGTCTCACGTACTTTCAGCAGGAAGATAAGAAAGTTTCGAAAGGAGAAGATTAGTTACTACAAATCAATTTACATTGTATTTGCTGGTAATAAATTTTATTAAACATCTCTGTATTTACATTACTTTTGAAATTATCAAGCGTCAAGACATCATGCACTTCATATACATCTTACAGATGATATTAATTTGATTTAGTTAAAGCTTGATTTAATTGCGTAATTCTAGTAACAATGATTAATCATCTTAATGGGTATTTATCATCACACTTTAATAATGATATCAATTATATAAGTCATCACACCATTTCAATGTACGCAAGCCTGTAAGTTTTACTTACTTAATTTTAATTGTCTACTTCATAGGTTGTGTTGGTAGCCCTTGATGGAGCAATCATGCTATTTAAATTGATTGAATGCTGTTATGTATGTTCGGTGAGGACAGAAGTCTTGGTGACCGGATACATATCTCTGGTAATAGTTTTACCAAATACTAATCAACTTTGTCAATTACAAACTAATAACAATAATATAATTACGTTTATGTACATGAAAACGTATTTATTGTTTATCAAATTTTGTGCCTGCACATACAACGTCTTAAAAGAACCAATTATTAAAAACCTTATCCAATTTCCAAGAATTAGACCATTCTTACACGGGAAGGTCCCACAAGTTGTCGCTAACATCTGATTGCCACATAGCACATCTGACAGAGCATCATGAGAAATGAACATGAGTAAAATTTAAGGTGCTATGGACTAGAAGGATAGGAGCTACGGCGATTCAAAATTTGAATATCCAAAGAATTATATCATGGAAGTATGTGCAACAAAAGTTGCACAATGTAATGAGAACAAAATGCCCTATCAAAACCCATAAACAGTGTTGCCATAGGTGAAGCAGTGTTGCCAACTCAGCATAAAATATTTTATTATAAATAGCACCATATACAAGTGTGCACAGATTTAAAAGGCACTATTATCACTAAACATAACAATGAAGTGTAGTGGTTCACTGTTTAACACTACTGGAGTTACATGTGCTGTAAATGTATAATGGAGAACTGTGATATGTGGCAACAGATGGTAATAAAGGAATCTGGGTCTCATACTATGAATTTAGTTCAAATGCATAACACAGATAGTATAACATAGCAAAATGTCAGCAGTGTCACAAAATATTGATGCATTTGAAAAACGAAATTGAGTGATGCCAGTTTTACATCCTGTGTCAGCTCCGAAGCTATACAGGAGTGCAAAGTGGGATCTCAATTACTATGAAAGAGAAAGATAATAATGAAATGTAAGGTGAAAAGTACAACAAAAACATTTCCGAGCCGGGATTGGAACCTGCGATGCCTAATATGTCGGTTGTCTAGCCTTCTAGACCACACCGCTATCCGGTCCGACTAAAAACGAAATGAGATAGTAATAAAATAATTATATTTTCAATGTGAATATGGTAATATTATAGTATACAAATATAATCATATGGTATGTAGGAGAGGAAGTAAAAGAATATGTCACTTAACATGAAAGACACAAACCTAGAAAGTACTCTTCCAAATATTGATAAGATAACCTGGAATACCAGTTTACAGAATTATAAAACACGGGTTTCTTTCCTCGCGTGTATCATTTTGTTTTCGCGAGTTGTCTGCTTATTCATCGGGGCTATAGAAGTATATTGCAAAGTCCTCAATTTTTCTAATGCATTTCTTTATTACCCTTTGTTTCACATATCAGACTTCCCCATTGTACATTTTCAGCACATGTAGCTCCAAATATGTTCAACACTGTTCCACTACACTTCACTGTTATGTTTAGTGATAATACTACATTTTAAATCTGTGCACACTTATATATGGTGCTATTTATAATAGAATATTTTATGCTGAGGTGGTAATACTGCTTCACCTATGGCAACACTGTTTATGATTTTCAATACGGGAGTTTCTTCTCCTAATATTGTGCAACTTTTGTTTTGATTGCTTTAACAGTTTTCAAGATATTTACTTTAAACGTACATAATTCCATGATATAATTCTTTGGATATTCAAATTTCGAATCGCTGTAGCTCCAATCCTTTTGGTCCATAGCACCTTAAATTTTGCTCATGTTCATTTCTCATGATGCTCTATCAGATGTGCTATATGGCAGTCAGATTTTAGCGACAACTTGTGGGACCCTCCCGTGTTAGCACGAGAAAGCCAAGCCCATCACTTGAGAAAAGTGGCAAAGTTCGTACATGGTGCTTTTAGTCCAGCAGCTGGCAACACTTCTGTATGCAAGTCCGTGTATGGAGGAAATTGTTACTGAAATATATTCTTGTGTCCATAAGGAAGCAAAAAATGTTGGGTGTTTGCCCCTCACTCCCACACTTTTTTGCAATGGTTGCTATGGAAAATCACCTGTAACAATTTTAACACTTTGTAACTTGTTAATAAATAAAAATTGAAACACCATTTAACGCCTGATCAAGTAAAATGGTCATCAAACTATTTTAAACTAAAATTAGTTATCATGTGTGGCCGCCATGTTTAATAATGGCGCCCTAAATGGCAAAAAAAAGTTTCGTTAATGAATTTTTTGTGTTCAGCATTAAATATTATAACGTGCTACCAAGATATCGAATATTTGTGAAGTATACAAAAGAGTTTACATTAAGAGCTTTGGAACGGTATCAGAATCATTGTTCTATCTTTAAATGTAACAAAAAATATTCCACTTTGTATGGAACAAAGCGCAGAGTCAATGGCTGAAATTGGCGCAGCACTCGAATGTCTTGAAAATTCCTCATGCATTTTCTTTTCGTATGTGTATGTAAGTAAACGAACTTCGTAAGGCATGTTTATTCGTCTGCCACTTTTTGAATGTAATGAAAGTTAATAATAATAATAATACCGTTTATTGCTTAGTTCACTTGCTGCTCATTTAGTGTCGAGCTAAAATACCTGGTATAACTTACAATAGTATTAACTCAAAATTATTTAGGTATATGGATTTATACAATCAATTTTGTCTTCTGCGAGACTTCTGCACAGTGCCGTAACAAATCTTTTCGGGGCCCCGGTGCAAGAAGATATTTGCCCCCCCCCCACAAGCGAACGTATTATTCAATATAATAGTAAAAGCAGCAAACACAATATTATACACACTCATATATATATATATATATATATATATATATATATATATATATATATATATATATATATATATATATATATATATGTATGTATGTATGGAGGAAAGTATATACTGTATATGTATACTTTCCACCAAAGTAATCTTAAATAATGGATTAACATAAGAGGGAAAGGGTATATTTACATACTAGAGCATTTCACAATTTACGATACTTTTACAGAGCTTTTAAAATGCACAGTACCATATCCATCGTGCAAAGAAAGTGAAATGTTTTTTTCAATATTAGACAAAATGTAAAAGGTATTAATCACATACATTTTTAAGAGAAAACAAAAAATATATGAAATGATGTTATTCATAGTGTATCATAGTTATACACGTCTTATTTACAGAAAAGAACATCATGATTAAGAAATAAAAAGGAATATCAGGGATGCTGCACACCTGCTGAAACAATTTCAAAATAAACTTATTGTAATGGATTCAAATATTCAATCATGCAAGGTACCTTACAATACAACAAAAATTGAAAGTTGTTTCAAAAAGCTTTTCCTCCTAGCTTTAGCATCAGCAAAATCTGAAACAATCTTGTCTATGTTTAGTCTTTATGTTTGTTTTCGTTCTACGTTTAATATAGCAACATTTGTTAACCTTTGTTGTGATGTACACTTCTCAAGTAGTTCTTTATGAGCTTTAATTTCGAGAACGAGCGTTCAACAGAAGCCACACTTACTGGTATTGTTAGAAAAATTACACATGCGATAAGCACGTCAGGAAAAGACGTAGAATATCCATTTTCTACTAAGAACAAAGTTATTTCACGAATTGTTCTAAGGTTACCTATTTCAGCTCTATTATAATCTCTGAATACCAGTATTTGCCGTGGAAAATCTGAGCTTACATCACTACTGTACTTTGTAGCAAAGTCATATCCAGATTTCTGAAGGTCTTCTTCAGATGCAGACAACAATCTTGCTGGAGTAAGAAAAGAAAAGCTATTGAGCACTGTAGACGGCCGAGTGCCTTTTCCTTCATCTGCATATCAAAATGCAGATGAGTGCACATTTTCATATCAATATTTAAATATTTGGTAATTTGTGATCAAATTAATTGCTTATTAATTTGCTTTTGTTTTAATGATTATATAACTTCTATGAATATTATTGGGTAAACACCGAGTGTAATACGAGAATATTAATACAATCTTGTATGTATATTGTAGTTCATGTATGTATTTTTATTCCTTTATAGGCTATGAACATCATTTAATGTTTGCGTGTATCTCATTAATGGGACTTTATATTGTACTTATTACATGCGTCATTGGATTTATATAGTCAGCATACTATTCTACATATGATTAATTATAGGAGAAATCATATCATATGCATTTGATTCATGTATAGAAGTTTGAACTCCGTGGCTACAGAGATAGCTTGGACAGGGATTTTTTTCTCTTGGCGACATCAGTCTGCACTGAAACTGCATGTGAGGTCTATGACAACCAATGAGTGGAGAAATCCCTAAATGGCCAAGGAAGGATGAAACCTTGAGTATAGGAAGTATACTGGTAACTTCCTCTTGTATAGCAATGGCTAGGTGGAAACATTGCTTACAGACGCTCTCCAGGCTTTGTTTCAAAAGCCATAAAAATTTTAGCGTCAACATGATACTTTTGCTATTTCTAAAGGTGGCGTCTTCACACCTTTTAAAAGAATCTCGCGAGTCTCAAGCCCTTGGCGTGGCTTCACCCCAAGTTCGTTACCGTCAGCGGACGGACCTAAGTATTTCTCCCATGATGCACTGCGCTTTTGAAAACATGTATTTTATTTTGACTTATTTTATGTGTAAATTATTGATATTAACGTATTACGCTCACCAGTTCTTGGAAAGACCGTTTAAAATTCATGACTATATATGTCACCGTGTTTCCCATCGTTCAAGACATTTAGATCTTGTGTTTTTTCAAAATTAAGCACAACAAAAATGTTTCTCTCTCCCTCTCTCTTGGAATGATGGCTACTGGGTTTGGTAGCAGACAGTTTTGAGGGAAGCCAGTGGAAAAGAGACTTCCTACACATACTCGGAGAGATGACAGCTGTATCTATTGATACTATTGTATTCTGTATATAATTTACTATATTTATGTATGTTTAATCCAGTGTAACTATCATTTGTAATGTTTATTTCAGTGAAAATAGTAAATGTTCATAGTGTTGTTGTAATGGACTTCTGTTTGGAGCAGAAGCTTTCGAATCTGCCGCTATCTACAGTGGTGGCAGCACCTATCAAGCAGTGTATGCTTGTTTGCAAGAGCAAGCGGGTTTTCGCTGTGGCTGAGTAAAGAGGACCACACACCGTTATTGCCGGAGGCATTAAAACCTTTTGTTCTGGAATTCTTAGAAGAGCGAGTCGATGCTTTTCCAGGAAATTGTGAAGTTTAATAACCCGTTCGTGTTCTTGGTTGAGACTAGTTGTTGCTGAAACGCGGAAGAGTTTGTATCAAAAACTACAGCGTGTGAAGTCCTTTAAAACTTCTCAATAGTTGAGAGGTATCCACCCAGGACAGTGTGAAAAGCGTTTTCCCATGGAGTCCTGTGTAATATATACATGTACAGTCATGTATCGGGCAACGATGTTGTAGTGGTCAGTGCTTATAAATATTAAATTTATAGTGGAAACACTACAAGTGCTGCAGAACAGTGATATTCTCTAATAGTGTGAATCACGTCATGTTTATTTTGTTTCTTAATCACTCTGCAACCAACATTCTTTGAACTATGGCTATTTTGGCTATAACAGTGTCAGCATTTTCTAAGTAGCAGTTATTCTGCGGACAAAGCTTATTAACAGTGCAGTGGCACTGCTCTTCATTCCTGTTATGGAATAGTACAATCGTTGCTCCAATCTCTTTTTGAGAGTACTAGGCCTGTCACGCTATTTCGGCAGTGCCATCCTTGAACTTTTAGCCAAGGAGAGTAGCAAGACCTTAAACATTGCTACCTAAACTGACATACCTTGGGTCAGTTGCATCATCACTAGTTGACCGTCATATTTGGTTTACTCGTCAGGACTGAATTTGAGACCAGTGGAATGGAAATGTGGAAAAGTTCCATTGTTGTGTGAGTGCCATCATAGACATTTTGTCAACCCCTCCAGTGAAGTGGACATTAGGGCACATCGGTTCACCATGAAACTGCATCGTATCTACGTACATTTTAATTATACCATATAAATTTTGTTATTTTATTTTTTTTATTTCTAATCCTCCTCTCTTAAAACGAACTGTTAGAGACACTGAACTCATTCACATGAGGAGTAAAATTTTGTTTGATTATCTGCTTGGCAGATAAATTTAAGAGGTCAGACAGATCTCAAGTGTTATATATATCAATTTGAGTATCTTTGTGGTGTGAAAATGTGTATATATATCACATAGTGAGAGTGGTGCACCATTACAAGAAAAAGTCTAAATAATTGTGTTGTAATATGATAGTGGTGAGTGTTGTCTACCATCACTTATGGTTTTCATGAGGAGGAATAAATACTCATCTTCCAACAGTAAAGCGAGGGTGTCTGTTTTCCTGCATGGTGAGTACCCGAATGCTAATCCACATGTTTTTATTTCAGGAGTGAGAGCTAAGGAAACATTTCTCCTTACTCTTGTACAGCGGTGGACACTTCTATATGGTACAGCCATATGGAGATTTACGGCTAAGGTGTACCATTTAGAAGTGTCCCCCGTTGTACATCTGACCACCTTCCTGAATGGGGCCCAGGAAGGAGTACGCCCAAAGAACATAAAGACACAGTTATGAGTGTAAAGAGTACGTAACAGGCTGCTACCTGTTGTTTGAATTTTTTTTATTTAACCTTATCACATTTCTAAAACTCTTTACAGGTAGCTGCAAGACCGTAACTGTTGTCAGAAAACCCTGAGACTTTTGTTTTGTTGTATTTTATTATGCTCTACCGACTATCAATTGTGGCAGTGGCGGTTTCAGAAGGAGATCACCCTTATCACTCCAAACAGGGATTTACTTATGCAAAAGAGGTTTATCTACATATTTAGTAATTTACATAGTAATTTGAATATCCCTAGCCACTCCACCATATATTATTTATAATTATGTGCTGGTGTTTCATTAGTAGGCATAGTTCTCATCTATAGCTACTTGCACCTCACAGCACTTCAGTCATTCCGTGGAAACGTGTGCTAAGTTGTGACACAATACAATCCAGAATGGGATAAAATACAGTGACACGAACTGTATATTCCGATACATCTACTCTACTATCCGTAGCCAGTTCGTCAAAATATTTCTTTGCAAACATTTTGCGTTTCTCTTGAAATGATTCTGAAATACTTAGTTTCGAGCACAGGTCTTTTGTGGATTTTACAAGCTCATCATACTTTCCCCGAAGATCTTTCATTTGCTGAAGTGATTTCTTAAGATTTTTCTCTGCTATTTACAGATCAATATCAGAAGACCGGAAACTTTTGGAAGTTACATACATGGACATGAGGATCCAAAACACTAGCATCAACTCAAATTCAAATTTCTCTATATTCTTCTTTAATGCTTCAGCTGCTCTCAACTTATCTGGTTTCTTACTTGTCAGACAAAAAGCGGTGAGGGACTTCTGAACATCAGTAATTCTCTCTTTCATGCAGCTAACAGCAGTATGTTTTGTTTCCCACTTAGTTACAAATTGTTTTCTAAGAGTTTTCTTCTTTAATTTTGAAGCCATTTCATCTCCAAGAGCTAAAAGTGACCATATAGGAGCACTTGAACTAAAGAAAAGGAAAATATCTTGAAGACCATGAAAAAAATGGAAACGTACGTGGAGACTTTGGCAGCATCGGCAATAACAAGATTCAGATTATGCACACAACAATGAACGTACGGAGCGTTTGGAATAGTATTCACTAATTCTTGCTTGCAAACCACTATAAACTCCGCTCATTACTGATGCTCCATCATATCCTTGCCCTCTGCATCTTTGTCTGTTGATTTGGTTGCTGAGTAAAATTTCACTAATGAGTTGTTCATAGTTCTCGGCACCTTGCTTATCTAATGCATAAAATCCTACGAAACTTTCTTTAATTTCTAATGTCGCTTCTTCATTGTTGACAACAACGTAGCGAAGAATGACACTAACCTGATCAGTTTTTATGTCCTATGTTGAATCCACGATTATTGAAAAAAAATGAGATTTTCAAACATCTTCAAAAATAATGTTTCTCAAATTGTTAGATGGTATGTCAATGAGTTCGTTCTGAATTGCGGGACTCAGATATTTAACTCTACTTTCCTGTTTATGCAGCAACGTTATAAAAACCGGATCAAACTCTGCGACTAACTTCACTATTCGTAGAAAGTTTGCTTCTGCAAACTCGTCTTCGCATTTTTTACCTTCATTTCCTCTCAAAGCTATGTTTCCAGATGTTAAGAAAAGTATTATTTTAATGAGACGTAACAAAACTTCTCTCCAAAACGCACTTTCTTCTGAAATTTGATGCTCAAAACCCTTATCAATTGTTTCATTTTTCATCCAACTAACTATGACCTTCGTAGCATGCTTGTGAATCACACTTCTCTCATGAACAGTTATTTTCTGAGAAAGATGATCCCAGTCATCAATACCGTCAATTCATTCTGTCTTAAAATGATTTGCACTTCTATCGCCAAAAAACCAACAAGTTTCACAGCACACTTTATCCATGAGAGGAGAATAACACAACCACAGTCAAGAAATTTTAGCCCCCAATTTTGTTCTCATAAAGTAATAATCTTCAGAAAACTTGCGTTTTGTGATTTTATTGACAGGAAAGTTAATGAATGGTCTGCAAGACCCATAAGACAAAATGCTCCGCTTCAATCCGTCGGAAACGTTTCCCCTGAAGTGCCCTCTATCTGTTGGGTATTGAAAGGTAAGATCCAAACCTGCCAGAAAAGAAGATACTTTTAAAATTAGTGGCCTATAATTGTGTATCATACTGGAATTTAATAACTTTTCGGAATAATAATAATAATAAAACACTTTGTAATAAAGCAATGTTGGAGGATGATGCTTGTATATTGTCAATATACTGTAAATACTGGACAAATTCTTTTTTCAGCCAAGGATGTTACATGCTATTTTTGTGACACGAACTGAGGATATTTTTTTCGAGAGACAGGTAGACAGGCAAATTCATTCATTTGAAGTGTAAACTAAAAGCACAAGCCATGACTGTAGGACTAGTCTAGTAACTTCCTGGAGGTCTCTCGACAAGCCTCTGATACTACCTCTGTAATCAATTTGTAATGATTTAATAATGACAATTATTATTATATTTATTTTATAAACTCTTTGAATGTAGTCTAAAAGTGCTTTAGACATGATGTAACTTAGGTTAAGGCTATGATTCAAATAATTCAACCAATCAAATGTAAATTGTAAATACTAATTTGAATACTAGTCTATTTACCATGATCGGTCGTATACTATGGCCTATACAGGGATATTTTACACCGAGTGTACGAATTAAAGGACATTTTACAGGGGGTATGAAATATACATCCAACAAAATTAACATGGGAAATTCTAAACTTATGGGAGACATCCAATTCTATCGAGGGGGATTCCCCCTCATCCCTCTGGTAATTCGCACACTGTTTAAATCGAAAGTGGTAGAATCTAACCTTTAAGCATGTAGAAATATTGAATGTAATCAAATATAAATCTAGATGACTTTCTCCTTGTATACACGACTCCAAAAGTGCATTACCACCTGCAAGTCTCCTTTTCCTGCAATAGCATGCAAACCAAAAAGCTCGGCGGTTCGGTTGGTTGCGAATTCGAAAGGCGTTGGATCAAACCTCAATTTTGTAACAAATATATCAGTGTGGCAAACTGCAAATAAGAGAATAAAACAAATTGTTAAGAATTACAATTTTATTATTATGACGGAGTTTGATGACAACAAAAGTTACAAAATGATTTGACTTAAGCAGTTCAAACAGGATGAGTGGCAAGAAGCAGATATCAGAGGAAACCATTTCTCTCCTTCCATCCCGGAAATAGAATCTCATAAAAAGAAGAAAAAGTTACATAATGTAAAGGTTCAATATAAAAGCCAATCCTAAAATTTTCAAAGTTGACACCCGAAAGGCAAAAACAACGAAACCAAAGTGAATGAAATTGTGCGCAGATATTGTAGGACATCAAATGGGGGAATACGGGTTTCGTATTTTCCTCGAAAAAAAGTTTGGGTGGGCACGGACTCCTCCAAACATTTGATCACGAAATATCAAAAGTGCTAGTAACAGTATGTCAAATGTGTGTAAAGGACATGTAGAATTGCAACATAACTTTGTGTATGAACAATAGTCAAAAGTTAAACGAATGTTTTTTATTTTCGGGGAAAAAAGCTTTTTAGGGCAAAAGCCCCCGTCCAAAATTTTGGAATTTGACCCCAAAAGGCAAAAAGAAGTGGACCGAAGTGAATGAAATGTGCACAAATATTGTAGAGTAAGATGAGGGAATACGTGTTTCGTATTTTCCTGAAAGAAAAAAAACTGTTGAGTGGACCGTGGCGTCGAGTGTTGTGAGGAGTAAACCGAAGCGAATTAAATTGTATGTAGATATTGGATATGTAAAATATTGCCTTTCGTGTTTCACAAGTGTCGTGTCTCCATCCGATTTCCTCAAATTTGGCAGATCAGCTACAAGCAAAAACAGTATAGCGTATTTTATAGTATTTCAGGAGGCACCTTTAACTTTTAGAATGTTTTTACGCATAAACAAAAAGACGTGTCTATTTATTTCCAGTTTGCTGTTGCCTTCCAAATTTGAAGCAAAACGGATAGGGTCACTTGCGAAACAAAAAAGGGCTTATTTTACATAGGATCTTTATAATATCTACACACAATTTCATTTCCTTCGGTCCACTCCTTCCTTCGCTATTACGGTATTATTAACTGTTTTTTCGGATGGGGCCTAGGCTCCAACACTGTTTTCCGCAAAAATTAAAACACGTTCCATTTATTGTTTTGCAAATAGTCCCAATAGGATGCTTCGTTGCAATTCTCCATATTTTTTTAGGGACTTCTGACGTATGCATATTTGTATCCTCGTCGCCAAAAGTACCTTTACATCGCCATGACGGCTATGTGACCGCGCGGTACTCCAAGGAAGGAATAGTCGTATAAGAATTTGTGATTAATTTTGAAGAGTTTTTATTTTGACTAGGAAATTAACATAGGTATATGGAGCAAAGACACAGATTTTAACCATCAGTGCACTTTCGTCTCTGAAAAGATTCGTATTCTCAGCTTTTCTGTTTATTCTTTTATATGTTAAGTTAAACACCACAACATGTATCACTGATATCGTAGATCGTATTATTTTTTCTTAAAAATCGTGTCTGTAACGTGTTGTCAAAACATTTATCTCCAGACATGATGTAGAGAGAAGAGAAAGAGATACATCTGTAATATATGTATATGTGATTTATAAAATAAGTGTAGGAATTACGTAGTTAAAGGACACGTAAGAGAGCGAGAAGGAGATATAGAAGTCTGAACTTTCAGAAACGTCCTAGATAGGTGAAAATATAGTAAAAAATTGCAAAAGGTATCACGTAATTTATCTTTCTTTTCTTATATTCTAGTATACTTTTTTCACATCCAAACATCTCTATCCAGAATTACGAGATAAAAGTGAATGGAGGAACATCTCCATCTGAAGGATTAAATACGAAAGAAATCTTTTGACTCGGATTAGTTTCGAATTCACAATCCTTGAATTTATGAGTCAGCGCTCTACCGTTTGAGCTAACAACTCCTGTTGTAAAAGACTCATTTCTACAACTACCGGTTGATAAATGGTGTGTATTAACCAAGCTGGCCGAGATAATTGCTTCATATAGCTACTACTACTACTACTATAATAATAATAATAATAATAATAATAATAATAATAATAATAATAAGAAGAAGAAGAACAGAATTTTAAAAGCCGCATTTGTTAAAAATTGTCTTGCGGGGTAAGTCTTAATATGAGATTTTAATAAATATAAATGTAAGCGTGGTTTATCCGTGCGTGTTGCTCAAACTGTGCAACTCACTACCATAGTCCCATAGGAGTTGTACGCGTATGGTACAGTAGCCTTGCATCCTCCAACCATAAAGTTAGTTTCGGTTTGAACCTATTCGTGTCCTAAGGGGAAGAAGGGGACTCAAAGAGAGGAAAGTGATTTAGAAATTATAGAAAAGTAGAATATCTCACGAGGTGAGGTGATATAGAGTTTAACGTCTCTTTCAGCTGCGAGTCTATATAAGATGTGGTACACCCACGAACTTTAGAACCTGGAGGTCGGATATGTAAGAAATGCTAGCTTTTTCCAGTAGCAGAATAGTTTTACTGTATGTCTCATACTTGGACAACCAACATTAGAGCAAATACATGCCAGAAAACATAACATGCCAGAATATTCCTCCATTTGGAGAGAAAAGTATTACTATATGAGAGAATCACTTAGAGAAACAACCACGAGATAAATCTGCAGAAATTCTAATCACGATCTAAGAGATAGAAATTAATGCAAAGAAAACGAAAATAATAATACGCATCATCCACAGGCCGAAAATGTATAGAAAGCTAAACAAAATGAGAAAAAAAGAAAAGAGGGAAAGGAAAGAGCAAAATACATGGGAATAAATTAAACTTTAACACTTAAGGATAAATAGTCTGCGTCTTTTCCCAATGCCCCCTGTATCTGTCTGGGTTTTTCTCCCTTCTTAGGATAAATCTCTTTCAGTATCGAACGCGAACATAATTTATATTGTTTAATTCTTTGAAAGAAAATGTAATTCAGTCTAGGGTGAGACTCGAACACAGAATCCTTAGAACAGTCATACACGCTAACCACTTATGTATACACGCTATATCAACTGCGTTTATAAATCAGCTATTACACGCGCTGTTATCAAACGTGTTAAATCAGCCATTGTCGGTGAGTTACCCCAGTTACACTTGAAGTATGAATTTTATTTACGGCCCTACGGTAACAGGCCCCTCGTTTTCGTTAAAAGCATTTGTTCTGTAGATTAAAATCAAGAGACTTTGAGACCCCCTGTTCGAAATTTAAAAAGAACGCCTCTGGCTCCCAGGCAATGGGAGCTGTATTTAGAAAAAGTGAAACGAAATCTTTGAGTTTTACGTCCCACGATTATGTCGGTTAGGCAAAGAAGACAGTGTTGATGAGAGATGAATGAAATGGTGGAATAAAGAGAGTGGGAGGAAACGGAAGAACCCCGAAGAAACCCACGCATACGCTGTTTGTCCACCACAAAGTTCACTTGGCGGAGGCTGGGATCAAACCCGGGACCTCAAGAACCACAGGTGACCGTGATCTCAGTGACCGTGAAAACTATGAATTCGACATAAATATCTGCCATTTTCTAATATAATTGCATGTCCCGGTAAACGCACCCCTCCCCTGAGAACCCTGGTTAGAATTAAAAAAAAAACGCTTTGTCCTAGTCTGGAGCCTGGACAAAAGTATCCGTGATCAAAATTTAGTAACTTTATGTCAACTCGTCTGATCCCCAGGCCGCACACAGACAGACACACAAGCAAACTAGTGCTTCATACACACAACAAATAGAACAAACAGCGTTCTTTCGCATAGAACGTTGCTATGTTGCTTCCGCCCAGTTAAGCCTTCTACTAAGTGCCGGAGGGCATTAGTCTTTTATACATAAATACGCCTATTGAATGTGCCTCTTCTATCGAAGTAATGGGTCGCGTGTACTCCTAGCATTAGCTACTATGTTGTTATTGACCTTGAAGAACCAACAAATCGCTTTTCATGAAGTCACGAGTCGCTTTGCTCCGTGAAGTTGATATACAGCAGAAATGAACTATGCATTACCCACCAGTCTGAACACTCACAAATCTGTTATAGCAAGAGGCCTTTCCACAACTACTCCCAATCTGGATTAAATTTCACGGCTAACTTTTTGAATTATACACAAGAGTATCATTGATATGTTAGTGTTAATAATATTTATGGAACCAAGGACAGGTTTTAAACTTCCAAGCTATACTTTGCATAAAAGTAGGAAAAGTTCCAGAGCCCTGCAAATCCAGGCCCAAAGACTGGCCAGGCCCGGCCTGGACGGATCTGTATTCAGTGCCCGCCTCGACCCGATACGGCCGGGCCCGAATCTCGAGCCGGGCAGAGAACGAGCCGGGCACAAACTGGCCGGGCACAAACGAGCCGGGCTCTAAACGGGCCGGTCGTAACCGGCCTGGGAACAACCAAGTTGATAAGTCAAGTCAATCCTTCAATTTGCAATGGGAAATGAGAAATGTATCGTCATAATATTGCAATGTCTATTTGTTGATCTCGAATGGGAAAATCGTGTGAAACGTTACCCAAGGTTTGCTTTCTATGTCCCTATTCTGTCTGTCTATTTGTTATCTGTGCTTGCTCTGTCCAGTTATGTTTATTATACAATAATACAGCTCATGGACGTAAAAGTCTTATACTACGCTCATTAGTGCATTACGAGTAACAGAGAAAATATGTAAAACTGCTACACCGTATGTTATACTAATATTACAACTACTCAGCTGATACTACTATTACTATTACGATTACGAATGCTAGTGGTGATTTCACTATTGCTGCCATTGCTACTAGTATTACTACTACAACTACTGGTACTACTCATTACTATACTAATACGACAGCGAATACCACTACTGCTATTACTAGTAATACGAAAACAAAACAATGAAAATGAAATCTTTGAGTTTTACGTCCCACAGATATGTCGGCTGGGCTAAAGGAGGAGATGAGAAATAAATTAAACGGTGGAGTGAATAAAGTGAGGAAACGAAAAAACGCCGAAAAAACCCCACACCCGGTGTTTGACCACCACAAATTTCACTTAGCCAGAGCTGGCATCGAACCAGGGACCTCATCCACTAGAGATGAACGCTCAACCACTGAGCCACCATTCCAGGAACACCTAATCGACCCTGGCATCTTGGTGATTTATTTCATGATTATATTTTGTTATATTTGTAGTATCATACTATAAACAATACGGGAACATTTTTGCCTTGCTAATTGAACATTACTACAAATTGTACTGATCTTATGAACACGCCAGTTCACGGTTTCGTCATCCGTGGTCTAACGGTAGCGTACCAAATTCTACTTACTAGGTCAAGTACTTGACTTTATCATACCTTCTTTAGGTAACTACGGCTCAGACCGTATGGATGATGTTGGGGATGAATTGGTGGAGTGAAAACAGTGGGAGGAAGCGGGACCACCCAGGAAACTTCCAAATACACGTTGTTTGTCCACCACAAAGCTCACATAGCACAAGCAGTGATTGATCCGACGACCTCTAGCACCAGATGTGAGTGTTTTTCCTACTGAGCCACCGTTGTCCCTCGTAGATCAAGCATCAGTTCACATTCTATGCAGACCGGCCATATTAACTAGCATTTCTCCGTATTTTTCTGTACTTAGAAGGTAAATTCGGTACCAGCAGACATGTCAACTCTGACGCGAAGTCGTAGTAGTTGTAGTAGTATTAGCAGTGGTCCTAGTAGTAATAGTAGAAGTAGTAGTAGTAGTAGAAGTAGTAATAGTAGTAGTATTACAGTACTTTGCGGTCTTGAATAAAAAGTCAGTTTCCCAAACACATTACGATTAACATAGGCTGACAGTAAGACCGTACGAACACGGCAAAGACAGGGGTAGAGGACATTTAAAAAAAAGCTGACAACATTAGTCCGATCCGTCTTTCAGAGTGGCCGGTCCCGGTTCGGCCCTATTGCATTTGTGCTCGGGTCGGTTCGGCACGGAATATGCCTGGTCCGGTTAAGGCCCGGTCCAGTTTGATATTACTTGAAACGGGCAGAGCAGGGCCGGGCCGGGCATATTCCGGGCCGAACCGAGCGCTCTCGTCCCGTGCAGGGCTCTGCTGTCGACAGATACCAGAGCAAAGACAGTAAGTGATACAGAGAAAAGGTTTTCTGCTATTTATTCTGCATCCAATGAATAGGTTTCATCTCATCCGTTAACTCTGTATTCAAACCAGAAGTGGTTCAAATTAGCAATTTCCGGTTCTAACATTTAACCCATAAATGAAAACGGCAACATACAGGGAGAAGACTTTTTTGTAAACGATTGCGCGTATATAGGCAACATATCATGCTCATCCACAATACTCTACTAAAATTGAAAAGGGTTTAAATTTATTATTACTTCCCGTTTCAACAACAGTTTCAACTTTTATAGTCATAGCATGAAACGGTAGCATAGCGAGAACTGATTTTTGAAAACGAGTTACCATCTATAGCCAATATCAAGAGTATCCAAAATATTCTACCGAAACCATAAATGGTTCAAATTTACTATTACTTCCGGTTTCAATTTCCAATTTCAGCCTAATAGAAATAGTAAATGCTTCAAGATGTGGTCTTTTGCAATTAATTCAGTGCCCAAAGAATATAATTTATTTCCTTCGTTAACCTTCTACTCAAACCGGAATTCGTTCAAATTATCCATTTCCGGTTTGAACGTTTGTCGATATATAAAGAAAATGATAACGGATATTGAGAAGTGGTTTCTACAAACGATTTAGAGTCTAAAGACAACATATCATGACTATCTACAATACTCCAATAAATTCGGCTGTAGTTAGAATTTACTATAACATCTGGTTTAAATAACGGTTTCAACGTTTATCGCTATAGAACGAAAACGGCAGCAGATAGCGAGAAGCAGTTTGAAACAAACAATTCAGCCTCTCAACAAACATATCGTTACTATCCATATAACTCTACCAAAACTGGTAATATTTCAAATTTACTAGTACTTCCGGTTCCAATACTGATTTCCGTAGAGCAAAAATGGTAAACGATATTAAAAAGTGGCTTTTTGCAATCGATTCATTGTCTTAAGAATAGCCTCCTCTTTTTCCGTGGCAGCTTTGATCGAAGGAGAATTTGTTAAAATTATCCATATTCTGTTTGAACGTTCCTCGCCATAGAACGAAAACAGTAACAGATAGCGAGAATATCTTTGTCCAAACGATTTAGTGTCTCAAGGCAACATACCATAATTATTGTCAACACCCTACCGGAACAGAAAGTGGTTCAAATTGACTATTACGTCCTATTTCAATTCTTTTTTCCATAGATCAAAACAATAGGAGATATCAGGATACGACTTTATTACGATCAACAGGAAGTGGTTCAAATTAACTATTATTTCCTATTTCAATTCTTGTTTCCAGGAATCAAAACAATAGAAGATATCAAGATACGGCTTTTTTACAATCAATTCAGGGTCGTAGAAAAGTGTTTCTCCAAGAATTCAGCATCCCAAGAATATTTTCCACCAGTTCCTATTCAAACCAGAAGTAGCTGAAGATGGCCAAGTTCGGTTTTGAATGTGTATTGGTACAAGTTTCTAATCTATGACTAAGAGTGTCAACTGGTTGCATATATTAGACGAGTTACCAGTAACAATACCAAACTAAAAGAAGTGAGTATCGTTTCACAGTGTGAAACGAAGATTTCCAAACTAAATGAATTCAATAGTCAAACTTGAAGTAGTATTATTATCTGTCACAAAAGAAAATAATTAAATCACCTCTCGAAATAATTAAATGTTTAAAAGGACCAATCCCTAACCATAAATCAATAAATGTATTATCTTTCGTTTTGCAGCTCAGACAAGATACGATAGAAATATCGTAAACCTTAATAGAAAGACAAAACAGCTACGTACTTTTACAAGCTTGATACTTACAAATATTAGCAATATATATTTACAGAGTAGGGAGTTTCTGCTACATTATTTCCTAGTTCATTGGATCCGTACAGAATTACCACCCAGATGATCCGTGTTCGAAACTTCATGCTTTGCTTGTGTTAAAAGAAAAATATGATTACAATTGTAATTGATTCGATATTCTGCAAATTTTGTTGGTATTCTTGTTGTTATTAAGCAAAAAGTTGAAATAAAATTTTACAAACGTAAAGACCATTCTAAATTTTAATATTAATAAAAACTATGACGAGGTTTACAGCTGAAAAGTATATTGAATTATTTTCAATTTTAATTAATAAACGGCTATGACCAACGAGATGGGTTTCAGTTATTTTGAGTGTGGTCAGCATATTGCCCTTTATAATTTTATTTCTGGAACTAAATATAACTAAAATCATTTTTTCTTTACATATAAAATACTCATATTTAGTTCTAAAGAAAACAGAGAGCGCAGTTCAAAATGTCACTACGCCACATTTCTTTACACAAATAATTGAAACCAATCAATATATTTATACGTGTAAATGTAGAAGATAATGTGACAAACTCTGTAGTAAATTAAATAATAGTTTATAATAAAGTAAACTGCAATGAAGTGCAAGGTATTGAAAGTTAGGGAAAATATTTGTCGTTACATGCTAAAAACCCAAGTTTATTCAGTAGGTAGGGACACTTCAGTTTCGAATATATAACTTGAATTTGATTATCGATCGAATCTGATATATATATATATATATATATATATATATATATATATATATATATATATATATATATATATATATATATATATATTAAGAACTTTAAATCTTGGAGAACTCAGCACAAGTTTCATGTTACATGGTTTTAAAATTGTTCTTACAAATGACCAAACTAATGATAAATCCAGAAGTGTTTTATTGAACTAGCTCCTGCTTCCTGTTTTGTCTATAAATCACCATTCCTAATTACATTATTACTACATGCTGTATTTTAGGTCAAGAAATATTTTTTCCTTTGTATATAGCTCAGGAAGAAAAGTAACGTCAACATTTAGCAAATGTTGTTACTCATCTTTAATGTCAAAATTAAATGTTAAAAATAGCACACTTCGCTTGCTAGAAAATATTTATGGTGGAAGACCATATATTAAGTTTTTTAAAAAAATTTGAATAATGCTGATGGTTTTACTGAATATTTATTGTTATGTATAAATATTTGTTCTATTTTACATGAAGATAAGTTTATTACGAAGAAAATGGTATGAAGAGCCCTTTCTAGAATATGTTATTAGTTGTAGTAGTTGATTTGAGTTTAGCGTCCCGTTCTGTAGCGAGGCCATATGAGACATAGAGCTACAGCATTAACGTGGGATCCGAACCGCATGAGCTCCCGCCGAAAATTGAACTCGGGTTTTAGAAAAGAGTATCTATCTCATTACAGTCAATTCTCACGTGTTGTGATGGAAACGAACGTTGTATTGGTAAGTAGAGATCAAACTGGTTAAGAATTTTGTGACCTGGAATTAGTCAGACATGTGACTCGGTAAGACTCGAACAAATCTGAAGAAAACAAAACATCATACACACGAAAAATTTGTATGACATTGTTAATATAGTTCTATCCTTTCCTGCTGGTCTAGTGGCTAGCGTGTGCGCATTTGGTATATGTAGTCAGGGGTTCGAGTCCCGTTAGAAAATAATTAAAACTTTAGCTAACTAACTTTTATTAATTTTCCGTATCCTTTAGCCTAAAAAACTTGGTGTGAGCAGTCGCTGGTTTGATTCCCGGTGGGAGCACACGGTCGAAAAATGTAAAAAGCTTTTTCGAGCCAGCCATCCGGAATGAGGCTTTCATGGGTTTTCCTCATTCACACCATTCAAATGCCGGGGTGGGACGCTTTCATCCTCCCCCTATCCTTTATTCCTTCCCTTTCCCCGAATAGTGTGCTCGCCGAGGGACGTCATTTCTCAAACATGAAGGCTAAATGACCATAGATGCCGAAAGCCCAGAAATCTAAATCCTAAAGGACTTAAACGTAGGACGTTAAACTACTTTCTTTATTAATATTCATTTAATTTTGAAACATGATTCTAGAAACACGATTCTGCGGTCTCACTATATTTATGTTGGACTATCTCTCTTAATGTGTCTTTGTCACATAAGTTTGTGCATGTTTTCTGCTGGATAGTATCTTTTTCCCTTGAAGCGATGGAAGATATAAGAAAATCATTTGACTTAATGTAACTGACCTTAAAAACTTTTAAAGCTGCGGATCCTGGTAAAAAAAACAGAATATATTACGTTTGCAAATGCAATTTACACAACAAATAACACAAATAGTGTAACAAGCAGGTAAAGCAGAGAAACTGTTATACGGTAAGACGACAGAAACAAAAATCATATGCTGAATGTTTAAAGTGTATAGCAAGAAAACAAGCACGTGAGTGTGTGGTGTAGTGGGTAACGCTCTATCCTGCCAATCAGCTGGTCCATGTTCGAATCTTCAAGTGCTTTTTTTCGTCGAAAGAACAGCCATTACTTATAGTATTAGAGTTTTATATATGGTGTCATTCTGTTAGGTTTTTGAATTCTTGTGTAAGGTAATATTATAATGCTTCAAGTACGGTTCTACCTACGTAGATCAAAAGTAACGATGTTCTAGATTTCTTTCCATTAATAAAATATAAGATAAGCTTAATCCGAAACTAAATATACAAGTAATTGAAATGAAAGTAGCAGGTTGGTCCAATATAACCTGAGGGCAGAAGAGCAAACTGCTAGGCTGAGGAGCAAAGCAATATAACCTGAGGCGCTTTCAAGTGGCTGTCTTATCGCTGTCTTAACTGTGAACTGAACACACTTTTTTTAAAAAAAACACAATGTTATCAATAAAATACTGATCTGTGTGAAAACATAAAGAGAAAAATAAAAATATTAGTATATTTTGCTATTATTATTAGATGTTTCAGTATGTTGAAAAAATAAATCATGTCCACTATTTAATGAGAATATGATTAATAAACTAGTGTTTATACCAAGTGAAAAGACAGTATGTATTCTGAAAGGTCATATTCTATTTGGGAACATTCACGTGAGAATGAAAAGAATGTAACATTTATGGAATCAACCCTATCAAGAGATTGATTTCTGATGGGAGTTCATTTAGTTTAGGATCCCAAGTTAAGTTGTAGAACCATTTCTCATATAGCCTCGGGGCTGAAAGGGATGTTACACTCCTAATGAACCAACTGATCAGTCTTAAAACTAACAGTTTTAGGAAAGATGATTGATTTGTGAACTGTGAAAGGTCTCTATTAATCTACAAGCTAAGCTTGGATCAATTTCCATGTAACATTAATTAGATTAAAGTCATAAATCTGCGTATAAAAGTTGATCGCTCGCTGAACTATTGTGACCCATAATTAAACTTGATTCTTAGCTTCCTAAAATTGTGTTTCTAGGTTTACTGGAGCAAATCCTGGGGGATGAGAGGGACATGTCCTCTCCAATCTTGTAACTGAGGGGGACTGTCCTCCCAATAATCCGATTTGAAATGTGTTTTTGGGGCAGAAAAATGATGATTTGTGTCCGATTGCCACAAAGGAAAGTGAGATGAAATTGAGGTCCTCAGAATAAGCCTCAAATCTGCCTGCCTCCCAGTGTTGAAGACCATTCTGCTCCCTTGATCCTCCACAGCATTGTTTTTCAACTTCATAAATATTTTGAACATCGCTTAAGAAGATTGTGATCGGTCTTACCCCTCCTCCCCCTCAATGTTGAAGACAGGCTTGCGCTGATATCTACGTTCCTAATACGGGTTTAAAAGACCTATAAATATATTCTAAAAATAAAAAAATTGAATACACAATTCTTTTAAAAATATGGGCTGGAGCAATCTTTAAAGGTGAGACACAAACTAGTTGAAATGCTCATTCTTCGAGCGAGAAGAATAAGTTTATGGAAATGTTCTTTGCGAAATATTCAAACCTCTTCCCCAATAAAATAGCATATCAATCAAAGTGAAATGAAAAAGATCCAAGTGAATCCAACTGCTAAATATATTGTAGATTTATTTTAAACAGCTAAAATGCTTACTCACATTGGCCAGTTTATGAACACAAAATCGGAAATTGAGATATTGCAGCATTTCCCTTGCTTTCTTTGCTAGAGTTGGAATTTCCGAAAACGATGCACCACGAGGTCACATATTGTTAAGGAGTTTAAATGCCGATTTTCGTCTTCCTATGGTAAGAGATTCGTCAGAAACTCTCTTTCTTTATACTTTTATACTCCTTTCTTCGCTTAGAACATGTATTGTATGAAAGTAACGTGAGGAAAGCCCGGAGAGAGTTAACTAACAAGGGGAAAACAGGCTTTGGTAAAAAAAAAAAAAAACTTCGAGGCCATCCTTCGCAAGGTAGTAGTGCACATTTAAAATGCTAATATTACAAACTGGAGGAGCGCAATAGCCAGAAATAGTGGGGGAAAGGAGTCTTAAAGATTCCAACTTGCCGCATGTATGAGACGAAACGTAAAGTTTTCAACTGACGGCGTGGCAGAGTTAGAAAGATCTAAGTCTCATGTGCAAAGGGTCCTGGGTTCGATTCCTGATTCAGCCTTTTTTTGTTTTTTCCTTTAACCAACAAAGTAGCCATTTTCAACTAAGAAATGAAATGAAATCTTTTTGTTTTACGTCCCACGTGTATTCCGGTTAGGCTAAAGGAGACGGTGATCATGAGAAATGAATGAAATGGTGGAATGAAGAAAGTGGGAGGAAACGGGAGAACCCCGAGAAAACCCACGCACACGATGTTTGTCCACCACAAAGTTCACTTGGCGGGAGCAGGGTTTGAACCCGGGACCCCATGCACCAGAGGTGAACGCTCTACCACTGAGCCACCGCGGCCCCCATTTTTCAACTAAGAGTGAAATATTAATTCATTATATATTTGTGAAGTTTTGTCAAGTTTCCAGTAGACGTCAGCTAATCATTTTCTTCCAAGTACTAAATGAGTTCAAATATTCATTTCAAACAGTTCATTCGATTTCCCGTGATGATCGGAGAGACAATCACGATGTCACTTTTACATAGTGACCGCGTATTTAGAGCTTGTCCCTTTTTCCCCTCAAAAGCGGATTTTTAAGGACAACGGAAGATGGGTTCACATACAGTATTTGAAAATAAGGTGTTTATGTTCATCTCTTCCTCTTATGATATATGCGTTAATGCATTATAGAAACCCGACTGGGCCAAATGCTAAATACAGTATATTAAAAAGATTATTTCAAGTGCTTCATCCGTTTTGCTATGATGACAAGATACAACCTCGATGCCATCATTCTTAACTATTGAGCAAAAATAATACAAATTACCCCTATTCTCCATTTATAGAGAAAGTTCTAAACACCGTCGGAGTTGTTATGTTTAATTTTTAACAATACCTATCATTTTTCATGTTGTCATCAGTCAAGTAGCGAATGTTGTGTGTAATATGTATAATACGCATATAATGTGTGTATATGTATTGAATTTAATATGACACGCTAGTAGCAAATTAAGCATGAAAGCTAAAACATTGTTCAGTTTCAGTTCTTAAGGAATTTTCTTTCCTGTCTTTTTATTATTTTGTGAATAGCTTACAAAACACTGGCACCTGACTTTTGTATGCATAGTCTTCAACATTTTCCCATATACTTTTCTCAACGTTTAAGTCCTTTAGGCTAAAAGAGGCGGATGATTAATGAGAATAAATTTTAGTTAAAGTAAAATTTTAATTTAAAGGGAATCCAACACTAGAGTATTTTCCGTCAAACAAGTTTATGCATGTTTTCCGCAGGATCGTGTCTTGCCCCTTGTTGCTATGAAAATAAAATACTACACATTACCCCATATCATTTCGCCAGTAGCTTCCTATTTGCTGATTAGTTAAAACGGTATTCCTAGGCATTGTGGCGAAAAATGTATTTGCTTTTTCGTGCATTGTACGAAAAACAAAAAATGAACATAATAAAAACGAAACAAAAAATACAATGCGATGTAAAGTACTTGGACTCTTTCGAGAAATTAGTCAATGTAGCTCTTTGCTTGCAAGCAGGTCTTGGAGGTGTAATCGGTAACACCGTGGGCTCAAGTTCACTTGGTCCTCAGATCGATTTCCCCTGAAGACATATTTTTATTTTCTTTACAACAATAGAAGATTTTTAAAATCATCCAGTCATTCAAAAAAAGTAAATTGCGTAGAAACACAACATTTCGCTATTGTATTCACATTATCGCGAAGAAATATGATCATTTCTTGCAGTTCAAACCGTAGACAATAAGTTAGTAAATAATGATTTTTGTCCTTTTTATAAATAATATCCAGTGTATTGTCGTTGGCAGAACTCTACACTGTAGAACTTAAAGTCGCAAGTTTCTGAGGAAAACAGTGTCCATTTATTATTATTATTATTATTATTATTATTATTATTATTATTATTATTATTATTATTATTATTATTATTAGAATGAAAAAGAAGAAGAAAAAGACACATAGTCGAAGCAATTGATAGGAACATAAGAGAGATACTTTATGTCAGATTCTTTTTAGGTTTACATAAGAAGGTAATAATATCATTACATTTATGGATTGACAGGTAGAATTATTATTTTATGAGAACAAGAAATGGAATATAAATATTTCTTAGCTGGTAACAGTAATGAATTTTGTTTCGCCCTTCTTCTAGATAGATTGAGTTGATTTTGAGTTTAACGTCCCTTTCAGCAGAAATACTATATGAGACGGGACTTACTGATTAACGTTGAACCCGAACCACATAAGCTCCTGCCGGGAATCGAACTCAGGTCTTTTTCTAGATAGGAAGGTGAAGTGATACCTTGAATAGAATCGTTCTTGTGACTACAGTTGTAAGTTCGATCACTATTTGTAATTTGTGTTATTCTTTTAATGCTTTATCAACGTTGCATGTAGCGTTAAAGCTAATAATTTGTTAGCGAAATCACATGTAAATTTGAAGACCGAGGTAACAAAGCCAGAGTAATGTGCGTATGTCTCTTGAACAAAGAAATCAGTTTCTCTGCTCTGGCCATCCTCTCTCGTAGAGTATGCGATAGCAAGGTGGTCTGAAGACCTTGTAATCCACGGATCGATTCCCACGCACACAGAACCAATTTTATTTCTTGAGCACAAGTAGAAAAGGCAAAAGAAACGAATCGAGACGCATGAAGTTTATTGCTAACAAGTAAGACTAAACTGAAGGTATGGGTCATAACGTGATTTGGTTAAAGAAACAATAAAATGGAGGAAAGGTGTTTTGTCTGTGTCTGGGAATGGAGTATAAATAAAAGAAGAAACTATACTTTGGTCCAGAATTTCTGTCGCATGTATTTCGAAATTACATAAATATTAACAACTCTATTTCTTTTGATAGAAAATGTTAAGTGTCTTCTTAGAAATAAGCTGAAAAAGGAAACCACACATTTCCAAAAAGACTACTGTAAAAAATTAAGAAATAAAGAAGTTATGATTCGGACCTCACATCACTAATTATATGCGCTCAAGATCCACTCATAATGCATCTATATAGTACTTAGCATTCATAGGCTACATTTACTTACCTGGCATCAAGTTTGTGCACAATTGCTACATTGCTTTCCATCTATCCAACGATCTATATTTATGGTTTATAGGAAACCTTTGCACATTTATGAATTACAGATTTATTACATGATGACTACTTTTTACTTTTGTAAATGACAGTACAAAACCTTTAATTTCAAGGCCTGACCTTTACAGAGATTCGATGAAAGGTTTTAAATTCCACCTTACCCACAATCTAGTTTATTTTATTTATTTATTTATTTATTTATTTATTTTTTTAAAGGGTCACACTTGTATAATAGTTTAAAATATAGGCCCAACATTTGCTGAGATTTGGTTGTGACCGCGAGCAATTTAGCTACCTTTTCCTTCTCAGGTTTCTGAATTTTGAAACCTTTCTTATCCATAGTTTAGAGTTTAATTAAAACTTTTGTACAAAATTGCAAGTTTCCAGGCTGAACAGTTTGAGAAATCTAGTGATACACAAGTATGTAGATTTTTTTTCTTATAATGATTTGATAAGGTATTGGGTCTTAGGGGTATATGCTCTTTTTAATTATGAGCAGTCATATACAATAGTCTTTTCATTTCAGATCTGTTCTACATTGGTTACTATCATAGCTGCGATTGAACTACATATGTATATTGGCGTTAGCTCTAAGGATATAGATGATCCTGTGCTTGACCTTATTGGTAAGTCTACATGTATCTAATTTCTTCCCAATTAGGTATTGAGGGCGGGTGACATTTCTAGTAAATATTACTTGGCACACTGGCACACTGGCGGCACACTGGCGAGCCCAGCAAAATAAATAGTGTGACGCAAACTTTTATCTATTACAAGAATATTTATCGAGTTTAATTTATTTGTTATTATCAATGATTCTTCCACGGATCAGCTGTCTGTATACAGTTAAACAAACAAGTATCACATTGGGGGAATGAATGACTTTAATAGTAATAGAAAGGCATATTTCCTTGTATTTTCTACTGGGAATAACTGCATCCGATCTAGAAAGCTGGAACTAACAAAAAAGGAACCCGATGTGACAACCACACACCACCCTATAGTCGTGAGTGCCACAAGTCCTTTTCTACGTCTTGGCATCCTAAGGGTTGTTGCCTTCAAAGAGAGAGAGAGAGAGAAATAACTTAAGTCCATTCCATTCCCATGCATAAATAAATAAACTTTGTAAATAGCTGTTTCGTTTTCTGTTTATTATTATTATTATTATTATTATTATTATTATTATTATTATTATTATTATTATTATTATTATTATTATTATTATTATTATTATTATTATTATTAATTTCTTACGATGTTTTCTGCCATATGTATGCACACGGCTCTCCCGTGCAGCGCCTTGTGTATGATTTTCCATACACAAACTATATATTCCAAGTTTGTTGTGTTCGTGTTATAGGAGTGTTTGCAATTAGATGCATATGGTGTAGAAGTCAAAATTTAATGTCCACGCTACGTATATGGAAAACCATAGACAAAGAAATTTATGAACAAAGACATTTATGGCGCTAAAACAGAGGGCACTGGCGGATTGTTGCTCATAGTGCACAAGTGATAACGGGTAACAGTGTTAAAGAAATAAAGTTTTAATTAAGCATCTATAGTGTACTTTGGGGAAGGCTCAGGAGTTTGCTAGGATTGTTACAATATCGAACCCCGTGAAATGCACTGCAAACCAGTCTGCAAGCCCCCCGTAATGTTCAACAGATATTGTGTATTAATGCTCATTTCAGTGCAAACCTATATAGGCCTACACACTTCAATACTCAACGAAGGTGCAGGCTATTCATGAGTTAAAGTATTAAAATCTCTCACCTACTGTATTCTCCTAACATGTCTCCCAGCGATTACAACATTTTTTGGGCATCTCAATCACTTCCTAGTAGAATAGCTTTACCTAGAGACCACTGATTAACCTGGTATTGGATGTTTCGCTTTCTTACCTTTGGGGTTGAGAGTCATCGGTTGGAAATTTCACACGCAAATATCTAATATTAACAACGTTTCTTCTATAACTTCGTAATATTCTATTATTTTTCTGTATTATTCATTAGCTTGGTTAGGCTTGTTTAAACACTTTTCTCTTTGCAACTACTTGCTACCTATACCTTAACGTTGGATAAAAATACACTAGCTCTCACCGCGAATCAAATCCAGAACCAATGCACTTGAACGATTTGGCCATAACAAGGCACATTTAGAAAGAAGTTTAGATTTTATTAGGAAAATTGTGATTTAAAAATATATTTAAGAATGGATAGGGATGTAACGCACTGAATTTTCTCGCTCGAATTTCTTAAACTGACTCGTGTTAGGCTGCAGCTATTACTGAAACATTTATTTGGGAAATGCGAATAAAATAATGTGTTCTGGAAAACTTTGTTCGAAGCAACTTAGTCCAAAAGTAAAGTACCCATTGGTCATATTTATATTAGAAATAACTTATGTCATATATTAGAATTATTAAGGAAATAATTGTATGTGAACTATGAGCAAAAGTGTCTGAGTACTTTCTGAGAAAATCGTCAAAAAAGTCATCCCCAAGAATAAAATATCCCTTGTATATCTTTTCAGGACAAACGAGTTATGCTATTTAATATTTATGAAATACGAGCAAAATTGCCTGAGTCGTTCTCGACCAAATCGTAGGGTAAAACTTACTCCAAAAAGTAATATACCACTTCTAGCTTTTTAGGATGATGGAATTATACCATATCGTTAGGTTATTTATGTAACATTTATTTATGAAATATGAACAAGATTGCGTCAGGCCTTAATGAGAAAATCGTCGGAGAAGAGCAAACTAAGAGTAAACTACCCCTTCTGAATGTTTACAGGACGAACGAGTTGAGTCATATTGTTAGGTTATTAATGATACATTTATTTATGAAATGTGATTGAGAAAATTGTTCGAAAAAACGCATCCCATACCACAAATTACACCTTATGTATTTTTTCAGAGCGATGATTCATACTACGGTGAAGGGTTATTAATAAAATGTATACTTGTAAAAAAAAATAAGCAAAATCTTTACAGCTGTTTTTGAGAAAATTTAATTATTTTAAATTTTCATCCTTCAGTAAACTACCCTTATTTTTAGGTGTCGGAGGATATATAATTCGAAACGATAAAGATCTATAAAAACTTCATGTTTTAGAATTCGGTCAAGATACGTCGAACAATATGGCCTCTATTTGAATGCATGTTAAAGCGTGACGAATCGACAGACGAACAAATGGACAGACATCAAAATCACTTTTTCGATATGTGGGGGCGTGAAACTTGAATTCATTGGAATCTCGAATTCGATTTTTATCACTATCACTACAATTTCTTCTTTCGGCGCTCGAATGTTAAAACAAATAGGAATACAACGACACGTAAGGTGATAATTTGTAATCCCCAAAATTTAATGTTACGTTTAATGTGTTGCCATGCTAGAAAAAAAAGCTTATGCCTGTTTGTTATATCATTTTAATATCAGTTTTTCACGCTACTATATAATGTAGAAATATGGCTTGATTATGGTTCATATTAATGCTATCTTTTGGAAATATTCGTGTTCTGCATACATAGATCTGTATAATTTAGTTACATTCAACGAAAGCATTCTTGCACTTGTGGATATGAAAAAAAGAGTAAGTCAATACTCTAAAAAGCAAAAACACAAGTACACACACACACACACATAAACGATTTGACATCAGGTCGATGTAACAAGGGGTAAAACTGGAAGACTGTCAAGGTCGCGTATGTTCTTTTTCCTCTTCCTGACACACAAATCCGAAGTGAGTTGTCTGCTGTTTAAGAACGGGCAGGGGAGGGGTGTAACATACAAGACCATAAACTGAAAGCAATCGCTGTTTCCAATAGTAGGCCTACACGTATTCTAATACTGAATAAATACGTCACTTAAAGGATACTATCAATAAGTTATTTCCTTATTATGTTGTTTCAGTTCTTATTAACATCAAAATTATACACTTCCTATAATGTTTTGAAATATATATATATATATATATATATATATATATATATATATATATATATATATATATATGGGATAGGATTCGATCTTGTGTCAAAATAATAAAATAACTGTTAGTCCGCTACTCTATCCAACTAACCACGGAGACTACGTGTGGTTTGCTCTCTTTTTCTGAACAAATAGTGCTCATAACCATAGTGCGTACCGCTTCGAACCTTAAGATAAGAGTTTTTCTGTTTAATCTATATTTTGGCACGACATCTTAGTTACCGAAGCTAATTTATATTTGGAAAACCATCTAGACACTAGGTTTAAACCAATAAATTCAATATTTTACTAAACTTTCCAGTTCCTTCCTTCGCCTATCGCCCCTCGTTCATTGCCTATTGTCAATTTCCCTTCGCAGTTGTGCTCTGCAACTGAAAGTCCCTCAAAAGCATGATTGCCAGTATACACAAAACCGAGCGTAATTTTGTTTTTTGCTTATATTTTTATTATTTTATTATATTTTTTGGAAATATCTCCTTAAGATGGATAGCTTTCTATCATCTCCACATACTAATAACTGAATTTTACTCATAAATGTAAGGAAAATGGATTAAATGCGAAAACTCGCGAGTTACAGTATACACGCAATTTTTTTGCGCATGTGGGTATATGTTCATAACGACACGAGCTGATATTTACAAAGAAGCAGACGATACACTACGGAGAAAGACACGAAGGAAACCGAAACGAGACGGGCCATACGAAGCAAACCGAAAGAAGACGAGCCATCCGAAGAGGACAAATAAAAGAGGGACGAACAGCTGAGAAAGAATTTTGGTTTTTGAAAACGCCACTAGAGGCGTTAATAGTACTAGATTGATCAAAAGTTCTCATCCAAGACACATATCCTCGCAGTTAGATAATGATTAAAGCTAGCTAGTTTTACAAAATATTTCCGTTTATGTGTTCATTACGTTACTCGCCCTAAATATCTTGTAAAGCACAGTTTTATTGTCATTTTCAAACTAAGCTGAACAAGGGTTGAATTTAATATTAACGAAATGAAATTAAAACTTTCAGTTTTACATCCCACGGTTATGTCGTTTAGGCTAAAGGAGACAGTGATGATGAGAAATAAATGAAATGGACTAATGATAGATGTGGGACAAAACGGGAGAGTCCCGAGACCTACGCACACGGTGTTTGTCCACAACGAGGATCGCTTGGCCTGATCAAACCAGGGATCCCACGCACCATCGTTGAGTACTCTACCACTGAGCTACCGCGTCCTTAAGTTTAATAATAAAAACGAATTGTAGAGTATCAGAATAAATCATTTGTATTTCTAATAAAACCAAGAAATCGACGTTTCTGTGTATTTATATGCTGGAAACATAGTTATGAACATTCTGAATACATCAACCGAACCCGCAAGATTTGTATCACGGAATGTTTATATAAAGAATGACGACCTTTGAAGGTATGCATGCTACTGTAGAGCGCAAATTGATTGTATGGTAAAAGACTTCCTGCTGATACTTTGTAGAGCGTATGAACACGGTTGTTTCCCCCTTGAACAAGATAGTGTGATAAAATAAACATTTACCTTATTAAGATATGTATGCAAAAGTCCTAAGACAATATGAACTTGAAAGCTTGAAACTTGAACAAATTTTACATAAAGGACTGTGTAAGACACAACGAATGTAGTTAAGAGTGGATCAGGATGAGTTTAAGAGACGACGACAGCGAGTGTCCGTTGTACAGTGAATGTCCGTTAACTGATTTCGAACATGGCTCCTTAAAAGGTCTGCGAAAGATAGTTATGGCAGTTCTGTAGAATTTCCTTTCCTGTAGGTCGTGACGTGTCAATGGTTCGCACGTGTTTCAGTCGTGCAAACGATGGGAAGCAGACAGCCTCAACAACAGGTGTGATCCGTAATACGCTGAGGAGCATTTGGACTGAAGAGTTGTTGGAGCTACCCTAAATCACAGAGTGGCGACCGCCATTCGAATAAGAGCAACTGTGTCTTGCTATGGGAACTCACGAACATTAAACAACCAATTGCTAGAGGCATGTCTATGTGTTCCTTTGGTACGGTTATTTTTTACACCTCCGCATCACCAAGAATAGCTGCAGTAGCGTAAAGGGAGACTGCATTGGTGAAGCAAATGGAGGGAAATAGTTTTCAGTGACAAGAGTCATTTATTTATACACAATAATGGTCGTATCCGTAGACCTATAGGTTAGTAGAAACACGCTTGTGTTCGCCCTTGTCATACAGAAGCCACATATCCCATTCTACAATAGAGTCCAGCAGACTACGCTGCCTCTTCTGGTCTTTATTCAGGCAAGTATGATTCGTAGATCGTGCATTCGAGGCGTAATAAAACGTGTCTTCCGACCTTATCTAGATCCATGTATGATCCATATCATCAGGATAACGTATACCGTTAGGTCAACCTACTGTGTACCACATCTCTCATAGAAAAACGTGTACTGCCCATGGGCGACGATTAAGGGCGCAAGGGGGGCTGCCCCCACTTTTTTGAGGTGACCCTATAATGTATATAGTTTCATTTGGAAATGTAAAGTTTTTTATGTATTACTGGCTCATAGAAAAAATGGTGGCATATAATATTTGCCATTGCGAGATTATGTATTGCTTCCTCCACGTGGAGTTTAAGAAAGCTACAGAAATTGTAATTTAATTGCCACGGAAAATGGCCCAACCAAGGGCTCGATATATTAGTCAGCCGCCTTTAAACTGATTGAGAGAACATTTCGTTTTCATAATTTTTTTTCTTTAATTGCACAAGAATTGACAGTTCTTAAACAGTCTTTTCTTTTTCCTAACAGTAAGAAATATTGATTAAAAAGCCAGTAATAAGAAACAACTACTTCTACCTTTTTTATTGTTTTGCAGTGTAATATAAGAAAAAAATGAAATGAAAATGAAATCTTTAAGTTTAACGTCCCACGGTTATGCCGGTTAGGCTAAAGGAGACGGTGATAATGAGAAATGAGTGAAATGGTGGAATGAAGAAAGTGGGAGAAAACGGGAGAACCCCGAGATAACCCACGACCACGGTGTTTGTCCACCACAAAGTCCACACGTCGCGAGCTGGGATCGAACCAGAGACCCCAAGCAACCGGAGGTGAACGCTCTACCACTGAGCCACCGCCCCCCCAGTGTAATATAAAAGTCAAATGGTGTGTTTTTAGGGGTGTACAAATGTAAATACAATTAAATTTAGTGAATTCAATATAATTCTAGGTTTTAGGATTATTTTGTATAAGTGGAGTGTGGAGTAATTCTAAGTATTGTTATGTTTTGATGTATTCCCAGAAAGTGAAAACAGTATCTAATGGCAACGAACATATTTCGGGACTTTCTCATTAAGGCCTGACGCAATCTTGTTCATATTTCATAAATAAATGTTACATAAATAACCTAACGATATGGTATAATTCCATCATCCTAAAAGGCTAGAAGTGGTATATTACTTTTTGGAGTATGTTTTACCCTACGATTTGGTCGAGAACGACTCAGGCAATTTTGCTCGTATTTTTATAAATATTAAATAGCATAACTCGTTTGTCCTGAAAAGATATACAAGGGATATTTTATTCTTGGAGATGACTTTTTTGACGATTTTCTCAGAAAGTACTCAGACACTTTTGCTCATAGTTCACATACAATTATTTCCTTAATAACTCTAATATATGACATAAGTTATTTCTAATATAAATATGACCAATGGGTACTTTACTTTTGAACGTAAGTTGCTTCGAACAAAGTTTTCCAGAACACATTATTTTATTCGCATTTCCCAAATAAATGTTTCAGTAATAGCTGCAGCCTAACACGAGTCAGTTTAAGAAATTCGAGCGAGAAAATTCAGTGCGTTTCATCCCTATCCATTCTTAAATATATTTTTAAATCACAATTTTCCTAATAAAATCTAAACTTCTTTCTAAATGTGCCTTGTTATGGCCAAATAGTTCAAGTGCATTGGTTCTGGATTTGATTCGCGGTGAGAGCTAGTGTATTTTTATCCAACGTTAAGGTATAGGTAGCAAGTAGGTTGTGGCGTGTCTTGGTAGCCACAAGAGGTGAAATTAATTGTGGACGAAGTTTGGAGATGAAATGTTTGTATCCATGCAGATTTCCTGGAAACCCTGCCGACGCCCATGAACGGGGGTGAAATGTAAAAACAAAAAGAGGAAGAAATAGTTCTTTGTTTCTTGAGAGAGACTTTAAATAATGATGTTAATTTTCTTCTTCTAAGTCATTGTGTAATTTTTTTTAAAAAAAAAGAAAATAGGAGAATTGAAATAATGAATATTTAAATGTTTAAAAAGAATAAAATTGAATGCTATTTGTAATTTGTTAAGAGCATAAGGCAAAGAGAAAGAAAGAACGATTGTATGTATGACGTCAGCACTCAATGGAGTATCCGTGCGCTTCTGTCTTGTGACTGGAGGTCGTTTTGTGTAGCTTCAGTTGCAAGCCAGAATGGGAAAGAGATAGTTGGTGTGTCAAACGGAACCTGTGATTGATTCAACCGTGAACGTTCGTTGTCACTGTCTGGACTTAGGTTGCTGCCGAGTCGAGCTGAGAAGCGTTGATTTGATAGAGGAGGAATTCAAGGGCGATATCGGAGTTGTTATTATCGTAATCTGTGTGAGCTGTATAAAAGGACGAAACTTTCTTTGCTGCTGAGGTGTTGTTAGTCTTCGTTCATGGAAGATTGTCTTTTCGAAGTACCCTTTAGTTGAATGTTACTTTTGAAGCCAGAGAAAGGAAAACCATTGGGAGCTGATTACGGTAAGTGTAAAGTAGTAAAACCCGTAGAATATCCCTTTGTCCTTGTCCAATTCATGTTTAATGTGGTCGTCTGATTGAATTCTCAGTTTGACATAATTTGCAGTCCGATTTGTTCAGCAGTTGTTGTCCGATTTGTTTTCTCCTTTGCATTGATATTGAATGGCTATTTAACGTCCCTATTTTGTGCATCGAAATTGAATTACTATTTAACGTCCCAATTTTGTGCATTGATATTGAATGGCTATTTAACGTCCCAATTTTGTGCATTAATATTGAATGTTTAGGATTTTGATCTCGTTATTCGTTGAATTGAATAATTTACTTAAAAATAGTATTTTAATCATAATAGTTAAAGATTAAAGAATCAATTTTGATATTTTTGAACCTTCTCTGACGTTGAATTTACTAAACGTGATTAAAATAAAAATTACTTCTTACCTAATTTACTGAGTAATTTTGCATAGAATATTGATTCTAAACTCAACTTGGGTAACCATTGATTGCTGACTTTTGGTTAAATAGGTTGATAAAATAAAATTGTGAAAGGGTAATTTGCGATTACTTGATTATTGTGTTTAGAGTTGTTGAACTTAATTAATCAGAAGTGTTGGAATGAGAAAATATTTAACTTGTTGCTTGTTGAATCTAGGATTTATATTCGTTAATTAATCTCAAATTTATTACTGTTGGATTTCTATTTAAAGTTAATGAAAATAAATTTATACAATTGTTTATGCGAGTTTACATTTCTATTTTTCAACCATAAAGACTGTTTTATGCTTGAATTGTTAAGTATTACTGCAATAGTTCTGTTACGTTATCAGTTGAATTGATATCAATTGAGATAAAGGTAAGAAGTATAATTGCTATTTCTTTGGTACGTTTGACCTCTCAGAAAGCCGCCCGCTGTGTTGGATCTGAAATACTTCAGTTTAAATTGTCCCATTATAGATTGGTAAACAGTCGTATTATTGCGGATTCCAAATAGGTGTGGTAGCGTTGCTACAAGATTCTGGCTTGCAACTCTGAGTTCAGCTCATTCAACTCAATTCTATTTAATTGTAACTTAACCACATTAAACTTAATTTTGACTGTAGATTTTTAACTGAGGTAACTCAGTGACTCACTATTTTTGCATTTAAAAAAAAAGAAAAATTTGGTTATTAAACTTTTCAACGTTGTTTGTATTGAGTCAAGTTTTTGCTTGTTCACGTTGTTACTTCCGGGTTGTCATTCGGAAAGAATCATTAATTATAAACTATTGGAATTTCGTGAAAAGTCGAATAGATCTATTGAGAAAATTTTGTTTGTGGAAAATTTATTTTAGTTTAAATCTGAATTTACCAAAAGTCAGCGTTTCTGTAAATTTTTTTATGAAGGATTCAAATTTAGATTTGGTATATTGCGATTCTTGGTGGGTTGTTACCTTTTTCTCTTTGTGTAGTAGAACGTAGTGGAGTAGTGGTAGAGTAATTGTCATTATTAAGATTTATAAATGTAGAAATTTATTAAATTTTGAATTTATTTATTAATGTATGTTTTGGTGAAATTAATAATTATAGTGTTCTGGTACAGTTGTGTTTTAAATAATTTGGCGCAAAAAATAAATATGGCGGAACGAGACGAAACGGTGCGAATAGATATGGATGACATAGAAGATGGTGTATATACCTTAGATCAAACGGGATTCGTATCTGGAAATAGTTTTGCGAGCATTCCTATGAGTTTGACCCCTTCCCATAATTCATTTTTTCAGATAAATAATAGAGAAGAGAATTTAGTATTTAATACATTGGAATCTTATTCTAATAGTAATAGAAGCAGTTTAGAAAATCCATGTTTTCCCAATTTTAGTCATGTTTTTCAACCTCCAACTTCAAGACCTTCAGAAAATTCATGTTTTCCCAACCTTAGTCGTGTTGCTCAACCTCCAACTCCAGGACCTTCGGAATATCATAATGAAATTATGAATAGAGATAGATTTAGAGTTGGTAACTGTGTTCCTAACGTAACAAGGCAGGTCGAGTTTCAGTTATCTGACGAAAATCCTGAAATAGTTTCACAAAATAGAACTAGGTCAAATTTTTATCTCCTTTCGGATTATTATAAGAGGGTTTCGGCCATTAAGAACTCAACACCTATAGGAAGGTATAGGACTGGAAGGCATTTACCTCAAGATTATAATTATTTTAGTTCATTTCCGATAAATAATTTAGACACTAGGAATTGTCAAGGGAACGTTGCGAGTTCTGGAGTAGCGTTGAAGTATATGGATAAATATACCTTTCAGAAATTATTAGAATCATTGGAGAACAAGATTAAGGGATTTTTCAAAATAGATGGAAGAAACAGTAACTTAATATTTGAAATTTTGAGGGTTTTGGAAAAATTAATGGAACAATGTAGTTATCCGGTTGGAGTTTTGTATGGAGTTTTGTTATCGAAAAGTGAGGATGAATTTCAAATCGAAGTTCAACATGCAATTAGTGCAAATATTTCTTGGGAGGATTTTCGGAATAGAATAGTAGATAAGTTTATATCAAGTACTGCTAGACATTCATTAATGGCCGAGAGAATTTTTAGAAAGCAAAAATTAAATGAAGGGGTTGATATGTTTATAGAAGATGTTTATTACTCTTCAGTGGTTTTGAATTTCAGTTGTAGTGAGGGGCAGATAATCCGAATTATATTGGATGGGATGAATCCCTCCATAAAGTTTAAATTGTTTTCTAATCGATTACCTCAGTCTTTGAGTGAATTGAGAGAAGTTTGTAACGCATATGCGAATCAGTTTAAAGAACAATTAGAGTATATGAAGAAAGTGGGGGCTAAGTCTGGTGCATCTGCCTCAGTAATGACAAGGCCATTCTTTAAATCTGAAAATAATAGTTCTTTGGGATTTAATAAAAAGAAAATTAGTACGGGAGTTAATGAAAATCGAAAAGAAATTTGTAAAAGTCGAATGCCATTGACGATGCCTGAACGTCTTAATAGATCGAATAATCGGGTAGTTCCTCCGAAGACGAGTGACTCTGTAGCTTCTTTTGTGGATGGAAGAATTAATAATAGAAACTTGATGATCTGTTTGGATAGTGGGTCCTCCTATAACCCGATAACCGAAGAATTTGTTCGGAGATGTGAGTTGGAGCATCAACTTGTAGAAACTTTGCCTGAAATGATTCGTGCTCATTTGGGATCAGAATATCATGCTAGCAAAGAACTTTGTGTTATGGTGAATTTGACAGGGTGGTTTTTTGAATTGGTAACCTTTAAGGTAGTGGCCGACCTACCATGTGAATGCATACTTGGTGTACCCTTTTTGAGAACAACGTTTTCCGTCATTGATTATTCTAGAAATAAACTTTTGTTAAGGAATAACAGGAAATCAGTTATGATTTTTTATGATGATAAGATGGAAAAACATTTAGACAGGAAGTATGGTGGTGTTTCAAAGTTTAGTTCTGGAGACCGTGTTGGCCAGTTTGGTAAACATTGTGAATTAGATACAAAAGGGGGTCAGAAGATGACTTCTTTGTTTTTGTAGTGGAATCCTGACAAGTCTAGTAAGTGTGATCGTTCAATTCAATGCGATATAGATATAAACAATATCGAAAAACAATTATTGGAGATTAATGCTCCTAATGAAGAACAGTTGAGGAAACTTCGGACAATGTTTGACAAAAACGTAAAACAAGAATTCGGGTCGACTTCGTTTAGAGGTGAGTCAAGTGGTCATCGTTTAGATGGATCTTCTGTTAAGGATAGTTTAGTGGGTGTTCCTAAACTGGAATTTTCTTCTGTGAAAACATTTTCGGATTTGAATGGAGATTTTGATTATTAGGTTAATCCAAACCCAGCGACTAATCTAGATTTAGGATATGTGCGCAATGATGATCGAATTGAAGTGCAAAGGGAAGATTCATATGAAAGAAAGGATGGGCATTGTTCGAATAAGAAAAAGAAGAATAAGAAAAAGAAAAGGACAAAAATTAGGAACGATCAAAAGGATAGTTCAAATTCAAATCGAGATCGGAGTAAAACCGAGGAAAAGGATAAACATTTAGCTGCAGTGTTATTAAATGGTGAATCAGTTCAGGAAAATTCAGGAAACAATTTTGTGAATGTTATCCAAAAGGTGGAAAGTGATTCGGAAGTTTCGGATATGGACCTTGAGCAATCTAACAAGTTTTATGAACTTGTTAAGAAAAATAAAAAATCATTTGCTTCTGATTTTGAGGAAAACTTAAAGAAATTAGAACAGAAAGAAGAAAGGTCACAAAGTAGGGAAAATTCGAATGGTTTAGAACAATGCGTGGATAAAGACGTTCAGGAATTCGTGAATGATATTCGAAAGGAATTTAGTGATGTAATTTCAAACAATATAGGGTGTGTAAAAAATTTTGTTGCCAAATTGTACCTAAAGGAAAAGAAACCTTTTAAAGAAGCTCCGTTTCCAGTACCAAAAAATAAGGAAAAAATTTTTGATGAATGTATTAAGGAACTAGTTTCACAAGGAATTCTGGTTGAGGTAGATCACTCTAATTTCGGAAGTAGTTGCTTTCTTGTAAAAAAACAAAAATAATACGCATCGTATTGTAGGAAATTTCTGCAAAGCTAATTCTTTGATCATAGATGATGTGTATCCGTCTCCTAATATGGAGGAGTGTTTAACGAGCCTTGCAGGGAAGAAAATCTTCAGTGTTTTAGACTGCCGTAAGGCATATTTTCAGTTGGCCCTCCATGAGGATTCGCGAGAGATTACCACAATCGTAACTCCGAAGGGATGTTACCAGTATACCAGAGTTCCTGTTGGAATTAAGACTGGGAGTAGTTTGTTAACTCGTGCAATGGAAAAGGTCTTTGGAGATCTTAAAGATGAGGGTGTAAGATGTTATTTTGATGATCTTATAGCTAGTAGAAATGTGGAAGAACATAAAAGAATTTTGCGTTTGGTATTGGAAAGAATGAGGGAAAATGGAATTACCATTTCGCCGGATAAAAGTTTATTTTTTTATAAGAAAATTAAGTATTTAGGATTTGTGGCGGATGGTGAATCCATTGAAATAGATCCATCAAGAATAGCAGCTATTAAAAACATACCACCTCCTAGAAATAGGAGAGGTGTTATGAAAATTTGTGTTCTATTCAATTATTATTCCAAGTTCGTAAGTGGGATGCAGGAAATCATGGCTCCCATAAGTGAATTACGTTCGGAGCGTAAAAGATTTGTATGGTCAAGAGAACATCAGAAAACATTAGATAAATTAAAAGAAATTTTGATAAATAATGTAATATTAAGAACTCCGGATTTGAATAAAACCTTTTATTTGCATTGTGACGGAAGTGGGAAAGCGATTGGAGCTTGCCTGTCACAATTAGATAGTGAGAATCGACTCGTTCCAGTGTCGTTTTATTCTAAAAAACTAACGGAAGCCGATAAACACCGGAGTATATACGAAATAGAATTTCTTAGCTTGGTTAAGTCAATAAACAGGTTTAGACATTATCTCAGTAGGGAGTTTGTAGTCTTCACGGACAATAAAGCTTTGTCTTGGATATTGGGAAACTCTAAAAGATTGCTTAAATATGGACCATTGGTAGAGACACTCTGTCAATTTTCTTTTACAGTTCAACATGTTAGGTCGCAAAATAACATTGTTGCCGATTTTTTAACAAGAGTATATGACCCATTTGAATTTGTTCAGGTTGATGGGCCAGTAGGAATGGCTATAATTAAAAGAAATATGAAGATCGCAAATACTTGGAATTTACCTTTAGTAAAAGAACCTATCGATGTTCTATAGAGAAAAGATCCGGAATTATTGAACATTATAGAGAGGATAAATTATGGAGAAAATGTGCGAAATTTCATCCTGAACAAAGGTATATTAATGAAGAAGAGTAGAGCATTTAATTGTCCATATAAAATATATATTCCGAAGGACTTACAACGGTTGGTAATAGAATATTTTTATGATCAAGTTCTGTCAGGTGGACATTCTGGTACATATCGTACACTTAAGAAAATCATGAAAAAATACACGTGGGATACTATTGTGGAAGATGTAAAGGAATATGTAAGATGTTGTGTTCAGTGTCAGAAAGTTAAAGATCATAATAAAAGAAAAATGGGTCCTTTGATATCAAATTTTTCTGAAAGAGTTTGTGAGAACTACATGATCGATATTATTGGACCAATGCCTGTCTCTAATGGCTATAAGTTTGTACTTATAGGAGTCGATAACGCGTCTCGATTTGTTTTCCTAGAAAAATTGAGAGTATTGAATTCGCAAATTATTTGTAATAAGCTACTAGAAGTGTTTAGCAGACTAGGTTTTCCGGAGACCTTGTCTACAGACAATGCTTCTGTTTTCGTATCGGAGACTTTCAAATTATTTTTGTTTAGTCTAGGTATTAAACATATTAGAATAAGTCCTTACCATGCGGAAGCTAATATCGCGGAGAGATTTATCAAGACCCTAAAATATTCTTTGAGAGCTTATTGTTCTAATAACCAAAACATCTGGTCGAAATATATTCCGGAGATACAGTTTTCTCTGAATCTCTGTGCGCATTCTGGTCTAAAAGCCGTACCGGCGGAACTTTTTTTAGGACGTCCGATTAACACCCCTTTAGAAAATCGCTGGCAGCTTAATAGTCCAGAATTGTTTAAATTTGATAAATCAAAAACTTGGGAAAATGCTCTCAAAAATATGGAAATGGCATGGATTAAAAGAAGGAATGTACTCTCTAAATTAAGAGGCCCAGTGGTGGTTCAAGTTGGTGATGAAGTTCTCATAAGATCACATGGTAAGTCATCATTCACAGAGAAGATTACAGTCTTTGAGTGATAAATGGGATGGACCATTTATTATTCGAAGATTTTTAACTCCAAATACTATTTTAGTGTCGAATCTGAATAATGAGCAGAATTCTTTTAAAAGAGTTCATGTGACCGATCTAAAGAAATTCTTTCCGAGGCGTCAGAATAATTGAATCTCAGTTCGATCTAAGTTTGAATCCATTCATAAAGAAATATTTGAATATGTAAGGTTGTTAATTGAGAAATCAAGGTATAATTCATGTGTTATTATTAGATAATTGAAAAACAAAATTTTTATATTTTTAAAGATTATAATTTGTAAGTTTATTTTAGAAATTGATTATTGTAAATAACAATTTGATTAAATTTTAGACCATGGTCTTATGTATTCAAAGAATGTATGAAAGGTAATGGATGAAACAAATTTTTAGTGAAAATTTTTAGGCTAGCCTGAAATAGAACTAAGTGATTGCAATGTTATGAATGTATTGTAATGTTATGAAAATTTAAACAAATTTTAATGTGTTTTCCTTTTTTATTATTTTTTGTGAGTTTTACAGTATGGAGGATTGTTATTTGCCTGAAAAATTCCAAGGAATTTTTCTCCTTCGGCCAGGGAGGTTTGTGGCGTGTCTTGGTAGCCACAAGAGGTGAAATTAATTGTTCACGAAGTTTGGAGATGAAATGTTTGTATCCATGCAGATTTCCTGGAAACCCTGCCGACGCCCATGAACGGGGGTGAAATGTAAAAACAAAAAGAGGAAGAAATAGTTCTTTGTTTCTTGAGAGAGACTTTAAATAATGATGTTAATTTTCTTCTTCTAAGTCATTGTGTAATTTAAAAAAAAAAGAAAATAGGAGAATTGAAATAATGAATATTTAAATGTTTAAAAAGAATAAAATTGAATGCTATTTGTAATTTGTTAAGAGCATAAGGCAAAGAGAAAGAAAGAACGATTGTATGTATGACGTCAGCACTCAATGGAGTATCCGTGCGCTTCTGTCTTGTGACTGGAGGTCGTTTTGTGTAGCTTCAGTTGCAAGCCAGAATGGGAAAGAGATAGTTGGTGTGTCAAACGGAACCTGTGATTGATTCAACCGTGAACGTTCGTTGTCACTGTCTGGACTTAGGTTGCTGCCGAGTCGAGCTGAGAAGCGTTGATTTGATAGAGGAGGAATTCAAGGGCGATATCGGAGTTGTTATTATCGTAATCTGTGTGAGCTGTATAAAAGGACGAAACTTTCTTTGCTGCTGAGGTGTTGTTAGTCTTCGTTCATGGAAGATTGTCTTTTCGAAGTACCCTTTAGTTGAATGTTACTTTTGAAGCCAGAGAAAGGAAAACCATTGGGAGCTGATTACGGTAAGTGTAAAGTAGTAAAACCCGTAGAATATCCCTTTGTCCTTGTCCAATTCATGTTTAATGTGGTCGTCTGATTGAATTCTCAGTTTGACATAATTTGCAGTCCGATTTGTTCAGCAGTTGTTGTCCGATTTGTTTTCTCCTTTGCATTGATACTGAATGGCTATTTAACGTCCCTATTTTGTGCATCGAAATTGAATTACTATTTAACGTCCCAATTTTGTGCATTGATATTGAATGGCTATTTAACGTCCCTATTTTGTGCATCGAAATTGAATTACTATTTAACGTTCCAATTTTGTGCATTGATATTGATTGGCTATTTAACGTCCCAATTTTGTGCATTAATATTGAATGTTTAGGATTTTGATCTCGTTATTCGTTGAATTGAATAATTTACTTAAAAATAGTATTTTAATCATAATAGTTAAAGATTAAAGAATCAATTTTGATATTTTTGAACCTTCTCTGACGTTGAATTTACTAAACGTGATTAAAATAAAAATTACTTCTTACCTAATTTACTGAGTAATTTTGCATAGAATATTGATTCTAAACTCAACTTGGGTAACCATTGATTGCTGACTTTTGGTTAAATAGGTTGATAAATTAAAATAAAATTGTGAAAGGGTAATTTGCGATTACTTGATTATTGTGTTTAGAGTTGTTGAACTTAATTAATCAGAAGTGTTGGAATGAGAAAATATTTAACTTATTGTTTTTTTTTAAAGAAATTTCAAGTTGCTTGTTGAATCTAGGATTTATATTCGTTAATTAATCTCAAATTTATTATTGTTGGATTTCTATTTAAAGTTAATGAAAATAAATTTATACAATTGTTTATGCGAGTTTACATTTCTATTTTTCAACCATAAAGACTGTTTTATGCTTGAATTGTTAAGTATTACTGCAATAGTTCTGTTACGTTATCAGTTGAACTGATATCAATTGAGATAAAGGTAAGAAGTATAATTGCTATTTCTTTGGTACGTTTGACCTCTCAGAAAGCCGCCCGCTGTGTTGGATCTGAAATACTTCAGTTTAAATTGTCCCATTATAGATTGGTAAACAGTCGTATTATTGCGGATTCCAAATAGGTGTGGTAGCGTTGCTACAAGGTGCAAAGAGAAAAGTGTTTAAACAAGCCTAACCAAGCTAATGAATAATACAGAAAAATAATAGAATATTACGAAGTTATAGAAGAAACGTTGTTAATATTAGATATTTGCGTGTGAAATTTCCAACCGATGACTCTCAACCCCAAAGGTAAGAAAGGGAAACATCCAATACCAGGTTAATCAGTGGTCTCTAGGTAAAGCTATTTTACTAGGAAGTGATTGAGATGCCCAAAAAATGTTTTAATCGCTGGGAGACATGTTAGGAGAATACAGTAGGTGAGAGATTTTAATACTTTAACTCATGAATAGCCTGCACCTTCGTTGAGTATTGAAGTGTGTAGGCCTATATAGGTTTGCACTGAAATGAGCATTAATACACAATATCTGTTGAACATTACGGGGGGCTTGCAGACTGGTTTGCAGTGCATTTCACGGGGTTCGATATTGTAACGATCCTAGCGAACTCCTGCGCCTTCCCCAAAGTACACTATAGGTGCTTAATTAAAACTTTATTTCTTTAACACTGTTACCCGTTATCACCTGTGCACTATGAGCAACCATCCGCCAGTGCCCTCTGTTTTAGCGCCATAAATGTCTTTGTTCATAAATTTCTTTGTCTATGGTTTTCCATATACGTAGTGTGGACATTAAATTTTGACTTCTACACCATATGCATCTAATTGCAAACACTCCTATATCACGAACACAACAAACTTGGAATATATAGTTTGTGTATGGAAAATCATACACAAGGCGCTGCACGGGAGAGCCGTGTGCATACATATGGCAGACAACATCGTAAGAAATTAATAATAATAATAATAATAATAATAATAATAATAATAATAATAATAAACAGAAAACGAAACAGTTATTTACAAAATTTATTTATTTATGCATGGAAATGGAATGGACTTAAGTTATTTCTCTCTCTCTCTCTTTGAAGGCAACAACCCTTAGGATGCCAAGACGTGGAAAAGGACTTGTGGCACTCACGACTATAGGGTGGTGTATGGTTGTCACATCGGGTTCCTTTTTTGTTAGTTCCAGATTTCTAGACCCGATGCAGTTATTCCCAGTAGAATATACAAGGAAATATGCCTTTCTATTACTATTAAAGTCATTCATTCCCTCAATGTGATACTTGTTTGTTTAACTGTATACAGACAGCTGATCCGTGGAAGAATCATTGATAATAATAAATAAATTAAACTCGATAAATATTCTTGTAAATAATAGATAAAAGTTTGCGCCACACTTTTTATTTTGCTGGGCTCGCCAGTGTGCCGTGTTATCCGGTTGTGACACACTGGAATATAGGGTATGGCTTTCTAATTTTTCCCATCTATTTTAGCTGCTTCGATTGAAATTAATCTATAATAATAAGAGCGAATTTAGTCTTCTTACCCTTAGATTTAGAAATAAGGTCCGCTAGAATTGTATATATAAAAATAATAATGCTCAGAATTTTATAGAGTAGTTTGTTTTATTCGAAATGACATACTTCCTGCAACTGTTGAGGTTGGAATTATTTGAAATCAAATCTTTAAGTTTTACGACCCACGGTTATACCGGCTAGGCTAAAGGAGACGGTGATGAAGAGAAATGAATGAAATGGTGGAATGAAGAAAGCGGGAGAAAACGGGAGAACCCCGAGAAAACCCATGCACATGGTGTTTGTCCATCACAAAATTCACTCAGTGCGAGCTGGGATCGAGCCAAGGATCCCATGCAACAAAGGTGAGCACTTTATCACTGAGCCACTGTGGCCCCTCTGAAATTATTTATAGGACAGAGTGACTACTCTATGAAAACTTGATATCAAACACATTTGTTTAAAATACCAGCTTTTTGTGAAATATTGCTTAATATTCAGGAAAAGTTAAGTCAATAAAATAATAATAATAATAATTATAATAATAATAATCTTAAATTAAAACTCTCTGGACCTATTGCATTGGCACAATTCCACGAATTAAAAAGAGTTTTTTTACTGCTCATGTAAGTGCAGAAGGTCTTAATCCCTGTTGCTTTCAATATACGAAAAAAGTGTCCAACTGTCAAATGATATGCTACATAAAATGCCCTATGTAACATAATGTAGTATTGAGTCATCATTACTAGGTTCTCTAAAGAACAGAGAAACTGCGTAAATGTAAATTTTGGGAAAACTTTTTATAAGGCTTTAGATTTATTTATTTATTCGCTTCCCCATGCCATAAACGTCACCAACACCTAGTGGCTCACTTGTCGGTAAATGGGGATCATCGATATAGCGACGCGTCGAAGGATTGTCGCTAGTGTGACACTAGTGGCAGGGATTCGTCGAGTCGAAGCAAATATCTAGAATCGCGGGGTATTGAAGTTACCACCGTGTAACAGCAAGTACTGCATTTTGATCCGAGCTCCTTTGATTTGTCACGGAGAATCGCAAAGGAACCAACACGAACTATCGCCAGTCTTGTGCATGCGATTATTACGGTATTATATATTATTTTTCCCTGACGAAATTTTATTATAAGGACAATACTTGAGCACCGGAGGTCAAGAGTAACTCCTGCCTTTACATCGTGAAGTGAAAAATCTTGAGATGGGTGCGTATAATTGTATGAATGTAGATGGCAACTGTCGCCGATCACTAGCAAGTGAATATGGGAAAAGTATGAAAAAAGTAAATAGACGCTTGCCATTTTGTTTTAAAGTTACATGGTCAGTGCATTTGATCTGATTCCAAACAGTTATCGTCAAATATACACGGTTAAAGGAGCACTCTGATCAGAAATATTAAAAAGACGTCAACGATTTATCACTCTACAAGCTGTGTCTTCATAATCGCCTCTGTGGCGAATTCGGAAGTAACCAGTAACCCTAAGGTTGGTGGTTCGCGCCCAGCTCAGGGCACTTTTTTACTTTTTTAAAAATGTTTTTAGACTCATCTTAATGAAAACAAATTACGCATATAGGCGATTTAACGTATTTTAGGGGAATAATTTTGTGGTTCGTTGGCATTTCGTCGCTTCTCTGCCGCTGGTGGTATAATTTTCAAAACGAAAGTGGGACCACCGCCGATCGTCGCTGCGGGACCACCAATTTTTGGGGACATGTCGTTAGTTGCCTAACGGTGGTCCACCGACGCTTACGGCATGGGGTTGTCCCCTCACAAGTGAGGCAGATTGTAATCGACCAAGAGTGTTTAGCAAAAATGGGGAACATGTTCCGACTTCGACTTCTGAATAATCCGTTTAGGATCAAGTCGAATCAAGACTGTCCCACAGGAAGGTAGAAGAAGTGACGCAATCGTTCAAAACACTACGCTCGACACCCTCCGTCTCATTCAAGACTTAGACTCTTCAGGAAAAGTAACAAGTTTATTACTTGTAATTTATTCTTTGAGTCAAAGTATTTTGCAATAAACAATCGTTTTGTAAGATATTTTTACGATCGTATACTATTACTTTCAAAAATTGTACTCCTAATATAATTTCCCATCATGGATTTGAAAAAATCAAAGTTCGAACAATGAAAGATCTCCGATCCACATGTCTCTTCATGTTTGATATGGAAATCTGCTCTTTATTATTGACCCTTAATTTATTTTAGTCCTAGGCAACGCGAATCGACGGGATGGCTCTAAGTGAAAACATTCATTTAGATGGTTAAGTAATCAGGATATTGCTGCTATTATTTCACGAAACACAACAGATCTTGAGGGAAAAAACAACAATTTTGCTTACCAGGGGGAGGGAGTAAATCATCTACTTACGTTTGCTTAACTAGGAAGAAGGCAAGGGCGCCGATCCTGGGGGCCGGGCCCCCCAAAGCTCATGTGGGCCTCCTTTGTATTTATGAATATACAATATTTGGCATAATTTGAGTGCAATTTGTCTTAAAATCCTCATATGTATATCTTCTCCATTTGAGTGCCCCCGTCCCAACTTACAGAGAAATCGGCGCCCTTGGAAGGTCTAGTGAAATGAATAAAACTGTGATAACGTGATCCTTGAACAACACTATCTAATGGAGGAAAGTAAATTAGTATTCAACACTTCTTTCAATTTTAAGCATTTCAAAGATTCTCGTAATTTAGTAGCATCCCGGATTTGCATTTTTGAAATATGGGAACTCTATCTATACTTCAATGTGGGAATCGGTTTCGGGCCATGCACTTAAGCCACTTTGCCACAAGAGGCACATAGGAGTTTTTCTTTCGATTTCCTTAGAAATATTGCGAATGGTATGACTTTTAAAATTATGTTTAAAAAAGAATACACATCGACACAATAAGATGATAATCTGATATTTAGGAAAAATATTGAATTGTTTTTAATTTGTTCTCACGCTACCAAAACAGTAATTATGCTTTTTTTATTCCAACCTTTTAATATAAGCATTTCACACTATTGTCTGTTCTAAGACGATAGAATTCTAGCTCATGTATATGCTAGCTTTGGAAATACAGTAGAGTTCCGCTTATCCGACATAAACAGGCAGGCAGAACGCCGGATAATATGAATGTGTTAAGAAGAGAGCTATTAAAAGTAAAACTTATGATATAATTTTACATATTACGCATCTAATAATAATGTTTTATAACAAATAACTGCACTGCACTGAATCAGGGACGTATCCAGCGTGAGGGCCTGAGGGCTGTCCCCCTCCGAAACTCAAGCACTTTTTAATAAACTTCTTTTTACCCTTCTGAGGTTCTTTTGTATCAGTTTACTTGGAGTCAGTGTCCAAACTTTGGGCGATGTGCTGTTGTCTTCTTATAATTCTAAGAACATACCATAATGCAACTATACCAGGTGGAATTAAAGAACAGTTTTAAATAGGATTAACGTTTCGTTTCCGTTCTGTTTTTAACTTTAATATATTAGAACGATACACTCAATGTCTTCTTGCTATTTTTGTTATGTGATATACGTAGCAGACAGTTTTCTTTAGTTACCTTTCTCTCGAAAATATGTTTCATTTTGTTTGTGCTATAATGCAGTTTCCAAAGTAAACCGGTTTACAAATGAAAAGTAGCAAAAAGTTTAAGAGAAATACAGAACTGTTGCATTATTATTATTATTATTATTATTATTATTATTATTATTATTATTATTATTGATATTTTTAAAACATTAGAATTACGTGCTTACGAGGATTTGTGTTGGGCCCCCTCCTGAATACGTACCGGTACTGAATGACATACATATGAGTCAAGGTGTAAACGGGCGCGCTAGGCGATAGACTGCAGAGCATGAAAAATATATTAAGACCACAACTTGCAGTTTTTCTTACCGATTGTTGTGCTATCTGCAATGATATGTCGGATCATACGGTATGTGGAACAAAGGAAGGTCAGATAAGCGAGACCATGGTGTATTGGTGTTTCACGCACCTAAATCTGTAAAATGTTTGTATAAACAATTATCTTTCACTCCCTTGCTAAATTTGTGGTATGATCACACACCTTGCCTTGTAAAGTATAGTCTTATAAAGAAAAAATATTTTTTAGCTAAAAGCTAAAGAGAAGCCAACTTCAATAATTTACTTAGTTTTTTTTAAATAATGGCAAATTAATCCATTTCATCACGATAAATCACGTTTGGTACTAAGATGTGTTTTTCTGTTCGTATATATCCTTCACACTTTGTTGGAGACAAAATTGTTCTTTTCCCAAGGAAACAGGTTGAGAGAAGCTATACAACAGCATGAACTGAAAACAATAGCTATTACCAATAGTACTCTAATCCTGGATAAATACGTCATTACAGCAAAATATCAATAAATTATGTCCTTATTATATTGCTTTGGTTCTTATTAACATGAAAATTATAATTTGTAAAAAAAGGATGGGATGGGATTCGATCTAGTGTCAAAATAGTGTAAGAACTACTAATCCACCACGGTACCCACCTAACTACGGAAACTACTTTTTGCTTGTTCTCTTTTTCTTAATAAATAAATGCTAATATCCATAGCGCATGTCACTTCCAACCTCAAGACAGGAGATTTTCTCTTTGTTTCTATATTTCCGTACGACATCTTGGTTGCAGAAGCTAATTTATATTTGGCAGAGAATCTACACACTAGGTTTTAACCAATAAATGCAATATTTTACTCCACTATCCAGTTCCTTGATCCAACTCCTCGACTTCCCTACTGAATTCCCTCCGCAATCGTGCTCTGCTACTGAAAAATCCCTAGAAATCATGATTGCCAGTATACACAAAACCGAGCATAATTTTGTTTCTTGCTTATATTTGTATTATTTTATTATTTTTTTGGAAGTATCTCCTTAGATGGAATGCTTTTTTTTATCTCTACATACTAATAACTGAATTTTACCCATAAACGTAAGGAAAATTGAATAAATGCGAAAAATTGTGAGTTACAGTATACGCGCAATTTTTATTGCGCATGGAAGTACTTGGTAATGATGTGGGGATCATTATACCCCCACACTGGAAAAAATAATCTGCAAGATTATTTTAAAAAATACATTTGTTATGAATGGAAATTAGTTTGACTAAAACACTGATACACTTGAAAACACTGTTAAAGACACTGCAAAACACTATAAAATCCCTAAAACACTTGTTTTGACATCCTTGAAAATGGCAATAACACTGTGTTTCTGTCCCAGCTAAGCAGGATCACTTCCCTCACATTCGGCAGAGAGTGTCATAACTGTAATTAATAAATATACACTAGTTCACTAATAGTAGGTATTGGTCGAGTTTTTGGCTTACTAAAATTGGTAGCTATGTTGATGTCACATCCGGTAATTGTCTGAATATTAATTTCAACAGCAGGCGCTGGTGAGGTAAGTCTCTATAATGGTAATGATATCTCTAGACTATTTGTTGAGCTTTTGTTTTTGTAACAGGACTTATTAAAGATGAGGCACAAACAGATTATTATTATTAGAACTAAGAAAAGGAGAATGGCTGGAATTAGAATTTTGAAAATTTTCTTTAAAAATGAAGAAGGTAGAGCGCGTGAATTTACTTTGTATAAGGTTGCTAGATGCTTGATTTTGTGACCATCCTCTATAAGGAAAAGAAAATGACGTAATAGATGATCATGTACTTCGTATTGAAGAAACGATGTTAGAAACAAGATGATGTTATTGTATTTTGTTCTTACATGGATTAATGACTTTCGGAACCAAAAAGAAAGAGAAAAGCGTATTGAGTTCTCAGAGTGCTAGCTCAACGGAAATACTGACGCAGCAAAGTTAAATAACAGAATGAGATGAATTTTATAAGTGAAATAAAGAAATGCGATTTTACCGGTGTTAGTGCAGCTTTTCTGTTGTCTGTTTTCCTTATTTTCTTCTGCTCCTGCTCTATCTTCTGCTGCCGGTAAGGACTTGTAATTTTGTTGTATTCCTTTTCTATTTGTGCCTATGTAGAAGTCCGTGCTAACAAAATGATGTTCATTTGGCATTGAATTGTTTTAAACGATCTATCGAGATATCCTGTATTCTGTTCCTGAATTTGGGAGGTAATTCGACTCGGTACAAATTTGGATTATGCTTCTGTTTTATTTATGCTGCTCCTTAGTACTGAGTGGTAAAATGTTCGGGTAGATCATGCTTTCTTGTAGGGAAATATACTAAACCAAGATCTCCTGGGTTGTAAGGTGTCTGTTTATGGCGTTTGTCATAAAACTTCTTTTGTTTCATGTATGCTTGCTCCAGATTGGTTTGCACCTTCTTTCTGATTGCTGTTAATTTATCCTTGTCAACTTGTATGTTTTATTTCGACCCAAACGTGCATTCCGTTGGAATCCTAGGCTCATATCCAAATAATGAAAAGCTTGATGAGTGTTTGGTCCGACGTTGTATATAAGTGTTAATGCCGAAAATGACGTGTGGTAGCCATTTTTCCCAGTTAGTATGATGCTCTTGTACGAGAAATTTGAGACAAGTCTGTATAATTTTGTTGGTTTCCTCTACCAATTCGATCGAAGCGTGATTATATGCTGGCGAGTATTTATAGATGAAATCGTATTTCTGCGCAATATGTTGTATACGAGCGGCTTCATGTACTGGATGTTGGTCCGAATATAATGTTGTAAATGCTCCAAATTTAAGAATGATGTCATGTTCTGAAAATTCTCCATGTTTTCGACATTCATTGCGTCCACTGTCTTTGCGACTACATAACGTGTGGCTAATACTGTTGCTACCAATATATATTTATTTCGTTCTTTTTTGGTTGGAAATGTTCCTAGTTCGTCATAGACTCAAGCTCTCCCAATGTCTCCTCCCTAAGAGCTCAAGATGTGCTAGGCAAATGCCATTTAGGTGTCCCAGTTACTTTTTAGGTACCCGACACTTGCTACATAAGGTATTCATGTGCTAAGTATGTACTTCAACTACCTAAAGTTTTAGGTGCTTGTTACACCTAATTGATATTTGCGACTATATACCAGAAATGTAGCATCTATATACCCACTGTGATAGTCATTTGTTTTTATGTCGTCACTTTGGACATATATCTGTCATGTTCTAGGTACGTCCTTTAGGTACATGCTGTTTCAGATACTCTAACAGCACAAGATATGGTAGGCATGCGCTATTTAGGTATTCTAAATTCATCTCCGATATTTGATGCATTTGTTGCTTCTTTTTCTAAGCGATTGTGTTCTGAAAGCAACAAACGCATCAACGTTATTAGATGGCAACTGTCGCCGACCATTTGAAAGTGTATATGGAAGAACCATGAAATAAAGTAAATGGACACTAGTCATTTTGTTATAAAATTACATGGCGAGCAGATTTTATTTGATCCCAAACGGTTTTCTTCGAATATACGCGATTAAAGGACACTCTGATTAGACAAATTCAGAAGACCTCAACAATTTATTCCTCTACAAGCGGCGTTCTCTTCGTCGCCTCCGTGACCTAGTCGAAAGAGCACGCGGCTAGTAATCCAAAGGTTGATGGTTCGCGACCACCCTAGGGTACATTTTTTAATTGTTTAAAGTGTCTTTTAGACTCACATTAATGAAGTTATATTACGTATGTAGGCAATTTGACATATTTTGGGGGAGTAATTTTGTGGTTCATTGACGCTTACGGAATGGTGAACATACCTAAAACATACTGGGCACGTTCCACAGGTGTATGTCAGGCATGTAACTAGGAGCAGACATACACTGTGACTATCACTTGCCATCCATGTGATTTCTCTCTCAGAGGTTCATAAGGCACATACTGGACACATGTACCTGAGAGAACATGATAGACTTATGCCTGCTATGTAATTGTGCTGTTAGAGTATCTTTCATGTTCGAGGTACTTCCTTTAGGTGCATACTTTTTCAGATACTTATAACACATAATTGATATCTTTAGCGACGCACGAATAAGTAAGCTGTTTGCATTTGCTCATGTGCAGTAACATGCAACGGTTTCTCGCGCTTTCTGCTCCACTTTCTGTGATTCTTGTACACAATCGCTTAGAAAAAAGAAGCAACAAATGCATCAAATTTGGGAGATGAATTTAGAAGAAAGAAATGACAGAACTGATAAATAAAAATTAAGGTGGATCTTTCATTCATATATGAACAGTTAATTATTTAGGTAGTTAGGAATAAAGAATTGTATTTGTTAGATGCCAACTGTCGCCGATCATTTGAAAGTGAATATGGAAGAACAAAGAGATAAAGTAAAGAGGCGCGCGTCATTTTGTTATAAAATTACATGGTAAACCGATTTTATCTGATCCCAAGCAGTTATCGTCGACTGTACAGGGTTACAAAAGCACTCTGATTAGCCAAGTTATAAGGATCCCAATGATTTATCCCAATACAAGTGACGTTTTCTCATCGCCTCCGTGGCCAAGTCTGAAGAGCACGTGCTTAGAAATCAAAATGTTCGTGGTTCGCGCTACACCTCCGTCGTGTATTTTTTTTACTTTTTAGGGTGCATTTTGACTCACCTTAATGTTTACAAATCACTCATAAAAGCGATTTAACATATTTTGAGAAAGTAATTTTCGCTTACGGTATGGATAAGAACATACTAGGTAAGTTCCTCAGGTACATGTCAGGCATGTGCCTAGAGGCGCACAGACTGTAACTACCACTTGCCGTCCATGTAATTTCTCTCTCATAGGTACGTAAGGCGCATACTGAGCACATTCCCATGTACCTGAGGGAACATCATAGGCATATGCCTGTTAAGTAATTGTGCTCTTAGGGCTACAGGATGATCCAGCAGCTCTGCCTCTTTTACTGTGGTATTCTTTTTAATCTCTGACAATCTGGGCACGTGCGTATTTTATGAGCAATATAGTTCTTGAGATGTGGCATATAGAATTTCTTTATAGCAGTTTTAAATGATTTTGTGAACCCAAAGTGTGGAGTTGTAGGTTCCCGGTGAGAGGCTGTAAACCACAAGTTGGCTAGAGACTTGGGTATAAATAAAAGATGTAATAATCCCTATTCGGAATGATGTTGTTTTCTGTGTAGTATGTCATCTTTAAGACAATCAACTGTGGAGATTCTGTCCGGTCCCTTTCCCTCTAATCCAGAGATGATATCTTTGTAATTGTTGTCTTTACGTTGTTCATTTGCTATATTTGGTAAAAGATCGTTATTTTCTACTTGTAAAGTATTGACTTGAAGACTGTTGGATCTAAAGTCATGGTAATCTTCACTTTTTTCTTCACTATTGTCTTTTTTCTCTTCTTCGTTTATGATGTCATTTGTTTGTTCAAGTCTACTAATAATGTCAGCTGAATGTTTAGATCCTGAATACTGTATGTTGAAGTTATAGTCGGGTAGGAATAATTTGTATCTCTTAAGCTTCCCAACTTTATCGGGTTGTGTATCTAATGTAGCTAAGCATTTGGCGTCCACGTAGAGATTGAATTTTCTATTTGGTAGAAGGTAACGAAATTTTTGTAAGGTATATATATAAGAGCATATACTTCTTAATGCCCAATACTAGCCTTCTGTTCACTTTCTGTTAACCTTCTTCTGCAGTAGGCGATTACTTTTTCTGTGGCAGTTTATGGGTCATAACATGCGAGTATTCCTCCAGCTTGTATCTGGCTCGAGTCAGTACCCTAACAGCACAATTACATAGCAGGCATATGCCTATTATGTTCCTTCAGGTACATAGGAATATGCCCAGTATGTGCCTTATGTAACTATGAGAGATAAAACACATGGATGGCAAGCGATAGTCACAGTCAATGTCCGACCCTAGGTACATGGCTGACATGTGCCTGGGGAACTTACCTAGTATGTTCTAGGTATGTTCTTCCCCATACGGTAAGCGAAAATTACTCCAACAAAATATTTTAAATCGCTTTTATGAGTAATTTGTTAACATCAAGTTGAGTCGAAAAACACCTTAAAAAATTAAAAAAAACGGGGGTGGGCGCGAACCACCAACCCTTTGATTACTAGGTGAGTGCTCTTCCGAGTTGGCCACGGAGGCCAGGAAAAAACTTCGGTTGTAGAGGGATAAATCATCGGGGTCTTTCAATTTGGCCAATCCGAGTGCTCTTGTAACAATGTACACTCAACGATAACCGTTTGGGATCAGGACCCGTTCGCCATGTAATTTTGTAACAAAATGACGCGCGTGGCGCGGGAGACCCGGATTCGATTCCCGGCGGGAGCTCATGTGGTTCGGATTCCACGTTAATCAGTAGGTCCACGTCTCATATAGCCTCGCTGCTGAACGGGACGTTAAACTCAAAATCAACTCAACTCAAAATGACGCGCGTGTCTTTACCTTATTTCATGGTTCTTCCATATTCATTTCCAAATGATCGGCGACAGTTGGAATCTAAAAAATACAATTCTTTATTCCTAACTATGTAAATAATTAACTGTTCACATATGTATGAAAGAGTAATCTTAATTTTTATTCATCAGTTATGCCATTTCTTTCTTCTAAATTCATCTCCCAAACTTGATGCATTTGTTGCTTCCTTTTACAAACAATTGTGTACTAGAAGAACAGAAAGTAGAGAAGAAAGGGAGAGAAACCGTAACATGATGCTGCGCATGAGCAAATCCAAACAGCTGACTGTTAGTCGTGCGTTGTTGCAGATATCAATTATGTGTTATAAGTATCTGAAAAAGTATGCACCTAAAGGAAGTACATCGAACATGAAAGATATATGTCCCAAGTGACGTCATAAAAATTACTATTACAGTGCAAAACTAAGCGAGGTATATAAATGCTACATTTGTGGCACATGGTCCCAAATATCAATTACGTGTAACAAGCACCTAAAACTTTAAGTAGCTGAAGTACATACTTAGCACATGAATACCATATGTACCAAGTGCCGGGTACCTAAAAAGTAGCTGGGACAACTAAATGACACATGCCTAGCACATCTTGTGCTGTTAGGGTATACAAGCGTACTTCTAGGGAATCGTCAAAATGAGAGAGAGAAGGAGCTTGATGTATGACTTCTTTCAATTGTTCAAAGAGATTGTCACGCTCCTTTCTCCATTTAAGTTTAGATTTAGGATTTACCAATTGTTGAAATGGTTCAATTTTTGTCGTGAAATCTTTAATATGTGCCGTAAGATATGAACATAGCCCAATGAAACTTTTGAGAATTGTTTTGTAGTTGGTCTTTTAAAGTTTTTTATCTTCTTAGCTATTTTTGGTGATATTTTGACGGATTCGCCGCTTACAAGGTATACCAATACATTAAGCTCGTGATAACATAAGTGTATTTTCTTGGAAGATGCACGAAAATCGTGGTTTCTAAGTTTCTTGAATAGTATTTCTAAACCATATAATTGCTGTCGAAAGTTGAAACTCCCACAAATTATATCATCCGCAAAACTAGTAATCGTATTAAGTAGGGCGTCCAAAATCATCCTCGTTGCGATCACGCATCTAAAAAATTTGAAGGACGTTCTTGTGTGATTTACTTTGAAAGTCATGTATTTTCGGCTTTTAGGGTGAAGCAAAATTTGTAAATAGCTAGCAGATACGTCCAAAGTGCTTATTAGAGATTTTCGCTTCAGCGAGCTTCAAATCTTCTGTAGATTGGAAAGGTACCGCGAGATACTTAGTATAACTGTTACATTTCTCCAGGTTAAGTACAATCCGAAATTTTTGTATGCTTGGCTTACGCAGAACCAAAAGTGGAGAACTGAAATCACTACTGTCTGTGGGTCTAATTAGTTTTGCCTTAAGGAGTTCTTGAATTTGTTTGTCTACCTGGTCCCGTATATGAAGTGGGATCGGTGGGGAACGATCATAAAATACAGCTGACTTTGAAATTCTAATCTTATGAACATATCTCCTAAATATCCAATATCATGAGGGGCATATAAAAAATGTCCCTATACTTGAACAGTAATTCATAAATTGCCTGTTTTTGAGTTTTGTTTAAGTTGGGGTTGAAGTGAAAGAGCTCTTTATTTTAAAAAATCAGTTTTTTCAATTTTTTTCAATCTCTTAATCTGTTTTAAATTGGTTGCGCTTTTTCTAGAGAAACTGGTGTTTCTAGAGTGTTAAAAGAAATTTCGTGATCTTCCTCAAGAACCGTCACTAGAGTATTCTTCTTTATAGTAATGCTGTTGCAGTTAGGATTCGATATTAAAATTGTCATTTTGTTTACGTCAATCTTTGGTCAAGCGCATGTAAACATATCTTTCAAGTATTCCAGGAAGCAATGACACATACGAGTATTCTGTGTCATCTATTTTTCTTTGCTGCCACTGGAATTAATGTATGTGAGAGGGAGGGTGCGTCTTCCTTGTTCGCAGCTGGTAGTTGAGGCTTCCGAGGATATTTAAAGAAAGAAACTATATTATTTTTCAAGTCTATGGTGGCATAAGTACGTTGAAGGAAATCAATTCCAAAAATAATTGACATTTGCCTATCAACTATCCGAAACTAATGACTGAATGTTGTTTGTCCTACATTAAATGGTATCACTGCTATTTGTTTTAAATAAATGTTTCTTCCTGATACTCCTTTCACTACTGTTTGGAATAAAATTAAATCAATTCCAGGTGGTATGGAGTCTAAAGGCCAAATTGAAATCGTACTCGCTGTATCGACTGTTGCGTTTTGTGATCCTAATTTGGTATTGATGATTAAATTTCATCTATTAGTTTCGTCTTCTAAAGTGATGTTTTCGCGCCAGTCTGCCAAATTTTCTGACAAGTTTTCTGTTGCAGGAAATTCGTAATTTATATAATTATAATTGCTGTTTTCTACTTTTTCTTACTCGTAATTTGGACAATGTTCGCTATCGGCCCCATGTCAAGGGGCGGCTTTACACGTTTTTTGACGTTTAAAACAAGTGGAAGCTCCTTGTCTCCGTTTCCTACATATAGAAAATACTAATATTTGGTCCTCCGCAGGTGTGGCCTGTTGACTATGCTGGGAGGGTCCCTGTTTTTTCTGTCCTTTATTATTGTTATATTGGTTATTCCTCTTCCTTAATCCGTTTCCCCTATTCTTTGGTTGACTTCTATAGCTTGTCTGTGCTATCACTAATGATAACTTTGCCATTTTATTGGCCAATGTGGAAATATCGGTTTGAGAAGGTTGTTCCGTCTGATGGGGAAAGGTCTTTGGTTTTTTATTAATTTGGAGATGTTCCTGAGGACTAGGTTGGTTGAGAGGATTTTAAAGAGAGGTCAGGCTTATAGATGTTGAACTGTTGCTGAGATACAGGTACACCTTGTCTCAAAAAGGTTGAGCGCATTCTTTATTGGTGTTTTGAGGCAAAAATTTTCTAAGTCCAGCTTCGGGTATCTTCGGAAAAAAGTAAACCAGGTTCGAACCTCCAAGCCAGCCTTTCCAATCGGGAAAAAGGTTTGCAGATGTGTTTTTCTTCTTTTAAATATAATAAGACTTGTTACCAAGTGTAGAAAAAAAAGCAACATTGATTGAAATACTTGATACAATATTTCGAAACCTTGTATTAATGTCAGCACTGCTTGTTTGTCATTTAGCTCTCCATACGTAATTGAACAATTAGATACGTAAACGAATCTTTCCATATGTAAAAGAATGCTCAAAGTTAAGACATAGAACATAATTATCGCCTGAGTACTAAAATAAAAGTCAAAGTAGAACAAAAACAGCGTTTGTAGTGGATATGAATGGCATAATTATCTTTAGAACCGTTATATATGTTTCGCTAGAAGCATGCTTCCGAAAGTCATTGTGTTAGCTCACTGGTAAGCTGTCGGATTTCAAATCTGAAGGTTACGAGTTCAATCCCCATCTGGGGTACTGATGTTTTTTATGAAATTGTATTTTCCACAATGAATGAAAAATTATATAAAATAATTACATTAAAACACACCAGTTGTATCTATATAACATAATCATTGCAGAACGTAGTAATTATTATGTTTAAAATATAATATCTGAGATAGGTAGGTGTTCACAGTAGGTCGGTATTATATATGAGAATGTTAAATACAAGTTAGGAAAATCGTTCAATAGCAATAAATAAATTATGTAGTGTATTTATTTGCAGCTACTTGTCACACAGATCTAGCTTCCCAATATTCTCATTACAGCATGTCATTTACATTCGTGAAATACAGTATATTCCTACGGATATAGAAAGTGTATAAACAGAGTATCCAAAGTCGGATCCTGCTTCAAGACACACTAATTTTTCCCGATCCCCTTAACGTCACGGGAAGAAACACAAATTCTCTTTAGAACGGAATGTCGTTACTTAGAGTCTCATTCGAATACGTTGAATATGCTTTTGTATATTCATCGCTCTCTCTCTCTCTCTCTCTCTCTCTCTCTCTCTCTCTCTCTCTCTCGCTTTGTTTATGTGTGTGTGTGTTGCGGAATATCCCAAGTTGAATACAACATTTGCAAAGTATATGAGCATCATTGTCATCGAATACCAGAAATTGAAAGTCGTGTTTGGGTTGCGTGTTCATGTTAGCTCACTGGTAGAGTACGGGGTTGGCAATGAAGAGGTCTTGAGTTCAAAGCCTACAGCGATTTATCTTTTTTTTGTTGTTAGTAGAATTGCACTGAATTCGGATACAAGGAGTGGTTTACTTCTAGAAATATTTTCAGAAGCGTTTTTGAAAAGAGCTGTTTTCGGGAGTTAGGGCGTGGACATTAATATTGTGCCCAAGACCCTTCTGAATTTATTACACGCCTCATTCTTCTGGGCATGGAATCTATTAAATGGGTGACAAATCTATCTCCTTCCCCTACCTCCAGCCATGCTCCGGAAACAAGATGCCACAGGTCATCCTGAGTTCTTGGTGGATCTGCCTCAGGTCAACTGTCCCTTAGAGTGCGCTTCACCTCTGCCCACATATTTTCCATGAGATTGAGGTCTGCTCCACGAGGCGACCAGTCAATTAAATCAATCTCAGGCTACCCTGCGAACCATTCCTGAACCACACGGGAAGTATGTATTGGCGACTGGTCGTGCTGGAACTGAATTACACCATCAGGCTGTAATACTCGTACAGATGGCACCATGATATTACTCATAATGTCTAAGTACTGAGCACTGTCCAGATGTCCTTCAATTCTGTGAAGCTGTCCTGCTCCGCGACTGGAAATCCATTCCCAACATAAAATAGATACATGGCCACTGCGATTGCAAGCAGCCACATATCCAGGGTCATATTGGGTGCCTCTCGGACGATACACAAAACGGCGTCCCTCATTTGATGTTGTGAATATGGATTCATCTGAGAAAACTACGTTTTCCCAATTGCGACCCACATTCGCCTGTGCAAACGCGAGACGGTAAATTTTGTGGTCGTCTGAGAGTTTTCCTTCACGGCAGCAACACGGCCATGTAACCCAGCATGATGAAGCCTTCGCAGAGCTGTATGCAGATACCAGCAGCAGATACCAGATCACGATATTCTTCTCTCCTCATCAGGCAGAACTTGTCCAAGTCTTCGTTACAGAAAACCAGTTGCAAAGACTTGTCGCATGATCATTCTATTATTTGGTCAAGAAGTTGTGGGATCAGATACGTTAATGACGTCTTCAATGAAGGAGTTTAACATCCATCTTGAACCAGCACCTTCGTCGTTGGGAATATAGATATCACAGTTACTGAATCCACTGTCAGTGCCGGGCGCCGAAAAAAGGAGGCACAAATTTCGGAGGAAGTGTGTTACTCATGTTAGGAAGGTGCATGTGCACATGTATAAAATAGAAGGAAAAACGTAATAAAATGTGCTCAAAATCAAGGAAAGGCAGGGTTTACTTTTGAAAATTTTATTGAGCTTCGTGCCAACCATGGTGGCGATTCGCAGTTAGTCTGTCGACCTCACTCATATGTACGGAAACGTCGTATACTCTCGTCCCGGGCGCTAATTTTCCATGCCACGGTACTGTTCACTATAAGCAAGAAATGGATTCTACTATTATAGAAATAGGTATGTTAAAAATCCCACACAAGCTTATTATAAAACAAATTATAAAAGGGTCACTGGCAAGAGGATGTGATAAAAGAGGATCGTGATAGGAACTAGATTGAGAATCACTGGCCTAGAGTAATTTTAACCACATTTCTTATAGTCTGAAAAAGAGTGCTGTTGGGTTACCTATGGCGAATAGGAGGGGGATACATATAAAAGATTGCTAGAAAATGATCGATATTAGTGTCGAATTCATAGTTTTCTGGGTCGCTTAGAGAAATAGTGTGACTTTCGATTTCGCTTAACTCCGATTAAGCTCTCATTAGTAGGGATGGACACGAGCGACTTTTCTTTGAAACTCGACTCGACTAGAAACAGACATCTTTAAGGTCTACTCTAGGACTCGGCGCGAAATATTTCCTTCAACTCGACTCGGATTAGAGTCGAGTCGAACCAAAACGAGCCAAATCCTGTGCGTAGTCCTACCGAGACAATACATAGACAATATAATTATTCTAATATCAATTATACTACTATTACTACAAATAATAATAATAATAATAAGTCGGTAGTCATGAAGTCTACAAGGCAAAGACATCGTTCATTACTCTAAGCTGTAAGCGTCGGTGGACTACAGATGGTCAACTATTGACCTCTCGCCAAAAATTGGTGGTCCCGCTGCGACGATCCGCGGTGGCCCCAGTTCCATTTTGAAAATTTTACTACCATTGGTAGAGACGCGATGAAGCGCCAACGAACCACAAAATTACTCTCCCAAAATATGTTAAATTGCCTATATGTGTGATTTGTTTATATAGGTGAGTCAAAAAAACACTAAACAAATACCCCGTGGTGGACGCGAACTATCCATATTACGATTGCTAGGGACGTGTTTTTCTGACTTTCCCACGGAAATGATCATAAAAAGCTTGCTTGTTGAAGGATAAATCATTGAGGTCTTAATTTAGCCAATCAGAAAAACCCCTACATCTCGAGTTCTAGGAGGTGGTACCGTGAACCATTTCAGATTTATTGCTTTCTGGTGCTGAATTTCAGCTCTTAGTTCAACGGCTTGTGAGATACGCAATTTTTCGCAAAAATTCGGACTTCTACTCCCCCCTAAGGATATGTATTATAATTGTTAGGTTTGTTTATTTTTGCTACCTTCAGTGAAGCAAAGTATTACTTTAATTAACTTCTCAAATCTACTAGAGTTTACAAATGAATTATACCACTTTCTTTTCACTGTCAACCTTTAATTGACTTAAACCAATACACTCAATTAAACAGGAGCCTTTCTGAATCCCAAAAACTATAACAATAACTATAATCCCACTTGGCATTACCATAAGCCACTAAAATATGAAAAGCCACTCTTGGCTCATCAATCTAACATAACAGTGTCCACTCTCGGATCTTCAACCTTATTATCAACAGCCACGCTTGGCACATAAATCCTAAAATATCAATTGCCACACTGGATCTAACTTTCCTTAACATACAAAAGACTTCAGCCACTTATGGCTCCATTTCTACATCAACACGATTACACATTATTTATTTCTACATATTAACATCCTTCATTTGTTGTTTCTATTTTCCAACACTTTGTCCGATTATTCAAAATCAACACCATGTCCGGCTAACTAATATAACCTAACACTCTCCCGGTATTGCCAAAAACAAATTGTCAAAAGCACAGTCTCATCCCAATATTCTCCCGGGGATTACCGAAATACAACAGCAAAAGAATTCAAGGTCTACATAACTATAACAAAAGATTCTCTCTAATTCACGGCTACAGTCCATCATTCACGACCCGCTCGGGAGAGTAATACTCCCGGAAGTACGTTTTTCCGCGCGCTACTCTAGACAGCTGTTTTACGCGCTATCCTAGCCAGTTATTTTAAGTTGGTCACAAAATTTATATCATGAAGTACAAGGGGAACAAAACGACCCTATATCATGGAGTTCAAGGGCATAAGTACTACAACTACTTATCTGCATAAAAATAAATAAATCACTTTTTTAAGTATTATTTTCATATTATTTTAGGCTTAAGTTTAGAGTTGCCCCTCCAGTACAGAGTTGCCCTTGGACTTTGCAACATACAAAAAACAGTGCTTAAAGTATTAAAAATTGTTATATTTCACTTAACTTCAGTACTCCGTGGGCTTCACATAATTTTAAAAGGTTTACTTCATTATTTTTGTGCATCAGTTACACCTGTTCGCCATATTCGCCATATTTTACAACTACCATGCTGCTGAAACCTTCCGCGAATGCTTCCGCATCCGGCAAATAGTACTAACTTCCATATATCTTTTCTCGTATTAAACATAACTCTCCTGCCGCATTTCCATTCCTAAACATCAAATATCAACTTCAAATTATCATTTCTTACCTCATTTCTCCTGTAAATTTTCCAGATTTTTATAAAAAGCGGAGGGGTAACTCTAAACTTAACCCTTATTTTAATTTAATAAGTGTTATAAAAATGTAAAAAAATGTAAAAAAAACTCCTCGGGCGGGGTTTGAACTCGCGCCAAAAGAGGATTTTATTACTAGCATATAGCGCTAGCCCACTCGGCCACGGAGGCCGACAGCAGCAAGCGTTTGTTGTCTGCTATTTGAATGCAACGTGGCAAGAAGTGGATAACTCCAACCAATCAGAAATGTGTTTCTCGTTTCTACTTCCGGGAGCATTACTCTCCCGAGCTAGTCCTCATCATTCCATCATTTGATTTCTTTCTTTTCTTTTTCAACCTCTGTTCAAGTTCATTAATCTTGCCCCTCATCTTCTGCATCTTCCGATCTCTGCACATAAGCTCGGTAAACATACACACTTTTGCTCTCGTCGTTCCCAATAACTACATATTTCTCCGCCCCTTCATACCTAACTTAAAAATAAAACTTAATTAGAATATGCTTAATTAGTGAATTTATTACAGTTAAATACCATTCACTAGATGCTACAGCTACAACTACGTAACAAAAAATAACAAACGTGAAACATGTTCTGAATTATTTTTTGGATTTCTAACGTTATTATTGAACATATTACAATAGTAAAAGAGGATTGTTCATGAAATAGTATATTTACTCTTGATTTTTAACTTTTTCATAAGGAAAAAATTAAGACATTATTCAAATTTTAAACTTCGCACGCTACAAATATGTTGCCCTCTAGGCAATGGGACTAATGTGAAATGTGGACTAATGTGAACTAATGGAAAATGCGGCACTGTTAGCGGCGCTGAAAACTTATGATTCGATTCTAATATCGGTTGATGTCGATATTTTTATGTCGCTACGTAACCACCCTGGGTGCTAATGGGAGCTTAATTGGACTTGAGTTGAAAGTAGAACTATTCACCTAAGCGACCACGAAACTATGGATTCGATACTAATAATATCGACCCGTTTCTAGCATTTTTGATATGTAGCCCAACAGTACTCTTTTCCAGACTGTAAGAAATATAGTTAAAATTGCTCTAGATATATCAGAATTATGTTGAAACACACACATACGGCCACTTTTATATTCTGTATAAATAGAGAGTGAGCGAGCGAGCGAGAGAGAACGACTCAAGGCATCACCACTTCCACATTGCAAAAGCATATATCAGGAATTGACATAGGCGGAACTACAGAGGGTCCAGGGGGTGCCGGCTCCCCCTTGAAGCAAAGCTGGTCCTCCCCAGAATTTTTATACTGGATGAAAATAATGTTATTAATTTACCTCAATTACGCATAACAACTTTAATGATGCTTGCATTCGACATGTTTAATAGTGTCTATATTCGTCCGCCTATCGACTTTTTTTCTTTTTTTTTTAATATGGATCTATGGTCTTGTGCCTGAATGTAATAAAATACCTGGACCAATGTGATAGTGGGCAGTATAGCGACCTCTCGACTTGCGCTGTATGCGATTTTTTTTATTTGATAGCTTCATTAATCTAAATTATTTTTGTATTCTTTCAAGTAATTCACTTATTGAGGTAGTATTTTTTCTTCTTTATATATGTGTGATAGATCAGTCTTATTGTTATTATTTTATTTATAGCATACTGTAGTAATGTTTGAACAGTTACGATTCTCAGAGCAAATTATTAAGGTACACCAAAAAAAAAAAAAAGAAAAAAAACAGAAGGGAAAGAAAAAAGAAGCCGAATTCTTGAACTGCTAAACTGAAGCAATTACGCATATAATACCCATTCAAAAGTCACTATTCAATATCGTTTGTTGCTTTTCCTCCTCCTTCTTAGTATTAGTATTAGTATTATTTATGAACTAAAGTTTGTAGTTACATTCTTAAGGTATAAACTGTAATCAGGTGCACACCCAGAAATTTTTGTTCAGAGTGTCGAAAGTTGGGAGGGGTACAATATTCCAAGACACAGACACGGCGTTATTCTGCGTCCGAACCATAAATAATTTCCAAGTAGCGTAAGTTGTGCACCACATGAACAATTTTTAGATTTTGCTTTCGAAAAGGGAGTGTATTTGTGCTATGCTAAAGAAAAAAAATATGTTCCTGATAACCTGATATTTTAGTTTCATGCTGTAAAAGTTACATGGGTATCGCAGCAATAACAAGCAGTGTTCGTAGTTTGAGGGAAATTTCCCTAATCTAGAGAAATTCTTGTGCTTACTGATTACCCAATATAAATATTTAAATTTTTCTTTGTTCTTCGGAAATAAACCAATAATAATTTCACTGTTAAGTCAAGTATAGTTTTATTAAGGAAGTGCACATATGTATGTCAAGTCACTAAGATTTCATGCGGTCCAAATTGGGTGGACTTTCCATGAGTGCTCCCTGGTACAGACAAAACACAATCATTAAATATATATATATATATATATATATATATATATATATATATATATATATATATATATATATATATATATATATATATATATATATATATATTGAGGGTTCGGGTCCGGTGGACCTCTTCGTGGGTGTTCCCTGGCTCTAATGATATTTCCCAACGGTTGACGCTAACGATGTAACTACAACAATATGCTTAAAAGCTCATAATGTAATTCAGGAATATTACAAGTGTTAATATATTTTTTCTCTCTCTCAAAATATTGTGATTAATATTATTATCAATCAATTCTGCTGGTTGAATCTTTGTTTCATTAAATGTTTGTTGTTTTAATTTTTACAATCACATCTGCTTGTCCATCAGGGCCACTTATCATACGTTCTCCCGAAAATTGTAAGGTGTGTAATTCAATATTTAATTGAAAAGATAATGGGAAACATCTTTTATAGGAAAACGGGTCCCTCAAGTCCGTCTACATGTCTTCTCCTCTCGTATTGTTGATCTGCTTCACTCTAATTGTATTTTTTTTTTTAATATTTAAGTCGTTCGGGAAGTTTGCCAACTATATTTCTACCACTGTTTTCTATATCATTGTTTCTGTTTTTTAGTTAAAAATGTTTTGTGTATAAAAGTTGATTGTATTTCTTTGTTCGCAAAGATTTATGTAATTAAACTGCAACATTAGTAAACGACAATGAAAAAAAATTACACTTTACTTTAAATACATAAATGAATAAACATTAGCCCATGACTGATTTTTAAAAAGTTGTAACTTTAAATTATGTCACTGCTTGTATATTTATTTGTGTTTCTATAAGATGTAAGAGCAGGGGTAAAAGTAAAGGGGAACGCGGGAGGACACCGTTCTCCCACTTCCAAAACTATATACGGCGTCCCTCCAATTCCTAAAAAATGCAATGGGCAAAAATAGGCATGGGAGACGGCGTGACGTCATTCGTCCCCCTATCGTTTCAGACCCACTTTTACCCCTGTGTAAGAGTAAACAGAGAGCATGACAGTTAACGTTTACGAATAATGTATTTTCGCTCAGAATTGCTCGAGTAAAACAGTAATAGAACATTATGAATTTCCATAATTAGATTTTAGGTAGTTATATAGTAGCATCAGAATATAGGGAATATTTTTTAGCAAATTTCTGAAAAATAAATTTTCACTGAAATGTTACACGACAGTGCTGTGTTAGAACTAAATAACTTTGTGTTGATAATGAGTGCGGGGTAAGAAAGACCATATATAACATCATGACAAGGTCTTCTAAAAAATTCTTCTAATTTTTCAGAACAAATGGACCATGCCCCCCCTAGGAAAATATCCTAGTTACGCCAATGGGAATTGAATTGAAAATCTATGTAAAAATTTTCTGCTGTGGTATGCTTCATAAGGACAATTCCAGTCTGCTCACGTGACCTTTGGGGTTCATGAATTTCTTGCGAGCGTTGCGACTTTGGATTCTCTGTTTATACCCTCTCTTTATGCATCGAATATTTTTTTCAAGAACATAAATGATATTCATTGAGCATAGATGATATTCATTGAACATAATGTGAATATTGAGAAGTATCCACTATATGACAAATAGCTGCAAATAAGTACACTACATAATTTATTTATTGCTATTGAACGATTTTCCTAACTTGTATTTAACATTCTCATATATAATACCGACCTACTGTGAATACCTACCTATCTCAGATGTTATATTTTAAACATAATAATTACTATGTTCTGCAATGATTATGTTATATATATACAACTGATGTATTTTAATGTAATTATTTTATATAATTTTTCATTCATTGCGGAAAATATAATTTCATAAAAAATACATCAGTACCCCAGATGGGGATTGAACTCGTAACCTTCAGACTTGAAATCCGACAGCTTACCAGTGAGCTAATACAATAACTTTCGGAAGCATGCTTCTAGCGAAACATATATAACGGTTCTAAAGATAATTATGCCATTCATATCCACTACAAACGCTGTTTTTGTTCTACTTTGACTTTTATTTTAGTACTCAGGCGATAATTATGTTCTATGTCTTAACTTTGAGCATTCTTTTACATATGGAAAGATTCGTTTACGTATCTAATTGTTCAATTACGTATGGAGAGCTAAATGACAAACAAGCAGTGCTGACATTAATACAAAGTTTCGAAATATTGAATCATTAAGTATTTCAATCAATGTTGCTTTTTTTCTACACTTGGTAACAAGTCTTATTATATTTAAAAGAAGAAAAACACATCTGCAAACCTTTTTCCCGATTGGAAAGGCTGGCTTGGAGGTTCGAACCTGGTTTACTTTTTTCCGAAGATACCCGAAGCTGGACTTAGAAAATTTTTGCCTCAAAACACCAATAAAGAATGCGCTCAACCTTTTTGAGACAAGGTGTACCAAATTTCACATAAGTAAATCCCCACGCTAAGCGGGTTTGCATATCCAGGCTCCTAACTATGAAAATATTTACGATCACTCCAACCCCAATCATTTCACAGATTCAACCTGTTGTATATAAGTTATTAGGACATAAAATTGAATGTAATTTATACGAAAAACCCTTTTATGCATTGCAAGACCTGTAACGTCCAAATATTCACCACAAACTTATAGTTGTATCGACATAAACAAACAAACAAAATAAAAAAAAAAGTGTGGAGCAGGAAACCACTTTACACAAAAGTCAAAAAAGGTTATTGAAGGCATACGAACTGGTCGAGCGGTTTGGGTGACTAGTCTGTCAATCAGAAGTTTATGTGTTCAAGCCCTGTAGAAAATATTCGTTTTGTTTTTTTTTTCTTAAAAGTGTGTTCCTATTTTCATCAGAGGACTGAGAACATTTCTTTGAATAAATCTTTGGAAACTACTTTTCTCTCAAATTCGATTAGAAGCGAACATTATATGAATTGCAAATCTAACATCCACAGCTGAGAACAAAATATTAAGTATGTTCAATATGTCATTATTATCCTTTGATTTGTAGTGAAAAACTAATTATAAGCATTGACAATTTCAGAAGATTCTCCCCGGTAATGGTCAAGATATGAATGAGAAAAAAACTGATAAAACATTATTAGTCCATTTGAGCATGATCGAAGATAACTTATGGCCACGAAGGGGAAATTTATGTCGACAGGATCTCAAATTCTCCGACAGGTCATGCCCTGAAATCTTCACTGTTTGAAAGGTATCCTTAACAAATAGAATATTATATTTATTTCTCCTTCTACGTTTTGAAATGGAAAAATCATAATTTTAAATAGAATTATAATACGATAAGCATAAAGATTTATACAACTAATGAAGTAAATATCCTTGTGTAAGTTATCGATTTCTATTCGGATTAAAACTCGAATATTCGTTTGCATCACATTTTAAAGTAAATCCTCTCTATATATAGTTCCTACTGGAAAGCATGTTTAACTCCAATTACTTAATCAATATTTTTAATAATATATTTTTATTGTAATACTCTTACTATTCAATGTTGTATGCACTTAATTTCCCAAAGCAAAACCTCACAAATGTATAATTGACTAGTAAATATTATCAAATAAATTATCATTTAGTTTACGTAAACATTGCATCGCCTGATTTGAAACTTCGTATTTTAAATAATAATAATAATAATAATAATAATAATAATAATAATAATAATAATAATAATAATAATAATAATAATAATAATAATAATAATAATAGTAATAGTAGTAGTAAAATCATAGCCATATCTTTATCAGAATTTCAGGCTTAGTCAATAAATGAATTCAACATAGTCTCTATTCGAAGCTCTATTTAATCGAATCAGATAGAAATACGAAGAGGAACTTCGAGAACAGGTAAAAGAAAAATGTTACTTTTGTGGGTTTGAAAGTAACTTTTAAGAGGTTTTTTTTTTTTTTTTTTTTTTTTTTTTTTTTTTTTTTTTTTTTTTTTTTTACAATTACAGACAAATGCCTTGGACACTATTTTCTTTTCTTTAAGTTAACTGATTCACCGAACGTATCTGACATATGAGTAACTTGTCTCTATTTTCTACTCGGTTATACACGTTTTACAATCTTTTCCATTGACAAGAATCGACAAGAACACGAACACAAAAACATCCACGTAGGTATGACAGTTAAAATTCCTAACTTACCCCACGGGGAATCGAACCCGGAACCACATACACCTGAGGCACACGTGCTAGCCACTAGACCATCGGGAAGAACAAATAAAATGTATTTTGTAGTGTCTGAAGTTTATAGCTATTTCACCCTGTTGTAGTATGTCTATTGATTTTTTAATGTTTACCGTATTCGTTACTTTGAGGAATGATATATATTATTGATATAGGTTTTATTACATATTCGGCCATAAATATTATATAAATTATCAGAATTATTCATGATCTTCCATGGAAATTCACTGGTGCATTGCGCAGTAGAAACAGAAGAACACAATTTTCTGATGTTGGTCAGAACGCAAATTTCTAACAGGCTGTCTGAATTCCTTGGTGGAAAGCAGTAGTTCCCAACCTAGGGACCTGCAGCTTCCTCCTGAGTAAGCATGAAGAGCGAGTAAGGTGGCGAAAGCTACTGGCATAAAAGAATTGTGCAATAAGTAAATAAAGCACTACTTATTATGACTTTCAAATTCAGCTTGACAATTTTATAATTGCCGTTTTACAAAAACATCATATTGCACTAGGAGGGTATGCAAAAGTTTTGCTGGAAATAAATATAAATTCCTGGGATTATTATTATTATTATTATTATTATTATTATTATTATTATTATTATTATTATTATTGGTCTCCTACTTCTTGGCCAAGATGTGAAATATTCACTACCTTCTTCATACCGCTAAATCAATTTCTTCACTGTTTTCTCGTCACAGCTCATACTCCTAGCTATCTGAATGGCAATTTGTCTAATTGTTGCTCGACCTATGATTTTCCCTCGCATAGTAACAGATAGTTTTCTACAGCTTTTAGAGCGAGGTATTTTGACAACCTGTAGAAATTTGCATTGTGATTCGTATTAGCAATGACAGTAAAGTGGATATTTCTGTTCCTACTGTGCATCATCAGTATCATTATATCAGAAGTATTCCGCCATTACCAGCGGGTCACTTACCGCAGCTGAGAAGCTGCCATGCTCCACGATCTTCTGTTAACCTCTCCATCTTCACATACGATTTTTCTGTTTTGATATCGCCAATAGCCTAATTCTGTTTCTATATAGTCTAATTCGTCCTCTTCCCTGCCACCATACCCCTCAAAATACTATTTCCTCCATCCTAAAGGCTCTTTTCGCCATTTCTATCCTTGCTTTTATTTCACGTTCGCATGTCAAATCATCACTAGTAATAGTACTCAGATATCGAAAACTAATCACTTGTTGTTTTTTCCCGCTCCTACTTCTATATTTCACACCGATCGCTTCGTTTCAATCACCATGGATTTTGTCTTTCTAACATTTATTTTCATCCCATATTCTTCACAAGCCTTTTTCAAGTTTTCTACATCTTATTAATTTTCTTTTTAGATTCTACAACAACAACCATATCAACCCCAAACCGTATAGGCCTACACCTCACCATTCTATCTTCTACGGAAATTCCATCTTCATTATGTAGACTCGTTTTCGTTATCTCTTCTAAATAGTTATTAAATAAAATATAATCGGCGGAATATAGCCCTATAATCTCTGTTGAACTCATCTTCCAATTACACTGTCTGTCTACTGCGCATGCACCAGTGAATTTCCATGGAAGATCATGAATAATTCTGATAATTTATATAATATTTATGGCCGAATATGTAATAAAACCTATATCAATAATATATATCATTCCTCAAAGTAACGAATACGGTAAACATTAAAAAATCAATAAACATACTACAACAGGGTGAAATAGCTATAAACTTCAGACACTACAAAATACATTTTATTTGCTCTTCCCGCTGGTCTAGTGGCTAGCACGTGTGCCTCAGGTGTATGTGGTCCCGGGTTCGATTCCCCGTGGGGGAGGTTAGGAATTTTAACTGTCATACCTATGTGGATGTTTTTGTGTCCGTGTTCTTGTCGTTCAAGGTTAATGGAAAAGATTGTAAAACGTGTATAACCGAGTAGAATATAGAGACAAGTTACTCATATGTCAGATACGTTCGGTGAATCAGTTAACTTAAAGAAAAGAAAAAAGTGTCCAAGGCATTTGTCTGTAATTTGCAAAAAAAAAAAAAAAAAAACTAACTCTTAAAAGTTACATCCAAACCCACCAAAGTAACATTTTTCTTTTATCTGTTCTCGAAGTTGCTCTTCGTATTTCTATCTGATTCGATTAAATAGAGCTTCGAATACAGACTATGTTAAATTCATTTATTGACTAAGCCTGAAATTCTGATAAAGATATGGCTATGATTTTACTACTACTACTACTACTACTACTACTACTACTACTACTACTACTATTATTATTATTATTATTATTATTATTATTATTATTATTATTATTATTATTATTATTATTATTATTATTATTATTATTATTATTATTATTATTATTATTATTATTATTATTATTATTATTTAAAATACGAAGTTTCAAATCAGGCGATGCAATGTTTACGTAAACTAAATGATAATTTATTTGATAATATTTACTAGTCAATTATACATTTGTGAGGTTTTGCTTTGGGAAATTAAGTGCATACAACATTGAATAGTAAGAGTATTACAATAAAAATATATTATTAAAAATATTGATTAAGTAATTGGAGTTAAACATGCTTTCCAGTAGGAACTATATATAGAGAGGATTTACTTTAAAGTGTGATGCAAACGAATATTCGAGTTTTAATCCGAATAGAAATCGATAACTTACACAAGGATATTTACTTCATTAGTTGTATAAATCTTTATGCTTATCGTATTATAATTCTATTTAAAATTATGATTTTTCCATTTCAAAACGTAGAAGGAGAAATAAATATAATATTCTATTTGTTAAGGAAACCTTTCAAACAATGATAATTTCAGGTCATGACCCGTCGGAGAATTTGAGACCCTGTCGACATAAATTTCCCCTTCGTGGCCATAAGTTATTTTCGATCATGCTCAAAGTAGACTAATAATGTTTTTCAGTTTTTTCTCATTCATATCTTGACCATTACCGGGGAGAATCTTCTGAAATCGTCAATGCTTATAATTACTTTTTAATTACAAATCAAATGATAATAATGACATATTGAACATACTTAATATTTTGTTCTCAGCTGTGGATTTTAGATTAGCAATTCATATAATGTTCGCTTCTAATCGAATTTGAGAGAAAAGTAATTTCCAAAGATTTATTCAAAGAAATGTTCTCAGTCCTCTGATGAAAATAGGAACACACTTTTAAGAAAAAAAAAAAACAAAACGAATATTTTCTACAGGGTTTGAACACATAAACTTCTGATTGACAGACTAGTCACCCAAACCGCTCGACCAGTTCGTATGTCTTCAGTGACCTCTTTTGACTTTTGTGTTGTAAAGTGGTTTCCTGCTCCACACTTTTTTGTTTTGTTTATGTCGATACAACTATAAGTTTGTGGTGAATATTTGGACGTTACAGATCTTGCAATGCATAAAAGGGTTTTTCGTATAAATTACATTCAATTTTATGTCCTAATAACTTTTATACAACAGGTTGAATCTGTGAAATGATTGGGGTTGGAGTGATCGTAAATATTTTCATAGTTAGGAGCCTGGATATGCAAACCCGCTCAGCGTGGGGATTTACTTCTGTGAAATTTGGTACATAACTGTGCATTGAATGCATGGCAGGTTGCGTCTGTATAGGATAAGTATGGTTGTTGAATAGGATACGTAATTTTTTGCTCATTTGCTAATATATATGATGAATTCTGTGGGTTAGGTATAGGGTTTTGGCCATTTAACGTATGCAATGTTTGTGATAACTCTGCATGATCTCTTTTTCGTAAAAGGTGATTAGTGGCTTCTAAGGTGTTGAGTTTTGTTTGTAAAGCGTCCTCGGTTTCAAATCTTTCTAATGCAATTTTGTTCTGTTGTACTGGTTGTACTCCTAAAGATAAGTGGTGAATCTTCTGTTCTTCTGACGCGTCGCGTGTTAATTGTGCAGTTGAACGAAGTTTTCGCAAAAATACGTATCTATGGGTTCACCTGTTCCCTGCTGGACTTGGAATAATTTCTGTTCCGCCTTGTATGATGGAATCTTCAGTCTGCTCAGTGCAACTAATTTAGATTTTAAATTTTCATAGGATAATGTTCCAAATTGGTTCTGGGTCTCAAGTTGCAATACTAGGTCTAATGCTGTATCATGTAAGTATATTGGTAACATTTCCTTCTTTTTGGCTGGTGACCATGACTGCATGATTGCCACGTGATCGAACAACATGAAAAATCTGTTTGGATCCTCATGTAGGTGTTCCGAATATTTTGTCATGCTAAAAGACATATTAGATGCACCCTCTGTCATATTAAAATTTGTATTACGATTTCCTCCTGGCCCGTGTATCTGTTTATCAGATCTCGTTTCCGTCATAAATCGTACTCAAGAAAGGTGAAAAAGAAAAGGAAGAAGACGAAAAAATAGAACTTAGAAGAAATTTTGGTACTGACCTAATTAATTTTGTGCCTATTAAGAAGTTAATAAAAAGAGCGTCCCGTACAAAACTCCCGTGCCTATCTCCATGAAATGTTTTGGAGATAGAGACAAATAATGGTCCGGGTGTTTTTTCCCCTTTCACCAATTTTATTACAAAATTCTAAATACAAAAGTCTTTGAATTACAAAGATTACTTTACTAGTGTCTTCTTCTAAGTGATCTGGATGAAGAAGGAAGGGGTCCTGCACGGTGCCCCTCCACTCAAAGCAGTCTCCAAAGCACCTGCAGGGTTTCGGTGAATCTTATAGCAAAGTCCCGTCAGCCCAAAGCAGCTTCGCGAGGTTGGTTATGGTGAGGATTCCTTAGTCCAAAGCGACCTCGGGTTAAGATAAAGGTGTACCCCTAGTCCAAAGCGATCTTGGAGCAGGTATTAGTTACATGACCAGCGATCAAACTAATGCCTGGTTCCTTCGTGGTCCCTCTTTTATTTGTCCTCTTCGGGTGGCTCGTCTTCTTTCGGTTTCCTTCGTGTGGCCCGTCTCGTTTCGGTTTCCTTCGTGTCTTCCTCCTTAGCGTATCATCTGCTTGTTTGTAAATATCAGCTTGTGTCGTTATGAACACGTGCTTGTGTAATAATGTGGGGATCCTTACAATATTAAAACTACTTCTCATTTCAATACATATGTCTATACATTTTTAAGATTACTTATTACGTTTAAAAATATGTTTCAAGATTCTTGTTTGTGTTAGTATTAATAGTAACATTGCTTTGCTCGTTAGCGAAGTTCTGTGTAAAATGATTATTAACATTTGCTTCTAAGTATGTAACTTGTATAACGTCAGTAAGGTCACGAACTTTAACTAAATTACGAACATTTTTCCTCAGAAGGACAGAAAATTCTACATCTGAGCTTTAATGTTATATATATATATATATATATATATATATATATATATATATATATATATATATATATATATATATATATATATATATATATATATATATATATAGCGAAGAACAACTGTAAAGAAAGAATTATATATATAATTCTTTCTTTACAGTTGTTGTTCGCTATATATTTGTTACAAATAAAAAAGAGGGGAAACATAGATAGTGATAATAATTTTCTTTCCATGCTTTGACCTTTCCGCCTCCTACATAATTTGTATGTTGGGGGTTTAATATTAACGATACTTAAACGGTTACAAACGGAGATAAAAGTTGTTGAATTTCTACTACTGTATTTTTAAGAGTATATTTATTTACATAATTTAGCAGCAACTACAGTATAATAAACATGCATCACAAAAAATAATATTCTACTGAACTTTCTCCTTGATTTTTATTTAGGTGAGGCTTTAATTGTATGTTTGGTCATCGCATCAATTAGTTACTTATTAAATGGAATTCTCCTTATCGGCGTTTATCACGTAAGTAAGTCATAGTAACATAAACGAGTAAACTAATTAAGTGAAGTAAAATTTAGCAATATAGTAAAACAAATAAGATCAACTTTACATAAATGATATATGAACTGCTGCCAAGTACGTATATATATTGTGAAGATATGTGTATTTGGACTCATAATGATAGATTTTATTTCGGAGTTCGGGACATTTTATTTGAAAATTCATTACAGTCAAAACCATAATCGTTCATTTAATGTTCAATCACTTTTCGTTTTTTTGCTAAATTTATTTGCTTTTCCCACTAGGAAGTTTTTTTGCTGTCTGTCATTTCTTTCTTTTACATGTAATTTCTCAATCACTAAAAACAAGTGATTGTTTTCCTGTCAGTATTCCTATAATCACCCCACCTTTGGTTAATCTATGAGCACGCACTTTTTCAGCAAGGCAGAAAAAATAGTCAACGACGGAGGATATCAACCCGAAAGGAACATGGAACTAAAACCTTTGAGACACTTTTGGAGAGGTAGTCCGGATCGCAAGAGAGACGAGTCAACATGTAGGAACACAAGCCACGATTCGGAGTTTACGAGAAGTTTACCTTGCTCTAACTCAGAGAGCACTTCGTCTTAGTTAGCGTTGTAAGTATCAGTTGCGATGGATAATCCGTTAAAGAGTACTTTCGACTTTGTTTAGATTTACTGTATTCGCAACGTTGGTTTATTCTACCCGGGTTTCGCAAACCCTTAACTCTCAACTACTTGAACGATCAGCTGACCAGAAAGAACTATGGACGTCATCAACCCACTGGGGGAATCATCGAGAAGTCTGCACCAAGATTTACAAGTAAGTGCAAGTAGATTAACTAATTCTAAAAGTTAATTCCTTCTCATCCTTTTCAACCCCTTAGACATCACGATCTCTTTCTTTTGTATATGTTTGATTTTATTTACATGCAACCCAGGTCAGATCCTGTATCTTACGCTCTGCCAAATTCAATGTTTGGAAAATCCTGGGCGCAACTTGTCAGTTCTGACATCCCCAATTACGCTATCTGTAAGCGCATTATCTGAGCTCTGAGACTGACAAGGGGCGAGTATCGTGCTGGTAGATGCTTTAAGATCTAAAATTTTCAAATATTTTACATGTGCTCACATGCACTTGGTGGAATGCTGTGAGGCTTACGCCTTATTTATTACCCTTAATCTTGTGCGCTGCACATGGTGGAGATGTGGTTTTAACTTGTGTGGATGCACACATATTTGGGACTCTCGATTTTTCTCATCTAGCTGATCATAATTAAGATTTACTTTTGCATTAGTTTGTTCGCCGCCCACCGTTAGAATTTGTTGAAATTCTATTTGTTTTACTATTCTCCCTCCACCCTCTCAATTTGTTGTGTTATTTTCTTTTTTATGTGCATTTTAGACATACTATTTAGAGATATACAGAGAAAATGGAGAGTTCTAGCATTATGGCACAAGCTCGATTTCCGTCTCTAGATTCCATTATGCGCCCCACATTTTTTCACGGCAAATATGAAGAAGACATTATTCGTTTTTTTTAGTTTTTTGAATCTTACTCTGTTATTTACGAGTTTAACGCAGTGAAAAGGCGTCATTTGCTGCCATATCTATTACGGGACGGGGCCTTGGCGTTGTTTTTATTATTAACTAGGACAGACAAATCTGGGAACTTGTCATATGTAGACATAAAGTGACGTATGATTACATTATTTGGAGGTTTTGGAGTTAAGAAGGTTACGGAACATACCATTCATTTTAGAGATCAAAAAGAAGGGGAATCCATTATGACATATATTTATGAGAAGCTAGATCTCATACTTAGTTTCGATAAAGCCATGCCTATACAGCAACAAATCAATTTTCTAGTTGAAGGATTATTGCCTCAGTTCTTTAAGCTCACATGCAATAAGTCGTTTTCATCTGTTGATGCGTTGAGTGAAATTTTACTACAAGAACAGTCAGCTGAGTTAATTGTGAAGTATAAGACGGTTATTAAAGCTAAGTCGAAAGAACTAATCTTGCAGTACAGTACACCGGAATTTATCGCTAAGATAGCTGATGTTTCATTGCGCGATAATTCTCATGTTTCATTTCCTCTCGAAGAACAACAGGAGAGAAAAGAAATGCTTGAAGGCTTGCATCGTGATATCTTATCCGCTGGGAAAGAATGCGGTAATCAACAGTCTTTAGATTCTATCCCGCTTCATTAACAGAAATGTAACTCCTTTTCTTCTTTTTGTTCCTCTGATTGTAAGAGTGACATGAATAATAATAATATACACAACAGAACGAACTCTACAACGAATACTCCTCTTATTGCTAAGAACAACAGAACAGGCGCAAAGAGAATCATAGTACGTCTCACGCGAATAATAATATACACTGTCCAGCTAAACCATTAGTTTGCAATATGGCACGATTCAAGGGAAGTGATAATTGTAATGTTTTAAATAGCGAAAATAATTCAGGGAATAGTGGGACACCTGCTTTTAAGACCCACACGATAACTAAGCCTATTGTTAGAGATAGGATTCTACCTTGTATCAAAATCACTATTGGAAATAAAGAGTATAAAGCGTTGCTGGATTCTGGTAGTCAAATTTCTATTTGTACTAGGAAACTTCTTCAGTCCTAACACTAGACTTGTTAAAAGACGTACTATCGTAGGGGCATCACGGGTAAAGGACTTGAAACTAACACGTTAGCTGTGCTGAAGTTCAAAATTGACGGCTATTCATTTACGCATACTTTTAGAGATGCAGATCAATTTGTATCTTCTGTTTTGTTGGGGAATGATTGGTTACTTCCTCAACATGTTACTATTAACCTGGACATTCATGTAGTTCACATAGTTAGATTTGGGAAGCCCACTGATTACGTGCTACCTGAGAGTCATGCTATAGGCACAGTTTCCGAACAAACAGCGAACTTAATGCAAACGTATTTCACAACGACGAAATCTGTTACTATACCACCAAATCCTACTACAATTATCACTAGCGTTTCAGTGCCTGTTCGTAAAATTAATGATTTATTGGAAGTTAAGAATATTTTGCAACCCAATGAGAAAATTTGTTCTAAAGCTGAAATTTTTGTCAATGGGTCTAGAGTGGGTTCTATTAATCCTGTTATTAGAGTAGTCAACAAAACCAACAAAAACTTGAGTTTAGAGAAAAATCTTCACTTAGGTGCAGCTATTGACATTAGGCCGGGTGCACATTACGCAAATGATACAGATAGTCCTCAAAATCATGGTTTAGCGAGTAAACATGGCAACAGTAACTTTCCTGCTGGTTTTGATGTCAAACGTGTGGACAATAACCTTCAACATTCTGATGATCAGAAGCAAATGTTTTATTCTGTTATAGAGGAGTATAAGGATTGTTTTTCTTGGTCAGAGGATGATTTTGGAGTGGCCAAGTGACGTACATGAGATTAAAATGCTAGATAACGTCCCAGTGCACACGAATCAGTTTCTAATTAAGTTCCACTTAAGAGGAGAAGTTAAAAAACAGGTTGATACTTTGCTCAGACAAAAGGTCATTAGGAGGTGTATATCTAGTTACAGTTCACCTATTCTTCTCGTGAAAAAGAAGTCTGGATCTTTCAGATTTGTTTTGGATGCTAGGGCCATTAACCTCCATATTGCACCGGACAGTTTTCCAGTACCGTCGATAGAAGACATTATTTCGCGTCTTAGTAAGTGTAGCTACCTGTGCTTCTCCGATTTACTTAGCGGTTTCTCCAGGTGAAGATCGCTGAGGAACATCAACATGTCACTGCCTTTTCAATCCCAGGAATTGGTTCTTTTTGTTTTACATCCCTCCCACAGGGTCTTATCACTAGTTCCGCTGGGTTAAACATATTAGTGAAAATGACATTGGAAGGATTAGATTCTGAACAAATTTTGGGGTACCTTGATTATTTTTTCTGGGGTGGAAACCCTTTTGAGGGCGTTATCAATCTCACCAAGAAGTTATTTCAACGAATTAGAGAACGTGGTCTTAAACTTGCACCAGAAAAAAACAAATTTGGCTTATTTTTCACTAACGATTTTGGGACACGATATTTCGTATGATGGCTTGCGAATTTCCAAAAGAATAACTGACTCCATTAGTAATTATGAACGTCCGAAGACGAAAAATCATGTGAAAAGTTTTCTAGGATTGGCCAGCTTTGTAAGACGTTTTCTACTTAATTTTTCTGAAATCGCGGAGCGTTTGAACTCGCTTCCCAGAAAGGATGTACCGTTTAAGTGGACACAAAAACAACAAGATGCTTTTGAAAAAATTAAAGACTTTATCATAAAATCGCCATATATAATGCATTATAATCCGAAACACCCTGTATATTTGTTCTGTGATGCATCAACTCGCGGTGTGGCTGCCGTGCGCAAACAACCTATATGTTCTCCAGATTATCCAGAGTTAGCACCCATTGCTTATTGTAGTCGTTGCTCAAGTGAAAGTGAAAAATCTAGACATCCTTATGAACTTTGAGCATTATATATGCCTTTCGATCCGTTCGCTATTTTTTACTAGGGCGTCACTTTTTCTTGAAAACAGATTGTAAGAGTGTACTGTTTCTGAAACACAAAAAATGTCGATAAATTTGCAAGGTAGCTTAGTTTTATTGAACAATATAACTTTATTGTGACACATGTATCCGGGTTGTATAACGTAGAGGCTGATGCTCGTTTACGTTTTTCTCGTGCCCCCAGGGACATTTCTGACGAGCAACAGAATGAGGAAGATCCTAAAGTATTTGTTCCACTGTTACTAAGTGTAACAGTATGTTAAGTGACGAGCCTTCTCTCAGAGATAAACAAATGAAGGATCCGTTTTATAAGGATATTTTTAATTGGTTAGAAAACAAGGAAAAGTCCGAAAATTGAAAGACAAGCATTTTATTTCACGGTTAAAGAAGGAATTTTGTATAGAAAACAAAAAAATAATGTTATGAAATTTTTAGTTGCTGTACCTGTTTCATTGCGCTATAAAGTTTTTGATGCGGCCCATACTTCTGCCATTGGTTCAAGTCACGGAGGTTTTTCTAAGACATTATCCTTTTAGTGAGATCTGTGTATTTCCCTAATATGAAACAATACATCTATCAGAAATTTAATAAATGTTTAATTTGTCACACAAACAAAAACAAACCTGGTTCTGCTTATGGTACATTGGAAACATATCCCCAAGTGTTGCACTTCTATCGCCTTTTCGTGGACATTGGAGGAGTGTACTCTCCGAGTAATATTTTGAAACACAAATATTTGATTGTCGTTGTCGATGCTGCTACTCATACTATTTGTGACTCATTAGCAGATATAACAGCGTCTTCTGTAAGTAGTTTTCTTTATGAAAACGTAATTTTGATATACGGTATTTTAAAAGAAATTGTCATAGACAAACGTCCATGCTTTAGTAGTAACTTATTCAAGGAGTTGTGTGCAATGATTGGAGCTAAGAGTCGATATGTACATGTTCAAGCTCATTACGCTAACGGGACTGCTGAGATAGCTATCCGAAACATTGAACAGATATTGAAATCTGCGTTGTGTAACAAGGACCAAGGAAGATGGGTCGAACTGCTGCCATCTGTTGTGTTAGCCTACAATTTAACTGTCAATTTATCCTCTGGATGCAGCCCTTTTGACCTTTTGCATGGATTCAGGTGTAGAATGCTACACGAAGCAATTTTGGACACACCCTGTCAATTTCAGGACAATGCTGAACGTTTACGGCAACTTAGAGAAATACGCCTGAAATCGAAACACTTCATTCATATGCAGTATACCCTTTTCGTGTTATAGTTCTCAGAAAGAAACACTACGTCATTTTTTAAACAGACTTTGGGTAGAGCAATCACTGGAATAATGGTATCATCCAAGGCTTTCAAATGGAAAATATAGGTTCGATTCCCCGCTAGGTAATATCATTTTTTCGCATAAAATAATGGCTGCAAACAGAGATTTATGTATGGTTAGAGAACTTACAAGGCATCACTGGAGGGAACACGAGTAAACAGCCGAAAATTGAAAGACAAGCATTTTATTTCACGGTTAAAGAAGGAGTTTTGTATAGAAAACAACAAAAAATACATCTAGTGTTATGAAATTTTTAGTCATCATATGATTCTTCATCATACACTCTAATGATAAGTGGGTTTCATTTTTGTACTCGTCTTTCTCCCTCTGTCTTTCTTGAGGTTTCCCTATCCTGTCTTTGCATCTTTCCCTTCTCTCTCTCTCTCTCTCTCACACACACACGCATATACACACATACACATTAAAACATTTAATCTGCATTTTAATTGATATGCAGTTGTAAAACAAAATTTCAACCACGAAATTTCACGACATATTAATTACTAAACTTTACCGCTAAATATAGCTTATTGATTCTGTCGAATACCTTTTACAAAGTAAAAAGTATGAACCAAACATGTTATGTTAAATTGCAATTTAATGTTTCTATGGTTGTGATGTAATTATTGATATACACACATATTGTGCAGTAAGGCGTCGTCAGTTCTTGTAGCTTGAAATAATGAAAATAAAATTAGGATGTCGAGGATTTAGAACTGACAAGCCATCCCAGAGTTTGTTAACTAAATCTTCTAAAGCAGAGGTAATGGATTCGTGACTTGGGTTGCTTTACAAATGAGATAGAACACTTTTTAATTGGAAATAGATTGTCATGTGAGGGGGTAAAAAGAGGATAGAAGATAATAAGGGTATATTTAGGAAAGATAAAGTCTACACAGCGCAGGCTTGGAACTTTCGGGAATTCTTCATCGATGATCTCTCGATTTGTTGTTCTCCTTGATCTCTAGACAATGAGCGGCCAGAAAACGTGAATTGAAGCTGAGCGGAGATATAGCGAAAAAAAATCAATTAATGGTATTGAACAATATGAAGTGCGAACTCTTTTTTGACAATAATGTCATTTTACCGTTGATACAAGAAGGCCACAAATGTAGATAATATCCTTAACAAACATCGGTGTTTTCTGTCTAAAACCAAGAATCGCGAATTGCTTTCCTACATCATCCTCGTAGGCTGCCTTCGTCTACTACCTCTCGATCTTTTCTCTTCTAGGTTGAGGTAGGACGTAGATGAAGTACAGTGTGTAGCAGTGGCGGTTTTATTGGGTAGGCCGGGTAGGCACGGGACTACCCCAAAAATTTTGAAAATATATAAATGTTAAATGATACGATAATGAGTAACAGTATTTATATTAATGGTAGATAATTATATAACAAATAGCATCAACCACTACTGTAAAAATAATTTCCCACTGTCATTAATCAATCAAATGTATATATATAAACAAGGGAGCAAGCCTACCCAAAATTAAAATTCTAAAACCGCCCCTGGTATGTACATTGACATCACATAAAGTGATTACTGGAATGTGACAAAGGAAATCTGCATGTTTATTCATTAAGCAATACACAAAAGAAAAGACTCAACACAACATAGACGTTCTTGTATATCTTAGTAAGTAAATAAACTGTAAGTTGTGCTGAAAGAAATATAAATTAAAATATAGTTTTAACATTGATCTGATAATGAGAATTCATTGTCCATAATTTCAAATAAATAATGTTTGTCGTTTTCGCAGAATTTTAGTCCAAATATAAGCCAAAAATTTGTTATTATTCATATCATTCATTGTGTTGGACACGCTATCTTCACATTTTCTTCCTTATTCCAAGTCGCGAATATCTATCATTTTGCTGACAAAAAACTAAATTTCATTTTGACTTTTTTGAAAAAGAAAAACTATATTTTATTAAAATAAATATCACCATAATCTTGAGTTATTTGTATGGAAACTACATCATAAGAGACTAAAACGTTGAACATAGCAAAAAATTCACACATACACACAAGGCAATCAATGTTAAATGGCGTAAACGCTACCTTTCGCACTGAATGTAGATCAGTAAGATACAAAGACATTGAACTTTAAACAATGTAAAAACAGCACAAATTGTACTCAAAACGTTATGAAATTAAAGCACTGAGTTGATTAAGGAAGTGATGAAAGGGTATTTAAACACCACAAAAATGAAAGTTTGCAACTATTAAATGTAAAATAAAATCGATGTGGGAATGGGAAGGAAAATGTTGATCAAAAGAAATAAATAACAAAATCTCAAGAAACAAAATCTAAATATATAAACTCTAATAAAACATTGATTCTAGAACTCATAGTCCCTACCAGTGGCGAAGGGTGATAGTTTCAACAGGGTAATTCCAATGTAATAATAATAATAATAATAATAATAATAATAATAATAATAATAATAATAATAATAATAATAATAATAATAATAATAATAATATCACCTGGATTACTTATACCATCTTGTAAATATATTTCAAGTATTAGTTTTCCTTCTTTTCAAATATGTCTAACTTTCTATTGAAAGCTGTATCATTGACTAATATCCTTAAGATTTCACTTCTATAGTGATTGAAGGTAACACACTAAATCTGTCTTTATTCATTGTATTTCTCTGGAATGCTTTAATTCTATTCACGACACCCAACTTGTCTCACATGGTGCTATAGTAACTGAAATACTGAAGCGTAATGTAATAGGCGAAGATATTCTGTGTATACTTCTTTCAGACCGTTTAATGTGATATTAGGGCGTGTCGTTTTTGAGGGTGAAATATACTTAATGTCATTTTTCATGATGAGGGGTCTTAAAGTATGTTTTTAGGTATGAGAAATTCAAATCCGCACTTAGTTTTCTGATTAAAGAAATTCTAGCTAGGTAAATCAAAATTAGAATATACTACAATTGTTGTGGTAAAAACATGTAACATTCTCCATGCTTGAAGTGTGTAAGTTCGGTTACGAATCTTGAGAAACGTATTTTTCATTGGTTTTTAAAATATCTCACTCAATAACATTGACAAACTACTAGTATTCAATTATAATGAATTAATTTGTAAGTGCAACATCATACAAATTATATCTACTATGCTACATTTGGGTTACATTTTGTGATAAACCTGTCATGGTTTTACTTAATACAAATGTATTCAAGAAACAGTAATAAGTAAGTGCACAAGTTACTAACAGTAATACTATTAGTGCACAGGATATTATCAAAACAAATTTCATTAAGTCCTGTTTTTATTCACTTTTGGACATTATCTGTCGACTTGCTTCTTGAACTCTGATATAACCCTCACGTTTCTCATGCGTATAGACTTTTCCTGCTGTCCCTGTAACTCGTTTCACACACCTTTCTATAGGTTGAGCGTGATATGTCCACGGTGGTACTTTCATCTTTACGTCTACGAACTTCTTTACACCTACTGTTGAAAGTTTGCATTTTAAGGGAGGTTCATAAACACCTTCAGACCAGTCGTTCATCTCTAGCAGGGAACGAGGAATGGGGTTGATAGCAGATGTTTTCCTCGGACGTGCAGAGAGATTTCCTTGTGCTGCCTCACCTCTCAAATATCTTTTGAACACTAGCTTTTCTTTCCTCATTATAATCCGAGCACAAAAGTGTCTGGATTACAATTTCACTTAATGCATACCATGCTGAGTGCTGGATCGTTGGAAGTACAGCATCCTCAACAATCTTCTTCTGCATTCGAAGTCGCTGCAGTTGAAACAAGATGTGGCGTGGCTCTTCCACCCAGCAGTGCTTGACTTTATTGTTGAACCAGCATGAGTAATAGAAACCAACAATATATTCCACTATTCGTCTAAGATTTATGATATATTTGCCGTTAAGTCCATGTTTAGAAACCCACAAACGACACAGTCTATTTGCTATGATCAACCATCTTGAATTATTGACTGGACCAATTTCAAGAAGAGCCAGACCCCGTGGAACTTTTCCAGTGTGAATGGCCTGTGTAATCCGATACCTGCTTGATCTGTAGATAAATCTTTAACGATATTTTCACTCAGAGCAATAAGAGGCTCTCCAATTGTGATTTTTTGGAATGAAGAGTCGATTTCAAGATCAGTATCTGCATCTAGCATATTACCAATTGTACCTTTCCACTGATTGTTCGACAAAGTTCTGCCATCGAGTGTTGTGATTAAGTGTCGCAAAGAGTGAAAATCCCTGTGAAAAGCATACACTAAGCAAAGGTAACTGTGTGAAGAGCACACACTAACCAATTTAGCTTACGACCTTGTTTGACTTCTAGCAATGCATAGTACCACCTTCCCAACCAGTGTTGACGTTAGTAGAATCACCTCCATTGCTTGTAAGCATTTATCAATGCCCTTTTCCTTCATAAAATCTACAAGATTATCAGCAATAATTTCAGCTTGCTTTTTATTGTCACAATCTTTCTGAGGAGGAAATGATAATAGTAGCGTCCACCTAGCTCGCAGCAAACAAAATAGTATTGTTCTCTTATAATAAAGGGGAAGTGGTGATTTGAATTTTCTGCTACCAGCATAACTTTTGTAATGTCTTCACGGCCGCCAAAGAAGACCCAATCGATTTTACTTTGCTGACAAAACTCAAGTTCTTGGTCTATGGATTTCATTATTTTTTCTTGTGCTTTCTTCACTCATATCGTGATTAATCACAAGCCTTTGGTCTTTGTCAGTGAGCAATCCAGCATCAATAAGGGCGGCAGTAGATGTGATAACTGTGGCACGCAAGTCGACACCATACCTAATGCTCTGCATGGGAACATTGGGTATTTTTTATGTATTATATGTTGTTTCCTTAGTGGTGGAATGTACGCTTGATTTTTGCGATTTGTATTCTTAATTTCCGTCATCTTCATTTTGTGTATCAGGTGTTTGTTCCTCACTTTCACTATCAGAGATTTTATTTTATACTGTTGAAATGTTCCGTTTACTTCTATTTCAATATTCACGAAATCGTATCTTTTGGTCTTCTAAGTGTTTCTGATTCCTGCCTTGTCTCTTATTCCTAAGCACATCTGGCAAACCAATCTGATGGGGTCCAATAGAGCCAGTCTTTTCCTGTTATCCTTAATGAAAACAAGTTCTTTCACAGGGATTTTCACTTCTTTGGGACAGGTACAGTAAATGTGTATTTCTTTTCTGCAACCAGCACGTTTGGAGCAGCCTAGTTCAGAGCACAAATTTTTTCAAGTTTTGAAACAAAAGACTTTCACATCTAACCTTCTTCTCCCAAGAGAAATGTTCCTTGCTGCTCCCAACTTTCCTGAATCTTATTTAGAATGGTAACTTGTGAATTTATCACTGGGGAAAGGAAAGGACACTTTGCTCTTTTGCACTTCTCAAGCTATTAGGGATAAATGTCTTTTGCAAGACGGGCTAAAGAAAAGTTTCGGTTGTTTTTAACACCTTGCTCCCTTAGCAGTAATGTTGGAAGTTCAGAGGATAACAATTCTCTGTCGGTTCCGATGAAATTACTAATATGCGTAAATGCATTATGTCTTGTTTTCATCTTAGAAGTCATTGTAAAGAAACATCAAGAAGCCACGATGTTAACATTAAGAATAGTTGAAAAAGTTTAGACACTCAAATCACAATCACTAACACAAAATTGATCTGCAAACATTGTCTAAAAACTCACGCATTTGAAGCTCTCAACTTTATACCCTTGGAGCTATTATTTAACAACTTGACAACTTTGACACTTGTTTAAGAAAACTGAAAATGTATCTAATTTAATGATTGTAGATTATAAATTTGACATAATATTTAAACTCTAACTCAGCAAAGTACAAATTGATAAAACTATTCTTAACAAGCATGTATTTGTGCTCAATAGATGAAATAAAATGCTGGCGCCATCTATGAACAACAAAAGTAAATTTTGAAAAGAAAAGCACGAAAATGAAAAAAAAAAAAACTTTAGACTAATACTTACCTAGCAAAACAACATTATATCGAATTTGTAAATTCAATGCCAGGTCTCAACTTTTTAGCACCCCTCGTTTTAGTAATTTGGAAGTTGAAAAAATCGACATGCCCCAATATGATATATTGAAGTAAATTATTAGGTCTAAGATATTTATTTTCATCGTTGTAGGTTACTGTTAGTTCACTCCGCAGTTGATTACCGTCGAAAACGGGATAAAGTTAAGGATATTCTCTAGTTTCTTTCTAAGAAAATCACTCTTGTAATGTTGAAGCTGTTCACAGTCAAGTAGTCCGACAAATTCTAAAGAGAACAAATTACGAGAAATAGTTTCCATCTGAACTGCAACTATATCCGAAATTTCGTAACAAATTACTTTTAAGCTTTGCTTTTCCTTATCACCGAAGTGCAATGAATTAATATCTTAACAATTCATGTACAGCTTCTTCTGTATGCAGCCAATGCTTGCATGACTCCTTTGTAGCACAGCGTGATATCAGAAGTAAATATTCTTTTTCAAGATACGAAACAGTGATTCGGTAGACATAAATATTTCACCACAGAAACACTAGAAGAGAAATTCATACGAATTTAAACATAATTGTAGACCACGACAGCACTTGTAGGATCCATATCTCAATTTTCATAATAAAATGCACGTATGTGATTCATAGATGATCTGAATTCAATGTAATGCGATTTAATTGTTTGAAGAGTGTGAAAGTTGGAAACCATGTTCTCCCAATACCTCAGTTTTCTTTGTTGAACTTTAAAAAACGAACTAATCGCAGTAAAGTCGCAAATAAAAGTTTTATGTTTATTCACCGTCTGTGCATAATACCAAGTTCAACCTAAGGGTGTACCAGTGTAAAAACAATGCATACGGTTATCGCATAACGTTGCATATCGCCGTTTGAAGTGGCCATTACAGACACACTTACGTTCAACACATAAGTGTTTGTCTGCATTGATTTCCCTTCCATCATAATATTCCTGTACACTTGTCACGTGATACATCGAAGAATCTTATGAATCTCTCTTGTACTTGATCGTTCAGACAATACCGCACTATCACACTTATCTGCGTTTCACAAGAAACATGTGCTGTTTCGTCCACTTGTACTGAAACAGACTCTGCTCATAAAATTTCGTCTTTAATTATATTGTTCAAAACATGACACTCATACAATCAAGCCATTTTGTATATCACTTCATTCCCTTGAAAACAGAATCATACTCTAAATGTTTTCTCATATGCTGCTATTTTTATGTTAACAACTCCAAATAATTTAACATGTCAATGCATAAAGAACTTTCTTACCGTCTATTTATTCTATCTTCAATACCATACTGGTGTTGCTCTTCATTCCTTAATCTATATTATAAAACTGAAACCAACTATGTTCGTGACACTTAATCTCTTGAACCATCCGACCGATCTTGGTCGCATTTTTAACGTACATGTAGTTCTGGCCTGGGAGTGTTTTTATCTATTCATTTTGACGGAAAAATTAGGTGATTGGGGAGGAGAGGGAGTTATTAAAAATAAATAAAATTTAATAATTGTTGAACCAAACGACCAATCCCGATCAAAGTTGAGATATAAGCCTGGGATGTTTTTTTCTAATTTCACTTTGAGAGAGCAACGTACGGGAGGAAGTGGGGATATATATATATATATATATATATATATATATATATATATATATATATATATATATATATATATATATATATATAACTGAATAATTATTGAACCACCCAACCGATCCCCACCCTCGATCAAATTTTCAACATAGGTGAGATTCGGTACTGGGACGATTTTTATAATTTTACTTTAATGTGCAACGTAGGTGTGGGAGGGGGAATATATGAAAAAATAGAAGTGACTGTCTTTGTGACTATATCACTTTTGAACCACCCAACCGATCTCAATGAAATTTCAACATAACTGAGGTTCTGGACTGTATGTTTTTATAATTTCACTTTGATGGTAGAACCTAGGGGAGGGATAGTATATGTATGTATGTATGTATAATTGAATAATTCTTGAACTACCCAACCGACCTTGAAGAAATTTTCAACATAGAGTAGGTTCGGACCTGGAGTAGTTTCCATCATACCAATTTGACGGTAGAACTAAGGGTAGAGGTAAGAGGGAAAAGTTTTTTCAAAAAATAAATAAAACTTTGTAACGTAACTCTTGAACCAACCAAACAATCTCGATCAAATTTTCAATATAAATGAAGTTCGGACATGAGACGAATTTTTCTCTCAAAAGAGCAGTAAATAAGAACAATAAAACGGAAATAAAACCTTCGTTTCCATTTAGCAACATTTTGTTTTATTCATTTTAATTTATAATTCTTTTCCCATGAAATTTACCGCAAATTTACATTTCCCGATTATACATATAATATCAGTATTAAAAGTACCCTGCAAAATCATTATCAAATTATATTCTTACAAGAAGATAGTTATAGATATGCGACAATCATTTTCAACATGAGTGTACATAGAAATGATTGAAAATGGTCGATCTTGTTTAGCCTAGCCGGCAAAACCATTGCAAGTAAAACTGAAAGATTTCATTTCTTGAACTTCACATAATATGAATTAGTGTTATCGACGTCTTGTACTATTCCTGAACCAAAAATTCACAATAAACGCATCTAGTGACACCTTTCTTCACGGTGCTATCTAAGATCCAAACTTAGTTCCAAGTTTTAAAAACTATATTTGAATGACGTATGTCGAAAAATTTCATGGCTGTTCTATGTCCGTCAAACCACTTGTCGTCCTCTTTGTCTCGAATTTCTTGAAGTTGTAACGCTCATCGTTGTCTTGAAATTGACAGATAGTGTCTAAGATTGTCTGTGGAGCATATCTGTTCGGAATTCATGTAAAGGCACGTACGGAAGGACAAGCATATACGATAGGTTACCCGTTAAATTATGAGCTAACACCACAGATGGCAATATATACCTATCTTCCTTGATCTTTGTTGCATAATGTAGATTTCAGTCGTTGTTCGATGTTCTTTACCGTTATTTCCAGGGCACCGTTTGCGTAATGCCATTGCATATTCACAAAACGAACCTTTTCCCTAATCATTACACGTATTTCTTAAAATAAATTATTATGGAAGCATGAACTTTTGTCGGTGACTATTTCCTTGAAAATTCCATGCTTCAAAAATACCTCTTCATAAAGAAAAGAACTCACAGAAACAGCTGGCATATCACCAATTATTCCACAAATTGCAAAAATGTTGTGACACCAATAACAACAATTAGATGTTTATGTCTCAATATATTACTGGGCGAGTACACGACATCTATATCAACAAATAAACGATAGAATGGGGAACTTGCGGATATGCCTACAATGTTTCATATATAGAACCTTGTCTATTCTTAGAAACTTAACGCACTCTTGACATTTGTGATAGATGCATTCTTTTAGTTTGGAGAATAAGGAATTTCACTAAAATATCGTATGTCTTAGAAAAATCTCCATGATTCGAACCAAGACTCGATTTTTGGGTAGCGTAAGTCAGAAACTGTATAACGTAGGGAAATAGGAACAGCAAGTAAAAATTTCAACCACGAGATGTTTTCTTTCCTAAATATAATTCCAACCTTAATTTAAAAATAAAAAAGTTGATGTTCAACTTTTGTGTTTCTTTCCTGTTCTCTCACTAGGTAGAAATACGTCTGTAGGAGGGATCTTTCAATTGTTATTCTGTAAGAATAAATTCGTCATTTAGCATGTTTGTTATATTCATATGTATTAATGACAAGTACATGTGCATCTTCGTTTTTCTGTTCGTCAGAAATATCTAGAAGTGCATGAGAAAATATGGAGAGGATATCGGTCTCTACATTTGACAAACCTGAAACATGAGTTACAGAAAATCGTACTGTTTCGCTTCAGCGAGTCATCGCAAACTTGCCTACGTTCTTCGTTTGCTAAAGGTAGATAAGGGTCTTACTATCTGTTTTTAGGGTAAAAATGACGACGCAAAAATACCTAAATAATCAGAAAGAATAAAGTGCACTAAGCAGTTCAATCTCATAAGGATGTTTAGATTACGTCTGCAGTTCGCTAATGCTGCTAGCTCTAGATCATCAGGACATGATACATGCTGCTTAGTAATACACCCAGGTCGCTGGTGAAAGCCTCACAGAAGAGATAAAAAAGACTGTTTCGGATTATAATGCATCAACCACGTGATAGACATAATTGCAATTGCTTTTTTAATCTTTTCAAATTAATCTGGCTATTTTTGAGTCCATCGCGAAGCGCCACTCTTTTCAAAAGAGGAAGTAAAGAACTATGTTTTTGTTTTGAGGCCCTCATAATTGCGTACAGAATCAGTAATTTTCAAGAAATGCGTATACCTAGATGCGCAACATCATGACTAAACTCTCTTAACGAAGTGTGAGACAATTTAGTTATTTGTTGAGATAGTTTCAAACCAAATTCTATAATTCATTCAAATATCTTTCTGGTAAGTCTAATCACTTCCTAAAATAGTTTCATCCAATAAAAATCATCTACTTTTTCAAACTTATTTCCTACTGCGGCGCTGATCAAGAAAATTTTAGTAAGATCATAAAACATGAAGAACCTAAGCCAGGAGTAAAAAATGATGGGACATGCTGAGAGTTCTCAGATATCTTAATCTGAAAGCAGCCATTCACGAAATCTGAGAAATTGAGCTAGCAACACCCGCTTAAAAGTGAGAAAATCTCGTCAATAGACGGTACAGTAGAGTTGTCCAGTGCTTTCTTCTGGTTGATGTAGATGGTATTCAAAATAAATCTGAAAATAGATCCTGGCTTGTTTTGCATGAGAAGGTTGAGGGAATTGCACGCTGATATACACATTCTAATTAATTTTCTTTCAGCAGAAACGTCAGTATGTTTTTGACCTCATCTTTTATCGTCTTTAAGGCGTCATTATTTCTGACTTTGTGGACCGAACTTTGATACTTTCTAATCAGATATGCCCTGAATTGTATCATCTGCTTATTCAAAATCGGATAATTTTAGAGTTCTTACGGGAAGTAAGGGGCCCTACACAGGCTGATGTTAAACAAGTTGAATCTGCGAAATAATGGGAGTTGGAATGATCATTAATAGCAGTAAATAAATAATATAATCGTAACTGCAATTACCTGAACAATAAAATTTGATAAAGAAAGTAATTAACTCAATGAATGATCGTCTCTTAATAGGGTCTTAGTGGCTCGTTGAGACTAGCATAAAAGGATTTTTAACTTGCTAACAGATTTTGTACAAACTCAAGGAACTTATTTGCGTGGGCAATAAAGTCTGGTTAACAAATAAAGCCTGGTAGCACTGAATTATAAACTGAAGACCCGGCTTTGAATCTTCTGATGTTCTTAACATGCTTCAATTTCAATCCTTACTCAGTGTCATAAGCAAGAGCTTCTACTGTGAGAAAGTAGACATACATTGTTTTCATAGAGAATTGGAGCAAGACCATTAATGCAGACAAAAATTTACTAGCTTACTTTTTTCAACTGATTTAGATTTTATATTTTCAGCTTATATCAATAATTTTTATGTAATGTATGACAAATGCTTTTTTCCTTGCTTCTCATATGTAGTATGTAGTTATATTATACACACAAGGGTTATATTTTTTGATATGTGACACTTATTGGATAGCATGCTCCAAACAATAAAGGTTAATCTTAAAGTGGGTTATTTTTATTGCACAAGCTGAACAATAAAACCAGCTACAATAATCCACAGGCATACTGTCGTCTCCCAGTTAGAATGTTATGTGTAAGTTGGGTTGATCTGTCCAGGTATTTGTGATATCAAAACTGCTGGACTCAGCCTAATGGAGTTATATTAGTTAAGTGTGCAGATACTTATGTGGCTATTTCTACAAGACATCCAATTACATGGTTTCGTTTCTACGACTAAAAGGTACTTATTCCGTAATCCTTAAAGTGAATGAATAACTAATATCTCTATCAGGTTAATATCAGTTAGGATAAATACATTAATACATTTTTAAAATACATTCTAACTATGGGTGCCTGCAGCGGGAGTAGGGGCAATAGAGGAGTCTCAGTTCTTGGAAATACATATAAAAACACTTTAGATTTGTTTACTCACACACACAGAGCATTTAATATATTTATAATAAATATTGAAATATATTTACTATAGTTAATAAAGTATGTAAAGTGTGTAAATATATTAGTTTTATATAAAGTATTATAAGCATACATTCATTAACCCTTGTCCGAGCAAGATATTTTTGTAACGTAGATGGGCAACTGGGGCCTTACCAACTCTATTAGCCTTAGCAACTCGATATGTTCATGACTTTAACTTCGACTAAAGGTAGAAGAATTCAGAATTGTATGTCATCGAAATATTTATGGTTATTGAGAAATTCCAAAACAAAAATGAAGCTACTGAGCCTGGGAGGCCCCGCTTGCCCAGATAAGGGTTAAGGTGTGTATATATTGGCAACAGTGCTTGTGTGTCTGTCTTTTGGGAGTCGATTAAATATCGTGTTTTTCGCAGTGAAATGCAAAATTCTCCTCTTGCTCCGCAAATTTACGAAAAATTAAATATATTGATGTTAGTCATGTCGCAAATTATAATTAGTGCTGTTTGTTGCAAACTGATTGTAAATATTGTGTGCGACCACGCAACTGAATATTTAATCGGGTCGTTTGTCTTGTATTGGAAACATTATTAGGATGCTCCTCGTTCTAACGTTTTCTAGTATGAAGACGCTAATATAGCGCGTAAAACTTTCTATTTCAAGTAACCTATGAGAAAATAGTTCCTGTTTTTGATGTCTCGGAAGTTTTGCTGGTTGGAATTACAGAATACCCACCGATTCACTAACTAAATCAAGATCAGTTTGCGTTAAAATTGAATATTTACTTTTATTTATACTTTCAGGAAATTACCTGCCTTCTAGTTATATGGATTGTATGGAGTGTGGTTGAAACGATAATTATTGATGTGTTATGCACAATGGCAGCAGTTCGCATGTTTCGGTTATCTTATCCTCTAGTGGGAGCGCTTTGTATTGGCTGGATCTTGACATTTAGCGGTAGGTTTAGACTAGGATGTAATCCAGAATGGTACACATTCAATTGCCCTCATCTACAATCTAAGGAATGGAAGATATGTTTCATGCTTAGCTCTAATGCTTGCGACAGAATTTTCACTGTGGGGTGACGAGAAATGTCTGACAAATTTTGTAATCGTGAGAAAAATTTTGATTTCAACTGATTTAAAGGTTTTATGACTACCTGAATTTTTCTGTATATCCATTCACACAGGAACGTACAGGTTGTAAAAATCACCCTGTCGAAACCAAATTTGAAACTTAACGTCTTACAAAATACCGCACAAGTATTTTGGTAATTCGTCTTTCAATAATTTTGTTTCCTGGTAATAACTTAGACTTGTTGATTTAGATTTATCTAATTCATGTCCTGTAGATGACATATTTCAGTATTCAGATCGTCTCCCTGGTTGGATACAAAGTCTTACTTGTAGTGTAACTATAACCCCGACTTAGGGAATCCAAGTCATTTTATTCTTCGACTATGCTGAGGTTATGCACTTATTGTATTCGTGGGGAAATAATAAGTACCTATATCACAGAATATATTTTATCACCATGTTTGTCACTGCATGAACTTAGACGATAAGTTGTGTAAAATAGTTGACTTCGGTACGTCGGAACGAATTCAAGGACAGAATTAATCAGGAGCTTTTACAGATAAATTTTTAAGTTAATTATAAATGAGTTTTGGAATATACAAAGTTTCCTTTCACTGACTTTTGCAAATCATATTGAAAAATCATGAACTAAAAGTACAATCACGGACAAAAGTTTAATAAATGAGTTTAACCTAGTCTGTGAAACCCCAGCAGAAAATCAGGGGTCATTTGTGCGAAAAAATAAGGAATGAAAAATAATAAAAATACAAAATACAAGGAAATTTGAATAAAGGATACCAACACAATAAATAAGTTGAAATAAATAACTGCAAAGAAATTAGTCCTCAAAACCAATTACGAAGTCCGTGCATAAAACCAGTTTTAACTTCTATAAAGGCAAACAAGAAAGTTCTGTCGCTTTTTCACCGACCTCCTATGGACATTGATGCCACCTAACATAAGACGTATCTGGAAGATCAAAAATAGCCCCCATCAGCATCGAGAAACTCTTACCAATGTTCTGCAAGACCATGGATTCCATCGCAATAGAACTTTGTGGGCCTTGAGCGAAGAAGGTATCAAGTGCCTTTTGCACCTCTACTAGGCATTTGAACTGGTGTCCTCTAAGATGATTGTCCTAAGAATGGAACAGAGAATAATCGGACGGTGCAATGTCCGGAGAGTATGGCGGATGCAATAATGTTTCCCATCCACGGCGTAGAATGGTGTCCCGGTTCATCCCAGCCACGTGGGGCTTAGCGTTGTCCTATAACAAGAAGATTCCTTTTTCGATTCAAAAATGGGCTTCAGAGTTTTGAGGTTTTCTTGAACACGGCTCAATTATTCACAGTACACAGTTGTATTAATGCTGTAACCAGCAGCAGTTCCCGATGCAGGATGCCTCGTGCAGTCCACCAAACACACAGCAGGACCTCTTTGTGGGGCAGTGCTGGTTCCATGTGTTTTGGAACTGGTTCATGGGATTCTAACCAATGATGTCAACGCCGTGGAGCGTCGTGGAGGACTCACTTCTCATTACATGTCAACAATCTGTCCAGATGTGGTTCCTTCCTCAGACGAGACAGAAAAGAAACAAAGTGTCTGCTTACGTTGCCTTCTGGCCCGGAGTCAAGTCACGTGGGACCCATCGACTCAACTTGTAGTGCTTCCCAAGTTGATGGAGATGCTGCCGAATATTTTCTCCATTCACGCTGAATTGTAGTCCCAGTTCCCCACATGTCTGGCCACTGTTCGCCTCAATTGCTGCCTGAAGATCTTCATTTTCTACATGTGTTGGTCTTCCTTCAAATGGTTAGTCTTCGAGTGTTTCGTCACCGTTTTCAAACTTGTTAAACCACCGTTGCGCTGTCCGTGTAGGCACGACACCCCCATCAAAGGCCTGGCATATCTTGCGCCCCGCTGCAGCGCGCTTAACCCCAGTTTGAACTCGTACAGCAAACACGTCCTTATAATGCTCTTTGGAGGTTCCATGTTCACTCTATCCTTATGCATGTTCATGGTATAACTGAACTGTCGCAATCATGTAATATGTTGGATATACCCACACCAACAACTGCCTTCGCCTTATTTTCATTCGCATTCAACTCAAGGTGTGAGGGCAATTGAACACAGAGCATCAGAAATAACGAGGGAACTTTCTTGGCTACCTTTATACATACAATAGAGAACAAATAATCCAAAGAATGCTAGTTTATCATATGTTTGAGCAGCAGACATTTCCTGAAATTGCATGAAATTGAAGACAATAGCCATAGTTCATTATCATCAAAAATGGTAACACTATATATATATATATATATATATATATATATATATATATATATATATATATATATATATATATATGTGTGTGTGTGTGTGTGTGTGTGTGTGCTTCACGAAATGGATAAGAGTGAATAAGTGACTAATCATATTACGAAATCTAAAATCACTGACAGCACTTGTGAATGAGGGGATGTTGAAACACTGGAGGTGACATATGGAAGTATGAGTGTATGGAATGTGAAGTGCGGCGTGCAACTGAGTTACATTTACTTTTTTACATTTGTGCTTACCTTTTTCAAACAGAAAGTCACTATGGATAATTTAGTAATTTAATAATTTACTTATTTGATTAGAAGCGAATGTTGTCAGTGTGCACAATGATGTTGTATAGTTGTGGATTAAAGCAAACGTATATGTAAGATTGAAACTAAACATAGTGGATGAATATTTATTATGTAAACCGCCTTCATTTTGGCATTATGGTTTTTATAGTACTTAAAAAGAAAGTTTCATTTTTTCTTCAAAGACTTTGGCAAAGGGAGAAAATGCGAATTGACTAGCAGTCAAAATTATAACACCAATATTATTAAACATGCAATATATTTTTGAAAGATAATCGTTGCTAACTACAGCTACTAATTTATAACTAACAAGTATTAGTACTAATGGAAGATATTAATTGAAGCGTGTAGAGGAAAAAGGAGTTACGTTACATTTTTCGAAACATTGAATTCTGATGATTCATGCACGTGTTACGTGTTGGTCATGATACGTAACACATCACTTAGTGAGTCCTGGTCCCAGTGAAGAGATTTGGAAACGATGAAGGGTGTGTGTTAAAAGACATAGCTGTGAAAGTCAATTTTTCAGAGTTACAGTTTCTTACATATCACCTTTATCCTCTAACCGCGTGCATTGTAGAATATTATGGAAACCCTTTTATAATTATTTAAACCAATATGCATTCCATTTGAAAATTTAAACTTATTTGTTGTCCGTTAGGATCGTAAAACAAAGTAGAGAGAAAATTATCCTCTTTTCATTCTTTACTGAATATCAATTCTAGTTTAATAATGAATATCGTGTTTGACCTATAGTAATTTAATATTTTCATTACGTTGAGAGAGGTAGAAATACAGTTCACTATAAGAAAATGCCAGTATGACGACTATAGTAAACATAATATTCGATTCTGGGGTTCATAGTGCTATTATAGTCGAGTTTATTTGAAGAGTTGACAAATCATCTGCCAACTTATCCAGTACATAAGTGGAGTTTATCAAGTTTAAGTGGAACACCGTCCAATTAGCCAGACAAGTAGCGAGGATTTCGTAATAGGGGTCCGTGGCAAGAAATACTGTGGTGATCACACCAGGAGCTCGATCACTCTAAACTATTTTCCTGGCAACATATATTAGTTTATAAGGACAATAAAAGAGGATATGTTAGTAAGTATTTTAATAACAAAGTATTAAGGAATCTCGAGGAACAGAATATAAAAATGAACGTATTAGAAAAGGTTTTACAATATCTCTGTTCATTCAAGTGTAACAATTTTCCTTATATTATCAACTCAACTATTATAAAAAGTACATATCCACCATTGTAAAAAGCACATATTCAATAATGTCTTGTAAAATATTTTACAAATCTGCGTTCCTTTCTCTGTTGACTCAGATGTTAACAGAAATTTCTTTCCACATAACTTTTTTGTTTCTATTACTCCGTCAATTGCTATCTGTTCCAAATGACAAGTTCAAGGAGCAGTAGAAAACTGTTTCTGAAATAACATTATTGATACTGCAGAGAAGCGATTACGAAAAATTATGATAAAAGTGTCCATACCATGACAGAACGGCACTATGTTCTCGAAAGCTTGAAATTTCCCCAACTAGTAGCAGAAATTCTGAGAAACACTCCTACTTTTCTAGAAATTTCAAGAAATTCTTTTTATTTCATCCTTCCTTAATTTTTCATTTCTGGTTTCGAACGAAGGGGGGAGGGGAGGGTCCGGAACATGTTGTCTTCTTTCAATTTTACATTTATTCTTTTTAACTATTAGTATATCCTCTATGAGTGTATCTGTATTATTATAGGATTTTGTCCCTACCTTATTTATGTGGTATGTCAAAAGACCTGATGCAATTAATACTATCTTTCATCGCCGCTCGTGCCTTTGTCAATTTCTCTATTAACGCTAGCATGTCATAAAAAGTTTATTATAGATTTACCCTCTTTTCGTATCATATTTCTACCTCTTTGATATCTAAATCAAAGCTAGAACTTCTAAATTCAAGTATTAGCAGTTTGTTTAAATCATTATAAGAAGTTTCTCCTATATTTTCTATCTACAAAAATCTTAACTGCCTACTCTGAGCTCTAAATGCAATTTGCAACAAGGCCTTTTCCTGTCATTGTCATTCTGTTTGTATCATAACAATCATTCCTGAGAAAATGGATCTATAGCCTTTCCGAATTTAATGTAAAACATGGCAACTTACATAGTTCTGTCTGAACATTAAGATTAACTGGATTTACCTGCATGTTTATTCAGATTTGCCCTTCTGCATTGCGAGAAATAATTACTGACGTAAACTTTACTTTCGTGTCAAAAACCTGAGTGATTTTATATTAATGTTTCACTTGCTTTCTTTTCCTAGGCCGTGTAACACATTGAATTATCTGATTAAGGGTACAATCTAATCCATCAATCGTTTGTATTTACTTTTAAATTACTTTTCGAAAAGATTTCACATTAAAAATTCTATTCTTGCGACTACAAAATATGTTACACTATTTTAAATCTGGTGGTATTAGAATCGACGCCAAATTAAGACAATCAAAAGTAACTCAATATACACATTATACGAACTCGTAAGGTATTACGATTTTCTTTCTAACGCTTCCATCGTGAGGTCATACTATGAGTTATCAATGATTGACTATTAAGAGACGTTCGCCAAAGTTGTTGTAGTCATAGTAATGAACAGCTTTTTCTTAGAATTCTTGACATCGATCATTTCTATACCAATATTCACGAACATTCCGTTTGTGGTTAAATGGAAGAATAGAGTTTTGAGTAATGGCTTTAGTGGATGTAATTTGTGTTTATTCGTGTTCGTTGAACTGTTCCAAGTACGTATCATGACTAAGCATTGACAAATATGAAGTGAGTACATACTGTAGATTTATTGGTGTAGATTTATCTAATTCAAGTCCTATAAAGGATACACTTCACTATTTAGGATATTCTCCATACAAGCATTACATGGATTTTCCACAAAACGATTTTGAACCCCTCTTATCAACCTAATACAAAGCTGAGCATTTACAACTTCAAGAACTTTGTGATAAAGGGCACGAAATGTGGTTTGACAGACATAAGAGAGCTACGAATTTTTCCGGTAAGCGTCATTCGAAATCAAATCTCGAAATTGGGGACAAAGCTTAGATCCTAGATTACATGGTAAAGAAAGGTGGTACTAGAGACTATAGTGAGAGATTTTTTGGTCGAGGGTTAATACAAGACATTGGCAATTCTAATTGATACTTCGTGAAGTCAAGAGCACAATGTCGATGTTACAAGATAGACACCATTACCATTCGACGTTTAAGGAGATATTGCGAGAAGCAGAAAGAAAATCAGGAACAGAAGGAAGATCAAATTACAGATACCGTCGTAAACGATGCAATGACGAATGTATTTCCGGAAGATAGTAACACATGACCGCTGGGGTGTCATAGACTGTGTTAAACTTATTTATAGAACTTTTGTCCATGATTGTATTAGTAGCTCATTATTCTTCAATCTGATTTAAAAAAGACAGTGAAAGGAAACTTTGGATATTTCAAAAGTCATTTATAATTAAGTTAAGAATTTATCTTTTAAAATCTGCTAGTTAATTTTGTCTTTGAATTCATACCCACATACTGAAGTCAACTACCTTACAGAAGTCATAGTGTAGGTTCATGCATTGACAAACATGACGATAGGATGTTCTTGGAGGTACACGTTTCTAATATTTCACCACAAGTGTAGTAACTGATTAATCTCAGCACTAGTCGAAGAACAAAACGACTTGGATTTCCTAAGTCACAGCAATAGTGATACTGCAAACAAGAATCTATATCCAAGCAAGGAGCCGATCTGACGACAAATTAGCGGTTAAATTATGGACTAACATAACAAATGACTGTAGTTCGACCCACCTTTTTAATCTTTATTGCACACAACAGATTTCAGACGTTGCTTGATGTTCTTAATCACTATTTCTGAGCTTCTATTTGCATGAATTCTTAGCATATACACAAAACAAATCTCCGTAGCAATCATCGCAAATAGTTTTTCTCTACAAATGATAAACGAAACGTAGACCTCTGTCCATCACGTATTCCTAGAAAATTCGGTATTTTACAATTGTATTTTCCTAAAAAACAAAAAAAAAAAAAGAAGAAGAAGTTACAGCAACAGCTGTTGTATTACCAAGTGATCCACAAATTGTAAAACGGGTTGCAGCATCAACAGCAACAGCTAGATGTTTATGCCTCAATATTATGCTAGGGGAATACACACCACTTTGATCAACAAATAAATGAGAAAATGGGGAAGTTGGGAATATATGTGCAATGTTCCAAATGGAGAGTCTAGTCTACCTTTAGTAATTTAGCAACTAACGAACTGTTCACTCTTGTGATAGACGTATCGCTTGAAGTTTTGAAAATATACAGAGTTTACTAAAATGTTATATGTCTTAGAGAAAAATCCATGATTAGAACTAGAAGCCGATGGAAGAAAAACATCAAATACTTTATAATGCAATGAAATAGGAACAACAATTTATAGCATGTGATGTTTTTAGTTTTCTAAATAAGATTCCATCATTAATTAAGAGGACTGAATACCGCCGCCATTTTTAAAATGTTCCCCATTGATTTATATGGGAAACTATTCCACTTTTTGAGCCGAAACGAGAGTGAATTTCGAGATTGTGATTGTACTGATTTCTTCTGTGTATTATTAGGTTCTCTGTATCTTAATTAAAATTAATTTATTTGGTACGCAAAATTTAATATTATTTAAAATAGAAAAATGCACTAGTGAAGATCAAAAGCATCTGGTCTATTTCTGCTTGGAAATTAAGAGAAACCAAAAAGCTAGAGGCAAATTACATTATCTTAGGAAAACATATGTTGCAGTACCAACGGAATAAGTTAATATTTGTGAGTGAAATTATTGTAATTCAAATCGTTAATTGCTCCTTTTTCGTAACTACATCTTACATTGCCATCTAGTGGCAAACAACAGAACTCAGTGATGAGTGGATGTTGGTCACGCGGAGGAATATCAAGCTCGTATGTTTCTAGTACTCTCAAGCGCTAAATTCAAAGTTCAGTACCTTGTGAAAAAAATCATGCCACGAATAAGTAAAAAAAAAAAAAAAAACATCGTTTGTTTTTATCAACGAAGAGAAAGGGATTGAACTTAAAATCTTGGAGAGAACAAAATATTGTAAGCGAAGTTCAACGTAAAATATACAATATAATTTTTTGTCATTATAAAGAAACCTTGAATGCAGGTTGGAAGAATTACTCAGAAGTTTCAGATTGTATTTGTTTCAGGCGAGCTCGCGTTTGGCGTTGCCAATTCTCTTATACGTGTTCTCAGTGCGGCACAGTCACTATTAGATCAGCTGAGGGGAAAAAAAAAAGTGCCCGCACAATCAGCGAATTGTTATTATTCTCACCATATTTATGCTTTGGTTTCTCACTGTATCCATTATCAATTTATTGTTTGTAGTATAACTAAGCCATGATCTGTGCAAATTACAGTCATCTCCAATAATCAGTGCCAGATCTAAAGGCGAAAGGGGGCAAACTCTCCGAGTGGCAGTTTAGAGGACGGCAAGCTGCTAAAAGTAAAAAGTAAAAGCTTCTAAAAAGGAAATAGAATCACCTATTGAATTCAGTTTGGTCAAAACGTCTTTCAAATTTCAATACCAGTATCCTAATACATTTGTAATGTTAATGCATACAACCTACCTTCCTCTGCTATTCAAAATACGTAGGCAGGTCTCCATTGAAAATAACAAAAATGGACTACGTGATGCGAGACCATGGTGGCCTTCACGTCTGCTAGTCGTGTTGTCTAGCTAAAAACAGTGACTCTTTTCTCTTCACTGCTCCGATCCGTCCCTTCAAACTCCTTTTTTTTTTTTTTTTTATCGAAGCCAGTACTGCCTATTTTGGAAAAGTCTCAATATAGAGGATTACTGATGGTAAAAGCATGCATCCGCCATTGTGTTGGAAAGGGGGGGAGTTGGTGGAAAATACCGTAAAATTTTACATTGCCCCATGGGAAAATATCTAGATGCGACATTGCCAATAATAATAGTAATAAAGCTTGGGTACTGTCCTTTCTCTATTTCAAAGTCAGCTGTTTTTTAAACTTCTTTCCTATAATATCTGTTACTGGAACTATCAGTATATTTTTGTTTTTCGTCCTTATACAACACCAAGGTTATAAAGGACGGTCTATTTAATATGGGTCTGGAGTTTGAATGCGATAGGCCGTTCCCAACCATACTATTTCGCCTCCAGGGAAACTGAATTTCAGGGCAGAGTCTAAAGCAAGAAATTTATATTTCTTTTGCTAAAAAATATTGATTTCGGATACTAGTCGTAGCACATGTTTAGAGGTTTAGAGGTTTAGAGGTCCCACACCAAGGCAAAGCGTTTTCGACAAAATTCGAACCATGGGGGCGTTTACCGGGACATGTAAAAGTAGTAGAAAATGAACGATATCAGTGTCGATTTCATAGTTTTCGCGGTCGCTGAGATCAATGGTGAAACTCCGATCGCATTAACTTCCAAATTCACCGTATTCGGCTGCGGGCCGTGGGTCAACAAGGGGGGGATACCGAAACGTAAAAGTAATCCAAAATGACCGATATTAGTGTCAAATCCATAGTTTTCGCGGTTGCTGATATCAATGGCGACACTACCATTAACGATGACTTTCAAATTCATCCACCGTTGTATGCGGGCCTTGGGTCACCAGAGGGGGGAATTCCGAGACATGTAAAAATAATCGAAAATGACCGATATTAATGTCAAATCCATAGTTTTCGGGATAGCTGAGCTCAATGGTGAAACTCAAGACCGCGTTTACTTTCATATTTAGCCCCCATCAGCTAAGAAAGGGGGGCATTATAAAGGGGATCACGAGACATGTAAAAATAATCCACAATGACAGATGTCAAATCCGTAGTTTTCGCGGTGGCTGAGATAAATGGTGATACTTTCATTAGCGATGATTTTCAAATTTAGCCACCATTGTATGCGGGCCGGAAGTCACCGCGGATGGGGAATTGCGAGACGTAAAAATAATGGAAAGTGACCGATATTAGTGTCAAATCCATAGTTTTCGCTGTCGCTGAGGTGAATGGTGATACTTCCACAGGCGTTGACTTCCAAATACAGCCCCCATCGGCTGTGGGCCAGAGGCATTGTTTTTTCAAAATTGGAACCAGAGGATTATAGGGACTTTAATTGGCATATGTAAAAAGTAGTAAAAAATGGCAGATGTTAGTGTCACATTCATAGTTTTCGCGGTATTGGTTGGGGGTTGATGGGGGCCAGAGGAGATTTTTTCACAATACGAACCAAGGGGGTCTGAGGGAGGCTTCACCGGGACATGTAAAAGTAGTAGAATTTGTGTTGAATCCATATTTGTTGGGATTGCTCAGACGTATAGTGACACCCCCAATATGTTTACATTGAAATTCAGCCCCCATCGGCCTTCCCAATGAAAATACATGTACGTTGTTGGATGTATATTCATACAAAATATATCCAATTTTAGAAATGTTTCTTAATTGTTCTCCCGTTGTTCAGTTTGTTTACATTGATATTTTATCTGATCCGTGCGAAGAACGGGCATAACAGCTAGTACGAAATGGTAAAGTGTTTGATATGGAATAAATTACAATGAATTTAATTATATAGATAATAATTATAATTATAATTAATAATTATTTCCTTGTTGAATTATAGATACTTTTCAGTGGTAAACTGAACAAAATTTAAAAGTCCCAAATCAACGTAAAGTAGACCAACATAAAGGGAAAATGTATAAAATTTTCCATATAATTAAGCTTCCAAACTTAAATGGAAATTTAGCTTAATTACATGGAAATTTTTTGTGTCGTTTTGTGCGCCTATTTGCTCGTTTTCTGCGTCACCGGAAAATGGGTTAATGTTATTCTACAAATATGGCGGAACAAGTTAATGCTGTTCCGTCAGGAACGATTTCAAGGTCGTTTCCTTCACATCGTCTTGTGCGTGTTTTCTACCGTTTAGTAAGCCTATTACCACATTTTGTGAATCAATGGTAGTGGGTCAAAATGGGCATTCAATGTGGGAAGAAAAATGACCCACTGTCCCACCAGTATCGAATTTCAAGGTCGCTTCTTCGCATTGTTTAGTGCATGTTTCTACCGTTTCTGCGCATATTTTCACGTTTTGTAAGCCAACGAAAGGGGGTTCAAAGACGACCTACAAATATGGCAGAAAAAGACATATTCATTCCACTTTCAAGGTCCATTTTGACCCTCTCCCACTGATGCACAAAGCGACACAAATCATGCATAAAAAATGTGAAGGAAACGACCTCGACATTCGATGGTGACGGAACAGCATTAAGTTATTCCGCTATACTTGTAGGCCATTTTGACCCATTTTCGTTGTCGCACTAAAGTGGAAATAGGAGCACAAAACAGTACAAAGCAGGCACTATACGATGCGAAAGAAACGACCTCCAAATTCGATAGTGGCGGAACAATGGCTCTATTTCCTCACACATTGGTGGACCATTTTGACGCATTTCTGGTGATGCTCAAAACGTGGAAGTAGGCGAACAGAACGGTACAAAATACACACTAAACGATGCGAAAGAACCAACCCCGAAATTTGATAGTGGCGGAACAGTGAGCCATTTAACTCTCACTTTAAAGCCCCGTTTAACTCACTTCCGGTGACGCACAAGACGAGGAAGTAGGTACAGAATTTTTTTTTAAAAAAATAGGCACTAAACGATGCGAAAGAAACGACCTAGAAATTCGATAGTGTCGGAACAATGGGTCATTTTGGTCACACTTTGAAGGCCCATTTTGGCACACTTCTGATGACGCGCAAAACGTGGAAATAAGGGCACGAAACGGCACGAAACATTAACTAGTCGATGCGAAAGGAAGGACCACGAAATTTGGTAGTGGCGGAGCAGTGGGTCATTTTCGTCCCACATTCGAGGCCCATTTTGACCGTCTTCCAGTGACGCACAAAAGAGTACGCGATGTGAAATTAACGACCTCGAGATTCAATAGTGGCGGAACTCTTGGTCATTTTCGTCCCACCTTGGGGACTCATTTTAACCCACTTCCCATGACGCACAAAACGGAAGTAGACGCACAAAACGGCACAAAACATGTGAAGGAAACGACCTCGAAATTCATTGGTGGCGGAAGAGCAATAATTTGTTCCGCCATATTTGTAGGCTCATTTTGACCCACTTCCGGTGATGCACAAAATGTGGGAATAGGCGCACAAAGCGACACAAAACACGCACAAAAGATGCAAAACAAAGTACCTCGAAATTCGTTGGTGGTGGAACAAGTTAATGACGCTGTGAGCACCAATATAAATATATACTGTAGTTGTAGCTGATAACAGTAATGCATTTTGTTTCGTCCTTCTTCTAAGTAGAGAGGTGAGTTGACTTCTTAAATAGGATCATTCACGTGACTAGCGTTGTAAGTTCGATCACAATTTGCAGTTTGTGCACAGCTACGAACAATTCATTGGAACTCATTTTTGGTCCATACTACAGCAATAAGGACGTGTTTAGCCATTATGTATTCATCAATTCTTGTCCAAACACGTTACTTACCAGACGGTTACGAATCAAGTTGATACGGATCATGTAATTTTGTGTTGTTAGCATTTCACCTGTAAAGGAGGTCGTCTCAATTCTTAGACCCAGAGAAATTGAATATTTTTCATGGTAGTATACGTCAGTAGTATCAGTTTTGTAGATTATGAAAATTTACTAAACAGTTACACCCCGAATTGAACTTGCGTCCAAAACATTACGAAGCTAACGCTGAAGCCATTACTCTAATACATCACTGTTCTGGGAGAAGGAATAAAATGGAGCTGTAGTGAATTCAGGAATTACACACTTTTACGATTCCAGTGTAATAATGCTGAAAATTTCTGAATTCAGAGAAGATAAAATAGTAAAGTATTATGCAGAAAGAATAGTCCAGAGAAGTAAACTTTAAATTGACAACTCATATGTACGGAGGCGCTCCCATATGCTCTCGCCTCGGGCCCTGATTTTCCACGGCAAGGGATAGGACAGATACTTTTATTGAATGCAATCTGGTATTTTAGGGCACTGGCTTATTTTTTTAAGTTATTTAATTTAACGAACCTTACTCTCTTATGATCATCAAAACCTTTAGGGTACTTCCCGTAGATATAGAAAGGTGAAATGTAGTATCCAGGCTTCGTGTAGCATGTAAGTAAACAAATGAAAGGCAACAGGATGATATTTTCCTCCAGCAAGTCCCCTTCAATGTAATGTGGCGTTTATTCAACAAAAAGACTTGAAATCCAATCATAAAATTCACAAAATATAAAATATGTAGCCAAGTCTCGATTTTGCGATAATAATAATAATAATAATAATAATAATAATAATAATAATAATAATAATAATAATAATAATAAAAAAGGAATAACAGAATTACAATATCAATTACGTAAACAATACCTTCCAATCAAGAAAATAATAATAAATGTCACACCGGAATTCGAACCCGGGTGACTGTAATGGCAGTTCTCTGCTCTCACACTTTGCCATCAATTCCTCAGACAAAGACAAGAAAATAAACCAGTAGTTATGTTAGATAATTATAACACACAATATTTCTAGACGTGTTGATATAATTTAAAGATTGTGAAAATAATTTCTATCGTCTTTTCGTCTTTGGAAGCTAGAAGATAAAGAAGAATTGTAGGGATGGGCATGAGCGAGTTCGAGCGAGTTTTCACTCAAACTCGACTCGACTCAAAAAAGACATCTTTGAGCTCGACTCGAGAACTCGACTCCAAAAATTTCCTCCAACTTGACGCAAACAAAGAAAATCGAGCCAAATGCTGTGTGTAGTTTCAAGTACTTTCTTCAAGTATCCTACATAAACCATAAAATTATCAATGATGCTACTACTACTACCACTACTACTACTACTACTAATTATTATTATTATTATTATTATTATTATTATTATTATTATTATTATTATTATTATTATTATTATTATTATTACTTTTACTATGGATCCGTATAGTAAAACTGCAAGCTTATTGTAATGAAAAAAGTGTTATGAAAATTTAAAAAAACCTTGGACAAAGTTTGAACTCATGCCAAAGAGTATTTTTATTACTAGAACGTTTCCGTAGACCATTCGGCCACGAGGACCGACAGCAGCTTGGCTTAATTTTCGCTATATGCAGGTCATGACTCTTGATGTCATATTTGTATCGGCCAATAAGATCAGAGGATATCCTAAATTCTTGGAATCTCCCTCACACCAAGGTCTGCGGGATCGTTATTTACGCCTCTGGGTCCGTTCCATACACGACAAATTTATTAAGGGGACAATATTGACAAATCTGGCAATAATATACGAATATATATTATTTCTAGTGCCCCTAATAGTAGACATTTTTTTTACGGAAGTGGGCCCACGACTCATTATTGTTTTATTTACCTTTAGTGTGCTGTTCTGTTTACGTAATGTAGTGAACCTGTTTGATGCTTCACTTATAATTTCATTTTCGTATCGTATATGCAGTAAGACAATTTTGTCTTAAAATGGGAACCCCTTGAACGGCAGGGAGTTTCCCTGGGGATAGGGGCAGTAGCTCCCCTGCCCCCAGAAGTTACGGCCCGTCGTCGTGGCAATCATTTTTTCTTAATTGGAAGGTATTGTTTACGTAATTGATTTTGTAATTCGGTTACTTCTTTATATCATTATTACTATTACTACTACTACTACTACTATTATTATTATTATTATTATTATTATTATTATTATTATTATTATTATTATTATTATTATTATTGCAAAGTCGAGTCTTGCCTACATATTTTATATCTTATGAATTTTCTGATTGGATTTCAAATCTTTTTGTTGAATAATCAACACATTCCACTTCAGGGGGTTTGGAGGAGGGAAATATTATCCTGTTGCTTTTCATTGGTTTACTTGCACGCTACACCAAACCTGGATACTACATTTCACCTTTCTATATCTACGGGAAGTACCCTAAAGGTTGTGATGATCATAAGAGAATAAGTGAATAAGTGATGAGATCAATGAACTTTGCGTAATAACAACATTTCAAATATCAGGTTGTCAGAAAAGTCATTACGCATTTCGGTAAAATATGACAAATGATGGTTTGTGGATATACTAGAGTTATTCGGATCATGCAATAGTTTGTCATGAATAGCTAAGATGTTGAACGTTTTGTGTAGTAGTATTGCTCTTTGTTTGGTTTGGTTTTACAGATTTAATCAGAGATGGCGTGGGACAATGAAAACTTGATCCACCACCAACCGCGACCCACTCTGACCCATGATCCACCAACCAACTTGGCCATCTCTGACCCACTATTCGCCATGATCCACTTCGAAATACCACCCACAATGAACCACTGACCCACCAAAATACATCGTCATCAACTCTGACACATGATCCACGTCCTCTTTTCTACCAACTAAAGAGTTTATACTTGTAATAAAACCAGATTGTCAAATTCTAACTAATCGGAATTCTAACTAATTTCTACGGTCAATCCCTCAAGCAGCGCTCTGCTACAATAATGATGGATCTGACCTTTACGATATAAAATTGTAAAGTGTTTATCATGGGCAAACTTACGATGAATTTCAATTAAATTATCATGGTCTAATTATTTCCTTGTTGAATTATCGATAATTCTCAGTTTAAAAGCGGATGAAATTTGAAACTTCCAAATCAAGGTACTTAGATCAACATACAGAAGCTTACATTACAAATTTTATGTCTATTTTTCTCACAACTTAATGGGTTAATTGCCCTGTCCTCTAAGCGCTCCATATAATAAACAAGCTTTTACCAATTATTATAAAGCGTATGGTAAACATATATGGATATATGATGCGAAGCACTGTATTTTTTGTTGAGTTGGTTTTGAGTTTAACGTCCCTTTCAGCAGCGAAGCTATTCACCAACACCTAGTGGCCCACTTGCGGGTAAACGTCGATCGTCAATATAGAGACGAGACGGTGTCCCACTGCCGGCAGGGTTTCGTCGAGTCGAAACAGATATCTCGCGTCGGGGTGTTGAAGTTCCCACCACATCGCAGCGAGAACTTTGTTTTGGTCCGCGCTCCTTCGATTTGTCGCGGAGCATCGCGAAGGGACCAACACGAACTATCGCCAGTCATGTACATGAGGTTATTATTATATACAATTTTTTCCTGACGAATTGTTCCTAAAGTGAGCTCCAGGGATCAAGAATAACCTTTCCCTCAACATCATGAAGTGAAAAACATCTTGCAGGATAATTGTATAAATTTAGATGGCAACTGTCGTCGATCATTAGAAAGTGAGTATCTGGGAACTATGAAATAAAGTAAATAGACACGCGTCATTTTCTTATAAAATTACATGGCGAACGCATTTTATCTTATCCCAAACAGTTATCGTCTCATATATACGGTTAAAAGAGCACTCTGGTTGACCAGATTAAAACGATCTCAACGAATTATCCCTTTACAAGCGATGTCTCTTTCATCGTCTCCGTGGTGAAGTCGGAAAAACACCCGCCTAGTAATCGTAAGGTTGGTGGTTTGAACCTCCTCTGGGGTAATTTTCTGCTACTTTTTAATGTCTTTAGACTCACCTTAATGCAATCAAATTACACATAGAGGGGAAGTAAGTTTAACATAGTTTGGGGAAGTAAGTTTGTGGTTCATTGACATTTTGTCGCGTTAGAAGATGCTGTCTACCATGCAGTGAGCAGAGAGGTTCGTTAAATGAATTAATTTTAAGAAATAATTCAGTGCCATGAAACACTAGATTCCAATCAATACAAGTATCTGTCCAATGCCGTGCCGTGAAAAATCAGGGCTCGAGGCGAGAGCATGTGGGAGCGCCTTCGTACATATGAGTTGTCAATTTAAAGTTGACTTCTCTGGACTATTCTTTCTGTATAATATTTACTATTTTATCACGACTGAAATCCGAAAGTTTCAGCATTATTACACTGGAATCGTAAAAGTGTGTAATTACTGAATTCACTACAGCTCCATTTTTCCTTCTCTCAGAACAGTGTTGTCTTAGAGTAGTGGCTTTAGCGTTAGTTTCGTAATGTTGGGGATGCGAGATCGACTCCGGGTGTGGCAATTCAGTAAATTTTTACAATCTACAAAACTGATACTTTTGATGTATACTAACATGAAATATATTCAATTTCCCTGGGTCTAAGAGCTCAAAAACTTCCTTTACAGGTGTAACGCTAATAACACAAAATTACGTCATCTGTATCAACCTTCGTAACTGTCTGGCAAGTAACGTGCTTGGACAAGAATTGATGAACACATAAGGATCCTTACACATCCTTACTGCTGTAGTATGGGCCAAAACTGAGTTAAAAGGAATTGTTTTTAGCTGTGCACAAATTGCTAATATGATCGAACTTATAATAAGGATTGCTAGTCAGGAGAATGATCCATTTCAGATGTCACCTCTCCTTTCTACTTAGAAGAAGGGCGAAACAAAATGCATGACTGTCATCAGCTAACAAATCTTTATATTCCATTTCTTGTCATAAAATGATAATTATATCTGTAAATCCGTAAACGTAATAATATTATTGCGTTCATGTATAAACCTAAGAAATATCTGACATATTCTATATCTTTTCTGTTCCTATGAATACCTTCGACTATGTTACTTTTCCTTTCCTTGTGTGGTAATAATAATAATAATAATAATAATAATAATAATAATAATAATAATAATAATAATAATAATAAAGGAATAACATAATTACAATACCAATTACATAAACATTATCTTCCCATTCAGAAAAATCAATAATTACCACGACGGGATTTGAACCCAAGTAGCTGCAATGGTAGATTTTCCTGCTTTAACAATTTCTTTTATACAAAACGCCCCAACCGGAGAATTGTTCGCCACTGGTACCAAATTTCTCAAAAATAAATCCCCACTTTAAGCGGGTTTGCATATCCAGGCTCCTAACTATGAAAACATTTACGATCACTCTAACCCCAATCATTTCACAGATTCAACCTGTTGTATATAAGTTATTAGGACGTAAAATTGAACATAATTTATACGAAAAAGACTTTTATGCATTGCGAGACCTGTAACTGCCAAATATTCAGCAAAAACTTATAGTCGTATCGACATAAACAAAAAGAAGTGTGAAGCAGGAAACTACTTTACCCAAAAGTCAAAAGAGACTCACTGAAGACATACGAATGAAGTTCCGTCTGTGCAGTCGCGGTGTGCACATCGCTCGTCTGCTGTGTGCTTGTAAGCTGTGTGCAGTTGCGAACGCTTGGTTTTTGTTCCTCGTGTTTTGCACATTTGTGTGTGGTATTGGACTGTGAATGTCTTTATTACGACCCAGTGCTATTCTTTTGGTCTTTTGATAACGGTTTTGCGACATGGTTAGTTTACGAGTGAATACTATACGAATTAATTTTCGTCCTGTCAGTAATCGTCCCACGTCGATTAAACTCCATAAGTGGATTGCTTCAACCTTCAAATTATCCCCGGACCAGGTTATCTCAATAGAAATGGACTTCAACAGGAAAATATTGTATATTAAACTCTTAAACCAGATTACTTATGAGCAAATACTACGTGATTCAGAAGGTAAAGTTGTGTACAAAGATGATGACAGTGAATTTGTTCTGGACCTTGATTCTGCTAGTAATATGTCGCAATTAGTTAAACTACACGTATGTCCTAGTGAACTTGATAATGCTAAAATCATCAGTGTGCTTTCTAAGTACGGCGAGGTGCAACATATTGAAGACGAATACTATGATGCAGGTCACATTTATAAAACTCGTACTGGCAGGAAGTTGATACGCATGAACATTAAGCATTCCATACCTTCCTATGTGACAATCGCAGGTTTACGATTGTGGGTCACATATAATGGTCAAATCAAGACATGCAGTTTCTGTGATAGTCCTCTACATTTTTTCCAAGATTGTGATAAGCGTCGCTCTAGTACCCTTCCCCTATCCTCTCGTCCCGTACTCCGATCTTCCCCTTTGTCACGCCCTGCTCCGGTTAATCTTCCTTCCGCAACGCCCACACCAGAATTACTTAATTTCAACACCTTCCCACTTTTGACCTCGCCTCGTGACATTCCTGCTGTCAAATCGCCCGATCCTCCCGTGCACCTTCCTTGTGATTCCATGATGCATACAGCTCCGTCGACTTCTGATACTATGGATTCTGCCAACGGCACAGTGAATATTGAAGAGGCCCCTCCCATTAGTGATGACCATATTGTTGAGCCTCCACAGGAACCTGATACAGGTTTATGTTCACTTTCTGACCAACGTGTTCTCAACAGTGATGACGTTCCCTCTGTGCACCGCCAATCTGATGTGACAACTCTCACCTCTCTGTCCCCTTCTGGTGCCCCACCTACTAGTGATAGTGTTTTGCCCAGTGATGTGGTTGTTTCTACTGCTAGTAACCTTAGTGCAAGTGAAAATGTGTTTTTGTCCCAAACCCGGCGCAAGAAAAAGAAAACTGAAAGTGGTGACAGTGATTTTTCTTTGAAGTTAATAAAGTCTCAAGATAGTTATATTGTAGAGTCCGCTCGTACCCGTTCAAAGTCTCGTCCTAGGAAAGGGATTGACAGTGCAGCGGATCTTTCGTAATATCCCTTCTCTCTTTAATGTCCTCTTCTTTCTTCTTTCTACAATTTTTTTTTCTTTGGTGGATCCCAATGTATAGTTTTCATATCGCCACTCTAAACTTAAACGGTTTAAGTTCCTTGGTTAAGCAACATGCTTTGAGTGATTTCATCCGTAAAGCAGAGATAGATATCCTCTTCACACAAGAAGTGGCTTTGCCTGAACTTTCCAACCTATTTACTCACTCCTGGTGCTCTAATTTTAATCCCCAAGGCTTAGGAACTGCAATTATATATAGAAGTGATATAGACTTTATTGAACATCCTACTCCTCTAACTGATAGACTTACTGTGGGCCACCTACGGACTATACGGTTATGTAACAGTTATGCTCCTGCTGGGAACTCTCAAACTAGGGCACGGAACAATTTCTTTGAAACTGATCTCATGCAGGCGTTATATAATGGGTCTAACCCCTGTATCCTCGCTAGAGACTTCAATGCAGTACTTTCAGAGATAGATGCCCAGCCTTCTCACCTTCCCTCCACAAAGTGATTGAAACATATGACCTCGTCGATGTGTGGCGTTTCTATTTACCCAGCGTTTCGGGTCATACTTTTTGGACATCGCATTCATCCTCGAGACTTGATCAAATTTACGTCAGCCGCATCTTATTGCCTTACGTCAAGGACATCAAAATTGAACCTGTGATTTTTAGTGATCATTATTGTGTCGTTATGACTATCAATTTACCCGTAACAAAATTCCTTAAAAGTAATTCATTGTGGTATTTTAATACGTCGATTCTCGCTGAAGCGGACTGTCAATCTGTCATCCGTGCTGAGTGGGCATCCTTAATAGAGGAGAAACGCAGCTATAAAGGTACTCTTATGAACTTTTGGGAGAAACGTGTAAAACCTGTGTTTCGTTTTGTTAGTAAACAATACAGTATTCGTCGTCATCAGGCCTTCTGTGAACAGTATGCATATTATTCTAAGCTTTTACGGGACTATGTGAAGGCGCAGGCTCAAGGAGAATCTGTTCGGCCTCAAATTTATCAAATCAAGGCTTTTCTTCTCTCTATGCATCGCCGACGTATGTACGGCCATATTATTCGTAGCAAGATTCCTTCGACTGATTCCACAGAATCTGTTAGTACTGTCCACGTACAGCGAGAACGTAGTAGAGGTAAACAACAGCTGATTTCGCATCTTAAAGACCCCGATGGACATTTATATGAGGGACCTCACGTGACTGCATATCTTATAGAACATTTTAAACATCTCTATGCCACGCCTTCTTTGTTTGTCAGTGATGATACTCTTTTTGAACACATACCAGCTACCTTAACCGATAGTGATAGGGAGCGTCTTAGCCAGCCCTTCACGGTAGACGAGGTCATGACCTCCATTAAACTTGGTAAGCGAGGCAAATCCACTGGTGTCGACTCCTTGCCCGTGGAATTCTATGTCACTTTTATTGACATCCTTGCTCCCTTTCTCACTGACCTTTTTAACGATTATCGTGATAGTTGCATTTTAGGAACCTCCTTACGAACGGGTATCACTGTGTTGGTTCCCAAACATGCAAACGCCCATGACGTTGATGCCCTTCGACCTCTCAGCTTACTGTGTACGGACCTCAAAATGTTGACCCGTTGCCTCACTCTGCGAATGAAAACATACATTGAAGATCTCTTAAGCCCCTGTCAATATGGCCATGGACAGACTCGCCGTATGTGTGAAGCGCTATCCAATCTTCGAGATTTTATTGCATATTATGAGTGTAGAACTGATCATACAGTGGCTATTCTTTCAACGGATTACTCTAAGGCTTTTGATAGAATTCAGCATCAATATTTGTTTAATGTGTTAACTCGCTTTGGCTTTGGTGACAAATTTATCTCTATGATTAAAGGTGTCTATTCTCAGAGAATCACTAAGATGAAGATTAATGGTGGCTTAAGTGTAGCGATTCCTTTTAATAACGGAATCCTTCAAGGCGATAGCATGTCCAGTATTTTATTTAGTTTATCTCTGGCTCCTTTGTTATTTTCTGTTCAATCTCTTTTACCAGGGGTCCCTGTATATAATACTAAAATTGTTGCACAAAGCTATGTCGACGACACACATTACTTCGTGAACAGCCCTGTAGAAATTCAACATATTCTGTATTTACTAACCAAGTATCAAAGAATATCTGGTGCAAAATTAAATGACAGTAAAACGAAAAGTATGTGTTTAAATGACAATTGTCTTCAAGAGTATGGGGTTTATTTTGCGGTTGTCGACTCTCTTAAAATACTAGGAATTGAATGGTTTCCTAATACCACACGTACCATTACTACTAACTTTGCCCACGTTGCTGCAAAAATTAAAAATATTCTTTATTTTCATAAACATCGTCATTTTAGTTTATTAGGCAGAATGTTGTTTCTTAAACAGACTGGGTATAGCGTACTCTGGCACCTCGCCCAGATTTATCCCCTCCCCCACAATATCGCCCGCTCCTTACATAGTTCTGCGTTGTTTTTCCTTTGGCACGGCAAATTATTACGTGTTTCTTCCACTCAGTTACGTTTGCTTCCCAAGGACGGGGGCATTGGCTTTCTAGATGTAAACATTCAAGCCAAAGCTCTCTTGTTACATCGCAGCTGTCAAATCGCGTGTTCTACTCACAGCACTGTCTCTGCAGCGGTGTTTGCAGCGTGTTTTGCCTGTATTGACCTTGAGGGACCTATCAATGCCTTCCCGTGGAGTTGGAAATATCCTCACCTGATAGACGTCATAATAGACATGGCTTATGCACTTTTGACAAAATGTGAAATAGAATGCATGTCTGTTAAGGACTTGTATTGGTACTATTTAAACATTCATCCCGCAGTTACACCACATATAATAGTCAAGCAACCCTCTCATAACTGGTCTCGTATCTGGTGTAATGTTCATGCTAAATTCCTGAACTATACCCACAAATCTCTTTGGTATGTTATTGTTAATAACGCATATGAAAGAAAAGAACGTTTGTATCACTTAAACATTGGTGCTGATAACTTGTGTAATGTTTGCCAACAACCTGACTCTCTTAGTCATAGATTCGAAACTTGCTCCTCAGTCACTAGTATTTGGCAGCAGTTGAGTGTACTTTTAAGCAAAATATGCCGTCTTCCTCCTTCCTCTTTTCGTGCCACTGCTTTAATACTTTACCCAGATTTTAATTACTACCCTGTTACAAAGAATAATACTGTTATTTGGTTTGTGGCACAAACTATTGTCTATTTGTTAACCACCCCCGGACCTTATCACCCTGATCTTTACCTTGCTTTCCTAAAATCCGCTGCTACCAGCATTTCTATTGTTCGTAAGCGGAAATATTTTGCTAATTTTTTAACAGTCTTAACTTAATCGTCTGGTCTTTTGTATATACTATCAGTATGTATTGGTGAGTTTTTTTTTAAATGTTAAACCTTCCTGTGATCTTTATGTACTACTAAGCATGTAAATAAATAGTTAAAAAAACTGGTCGAGCAGTTTGGGTCACTAGTCTATCAATTAGAAGTTTATGTGTTCAAGCCCTTAAGGGAGTATTCGTTTTTTTTTGTTTTAAGTGTGTTCCTATTTTCATCAGAGGACTGAGAACATTTCTTTAAATAAATCTTTGGCAACTACTTTTCTCTCAAATTCCATTAAAAGGGAACATTATATGAATTGCAAATCTAAAGTCCACAGCTGAGAACAAAATATTATGTTCAACATTTCATTATTATCCTTTGATTTGTAATGAAAAACTAATTATAAGCATTGACGATTTCAGAAGATTCTTCCCCGGTAATGGTCAATATATGAATGAGAGAAAACTGATAAAACATTATTAGTCCACTTTGAGCATGATCAAAGATAACTTATGGCCACGAAGGGGGAAATTTATGTCGACAGAGTCTCAAATTCTCCCACAGGTCATGCCCTGAAATCATCAGTTTGAAAGGTTTCCTTAACAAATAGAATACTACATTTATTTCTCGTTCTACGTTTTGAAATGGAAAAATCATAATTTTAAAGTGAATTATAATACGATAAGCATAAAGATTTATAGAACTAATGAAGTAAATATTCTTGTGTAAATTATCGATTTCTAATCAGATTAAAACTCGAATATTCGTTTGTATCGCACTTTAAAGTAAATCCTCTCTCTATATAATTCTTACTGGAAAGTATGTTTAACTCCAATTACTTAATCAATATTTTTAATAATATATTTTTATTGTAATACTTTTACTATTCAATGTTGTATACACTTCATTTCCCAAAGCAAAGCCTCGCAAATGTATAGTGGACTAGTGAATATTATCAAATAAATTATCATTTTGTTTACGTAAATACTGCATCGCCTCATTTGAAACTTCGTACTTTAAATAATAATAATAATAATAATAATAATAATAATAATAATAATAATAATAATAATAATAATAATAATAATAATAATAAAATCATAGCTATACCTTTATCAGAATTTCAGGTTTAGTCAATAAATGAATTCAACGTGGTCTCTATTCGAAGTTCTATTTAATCGAATCCGATAGAAATACAAAGAGAAACTTCGAGAACAAGTAAAAAAAATGTTACTTTGGTGGGATTGGAAGTAACTTTTGGGAGTTCTTTACAATTTACAAACAAGTGCCTTAGAGAGTTTTTTCTTTCCTTTAAGTTAACTGATTCACCGAACGTATCTGAGTATTTTGTCTCTATTTTCTCCTAGGTTATATACGTTTTACAATCATTTCCGTTAATCTTGAACGACAGGAACACGAATACAAAAACATCTAAGAGAATTAAAATTCCAAACTCCTCCACCGGGAATCGAACCCGGGACTCCATACACCCTAGGCACACGTGCTAGCCAATAGACCAGCTGGGAAAGCAAGTGAAAAGTATTTTGTAGTATCTGAAGTTTACACCTATTTCATTCTGCTGTAATAATGTTTACCGTATTCGTTACTTTGAGGAATGATATATGTTATTCTTATAGGTTCTATTACATATTCGTTCCTAAATGTTATATAAATTATCAGAATTATTCATGATCTTCCATGGAAATTCACTGGTGCATGCGCAGTAGAAACAGAAGAATGCAGTTTACTGATATTAGTCATAATGCAAATTTCTAACAGGCTATCAGAATTCCTTAATGGAAAGTAGTGTTTTCCAACCTGGGGACGCGCAGCTTCCTCCTGAGTAAGCATGAAGTGGGAGTAAGGGGGCGAAAGCTACTGGCAGAAATGAATTGTGAAATAAATTATTATTATTATTATTATTATTATTATTATTATTATTATTATTATTATTATTATTATTATTATTATTATTATTATTATTATTTGTCATACCGCTAAATCAATTTCTTCACTGCTTTCGCGTCACAGCCCAAAACCCAAGCGAACGAATGAGAGTTTGTTCCATTTTTACTCGACTACAATTTCTCCTCACAGACTAACAGATAGTTCTCTACAGCCTTTAGAGCTAGGCATTTTGACAACTTGTAGAAATTTGCATTGTGATTCGTATTAGCAATGACAGTAAAGTGGATCTTTCTGTTTCTACTGTGCATCATCAGCATCATTATATCAGAATTATTCCACCATTACCAGCGGGTCACTTACCACAGCTGAGAAGCTGACATGCTCCACAATCTTCTGTTAACCTCTCCATCTTTACATAAGATTTTTCTGTTTTGATATCGCAAATAATCTAAATGTGTTTCTATATAGTCTAATTCGTCCCCTCCCTCTCTTTCCTGCCACCACACCCTCTAGCATATCCCTCATGATACAGTTCCTTCTTAACCAATATTCCAACCAGTTTCTCTACCTCTTCTTAAAATTTTTCTCCTTCCATTTCCAACACTCTCATTCGTTTTCCTCTCGACCGAGCTATTTTTCTCCATTCTTCTCCACGCACATATTTCGAAAGCATCCAATTGTTTCTCATCATTTTTGCGTAATGTCCATGTTTCTGTCCTATTAATACAGTAAAATACAGTACACGAAGCATTTTATGAGTCTTTTTTTTTTTTAACTCTAAGGTCCCACAAAATAGTATTTTCTTCATCCTAAAGGCTTTTTTCGCCATTTCTATCCTTGCTTTTATTTCACGTTCGCATGTCATATCACTAATAATACTACTCAGACATCAAAAACTAGTCACCTGTTTTTTTTTCGCTCCTACTTCTATACTTGACACCGATCGCTTCGTTTCAATCACCATGGATTTTGTCTTTCTAACATTTATTTTCATCCCATATTCTTCAGAAGCCTTTCTCAAGTTTTCTACATCTTATTAATTTTCTTTTTAGATTCTGCAACAACAATCATATCAACCCCAAACCGTATACACCTCATCATTCTATCTCCTACCGAAATTCCATCTTCATTATGAAAACTCATTTTTGCTATCTCTTCTACATAGCTATTAAATAATGTCGGCGAAATATATAATATCTGTTGAACTCACCTTTGAATTACACTGCCTGTCTACTGTGCATGAGCCAGTGAATTTCCATGGAAGATCATGAATAATTCTGATAATTTATATAATATTTATGAACGAATATATAATAGAACCTATATGAATAACATATATCATTCCTCAAAGTAACGAATACGGTAAACATTATTACAGCAGAATGAAATAGGTGTAAACTTCAGATACTACAAAATGCATTTCACTTGCTATCCCAGCTGGTCTAGTGGCGGATTCGCGTTGTGAACGTTGTCGAGTAAACACGTTTTCTGTGCTGTCTGCTGCTACACTTGTGTTGTGTGCCGTGAGTCAAACTCACCCATTAAGTGAAGTATTTTTTTCTTTCTTTTTTGTTTCGTTTTATTATTCACTGTAATTGTGTGGATCTTTCGGTGCCAGTTTTGGTGGTTTTTTTTCTGGTTTGTGACTGAGAATACCTTCAATATGTCTACACGTCGAGTGAATACATTGAAATTTGATTTCGGAGCGGTTAGCCAGCGGCCTACCTCTCTGACAATTCATGAATGGTTATATCATCGTTTTGCCTTTCCTGTTGAACAAGTTTTGAGTCTTGAACTGGATGTTTATCGTAAGTGTGTGTTCCTCAAACTTTCATCTCTTGCGTTATGTGAACAAGTTTTGAATGACACTAGTGGTGCAGTTCAATTTACTGATCCCTCAGGCACATACGATATCCGGATTTCTTGGGCTGATACTCAGGTTGTTACTGTGCGTTTACATGTAATTCCTATGGAACTCTCCAATGACACCATTAAGGATGTTATGAGTCAGTATGGTACTATTTATAATATTCATGATGGACTATATTCTAGTGACCATGTTTACCAAATTCGAACTGGGAGGAAATTATTACGAATGGAATTAAAGAAATCGATTCCATCATTCGTACTGATTCAACAGCACCGTTACTGGGTCACTTATCCTGGACAGGAGAAAACTTGCATACGGTGTCACAGTACCCAGCATTTACCTTCAAAGTGTCCCCAACGTCCCAATAACGCACCTCGCAGTTCTACTAGTTATGCGGGTAAAGTGGCCCCTTCTGCTTCTGTTTGGATGCTGCAGTGAATTCTTTTGTTCCTCAATTCTCCAGCCTACCGGTGACATCTCAGGCTCGGGTTCCCAACCTATCGCACTCTGAGGCACCTCAGTCCCATCAGATCTCCATGAACATTAATGTTCCTCAAACAACAGATAATCTACATGAGCCGCATGCACCTCGTCTTCAGGATAGCGACTATCCCCCTCTCCCCCCTGTTGCCGTCCCTCCGGATGATGCCTCTCACGCTCCGTCTGTCTCAAAGCTCAGCTTATCAACATCTGTCGATGATCCTCCACCGGTAGTCTCCTCAGCCTTTTCATCTTTGCTCGTCACTGATCCTCTGCATACTTGTGCTACACCAGCGTCAACTCCCGACGTCCGATTGGCCCCTGCGACTCCTTCTGCTTCAATCAACACAGGAATGATGACTAGCGATAGTGAGTTCAGTGCAAAAACTCTCCCTTCTGTTACTGTTTTGCCAGTTGCTAGCAGCTCTATGGCGCCGGTGGTCCCTGTGGGTTCCTGCGTGGTCGGATCTGGCAACCCAGAGAGTGTCGATGGTGATAAAGATTTTTCACCTTCCATTGTTGCTACTGGTCTTCTCCTCTAGTTGTGGAACCTCCAGTTGTGTGCCCTAGTGTAACCTCCCCTACTTCTGCTTCTGGTACTGGCGAACGGTCTCGAATTAAACGTTCGAGGCGGCAACACCTCAGTTACAAACTGTTTAAGAAAAATAAAGAAGAGGCTGACATCCTTCTTGACGTTGACATTCCAATTGTCACTGCTGCTGGTGACTCTCAATCAGATGATTCCTCGCAGAATCAACTTTGATGCTGTAATATTTATAGAAAATCATGGTTTTCATTGGCACATGTCTTGATAATGGTGTTTGCTTTTTATGTGTGCGTATTGCAGTGGTGGCGCTCAGTGCGAATTGTGACAAACGTGTTATTTTTTGCCTTTTTTTTCAATATCTGTACTCCGCCCTTGTTTGTAGTGCCTACTTGAAAGTTCTGTGATGTGAGCGTGTATGTCATGCTCACCTCTCGTTTTTATGTATGTTTCCTTCTCTTTTCAATGACCTTGAAGATTGCTACTATTAATATTAATAATTTACATAGTCGTACCAAGCTATTCTCGCTGCGTGACTTTTTACTAGAAGCTCATATTGATGTCGCGTTATTGCAAGAAGTTGGACTGGAAGTGTTAGACCTTGGTCCTAATTTTACTGTTTACAATAATTTTACTGTCACTGGCACTGGAACGGCAATTGTTGCTCATCATCATGTTCATTTCTCCCCCATATCATTACACCCAACTGGCCGTATTATCAGTGGTAGGCTCGGTAGTATTAACCTTCACAATCTGTATGCTCCTAGTGGCTCTCAGGCACGTGTGGATCGTAACAATTTCTTTGCCCCTGATGTGGCTTCCTGTATTCTCCCCAACAGTGACATGTTTCTTCTTGCTGGTGATTTTAACTGTGTTTTAAATCCTGGAGACCAGTCTCCCGGGTTTAATTATAATCCGACCTTGCAGGAGCTAACACAAGGTCTTCATCTCCAAAATAGCAGGCAGTCTACTTCTCCACGTCGGCAGGCCTTTACTTATGTCAGCCGTAATAGTGCTTCTCGCATCGACCGCATGTATATGTGTCCCAGGCTGATCCGAGGCATATTTGACGCTAAAATTGTACCTACCATATTTTCTGATCATTCTGCTTATATTGTTACCCTGTGTATACCTGATGTCAAGGTTGAACGAGGACCTGGTTATTGGCATTTTAATACTTCTCTTCTTGAGGATAATGAATTTTGCGAATCTTTTACAACCAAGTGGGCGAAGTGGTTAACCCAGCAGAGACATTTTCGAACTGTTACTGACTGATGGTATCAATATCTCAAACCACGTGTTGCCAGCTTTTGTCGCTGGTATTGTGCTGAGCGGGAGCGTGATCACCGAACTCTTTTCCATTTCTACTATCGTTGTTTGGCTGATGCTAAAAGTGCTGTTCTACATAACCCTTCTGCCTTACCTCTCATGAAGCAGTATCAAGCTAAATTGTTGTGTCTGACCGGCCGTCGCATGGAAGGAACGAAAATCCGCAGCAAATCTACAATCATCGAACCTCAAGAAGAACCGTCGATCTACCATGTCTTGGCAGAATATAAATGAGGTACACGCAAATATATTGAGAACATCAAGGATGACGAAGGCAACATCCACCATACTTTTGCAGGTATTAAGCGGACTTTTTACACCTATTACTCCACCTTATATGGCACATCGCACACCGTTGACATACCATCTTCCTTCTTAGATCGCCTCCCATGTGTGCTAGACCAACGTGAAGCGCAATCACTGAAAACTCCATTCACCAAAGAAGAGGTGCAAACCGCAATTATGAGTGCTTCATCTGGAAAATCTCCTGGAATTAATGGCCTTCCAGCTGAGTGGTACAAACGTTTCTTTCCACTTATTGGCGATACCTTAACTGCTATAGTGAACGAACATTTTGCTCCTGCTGCAAGGACCCCGTATAAAGCGGCTGGCGTGACTATCTTTTTACCGAAGCAATCACATCCTACTACCGTTTCCCATTACAGGCCAATCACCTTGCTGAACTTTGACTACAAGATTCTCGCTCGCTGCTTGAACAACCGCTTACGCCTCTATTTAGCCAAGTTAGTGCGTCCTCACCAATATGCGTGTGTTGAAAACAAGAAGATCTACCATCTTTTACAGTGTATTCGTGACGTTATTGCTACCCTTGAAGACTCTTCTGCCTGTCATGCTCTCCTGTCACTTGATTTCCACCAAGCCTTTGACCGCGTCCGTCATGATTACTTGTGGTGTATACTCTCCACCTTAGGTCTCGGGGAGCAGTTCATTCGCTGGATTCGTATCTTGTACGACAATGCTCAAAGTAAACTTAAAATCAATGGATTTCTCACTGAGCCTGTACGTATCAAACGAAGTGTGCGTCAAGGGTGCCCATTGAGTATGGGCTTGTTTGCCATTTCTCTTTGCCCTCTTCTTTATAGTATTCATGCTCGTCTCTCCGGCCTTTCCCTTTATGGTCATACCTTACGAGTCTGCAGTTATGCTGATGATGTGACAGTTTTCATCCACGATTCCAGTGATATTCGCACCCTTGATACCTGTTTGATGGAATACACCGCCTTATCTGGCGCTCAGATAAATCAGTCGAAAACTAAGCTTTTGGTTCTTGGCACACAAGCTTCTTCTGAGTATCCCACTATCACTAACGTTGTTCCTCAGTTAAAAATCTTGGGGATCACATTTTCCTCTACCATTCTTGAAACAGTCCATGTGAACTATAACTTACTCGTAACTAGTATCCGGCATGTTCTCCAGTCACATCGATCACGCCAGGTGTGTTTATTGTCTCGGATATACTTTCTCAATACTTATGCTCTATCAAAATTGTGGTATGTGTGTCAGCTGCTTCCTATGCCCAGTGAGATATCTCAACGCATTACGAGTGTCGTTAATTGGTTTCTTTGGCATGGTCACGTCTTTAGAGTTAAGTATCCCATCACATGTCTCTCGCCAAAAGCCGGTGGTCTCAACCTTATCCACGTCGGCCTGAAAGCTCGGACTCTGTTTCTGCTCCGAGGCTTCCACAGCCTCACAACCAGCCTTACGGGAATCAGCCATACCCTTCTTTCTTACTGCCTTCACACTGTTTCATATACATTTCCACTTAATATCTGCCATATTCCTGATGTTTATTGGTATTATAGTGATGTTATTTGTTCCTGTGCGTATATGTCTACAGCTCTAACTGCTGCGTTGCCTAGTTCAGTGAAGGACTTGTATCAGTATTTACTTCGCCAACTTTCTCTCCCTCCTCATCGCCTCTACGAAAGGCACCCCGCACGACAATGGACGAGAGTATGGAGCAATATCTTTGCCTCCTACCTTTCTGGACCGACAATCTCGAGTTGGTACACTGTGGTGAACGACCTTGTGGACACTCATGCTAAACGACATCGCTTACATTTCAGTGACAGTGCCCTTTGTATCAAGTGTGATCGTATCGATGATTTGGAACATCGATTAACAATCTGTTGTCATACAGTTCATATTTGGACAAAGTTTCAACGAATGATCAGTACTATTTGCCGTACAGTGCCAGTCTGTTACCAGTGATCTCGTCTTATTTCCTGATTTCCATCTCTTTCCCAGCGCTAAACACAACCCAGTGCTGTGGTTAATATCGAGTACTGTACATTATATCCTTACTCCTGAGTTACGCCGTATCACCGAATACCAGGATTACTTGTATACCAGATATAGACATTTTCCACCAACCTGAAGAAAAACCCTATTTGCACATTTCCTGGATGTAGTTCTTGTTCAAGCTGATAACTAACGCCCTCAACTTTGGACGTCTTACCACTATGTAATCGTGCATTCTGATCTCTGTTACTCTACTAATAGAAAACAATGAACTGTTCTATGATACTCATGTAACCTGACTGTACGTTATGTTTTATATGTAACTCTACTGCAATAAAGAAAATGAAAAAAAAGTGGCTAGCACATGTGCCTAAGGTGTATGGAGTCCCGGGTTCGATTCCCGGTGGGGGAGTTTGGAATTTTAATTCTTTTAGATGTTTTTGTATTCGCGTTCCTGTCGTTCAGGATTAACGGAAATGATTATAAAACGTATATAACAGAGTAGAAAATAGAGACAAGTTACTCAGATACGTTCGGTGAATCAGTTAACTTAAAGAAAAGAAAAAAACTGTCTAAGGCATTTGTTTGTAAATTGTAAATTGTAAAGAACTGCTAAAAGTTACTTCCAATCCCACCAAAGTAACACTTGTTTTTTACTTGTTCTCGAAGTTTCTCTTTGTATTTCTATCGGGTTCGATTAAATGGAACTTCGAATAGAGACGAACAAATGATAATTTATTTGATAATATTCACTAGTCCACTATACATTTGCGAGTTTTTGCTTTGGGAAATGAAGTGTATACAACATTGAATAGTAAAAGTATTACAATAAAAATATATTATTAAAAATATTGATTAAGTAATTGGAGCTAAACATACTTTCCTGTAAGAATTATATAGAGGGAGGATTTACTTTAAAGTGCGATGCAAATGAATATTCGAGTGATAATCTGATTAGAAATCGATAACTTACACAAGAATATTTACGACATAAAATATTTAACTTTAGCTCCAAAGTTCTCTCGCACATTAATTGGGATGAAAATAAAATCAAAGTGGATTTGATGAAGAAAGCATAAGACATGTAATCCAGCTTCAAATGTCTTTTAGGTTAATTGAGAACAGAAATGAAATGTATAAGTTCTTTACCATTGAAGAAAAGAAGAAAAGGTCAATAAAAGGCAAATATTTGGAAATGAAAGAATTCTAGTATTTTGTGTAGTCACCTTCTGCTTCCATAACGTCACCCAAACGATTAGGTATACTAGCTACAGGATTCGAGAATATAGTAGGATATTTTTGGAAATGATTCCAGAGTTCTATTACATGTGCCTCAAGAATTTCTTTGTTACGGTCTTGTCGACGTTCTTCCCATTCTTGAACCATTAACGCCCAAAGATGTTCTATGGGGTTAAGGTCTGGCGATCGAAGAGGCCATTCTATACATATTAGCTCTGGATGATCTTCCAATCATGCTTGAGTTTGCCTCGAGGTATGGACACCACTGTTGTCTTGCATAAACACGAATTCCTCTTGTTCTGGAAACTTTTCGCGTAGAGACGGAAGCAGTATATTATTCAGTACTTGGATATAAGTCGCACTAGTCATTCGTCCAGGAACAGGCCGTTACTAAACGCCTTTCCTTGTGGTAATCTCTCAAAACAGTTCTCATAGCGGGTCGTGCGTGATGGAGTCCAGCCGCAGTAAGCCGTTGCCTTACTGTCTTGTGTGAACATCCTAGTTCCATAGCCTTGTCTCTCAACACAGACCGATGACACAAGGATGGTTCCGTACTTCTTCAACGACAGCTTCATCTTGGGTCGTTGATGTTGCCCGCGGTGTTCCACTTCTGGGTTTTGACTTAGTCCATTCTCTGTTTCCCTGCTCCCCATGACGATCCAGCCACTTCCTCATGGTTCTAGGATCACATCCAAAATCTTTAGCAATGAGAGACAATTTCTCACCATTAACAGCACGACCAATAATCTCGCCTTTTTGAGCAGCAGTTAACTCCAAAGCGCCCTTAGTTCTAGGCATTTTGCTGACACTAGAATCACAAACGAAATACTCCACAGGATGAATGAATGTGAAGGCGTGTGTTAAGGATCAGAGTAATATTATGTGTTGATTTATTTATTGATGGCTCTTCATTGTGGGTATTATTAATTTTATTTTTGTAAAGAAGCAAGTTACTACCCGCAAATATAAATATAATTCTAACCATATTCTTTTTCCATTGAGAAAATAATATGACGAGTGTGGATCTTTTTATTTACTTTTGGGTGTGAGACTGTTGACCCAATGAAATTTCCTTCAGTAGTAAGCAACTACTTATTCAGTGAGTCATCACTAAACGCTATAGGCAAAGAAAGGCAAAACAATATCGCCTGAACGTTGTTTCAAATACGTGTCTTGTCTCTGTTTTACCTCTGAAGTGAAGGCACTTTGCTTCTCAAATTAAGTTTTGACACATTATGTCAATGAAATATTGGTCTGTCTGTGAAAACAAAGGGGCAAAGAAAAAAATATGAGCTATCCGCGTCAGTCTATTAGATCTTTAAGCATGTTGGAAAAATAAACCATGTCCTGTATTTAACCAAAATATGGTTAATAAACTAGCGTTATTATCATTAAAGGCCGTATGTGTCCTGGAACCTCGTATTATACCTGGAAAAGTTCGTGTCATATCCAGAAGAAATGTAACATTTTATGATCATGCAACGATAAATGAAAAAAGTTGTTGCAACGATAAGTGAAAAAAATCAATGTACACTCTGTCTTAGTGTTCGGTGTGGAAGACCTGGGTTCGATTTCCAGTGTGAGTTTATGTGGTTCGGGATAACACGTTAGGTTGTAGGCCCATGTCTCGTGCTGCAAGTTAAGTTAAACTTCTAACTAGAGATGCAAGGGCTCGAAAGAAACGGCTTTTTTGAAAAAAAACGGGTTTTTCTGTTTCGCTTTTTTGCTTGGGAAATTTTTGGCTTTTTTGAAAATTTTGCTTTAAACTGATAAAGCAGACTGTTTCGATTCTCTACAACATAAAAACTCATTTAATTAGTGGTTGATGCACATAATAATATGAAACCTCGGAAATAAACCATGAATTTCAAAAAGATTTTTTAAAATTCTTAACATATTTACATTATGAATTCCAAAGGATTAACCAATATATGTAGTAATATTTTAACCTCTTATATACAATAAGTGCTTTAAAAATGATATACAAATAACTAGTAAAATTGTATGTAGTATTTTACTTCAAAATATCTTTTTGAAGCAAAATAAAGAAAAACATGAGAGAAATCTGCACATCAAGAGCTTCGTTTCGAGTGGCTCTGTACATTATGAATTTTTTTAGTTAAGTTATAACTTTCATATACATTGTATGAATATTTCGAACAAATGTTTCACTGATTGATCACATACGTAACAATCTGTTACTACCTATCAGGTGCTTCGGATCTGCAAAATCGGTAAAGCTCCAAATTCTGTAATACAGTGACTGTTCCTTAAGATTGTTCAGAATCGGGAAAGTATCGAATTTTTTGTTCATGGATCATATAACAGACAAGAAAACAAGAAAATTCAACATATCGTTACGAAACTTTTTTTTTCAAAAAAGAAAAACTATGGAATACATTTAAACAGAGTGGAAGAATTAATCACTGTTCCAATTCACAAGAAAGACGACAAAATTGATTGTAATAATTATCGAGGCATTTCTCTTAACATTCTATTAATAAGATTGACGCCATATGCAGATGAAATTATGGAAATTATCAGTGTGGATTTAGTCGAAATCGACCAGATATTTACCATTCGACAAATACTGGAAAAGAAATAGAAATATTAACCAGTACATCAACTGTTTATTGATTTTAGAAAGGCTTACAACTCGGTTAGGAGGGAAATATTGTACAACATTCTTACAGAGTTTGGAATACCGAAAAAGCTAGATTTATTAAGTGTTTAAATGAATCCCAGAGTAAAGTCCGAGTAGAAAATGCGAGCTTCCACGTCGAGATTGGCCTGAAACAAGGATATGCGTTATCGCCGTTATTATTCAGCTTTGTTCCGGAATACGCTATAAGAAAAATCAAAGATAGGAACCAGGGCCTAGAGTTGAATGATATTCACCAGGTTATAGTGTATGCTGATAATGTAAATCTGATAGGAGAACAATCGAAAGAAATGCAGAGGCCTTATTAAACGCTTCCAGGGACAGGAAGTAAATGCAGAGAAATCTAAATACAAGGAAGTTCACAAGGATCTAATACGGCAAATTGTGAATGCGTTAAAATATCAATTAATACTTTCGACACAGTGGATACTTTCAAATATCTTGCATCAGTATTACCAGACCAAAATCATACCCACAAAGAAATTAAATGTCGATTGAAATAAGGGAATTCTTGCTATTATTCAGTTAAAAATATTTTGTTGTCGCGAATTCTTTCAAAGAATTTAAAGTTTAAAATATATAAAATGATAATCATGCCTGTTATACTTTATGGTTGTGAAACATGGTCGCTTACGCTGAGGGGAGAACGCAGACTGAAATTATTTGAGATAAAATTCTGAGACGAATATTTGGACCCAAGAGGAACGGGAATGGGGAATGGCGGAAACTTCATAAGAGGAACTACATAATTTATACGGTTTACCAAACATCGTTAGAGTCATCAAGTCTAGGAGGCTCAGGTGGGCAGGACATATAGCCAGAATGGAAGAAAGTAGGAACGCTTTCAAAGTTTTAACAGGAATCCAATCGGGGAATGTCCATTAGGAAAACCTAGGTCCAGATGGGAAGACAACATTAAGATGGATCTAGCAGAAATAGGAATACAAAGTAGAAACTGGATTGAATTGGATAAGGACAGAAGTCAATGGAGAGCTTTTATGGCCATAGAGAAAGAGAGAGAGAGAGAGAGAGAGAACACATTTTAAGTTAAGCACAACTGCACAACAAACATGAGTGAGTGGTTAGCTTTTGCGCTTCTACCGTGAAGTCCAGGATTCAACCTCGCATTCGACCATTTTGACAAAAGTTTTTCTTAATTCCATCTGTGAATTTAGAGTTAGTGCGTGTACTGTGAGTCCTGGCCGACTTCCTTTCTAATCATTTTTAAATCTTTATTATTACTAATTACCAGCAGTGATGGATTTGGAAGGGTGGGGATGTCTTTCGAATTGAAGCCTCTACCCCGAACTTACGGAATTTCTAAAACAAACAAAATATTAATTTTGTCTTTACTCATAAACTTCAAGCTGTCCTCAAATAAAAAGTTAGGAATTTTTAGAAAAACTAAGCATTAATGATTAAAGCCCCTCCAAAAATACTTTTCTAAATCCACCACTGATTATCAGTATGAATGGTCTTCAAGGTTGTATCTGGAAGATTATAGCTGAATATACAAACGAAACGAAATATTTGTTACGCCTGTACTCAAAAACTTAAGCTCCTCTTAAATAATAGTTAGGAATTTTTAGAAAAAGCAAACATTATTCAGAAAAACCCCTCTAAAATATTTTTCTAAATCCGATACTGATTATTTCTATCAAATGGTATTCAAGGTTGTGTCCGAAAAATTATTGTTAAATCATTGCGCAACTACAGTATAACGGAAATGTGGGAGTACGCTCTGACAGATATATTGAAAAACGTACGCTCTGGTGGATATATTGAAAAACATAAGTTTACCTATGTGCTAGAAGCTAGAGTACTAAGCTCTAAGAAGTGAAACACGGATGACTAAAAAGAAATGATCTAGAGAAGAAAAAATGTCGATAATTCAGAAGTTAAAATAAAGTTAATTATTTTCTAAAATTGTCCTCAAATACCACGTACTTTATGTTTACCTTAAGTCATAAACCATGTGCTCCATCCATTATGATGGTGAATTCCAGAGCGAAATATGGCATTTAGATCATGGAATCATTATTAACTTTAGAGTATACTATAAGAAAGCTATTTAAATTAAAAAATCATGAAAATGAAAACAGCCAAAATTTCAAAAATTCTCGTTTTTTCCCAAAAAAGCCGGCTTTTTATGTGCAAAAAACCATCGTGTCAAAAAAGCTGGCTTTTTTGCATCTCTACTTCTAACCATTCAACCCATCAGTCTTAGAGCTCATAGGATTGTGAGAAAGTGGTTGATGTGTTGATGCATTGCAATTAATCAAAAAAGCCACAATGGGAATCACAATGCTGGACATAAAAGTTGATCTCTCGCTGAAGCATCGTGACTTATAATTAAATTTCAGATTTCTAGCTTTTAAAAATTAGGCCCATAGGTCCCTAATATAAGCTTGGCAAAGTAGTTAACTCATGAAATACAGTCAACAATTAATTCAAAATTATTGACTCAGTATAACTGTAAACCCAGGGTTTAAAAAGAAATATGTAAAAATAATTAGATACATATTTACATTCGTCTGGATTTTCAACGCACGTTTTCACTGTTCACATCAGTTTAAAAATTATCAACCAACTAATTACAATTTCCATTCTCCACACGAGAAGAATCAGTTTATGAAAATGTTATTTGGGAAATATTTAAGCCCCTTTCCTCCCCCCAAAAAAACAGCGAATGATAAAAGCTATCCCAGTCAATTTACGTGTTAACTACGTATGTTCAAAATTCATTGTAAACAGTTAAATTACTTCCTTGCTTTGACCATTTAATTAGGATCTTGTAGCAATTAACCCCGTTCCCCCCGTACATTCTACACGACAAATTTTACTGGCTCGCTTGATTCAATTTTGACAATCCCTTAAAATTAAATAACTTATCTTTTCTGTTATTCTCAAGCGCTTATACTCTTACAGACCTTGCAGTGATCTTTCAATGCGATGTTTTGACACACACAGACGCACACATCAAACAAAAAAGGCAAATATAAATTTAGTGAGAAGACAGAGCAGAATCGTGTTGTTATAATTCCATTTAGAAATGAAATGAACATTAATGAAAAATTAGTTTCACGTTCCACGATAAAGTCCTTTAGACTAAAGGAGACGGATCATCCACGAAAATAAATAATAGTTAAAGTAAAATTTTAATTAACTCCTAATGAAAATCGAATCCAATACTACACGAACCACAGGCGCACACGCTAGCCACTAGACCAACAGGAACGGTTACGGCTCCTTTAATTGTGTCGTAGGCATTTTTATTTCCATCGCCTCCAGGTTTGTTCGGTCATACCGGATCACGGGTCTGACTGATTCCAGGCAATGACATTATTATCCAGTTTCATTACTGTTTTCCAATAACAAATATATCACAAGGTTTGTTGCAACCCAAACTGGTAAGAACTGACTGTGGTCAGATGCTTTGTTCTAAAAGCGGAGTTAAATTACTGGCAAGAGCTCATGTGGTTTGGATCCCACGTTAAGCAGTAGAACTATATCTCATATAGCCTCCTTGCTGAACGGGACGCTAAAATCAAATCAACTACAATAACTATTAACAAACATTCTAGAAACAACTCTACATACCATTTTCTTCACAACAAACTTTTTTGTCGTATCAAACAGAACAAACATAAATGTATAATAACAAGCATTCTGTTAAAATCTTCCGAAGTATTCAGAAACCTAACAAAACAAAACAAAGCAAACTGATGTGGTAACTTCTACCAAAAATAGGTTCTACAATGCAAAGTAAGCTATTTTTACCATTATTCAGTTTGATCAGTTGCTGCAATTGCTAATGAAATATTGACGTTACATGTTCTCCCTGAAATTAATGCAAAGGAGAAAATATCTTGATCAAATATCCGGTTTTAGATACGTCGATTTATATAAAAAGATCGGAAAACAGGAGCTGGTTTAGTGAGCCACTCCCGGGATTTATCGCTAATAAAAATTAAACACTTTTTGCAAAACTTATAGTGCATCTTTTTAAAACGGCAGGGTAAAGTAATTCAACCTCAAATTCTTGACAACCAGTCTACTTCCGTTTCCTCCCATACTATCATTCCACCAAGTCTGCCATCATAATTCATTTCCCTTAATCATCGTCTCCCTTAGTCTAAAGGGCATAATCGTTAGACGTAAAACTGAAAGAGTTAATTTTATTTTTCTCTTGACCTTCAATTGATTTCGTTTAATAAGGATGATCGAGAAGCCCCAAAGAAAATATACGATATAGTGAACCAAAATTGGCTCTATATGGTAAAAGTTATTTCAGAGGAACTTCGTCCCTTTTACGCGCTTATCCATTGCCAATTTCTTCCGCAACCAATTCGATCGATGCGGATAGCTTAAAGTAAAAATAGGCCATGTTTTGCCTAATCAAATCATCTTCACTTTGTTTTGCCTATAACACTTAATTGTTTTGTATGTGTATGTACGAAGGGTGAGTGTTTTAGCTTTCACCTCTTCTTCTAGATAGAGTTAAATCCCAAACAATAGGATTATTAGTTGAAACCATAAGCCAATTTTCATTAAAATGAAACTAAAACAATAAAAGGTAGATGTGGAACAGGCAAACGGCCGCACATACTCACAAATGTCAGTTGAGTCGAATTGTAGCGCTAGTTTTAAGTTTAACTAATGGTGTTGTGCATTGTAGAAGTGAGCCAATTTTTTTCATCGCCTCGTCTTTGATCAATTTTGCTATGTTTCATAAAAATGGGAATGGTTTAAAGATGTCTTCGCGGAACGGTTTTCAAATCAGGGACGGATAATTAACTTCCTCGGTATTGGCTGATTTCAGCCCCAAGCAGTAGAATTGTGGGATAGGCTTATAGAACATATACTTCATATGGTATTAGCATCTAATCACTTTTACGAATCTCGAGCCGGCTCGGTAGGTTAAGGTGTGGGCTCGGCTCACTTCTGGTTTGGCTCGATGGTGACTGAGTCGTGAGCCGAGACGCTCTAGCCATTAACACCATTACAGGCTGACACCTCAGGCTGCTTAGCTACACCCACCGTCTTCCACTGGGCCACTGCCGCCCCTACTTTTGTAAGAGTTCGTAGTAATATTCATTATCTTCCCCCTAGCAATCAGCCATCCAGTTTCGGTGATTATAATATACACAATACGTATTTTATTTATTTATTTAGTAAAATATTAACGATACGGCCAAAAGATCATTATTTTTGTAAGATGTTTATTATTTTCATGAAGCAGACTGAATATTCTACTTGGGTTTATAACTGTTAGTTGCTACACTTTTAACTGACAACTAAGTTTATGTTCACTATTTCTGTCCATTTTCTACAAATTAGTTGCAGAGACTATTCGGAGTAAATGTTTTACTTACGTCATGTTTCATTAAAGTTTAGTTATATGTTAATAACCATTTGTAATATTTATAAGTTTCCCCTTCCGGTTAGGATAATGATTAAAAATTGTTTCCTCTTTTTATAAAATTCTTGATAATTGTAATACTTTATTTAAAGGACATAATTCTGGATTATTTGGAAATATCCAAATAAACTAGAATGAAGACGACAATACTAAACAACATTATTAGAAAAACATTGCTGTTTAAGAAATTGACAGAATCAACTTTTTCTTTAAAAAAAGAAAAAAGAGGAGCGTAGCGAATTCGACATGATGATGATGAATAACAACAAAATATTCGGGGAGCGTGCGCTAACCGTCCACTCTAGGAAGGTATGTTAAGGTTCATTCTCCTAGTAAACGCATATTAGAAAATCACTGCCACAAACTTCCTGATCGCTTCGCATCTGTTATGGCTTATTTCCTTTTATTTGTTTGTTTCGTAAAAAATGTATCATATCTATTATTATTAGAGCTGTGCAATATGTATAGTAACTAACATTATGAAAGATTGACGTTGTATTTTTAATAAAGCATAAAGTTCCCCCCTCTCTCTGTAAATTTTGCCGCGTTTGCCACGCTTACGAAACGGAACTTAGAATTTGGCGATCAGTTTCGAATATTTTTCTTTTAAATTGTAACCTCTTTGTTTCTTAATTTTTTAAAGAAATATTTTTTGGAAACATGTGGTTTCCTTTTTCTGCATATTTCTAAGAAGACATTTACCATTTTCTATAAGAAGAAGGAGAGTTATTTCCATTTATGCAATTTTGAGACATGCGACTGAAATTTGGGATATAAGTGAAGCTTCTTCTTTTATTTATACTCCATTCCTAAACACAGATAAAACAACTTTCTTCCATTTTATTATTTCTTTAAATAAATCACGTTATGACAAATATCTTTGCTTCGGTCCTATCTGTTGGCTCTAAACTTCATGAATCTCGATCTTTCTTGCCTTTTCTACTTTTGGTGAAGAAATAAATATGGTTCTACGTGCACGGGAATCCATCCATGGACTACAGGATCTTCAGACCACATTGCTATCGAATACTATACCAGGGAGAATGGCCAGACAGGAGAAACTGATTTCTTTGTTCAAGAGACATACGGACATTACTCTGGCCTCGTTACCTCGATCTGTGTGCGAATTTACACTACTAACTCGGTCTTCCAGTTTTACACGTGATTTCGCCAGTAAGTTATTATTAGCTTTAACGCTACATGCAACGTTGATAAACCATTAAGGGAATGGCGCAAATTACAAATAGTGATCGAACTTACAACTCTAGTCACAAAAACGGTTCTATTCAAGGCATCACATCACCTTCCTATCTAGAAAATCCCGGGTTCGATTCCCGGCAAGAGCACATGTGGTTTGCATTTCACGTTAATTAGTAAGTCCCGTCTCCTATAGCCTTGCTGCTGAAAGGAACGTTAAACTCAAAATCAACTCAACCTTTTTAGAAGAAGGGCGAAACAAAATTCATTACTGCTACCAGCTAACAAATATTAATACTCCATTTCTTGTTCTCCTAAAATAATAATTCTATCTGTCAATCGATAAATGTAATGGTATTATTACGTTCACGTGTAAACCTAAAAAGAATCTGACATAAAGTATATCTCTTCTGTTCCTATCAATGGCTTCGACTATGTCTTTTTCTTACCCTCTTTTGTCATTCTCATACTACTACTACTACTACTACTACTACTACTACTACTACTACTACTACTACTACTACTACTAATAATAATAATAATAATAATAATAATAATAATTATTATTATTATTATTATTATTATTATTATAAATAGTCACTGTTTTCCTCAGAAACTTGCGGTTTAATGTCTACAGTGTAAAATTCTGCCGACGACAATACACTGGACATTGTAACAAGGGTTTGATTTTAGGGGGTCGCTTGCTAAACGTTCATTAGGGGGGAATACGAGGGTCCACCCCCGGAAAAAGTATGAGGAAAACGGCAATCTTAGATCTTATCTTAACAACTTTCGCAAAGTCAGAGGCCCAGACCTCCTGGTTACGTCATTGCTTGGTAGCATCCATTGTTCCGAAACATCATCAGTCTCTGTTCACTTCAACCTTCAGCCATAATTTTATTCTATCAAGCTAAAGTGAAAACATTCATTCTCCTTCGCATTTGGCGTTCTTAAAAGTAAAATTATGGTATAATTAAACGTGTGATTTTGCCATTTTAATGTAAATTTATGTCCCTTACAGACCAAAACAAATCTCATCATCGCAACCTGCTCCCGAAACCCCGCGTGTATGCTCTCTCCTGTTCCAAATAGAAAAATTGAATCTGGATATTTTCTGCAAGACAAGATATAGAATTTTATATGCAGTATTTCTGTTTACTCGGTACTGGAATTAATAGAATTGGAAGTAATTGTTTTGTGTAAGTATAATTATGCAGAAGAGCGATGGATAAATGTTTTGTGTTGCTATATATAAATGTATAAAAAATTGTTAGGAAAGTTTCTAGAGTGGTGAAAAATATTATTACCAGGCTGGGGCAACAGTAATTAAGTTAGTTCCAGGGAAAGAAAAATTAGAGACGGGGAATTTCCTTAGCTTTCGTGCTTACAAATAAAAGTTTTATAAGAAACAAACGTCCTGTGTCTGAGATATGACTGCCTTTCGTTCTGTGTGGCTCCGTGGATGAATGAGTAGATTATTTGCTTGGTAATCGTGAGTTTCATGGTTCGAACCCTGTCAAGGCAATTCAATTTTTTCAATATTTGTTTCCCATACTTTAAGATGTTTCTCCCCCTCCGTAATCATCTGATGCTCTCAAATGTGTTCTCCACTTGTATTCACAATTGGTAGTAGGATGTTCTGAAATTCGGGTGAGCTTTAGTAGTAATCGCCCCACTTGAGGCAAATTTTTCCGCCCCCTGGAGCGTGGCGCCCGCCGCCGCCGCCAAAATTTTTCGCCCCGGGCGCCCGGCGCCCATTTTTGGGGTTACATGTTATGACGTCATAGGGTCACGTGATGTTAGGCCATGCCTTTTTGGGTTACGTGATGTTAGGCCCTGGAGCATGGAGCCCACCGCCAAAATTTTGCGCCCCGGGCGCCCGGCGCCCATTTTTTGGGGTTACATGTTATGACGTCATAGGATCACGTGATGTTAGGCCATGCCTTTTTTGGGTTACGTGATGTTAGGCCACGCCTTTATGGGTTACGTGGTAGTATAGTTTACTTTGCGGTATATAATTTCAATTTAGCGTCCCCTAGGCCACACCCCCGTTCGCCTTTATGGGGTAGGTTGTTGATTTAGTTTCCTTTACGGTATAAAATTTGGAGATTGTTACCTTATGATGGAGTACAGGTGTATGTATAGCTTATTTTGTGTTACTTGATTTTAATTTTTGCGCCCCGGGAGTGTGACGCCGCTGAAATTTTGCGCCCCGGCCCCTTTAGTTTACATAGTTTACGATCCGCCTTTATGGGGCAGTTTCACGTATGAGTTTATTTGTTTCTTTTTATGGTTATAAATTTGAAGAATGTTATTTCCTTTTTTACCTTATAGGATGTATATATATAGCTTACCTTATTTTTGTTCCTTTTGATACACCCATGCGCACACCTTAGCATTACGTCATGGGGTCACGTGGTGTTAGGCTTTATGGGTAGACCTACCGAAGGGGTGCAGGGGTACATAGGACCACCCCCTTAAATTTTGGAAATTGCCAAATCTAAAAATTTGGTATGGTAGCCTAGGACCACAGTATGTACCTCTACTAGTATTGGGAGTCTATGTCGTTCCCTTTTATGGGTAAAAAATTGCCAAAAATTCAAATTTCGGGGTTTTTTGACCTAATTTATCCTCTTGGATGAGGTGTTATTATCCCCCCTTTGATGAGGTGTTATTACCCTATATGGATATATGTGCATATACAGGGTCAATTACCTTTCATAAGACATGGGTATATTTGTGCACCCCTTTAAAAATTTGGGAGGAGTACCTTGGCCAACCCCTTAAATTTTTGGAAATCGCCCAATTTAAATATTTGGTATAATAGTATAAAACCCTAATATAGATCACTATAAATTTGGGTGGTCTACCTCCTTCCCTTTTAGGAGTATAAAATTGCCAAAATATAAACGTAAGCAATACGTTGTATCACGTGTTTGGTTTTTTGACCTAATTTATTCCAATGGATGAGGTCCTATTACCTTATATGGTTATATGGTCATGTATAGGGGTCCATCCCCTATTATAAGACATAGGTACATTTGTGCACCCCTTGAATTTTTTTTGGGGGGAATGATACCTTGGCCCACCCCTTAAGTTTTAGAAATTGCCAAATTTAAACATTTGGTATCATAGTACTGGACCCTAATATATATTACTATAAATTTGGGTGGTCCACCTCGTTCCCTTTTAGGGGCCATTTTGTTCCGCTTTAGGGGTGAACATGGATACAGTGGTCCACCTCGTTCCCTTTTAGGGGGCATTTTTGTTCCGCTTTAGGGGTGAACATGGATACCTTGGAATCGTCCCGAGTTTGATTCTTGGAAATGTTGAATTTAACGTCCCCGCGAAAACGGTGAGAAATGATAGGACGAAACATGAACTTACTTGACTGAGGATTGAAGCAGGGACCTCATACAGTAGAGACAAGCGTTAAGCGACCGCACACGTGTGTTGATTACTATGCAATGGTCCCCGAGTTTGATTCTTGGTGTTAGTTTTAGGAAATGTTAACGTCCCCTTGAAAACGATGATGTAAGTACTTTGTGATCCACTTCGTTCCGTTTCAGGGGTGAACATGGATACCTTGCAATCGTACCGAGTTCGATTCTTGGTGCTAGTTTAGGAAATGTTAAATTTAACGTCCCCAGCGAAAAACGATGGTGATGAGAAATGATAGGACGAAACAGGAGAAAACATGTTCCCTTTTAGAGGTACAAACTTGACAAAATATAAACGTAAGCAATACGTTGTACCACGTGTTTGGTCTTTTGGCCCAATTTATCCTCTTGGATGAGGCCCTATTACCTTATATAGTTATATGGACGTATACAGGGGTTCATTACCTTTCATAAGATATGGGTATATTTGTGCACCCCTTTAAAATTTGGGTGGAGTACTTTGGCCCACCCCCTTCAATTTTGGAAATTGCCCAATTTAAACATTTGGTATAATAGTATAGGACCCTAATATATATTATTATATCCCTTTTAGGGTACAAAATTGCCAAAATATAAACATAAGCAATATGTTGTACCACGTGTTTGGTTTTTTGATCCAATTTATCCTCTTGGATGAGGACCTATTACCTTATATGGTTATATGGTCATGTATAGGGGTCTATTCCCTATCATAAGACATAGGTACATTTGTGCACCCCTTGAAATTTTTGGGAATGGTAGGGTCTACCTTGGCCCACCCCTTAAGTTTTAGAAATTGCCCACTTTAAACATTTGGTATAATAGTACTGGACCCTAATATATAAATTTGGGTGGTCCACCTCGTTCCCTTTTAGGGGTCATTTTGTTCCGCTTTAGGGGTGAACATGGATACCGTACATGTGTTGCAATCGTCCCGAGTTCGATTCTTGGTGCTAGTTTCAGGAAATGTTGAATTTAACGTCTCCGCAAAACGATGATGATGAGAAGTGATAGGACGAAACATGAACTTACTTGATTGAGGATTGAAGCAGGGACCTCACACATTAGTGACAAACGCGGATGGGATGATGTGATTTTGGACCTAATTAGTAACTCTCGTTTCCGTTCATGGATTAAATAAAAAAGATGACTCTTTGCTTAAATCTGATTAGTTCATTGTTCGAGCGATTTTTAAACGCTCTGCGTTTGTTAATCAGTAAGCGCTTCATTGATGAAAACAATGTTGCCAGATTTTGAAAATCTAAACTGCTCCGATTCTTTTTCGAAACGGTTCCGCTGAGTGCAACAATTTTCAAAACTAAAAATTTTGAAAACTAAAAAATTTTCAAACTTAAAAAAAATTAAACTTTTCAAAAAAAAATTTCGAACTAAAAAATTTCAAATAAAAAAATTTAAACAAAAATTTTCAAACTGAAAGATTTCAAATAAAATTTGAAACAAATTTTGAAAAATCTAAAATTTTTAAAACTAAAAAAATAAAATCAAACTTTCTGGAACGAAATTTTTTTAAACTTAAAATTTTCGAACTCGAACCGAATTTGAAAACTAAAAAACTTTTCGAACCAAGTTTTCAAACTTTTTTTTTCGAACTCAGAAAGTTTTAAAATCAAAATTTGAAACTCGTTTCGAATTAAAAATATTTTCGAACTATAATTATCAAACTCAAACTTTTCGAAAATCTTAACAGAGATTGAAAGTGATCACTCGTTTCGCGAGCCGTAACTTTTAGTAATGTAACATAGTTTACGGTTTAAGATTTATATTGTCTTGAGAACGATTGAGTTCGTTTATGTAATGAACCCGTTGGCCAGCCATAGCCTGATTTCACATCGTAGCTCATGAAAGCAATCTTGTTGTAGTTGTGTAGCCGTGACCATTTTTTTTTTTCTGGACATAGCCTGTACGATCACCAGGAATGAAATACTACTTAGTTTAGCGATCATTAAGACGTGATTTAATAAATATTAGCCACATTAACACTTGAACTTGTATGAAACGAATAACAGCTTACTGATCAAAGCACAGAACGAAAAATGCTAAGATGGACAGAATTTCATTCATGTGACGTCAAGCACGGAAGTATTTCCTTACCTCTCACTCCTCTCACTTGAAGGTCAAGGTGCTAATCAGCATTTTCCTGGTTGAATGCATTACATTAAAAAAATATATATATATTTTCCTTAAGCCCATTTGAGATTTCAGTGGCTAAGTCCAGGTTCGATTTTTGGCGTTATTATTACGGGTTTTAAGTACACAACCCACAGAAGTACGTTCAAGTCTTATACAGCCTAAGGTCATAAACGCTTTCCATCTTATACGTAAAATAGAAACAAATATTTGGTGTTTATAGCTACATTTATGATGATTCGAATTTCACTTTGAACTGTAGGTCCACGTCCTATACAGCCTCGATATTGTTAAGTCAACATAAAACATTTATGGTGGTTCAGATTTTATCGTTCACGTCTTATGCACTCTAGGAACACAAGATTTACGTCCTCGGTACTGTCAAGAGAACAAAAAACACTCGTGGTGGTTCAGAGAAATGAAATTAAATCTTTGAGTTTTTACGTCTTACGGTTATGTTAACTAGGCTAAAGAAGACGATGATGATGAGAAATAAATGTAATGATGGATTAAATATAGTGGGGAGAACCCTGAGAAAACTCACGCACACGGCTTTTTTTGTTCACTACAAAGCAAGTTGGCGTTAGCTAAGATCGAACCAGCGACCTTACGCACCTCTGTCATTGAGTCATCACGACGTAAAACAGATAATGATACACTTAACATGAAACAAGCAAGGTCACTGAGTTGAGGAAGATCATTTTGCAGGCCTCAGCTTTTTCTCGAGGAGCAAATACCACAACAATAATTTAAAAACCATTCATGAAAAAGACTGTTGTTTAGACTAACATCACGCACACACACACACACACGACACACACACAAACACACAATGTTGTTTATTACAGCACATACTGAGTACATTTTTTTAAATACAAATATATTACTTATGTTGATTTCAATGAAAATGTAATTAAGTTTTAGCAGTAGGCACAGACTGTTCGTGCAGTACTTTTATCGTATAAAAACTTCACTTAAAATAGTGAACGTCAGCAGAATCAAACTAGAATCCTTTTCGCATTAGATGCACTTGTTCACTTTTATGAAATTGTTTTCCAGCCGGAATCGATCTTCTTGTGAATGTTATTTAATACAAATCACTCGTATTACAGCACCATGGTACAAAACAATATGAGATCAAAACAATAAATCGTTCATTTCTTTACACAAGGAAAGCCGAACCATGGTATCGTAACAGTTTTTTTTTTCTTTCTTCATTTACAATCTTAGGAGGGAAGCTCTTCCACCATAGTAAATTGAATTCAATGTAGCATCATTCACTACTGGCACGATCTTTCATGAAATAAGTAACATGATAATCCTATAAGAACGACGGGAAGCACTCTAAAGGAATCGAACTGAAAACCTCTTGCACCAGAAAAATTGGATTCAATGCAACATTATAGCATCACTAGGTAACACGGTAATCACAATTGCAGTAAATGACAAGTTCAATGTTACAAACACAGGACTGATATCATAGTAACTAAGCACCAGTAACACAATTTAAAGAGAGAGAATGCAATATGACAGAGCTGAATGATGTTATAAAGAAAAACTGCAAATTCTGCATTCTTCATCTATGACAAAGAAACTATGATACTGAAGTAATGAAATTCATTTCGTTACGAAACTTGTGCAAGAAGCCGCTCCTCTCTTTCGTCATCTTCGCCTTCGCATGTGATTTTTTTTAATGCAATTTCAATATGACAGAAGCTGACTTAATATTTTAAAGTGTTTGGCAATGTAAATGGAAAATTGGTTCATTGCTTTTAACAACTAAGCAGACGTCGATTTTGAGGTCCAAGTTCCCAGCTCATAAGATATGAATCGCTGTGCTAAACGAAATATGTCATTTTCTTAAAGTTCTAATCGATCCGGGGTTCGACTCCAGGTAAGGAAACATACATTTTTGTTTGTTCTATCGCAGGATGTCTTAACATTTGATGGTTCAGATTTCATCTTATTTCACGTCTTAATGATCGCTAAACTAAGTAGTATTTCATTCCTGGTGATCGTACAGGCTATGTCCAGAAAAAAAAAATGGTCACGGCTACACAACTACAACAAGATTGCTTTCATGAGCTACGATGTGAAATCAGGCTATGGCTGGCCAACGGGTTCATTACATAAACGAACTCAATCGTTCTCAAGACAATATAAATCTTAAACCGTAAACTATGTTACATTACTAAAAGTTACGGCTCGCGAAACGAGTGATCACTTTCAATCTCTGTTAAGATTTTCGAAAAGTTTGAGTTTGATAATTATAGTTCGAAAATATTTTTAATTCGAAACGAGTTTCAAATTTTGATTTTAAAACTTTCTGAGTTCGAAAAAAAAATTGTTTGAAAACTTGGTTCGAAAAGTCTTTTAGTTTTCAAATTCGGTTCGAGTTCGAAAATTTTAAGTTTAAAAAAATTTCGTTCCAGAAAGTTTGATTTTATTTTTTTAGTTTTAAAAATTTTAGATTTTTCAAAATTTGTTTCAAATTTTATTTGAAATCTTTTAGTTTGAAAATTTTTGTTTAAATTTTTTTATTTGAAATTTTTTAGTTCGAAATTTTTTTTTTGAAAAGTTTAATTTTTTTTAAGTTTGAAAATTTTTTAGTTTTCAAAATTTTTAGTTTTGAAAATTGTTGCACTCAGCGGAACCGTTTCGAAAAAGAATCGGAGCAGTTTAGATTTTCAAAATCTGGCAACATTGTTTTCATCAATGAAGCGCTTACTGATCAACAAACGCAGAGCGTTTAAAAATCGCTCGAACAATGAACTAATCAGATTTAAGCAAAGAGTCATCTTTTTTATTTAATCCATGAACGGAAACGAGAGTTACTAATTAGGTCCAAAATCACATCATCCCATCCGCGTTTGTCACTAATGTGTGAGGTCCCTGCTTCAATCCTCAATCAAGTAAGTTCATGTTTCGTCCTATCACTTCTCATCATCATCGTTTTGCGGAGACGTTAAATTCAACATTTCCTGAAACTAGCACCAAGAATCGAACTCGGGACGATTGCAACACATGTACGGTATCCATGTTCACCCCTAAAGCGGAACAAAATGACCCCTAAAAGGGAACGAGGTGGACCACCCAAATTTATATATTAGGGTCCAGTACTATTATACCAAATGTTTAAAGTGGGCAATTTCTAAAACTTAAGGGGTGGGCCAAGGTAGACCCTACCATTCCCAAAAATTTCAAGGGGTGCACAAATGTACCTATGTCTTATGATAGGGAATAGACCCCTATACATGACCATATAACCATATAAGGTAATAGGTCCTCATCCAAGAGGATAAATTGGATCAAAAAACCAAACACGTGGTACAACATATTGCTTATGTTTATATTTTGGCAATTTTGTACCCTAAAAGGGATATAATAATATATATTAGGGTCCTATACTATTATACCAAATGTTTAAATTGGGCAATTTCCAAAATTGAAGGGGGTGGGCCAAAGTACTCCACCCAAATTTTAAAGGGGTGCACAAATATACCCATATCTTATGAAAGGTAATGAACCCCTGTATACGTCCATATAACTATATAAGGTAATAGGGCCTCATCCAAGAGGATAAATTGGGCCAAAAGACCAAACACGTGGTACAACGTATTGCTTACGTTTATATTTTGTCAAGTTTGTACCTCTAAAAGGGAACATGTTTTCTCCTGTTTCGTCCTATCATTTCTCATCACCATCGTTTTTCGCTGGGGACGTTAAATTTAACATTTCCTAAACTAGCACCAAGAATCGAACTCGGTACGATTGCAAGGTATCCATGTTCACCCCTGAAACGGAACGAAGTGGATCACAAAGTACTTACATCATCGTTTTCAAGGGGACGTTAACATTTCCTAAAACTAACACCAAGAATCAAACTCGGGGACCATTGCATAGTAATCAACACACGTGTGCGGTCGCTTAACGCTTGTCTCTACTGTATGAGGTCCCTGCTTCAATCCTCAGTCAAGTAAGTTCATGTTTCGTCCTATCATTTCTCACCGTTTTCGCGGGGACGTTAAATTCAACATTTCCAAGAATCAAACTCGGGACGATTCCAAGGTATCCATGTTCATATAACCGCCACCAGGTTATAGAAGTATTTTTTGTGGACGCCCTGTATATTTCGTGAAGACAGTGATTATTATTTTCGATTTATACTTTATTCTGCAACGCATATAAGTTCTTTCTTTGGTGGGAATTGCTTCTTTCCCACACAATTGGACAAAGAAGTCTTTCATCGTTTTCTCATATATATATTTAAAACGTTGCTTTTGCTGAGAACATTTCGGTTAGTGACTAACCATTTCAGTGTTTCTCCCTGACTTATTATATGCACAGTATATATTCTGCAGTTATTTGGAACTGAATTAAGTGCTTTCTTTAATCGCTTATGGAAACATTACAATAGATTAGAGAAATACGGGCTGACCAGATGTCCCAATAGCCGAAGTGGCACCAACTGCGTTGTATTCCAGCCCGTTATCTGTACTTTCTCACGCCAAAGTTATCGCAGTGTCTAGTGCATTATGGGCAGTTGACTAAAATTAACATAAATTGTTTTCCGTATTCTGTTTGTATGTGCATACAGGTGAGTAACTGAGTAATTTTTGAAATGAACTGCCAACACTATTCCGTTGACCATTGCAACCCGTAGCTTGAGCTTGGACGCTCGAGGAGTTTGACTCCAGGTCTGGAAGATGCAACCACGCATCTCGCGTTGAACTTCAAACATACGTTGTGTTAAGGGGCACAAGCTATTTAGCCGGTGAAGGACGATTTCTTACGGCTAGCCCCAATCAGTGAAATCCCAGGTCCTCAGACCTTGTGCGTTTAAAAAGTTATATACGCGCCCACCAATATCAGTATCCCACTGGGCAGATCTTTTTTTCGAAGATTCACCTTTACGCTGCAGGACTGTTCAGCGTAACAACTGGATTCATCGTGGGACGATCCAGACAACTTTTCCCCAGTGCTAATCCCCCAAGTGTGTTAATGGTGTGAGCGAAGAATTTATAGTGATATCTGAATTATAATCATATATATATATAGAAAGGGCTATATTTCCCGAATAGGGCAAAACGTAATTTCAGCGGCAAAATTTATTAGTGTCCAGTGTTGTATTCATTTCTCTTCGTTATTTTTTTTTCAAAATAGTGTTCTAATAAATAAGTATAGTGTCAATTAATCCAGTGTGTTTTCGTTGTTTGTATGAGTGATGTTTGTGTGCGTTATGGTCTGGATGACCGTCTGATCGTCCGTGAGGTTTTCGAGACGAGACACCCGAACCTCTCGGCGCCTAATGCTCATTTCATTATTGAGACCGACGAGCTTTTTGGGAAACAGTTTGTAACCTTTCTTGGAGAGGTCTTCGTCGTCCTGTCCAGGTAAGTTAAAGTATCAGGAGTATACTTATTGGTAATACCACGAGCCGAGGACAGCGAACAGAACTACAGGCGGTTACAAATAAATGACAGCCCGAACACGGACTAGAACTCAGGACCGGTTACAAATAAATGGCCCCCGAACAGGGACTTGAACTTGAGATTGGTTACAAATAAATGACGCCCGAACTACCGACCCGAATCGAGACCGTTGGTGCTCGAATATACATATAAGATTAATATTTTAATATATCATTTCTCTTTCAGCTTAGTACCAGGAATCCGAAAAAAAAAATCTCTTTCAGGTGATTCTAATCATATTGTTTTGTGATAGTATATTTTATCCTAATCATATGTTTTAAGTATATTCTTGTCCAAGATGGCACACCAGGAAGTAGATATTATAACTAGAATGAATTCACTTTTCGAGGAATATAGGAAAGAAATGAAAGAGAATTTTGCTAGGTTAGAACGAAAACTAGATAAAAATAATGAAAAAATTGAGAGATACATAAAGGAAAGTAAAGTTGAGTTTAAAGAGAATTGTGCTCGCTTGAAAGAGAATCTCGTTGAGTCAAAGAGTGGATTAGGTCAAAAGATAGACGCTTTACGGGACGTGTTTTGTGAAAATAGTCAGCAAATAGTAAATACTGAAAACAAAATACCGGAATGTGAACCCCAGTTACAGTCAGATTTTCCTACCGAAAGCAAAACACCGGAATTTGAGCCTCAGTTAGTGACTGATATTCCTAGTGTAAATAAAACATTGGAATTGGAACCTGAGCTAGAAACTAATACTCCTAATGAAAAGGAAACGCAGGAATCTGAACTCCAACCAGAGACAGGTAGTCTCAGCCAACCTCGTAACAAATCCGATAATGATTTTATTCATTCAGAATCTAGTAACACCACTTGTAGTCACAGTAGTAGTAGTGAAAATCACGAACATATGATTGTAGACGACAGAGGTCGTAAGCGCACAAAAACAACTACCACAAACTACAGAGAGAAAAAGCGTAAACGAAGTTACAGTTATAGCAATAAGCAAAGATACCAAGTTCAGATCGTAAACAACACGAAATTTAAAGGGAATCAGAACCAAGACCGCACTCGAAAAGGTAGTAACAGAAACAGAAGGAGTCGTAAATCACGGCCACGTAACCTGAGTTATCACATACTAGACAGGAACCGCAATTTGTGTGGCATTAAGCATAGATTTGTACATAGAGGTAACCATCGTAGAAATAAACGAACAGACTGCAGTTACCAAGGCAGAAACAGTAATCATAGAAAAAAAAAAAAAGTAACCAAGAATTTGTGTGTTGATACAAATTTTTCTCCTAGGAGAGCGACGCATTTCTAAGCGATAAACACGTATTCATTTTTTTTTCTTTTTGCTTTTAGTTTTTGATAGAACACCTGGACACGAAAAGAAAAACTACGCATTTCTTTTAAACTCATTTTTTGTTTCCAGCTTTTAACTGTTCGGCAAAGAGTAGATAACATGTTTTTCTTTCTTTTTCTTGTTTCGATAAGGCAGTCGCCAGACTGTAGAACCACTTGTGTTTATGGTTACGAATAACGGGTGATATACAGCTGATTAATTCTTTTCTTTTTTCTGTCTTTGCTCCGTGTAGCACTTCACACCTCAGTCAGCTGTGTATGAGTGTTGCAAACCTTATCACTGACTTACTATTAATTTAATGTTATTAATTTTTTCTTGTTTTCATTTCAGATGTTTGAATTTAGATTTTTTAGTAAATAATTAACGTATCACATACGTAGAGGGACCGTACTTATCCAAAAACGGTTTGATATCTTGGCGAGATATCCGTACCTCAGCTAGTGGGAAGATATTTTGGCGTTATAATATATATATTTTTATTGTTTTCAAATTTAAAAAAAAAAATTTTTTTTAGAATCCCTTCCCACTTTCCAAATTCTTAAACATGTTATCATACATATGACTCACAATTAATGTTTGATTTTCTTTTCAAAAAAAAAAAAAAAATATCGAGATGCTTAGAATGAGAAAATTTTTAGTTGTTAGTTATGTATATATTTCTGTATTTGTAAATGAAACTTAGTACGTAATCTCATGCGTAGAATATGAAACTTTACACTTATAATCAATGTTAAATTTATTTTTCAGTGTAAATCTTAGATTTTCGTTTTCATTTTGAAGTGTTTACTGTAATTTTATTGAACCTCATTTACGTCATTTACCCGATTTTGACTTATTTGAATTTCCAGGATGTGACATGATATATTTTGTTCGAAGAGAAAAGTTTAGAACGGAAAGTAGGCTAAGCCTTAAACAAGTGATAACAGACATTTCCTTGCTAGCTAATAGTGTGTGTAGGAATGTCGTGTGAATAGTATAATTCTCCGAACGAAAGCAGTAATCTTTTTATTGTAGAAGGAACTATATGAACAGATATTCTGATGGTGAACGGTCGTTTTTCCCCACATATTAATATGTATGTGGAAATATGTTTGACTTCTATATTTTCTTGTAATTTCTAATTAACATTTTTTTTCGTCTTCTCTAGACCACTGAACGACCGTAGGGAAACTTCTTCGGGTAGGATATTTTATGGGGATAAATATAAATATTTTTTTTAGGGAGGCAATTTTTCCTGGAATTGCAGATCTGTTGCAAAAATGGATGTGGCTAATCCATTGGATATTCCATAGCTAACTGTATTTTCGCCATCAATCGCAAAATATAGTTTTCATTTCCCTTCTTCCTTTATGGTACCCGTAACTAACCATGTGTATTCTTAGGTTAGATTTTTTTTTTTTTTTAGTGTATGTTATTGTCTAGTAACATTTCAGCGAATATTTTAATGTTTATGAATCGTAACTATATTGTGTACTTGTATGCTAATGAGTTGTAATGTTTATTTTTCATGCTAATTTTGAGAAAATTGTATTTTAGTTCCAGTATGTCCTAGAAACTATTCGAATTCGATATAGATCCTGAATAATAAACTTATTTTCTTTCCAACAGCATGAAGCCATAATAATTTTATGAAAATTACTTTGTCAATTATTTCGTATGCTCGATGACTGAATTTTAATGCGTTAATAAGACCATTTTGAATATTTGTAGCGAAGATGCCTAAGGAAGCTTGTTACAGCTGTTTTGTAGGGAATTTTATCTTGATGTTTCAGACCGACCAGAGAGTTGTAATGTCATTGACTATATTCTTGTTTGTATCCCATGTTTTTCTTTTCACAGGTCTCATGTATTTTGTCTTTCAGAGACATATTTTACGATGCTACGAGAGCATTTGTATTTTGTGTGTTTACACATTTTTTCTAGGTGGAAGACGTATGTTATGTTCCAGGGAACATACGCGTAGTTTACTGAATATTAATGTTTATATTTCAGTTTTGTGCAGAAACATTTTGTAAGTGCCTATGGTTGCAGGCCTTTCCACGTTTCTAGTTTTTTTGCCTCGCAGGTGTCGATGGCATATTGTGTGTGTAAGTACGTGTAGTATTACACATTTTTCCCACCTATGGTTTTGGTCAATTCATGGCGTAATGACCATTTATTTTCAGGAATGTTTGGACTAGTGAGTCAACTTCCTTGACTTAGACCTTCGAAAAACTTGGATCAATATTGGATAGTTTTCAACATTTTAATTAATAGTTCTTTTGCAGATAATACCCACATATTCTGGTAACCCTACAATGTTTACGTTTATGGAAGTGAACAACGACCATTATTCTAGGCCTAAGCTAATAATAACTTTGTTTCAGAACGAAACCATTTGTTGTATTGAGCATTACTGAATTAAAGTCTCGATTTTCACGACGAGCAGATGGCATTTGATCTTATGGCGTGCCAAATTTTCTTCATACATGTCAACGAAATCACGATCTTTTCTTTGATATGCAGAATCATGCTTATTTCTTGGAATTACTGTGAACGTCAATTTTGACACTTAAGTTTACTTTTTTTTTTATTTTTGAAAAACGATTTTTCATTCTTTTCTGCCAAACAACACGAGGCACAGTAAAAAAAAAAAAAAAAAAAAAAAAAAAAAAGGACATACAGGTGAAAATCTTATTTTGTTTATATATTGTCAGTTTATCATGTGTTTACATTTCCATTCATTTTACTTTTTCAATGATTTTCATATTTTTCAAATATATTAGAGTGATATCGAAACTTTAATAATAATTTTAATATTTTAGTACCTTTAACATGTTTTGCTATTTGCTTATTCATTCATATTATTATATTTTAAATACAGATATCAGTATATTTAAAAAGAAGACATTTAAAAAGTTTTTATTGAGATATTTGATAATTCTTCAAGTCGATGTTTTCATAAATAGTTATCGTGTGTGTATATTTATTTCATATTACACAAAATAAAGTGATCGAAACGGAACACTCAAACATTTTACGAAAAGAATTTATTAGTGTTAAAAAAAAAAAAACATTTAAATAGCCCTATAACGTATTTACTTCATATTATATCAAATAAAGTGATCGAAACGGAACACTTAGACATTTTACAAAAAGTATTTGTGTTTAAAAAAAAAAAAAAATTTTAATAGCCCTATAAACGCTTTCTGCGAACTTAAAAAAAAAAAAAAGAGTTATCATACAGGTGTTGTAACCGTACTTCGTTTCTCACACCAGTGTTAAAAAAAAAAAAAAAATCTCCCCTTTTTCCCTCATCAACTCATCGTTGGAGAACCATGGAGGATACTCACACAGGAAGACAGCATGGTTTCAACATGTGAAGTAACGGAAGATAAGGAAACCCAATTGCACCAATTGTTCAAGAGGATCTTATTACTTCATGGAACATTTGGATTGGACATTGCTCATGCAGGAACCTCATCATGTTGTAGTGAGTGAACAAGTTATTTAACTATTTTAAATAGCCCTTTTTTCAGGTGAAAAACCTAATTTTATTCATACTTCGTCAGACGGCCAAGGGTTCTCAACCTGTCTACGTGTGCACTTAACAGGTCGTTCCCTTCCGGACCCCAAATCTATAACCGCCACCAGGTTATAGAAGTATTTTTTGTGGACGCCCTGTATATTTCGTGAAGACAGTGATTATTATTTTCGATTTATACTTTATTCTGCAACGCATATAAGTTCTTTCTTTGGTGGGAATTGCTTCTTTCCCACACAATTGGACAAAGAAGTCTTTCATCGTTTTCTCATATATATATTTAAAACGTTGCTTTTGCTGAGAACATTTCGGTTAGTGACTAACCATTTCAGTGTTTCTCCCTGACTTATTATATGCACAGTATATATTCTGCAGTTATTTGGAACTGAATTAAGTGCTTTCTTTAATCGCTTATGGAAACATTACAATAGATTAGAGAAATACGGGCTGACCAGATGTCCCAATAGCCGAAGTGGCACCAACTGCGTTGTATTCCAGCCCGTTATCTGTACTTTCTCACGCCAAAGTTATCGCAGTGTCTAGTGCATTATGGGCAGTTGACTAAAATTAACATAAATTGTTTTCCGTATTCTGTTTGTATGTGCATACAGGTGAGTAACTGAGTAATTTTTGAAATGAACTGCCAACACTATTCCGTTGACCATTGCAACCCGTAGCTTGAGCTTGGACGCTCGAGGAGTTTGACTCCAGGTCTGGAAGATGCAACCACGCATCTCGCGTTGAACTTCAAACATACGTTGTGTTAAGGGGCACAAGCTATTTAGCCGGTGAAGGACGATTTCTTACGGCTAGCCCCAATCAGTGAAATCCCAGGTCCTCAGACCTTGTGCGTTTAAAAAGTTATATACGCGCCCACCAATATCAGTATCCCACTGGGCAGATCTTTTTTTCGAAGATTCACCTTTACGCTGCAGGACTGTTCAGCGTAACAACTGGATTCATCGTGGGACGATCCAGACAACTTTTCCCCAGTGCTAATCCCCCAAGTGTGTTAATGGTGTGAGCGAAGAATTTATAGTGATATCTGAATTATAATCATATATATATATAGAAAGGGCTATATTTCCCGAATAGGGCAAAACGTAATTTCAGCGGCAAAATTTATTAGTGTCCAGTGTTGTATTCATTTCTCTTCGTTATTTTTTTTTCAAAATAGTGTTCTAATAAATAAGTATAGTGTCAATTAATCCAGTGTGTTTTCGTTGTTTGTATGAGTGATGTTTGTGTGCGTTATGGTCTGGATGACCGTCTGATCGTCCGTGAGGTTTTCGAGACGAGACACCCGAACCTCTCGGCGCCTAATGCTCATTTCATTATTGAGACCGACGAGCTTTTTGGGAAACAGTTTGTAACCTTTCTTGGAGAGGTCTTCGTCGTCCTGTCCAGGTAAGTTAAAGTATCAGGAGTATACTTATTGGTAATACCACGAGCCGAGGACAGCGAACAGAACTACAGGCGGTTACAAATAAATGACAGCCCGAACACGGACTAGAACTCAGGACCGGTTACAAATAAATGGCCCCCGAACAGGGACTTGAACTTGAGATTGGTTACATTCACCCCTAAAGCGGAACAAAAATGCCCCCTAAAAGGGAACGAGGTGGACCACTGTATCCATGTTCACCCCTAAAGCGGAACAAAATGGCCCCTAAAAGGGAACGAGGTGGACCACCCAAATTTATAGTAATATATATTAGGGTCCAGTACTATGATACCAAATGTTTAAATTTGGCAATTTCTAAAACTTAAGGGGTGGGCCAAGGTATCATTCCCCCCAAAAAAAATTCAAGGGGTGCACAAATGTACCTATGTCTTATAATAGGGGATGGACCCCTATACATGACCATATAACCATATAAGGTAATAGGACCTCATCCATTGGAATAAATTAGGTCAAAAAACCAAACACGTGATACAACGTATTGCTTACGTTTATATTTTGGCAATTTTATACTCCTAAAAGGGAAGGAGGTAGACCACCCAAATTTATAGTGATCTATATTAGGGTTTTATACTATTATACCAAATATTTAAATTGGGCGATTTCCAAAAATTTAAGGGGTTGGCCAAGGTACTCCTCCCAAATTTTTAAAGGGGTGCACAAATATACCCATGTCTTATGAAAGGTAATTGACCCTGTATATGCACATATATCCATATAGGGTAATAACACCTCATCAAAGGGGGGATAATAACACCTCATCCAAGAGGATAAATTAGGTCAAAAAACCCCGAAATTTGAATTTTTGGCAATTTTTTACCCATAAAAGGGAACGACATAGACTCCCAATACTAGTAGAGGTACATACTGTGGTCCTAGGCTACCATACCAAATTTTTAGATTTGGCAATTTCCAAAATTTAAGGGGGTGGTCCTATGTACCCCTGCACCCCTTCGGTAGGTCTACCCATAAAGCCTAACACCACGTGACCCCATGACGTAATGCTAAGGTGTGCGCATGGGTGTATCAAAAGGAACAAAAATAAGGTAAGCTATATATATACATCCTATAAGGTAAAAAAGGAAATAACATTCTTCAAATTTATAACCATAAAAAGAAACAAATAAACTCATACGTGAAACTGCCCCATAAAGGCGGATCGTAAACTATGTAAACTAAAGGGGCCGGGGCGCAAAATTTCAGCGGCGTCACACTCCCGGGGCGCAAAAATTAAAATCAAGTAACACAAAATAAGCTATACATACACCTGTACTCCATCATAAGGTAACAATCTCCAAATTTTATACCGTAAAGGAAACTAAATCAACAACCTACCCCATAAAGGCGAACGGGGGTGTGGCCTAGGGGACGCTAAATTGAAATTATATACCGCAAAGTAAACTATACTACCACGTAACCCATAAAGGCGTGGCCTAACATCACGTAACCCAAAAAAGGCATGGCCTAACATCACGTGATCCTATGACGTCATAACATGTAACCCCAAAAAATGGGCGCCGGGCGCCCGGGGCGCAAAATTTTGGCGGTGGGCTCCATGCTCCAGGGCCTAACATCACGTAACCCAAAAAGGCATGGCCTAACATCACGTGACCCTATGACGTCATAACATGTAACCCCAAAAATGGGCGCCGGGCGCCCGGGGCGAAAAATTTTGGCGGCGGCGGCGGGCGCCACGCTCCAGGGGGCGGAAAAATTTGCCTCAAGTGGGGCGATTACTACTGCTTTTACATGTCTACTTACAAAATCAAACTTTTCGACAAAATATGGATGCTATCCGATCATTTTATCTCAAATTCGAAATTTTCGTATGTGACCGTATATCTCTCTTTCATCATATTTGCATCTCTCGTTGTTCAATGTCGTCTGCTATGGCATAAGATTGGCTTGGGAACAAAACTTCAAATCATAAATGTGCTATACCAATTGGCTTACTCTCACTAAGCATTTGATTAAATGTGTTTTCCCACTGAAAGAGAAAGGAGATTCGCTCTTCCTACCCTCCTGAAGTGAGAATATTTATTCAGGCTTTACAAAGTCGTTTCAGATCAAACAACCGAAACAGTGTTCATTCCAAGAGCAACAGAATTGAGTTTACATTTTTTGTTGCACTTTATCTTTATCAATAGGAAATATCAAGTAATATGCTTTCCAAAACAACTATACGCCTGTGATTAATGTCATTTTGGAGAAATGATGCTGTAAACGGTAGTGGGAATTTCACCGAAGTGTACGAGAATTTTCAGTGCCTCCGATTATGTCAGCAGCCTTCCTTTAAAGCTAATTCGGTTGCGATATTTCCTGGCAAATGCTTCGGACTCAATTAATGGAGTAGTTTTGCCGTAAATCTCCATATGGCTGTACCATCCAAAAGTCTCCCTTACTGTACATACGACAACGTGAGTAATGTTATTGAACTTCTCATACACAAGGTTCATCACACTCAAAGTTTTATAATTTTAGGAGGTGGCCGAGCAACCATTTTCACCACCTTTGGACCACTTCGTATGGATTTACCCTTTTTAAAACGGGAATGTTATCAATCATTCTAATCACATAGTCGTACCTTTTCACTACACTAAAATCATTTTCAGACCATGAGAAACAACCTCTAAACTTTCTGACTGGTATTAAACTGTGAGTTAATGTCAACACGCCTTTTATTAAAACTTGCAACGAAATCACCAGTTTCCAAACAATTAGATCATTATTTTTAACAATCTGTATCATTTGGACATACTACACCCCACCTAAGATTAGTATCAGCTTGAAGATAAGCATAGTCATTGCAGTAGAAGACGTTCGTCAGTGAACGTCAAATCTTGTGTATAGAGCGGTATAATGGGATATATATATCCGACTTCAAAAGAGGTAGATCGTAGGGGCGCGTCTAGTAGGTGCACCCGTGAACAAAACTGAAATACTTTGTGACGTCTCACTCTCTATTGTATCTATGGTGATGTGCGCATATGGACAGCAAGGGCGAACCACAACCGGAGCGAGCAACTGCTGGGAAAAACCTAAGTTGTCTGAAAGGTTCGTCAGGACAAGATTGTTGCACGGAAACGAAAAACCACTGTATATAGAATCACCGCAGAAGTCAGTACACGCGTTACATAACCTGTGTACACGAAAACAGTCTGTCGATACCTGCATAAGGCCAACATCCATTCAAGGTTGCTATTCTGAAGCCTTTCACCTGTTGCTCAAATGCCCCAAAGCGGGTTCAGTGGTGAAATAGCATAAAACCTGGACATTCGATGACCTAAAACGTGTTCTGTTCTCGAATGAGTCCAGCTACACTGTTTTCCAAACATTAGGGAAAGTGTTCCTCTAGAGAAACCCCTCTGATGCATACAAGTCAGACTACTTGATAGCCACAATCAAACTTAAAGGCGGATCAGTGATGGTTAGAGCTGCAATATTGTGGATGACTTTGGGACCACAACTTGCTGTAGAGAATCATGCTACTGCCAAAGATTATAGAATCATTCAAGAGGAAGGATGATTCGAACAATCTTAACGGATGGTGGTGATGTGTTCCAGAATGTTAATTGCCAATTTCACACTACTAGATTTGTCACAGGATGGTTAAATTAGCATTACAGTTAGGTTGAACATCTGCCTCCGCTTGCTCAGTAGCCAGATCTTAACATTATTGAGTTTATATGGGGTTTCATAGATAATAGAGTGAGGCAACGTTTCCCTCTACCACGTGTATGTGCTGACCTTGTCACTTTGCTTCAAGAGGAATGGCTGAAAATCCCCTCTGCAAACGATGCATGGCCCTTTCAATCCTTTCCAAGTCGTGTTGCTGCTGTACTGGCCCTCAAAGGTGCCCCAACACCTTATTAAATACAAATTATGGCTTTGTATAAGTAGTTTTAGTTTCAATGTCCACTTCCTATATATATATATATATATATATATATATATATATATATATATATATATATATATATATATATATATATATATATATATATTGTTACGATACATGACATAGCCTTGAGAAGTCAGGCTTCTGACTTCGAAGGTAGAGCTCCTGTACCCTGGTGGAGCAAAGAGGGGGAGAGAAGTAAGAATAAATATAAAAAGAAAACTAAAAGGAGAAATTGTGATTCCAGGATTCTGGTGGTTTTCATGAATCAGAGAATTGATAAGTTAACCTTCCGAAAATGATAGTTGCAATGAAACATGTGACCTATACCAATTGAAAGAGATGTAACAGACATGAGCATTCCCAAGAAATTAGCTGCCCATAGCAATAGGTTCAAGTAATATAAGGAGTGGAAGTTCGGGAAACAGCAAGGTTGGACAAGGAGGGAAAAGTGTAAATTCTGCAAAAAAGGGGGGCACGGCAAAATACAATGCTGACAAGTGATGTATAGAAAGAGACTTGCCACAATAGGGAACAAATGAAGGCCACCAGTCGGGTAAACAGTGTTGCCAACTGGAATAAAAATACACATTTTGCAGAGAGCACTATATAAAGTGAGTGCAATATTCAGTGTCAACCTCTCATGTAGAACAGAAGATATGACATGTATAATCAGTGGTACAATCTAACAAAAGAAATAGAAAAAAACAGAAGTACGAAAAATACGGAAAAGACGAACTTTGCCATAATGCGCCACATTTGATCACGAGCTGTACATATCAGAATAAACAAAACAAGAAAGCACCAACTATGCAGGAAACCGACTTAGCTAGAATCGAAAAGAAAAACGAGTTCCAAAGTTGGCAATACTGGTCATGAAAATCCAGACAATTCTAATTTAGTTAGGCCACTCGCTTCACAAAAAGAAAATTCCGGCAACAGGCATTAGCCTTCGCATCATTTGTGCATACTCGTCAACATTGTGCGTGCAATTGTTCGATGAGACAATGGTCCAAGCAGAAGATACATTTGCAGTGACCACAGCGGAATACTGCAAATCCGTCACACATGGTACAATGAACGCCTGTGAATGTCTCGAAACAGTACTCTAGAGGTGTCGGAATCTTTGGTCTTTTTATCACATATCCATACTTGTAGAAAGCATACATAATCATAGGCTTGATTAAACATGCCGTAAACTGGTAATGGGTTAAGGCTTGAAGTTTCAGAAAATTCTCGCGGGACCAAATGTTAAAGTGAGTATCTGATAACATAAGCTCTCTAACGTAGGGCTCAAAGTTCTTGTATGGTCTAAAAAAATAAACATCAAGTGGTTGTATCAGACCCGTACAACCAGGAGGGATCAGCTCAGCTTTGAAATTCACTCCGGATGGTACATGCTCGTAGAGCAAGTTGGTGTCTTTTTTCGTTGTCCAAGAATCAACAAGTAACACAACATCAGTTAGGTTTCTTTCGGTCAAACTTGGCCAAAACACGTTGGCATAAAACACGCTTAAATCACTCTTCCGCATGTTTGCGGTTGTATTTGGGAAGGCCTTAATATTCGGAAGAGTTGGCAAAAAGTCAAAATGGCCGCCAAAAATATCTCCTCGGGGACAAGAACAACGTGCATTTCTGGCGGCCATTTAGAAACCCGTGCCTTATATATATAAAATGTTTCTTATAGGAGGTGTTGCATCTATCCAAAGAAATATCATCCGCCCCCTGTTCGCATTTGAAATGTTGCGTTGACCCCTCGAGCCTTTTGATGGGGTCCTTGGGGGATTTGCTTCTTACAAACTCTTCTTGGCCCTCGACATAAGTACATTCCTGTGCAATTGGATTTTGAACATCGCTTTTCGCTTCGCAGCAATTTGAGATCACAATGTTCGATGCTGTTAAGACACAACATATATTTGTGGCGGCCATTTTGAAAACCATGCTTCATATAGCAAATGTTTCCCATAGGTATTGTTGTACATTCCATGATCTATCGAAAGACGTACCACTCGGTCCCTGTTGCCATTTGAAAGTTTGAAGTTGGCTTCTGGGGCCCTATGATGGGGATCCTGTGGGAACTTGCTTCTTACAGACTTTTATCACCCCCTGACATTGGTACATTCCTGTACAACTGAATCCATCACAATTTTTCTTTCAGGTCACAAAGTTTGATGGGACACCCTGTATATTCCCACATACGACCCAACCATGACATAATGTTCACTACAACTATTATCGGTTCTCGGCTCAACCCAACCATTTCATGTTCCCCGACTTGACATTGTCTCAATCACTAAAGCATTGATGCATTCCGAGTAATGCCTGTTGCCGAAATTTTCTTTTTGTGAAGCGAGTGGCCTAACTATATTAGAATTGTCTGGATTTTCATGACCAGTATTGCCAACTTTGGAACTCGTTTTTCTTTTCGACTCTAGGTACGTCGGTTTCCTGCATAGCTGGTGCTTTCTTGTTTTGTTCATTCTAATATATACAGCTCGTGATCAAATGTGGCGCATTACGGCAAACTCCGTCTTTTCCGTATTTTTCGTACTTCTGTTTTTCCTATTTCTTTTGTTGGATTGTAGCACTGATTATACACGTCATATCTTATGTTCTACATGACAGGTTGACACTGAATATTGCACTCACTTTATATACGTGCTCTTTGCAAAACATGTACTTTTCATTGCAGTTGGCAACACTGTTAACCCGACTGGTGGCCTTCACTTGTTCCCTATTGTGGCAAGTCTATTTCTATACATCACTTGTCAGCATTGTATTTTGCCGTGCCCCCCTTTTTTGCGGAATTTGCACTTTTTTCTCCTTGTCCAACCTTGCTGTTTCTCGAACTTCCACTCCTTATATTTCTTGAACCTATTGCTATGGGTAGCTAATATTTTGGGAATGCTCATCTCTGTTACATCTCTTTCAATTGGTATAGGTCACATCTTTCACTGTAACTATCATTTTCGGAATGTTTCCTTGTTAGAATAATAATGTATATGTTTAAAGTGTAATATAAACTTTTGTCGCTTTATTATAATAATCTTACATTATATCTGAAAAGAATCTACCTCTTCACTCACTTCTTGTTCACACTCTAGAGCAGTGTTGGACAAAATCGATTGAAATCAATTACAATTGATTAATCAATTGAAAGTAATTTTTCTGAGAGTTAATTGCAATTGATTTCAATTCGTTATTGACAATTAATTTCAATTGCAATTGAATTCAATCATAAAATCTGCAATTAAATTTTCGTCGATTGTTAATTGTTAATTGATCGCCAGACAATTGAATCTTTTAATTGTTAATTGTCAATCGCAAAGGGTGCAATTGAAACATTTAATTGTTAATTGCAATTAACAATTGAAACTTGTAATTATTAATTGTAATTGTTAATTGCAATTGAAATCAGCAATTAAAACTGAAGACAAGAAGATGTGTGTGTATATGGTGTTATCCACTTGTTACTGTTTTACATATTTCAAATAAGGTACTTATAAGAAATGCTGATAACTATCGTCCCTTCGCCCCCTGGGAAGAAAGCCCTGAAAGTCCGTATTTTAAAAATATATTATGTTTATGGTTCTATCCCCCTCGAAAGAACTCTATATACCCGTCATGCACACAATGGGGATGGGCACGAGCGAGTCGACGGAGTTTTCTTTAAAACTCGATTCGACTCGAAGCAGACATCTTTCAGCTTTACTCGAGAACTCGGCTCGAAAAATTTTCCCCAACTCGACCCGAATTCGGATCGAGTTTCGATTCGAGTCGAGCCAATTCGTGATAAATCCTTTGTATAGGTCCAAGTACTACTTTTCTCAAGTGTCCTACATAGACAATATATTTATCAATGATACTACTACTACAACTACTATAACTAATTATTATTATAACACCTTGTATAAACATGGAATATAGGCGGTTTGTATCTGAATACAAAAAATTAGTTGACTGTCGATTTTGGTCGTCAAGAAATCTTCAGGAGGCAAGGTCATCGGTCACGAGGTTCTACGTTTGAGTTTAGGAGGAGCAAGTATTTGGGCTGGAGCCAAAAATTGTTAAAAGTTATAGGACCAGCCAAACATGTTCAAAACTGCTCGACCCGGGTTTAGAGTTGACAACGACTATAGTGGCTCGCTCACAGTTCATTCACTTATCGAGCCGAACCGAGAAGTGAGCCGAGCCAAAAGCTCACCAAACTTAGTCAACTAGAGCCGATGGCTCATCCGAGAGGAACCAAACCGAGCTGATTGCTTACCCCAGCCGAGCCGGTTCGAGTCATCGGTTCAGTTGAGCTGTCTCGAACCAAGCCGAAGGACTCGTTTCAACGGAGCTGTTTCGAGCCATTGGCTCCAATCGAGCCGAGTCGATGACTTGTTCCTACTAAGCCGACAATTGATCACAGTCGATGGCTCATCCCAACCAAGCCAGTTCAATCTGTTCGCTCAGTTGAACCGAGCCTAGCTGGTTGGCATCACTATCCCGGTTGGGCTTCTGCTTTGGCTAAAAAATTGGACCGTGCAGTTCTCAGCCTTGATGGTAAGAACTATAACATTAACTTATATTGGTGCTTACGGCGTCATTAATTTGTTCCGCCACCAACGAATTTCTAGGTGCTTTGTTTTGCACCTTTATACGTGTATTGTGTCGCTTCCAGTGAACAGCAATAACTTGTGCGCCTATTCACACATTTTGTGCGTCACCGGAAGTGGGACAAAATGGGCCTACAAATATGGCGGAACAAGTTATTGCTGTTCCGCCACCAACGAATTTCAAGGTCGTTGGTCGTTTCCTTCACATCGTTTCGTGCTGCTTTGTGCATTTTGTGCGTCATGGGAAGTGGGTTAAAAGGTGGGAGGAAAATGGCCCACTGTTCCGCCACCAGCGAATTTCGAGGTCCCTTCTTTCGCATCGTTTATTGCCAGTTTCTTGCCGTTTTGAGCGCGTATTTTCACGTTTTGTGCGTCACTGGAAGTGGGTCAAAATGGGCTTCCAAGATGGGACGAAACTGACCAAGAGTTCCACCACTATCGAATTTCGAGGTCGTTGATATCACATCGCTTAATGCCTGGTTTCTACGCTTTTGTGTGCCTATTTAGACGTTTTGCGCGTCACTGGAAGAGGGTCAAAATGAGCCTCGAAGGTGGGACAAAAATGACCCACTGCTCCGCCAGTATCGAATTCGAGATCCTTCCTTCCGCATCGACTAATGAATGTTTCGAACCGTTTCGCGCCCCTATTTCCACGTTTTGTGCTTCACCAGAAGGGTGTCAAAATGGGCCTCCAAAGTGTGAGGAAAATGACCCACTGTTCCGCCACTATCGAATTTCTAGGTTCTTTCTTTTGCATCGCTTAGTGCCTACTTTAAAAAAAGTTTTCTGCGCCTACTTCCTCGTCTTGTGCGTCACCGGAAGTGAGTTAAACGGGCCTTCAAAATGGGAGTTAAATGACTCACTGCTCCGACACGACCGAATTTTGAGGTTCTTCCTTTCGCATCGACTAGTGCTTGTTTCGTGCCGTTTTGTGCCCCTATTTTCACGTTTTGTGCGTCACCAAAAGTGTTACAAAATGGGTTTCTAAGGTGTGACGAAAGCGACCCATTGTTCCGACACTATCGATTTTCTAGGTCGTTTCTTTCGCATCTTTTAGTGCCTATTCTTGCTTTTTTTAAGTTTTCAGCACCTATTACTCGTCTTGTGCATTAGGTTAGGTTAGGGTTTAGATTTCTGGGCTTTCAGCATCCACGACCATTGAACCCTTCAGGTTTGAGGGATGACGTCTCTCGGCGACCACACAATCCGGGGAAAGGGAAGGAAGAAAGGATTGGGGAAAGAAGGAAGCGGCCTATAAGTTAGGTGCCACGTCGGCATTTGCCTGGTGCGAAAGAGGAGAACCCAGCAAAATTTCATTCAGGGTGGTTGGCCTGAAAAAGCGTTTTACACTTTTTCGACCGAGTGCTCGCACCGGGAATCGAACCCGTGTCGTCTTGTGCATTACCCAAGGTGAGGTAAACGAGGCTTTAAAGTGAGAGTTAAATGACTCACTGTTCTGCCACTTTCGAATTTCGAGGTCGTTTGTTTCGCGTCGTTTAGTAACTGTTTTTTATAGTTTTGTGCGACACCGGAAGTAGGATAAAATGGACCTACGAATATAACGAAACAAGTTAATGCTGTTCCGCCACCAACGAATATGGAGGACGTTTCCTTCACATCGTTTTGTGTGCATTTTGTACCGTTTTGTTCGCCTACTTCCACGTTTTGAGCATCATCAGAAATACGTCAAAATGGCCCATCAAAGTGTGAGGAAAAAGAGCCATTGTTCTGCCACTATCGAATTTGGAGGTCGTTTCTTTCGCATTGTATAGTGCCTGTTTTGTACCGTTTTGTACGCCTATTTCACTTTAGTGCGACAACGGAAATGGACCAACATGGCCTACAAGTATAGCGAAATAAGTTAATGATGTTCCATCACCATCGAATGTCGAGGTTGTTTCCTTCACATTTCTTTTGTGCGTGATTTGTGTCGCTTTGTGCGTCAGTGCAGGTAGGTTAAAATGGGCCTTGAAAGTGGGATGAATATATCTTTTCCTGACATATTTGAATATATCTTGTCCTGTCCATTTTGACCCACTTTTGCTGGCGCATAAAACGTGAATATATGCGCAGAAACGGTACAAAACATACACTAAACAATGCGAAAGACGCGACCTCAAAATTCGATACTGGTGGGACAGTGGGTCATTTTTCTTCCCACATTGAATGCCCATTTTGCTCCACTACCATTGATTCACAAAACGTTGAAGTAGGCTTGCAAACGGTAGAAAACACGCACAAGACGATGTGAAGGAAAGGACCTCAAAATCGTTCCTCACGGAACAGCATTAACTTGTTCCGCCATATTTGTAGGATAACATTGGTCCATTTCCAGTAACGCACAAAACGTGGAAATAGGCGCACAAAACAACATAACAATGGCACTAAACGTTGGGAAAGAAACGACCTCGAAATTCGATAGTGGCGCAACAGTGGGTCATTTTCGTCCCACCTTGGAGGATCATTTTGATCCCCTTCCAGTGACTCACAAAACGTCGAAATAGGCGCACGAAAAGGCACAAAACAAAATGAAAGGATGTGAAATTAACTACCTCGAATTTCGATAGTGGTGGAACTCATGGTTATTTTCGTCCCATCGAAATTCGATAGTGGTGGAACTCATGGTTATTTTCGTCCCATCTTTGAAGCCCGTTTTGACCCACTTCCGGTGACGCACAGAGCGTGGAAATAGGCGCACAAATCAGCGCGAAACAGGCACTAGGCAATTTGAAGGAAACGACCACGAAATTCCTTGGTGGTGGAACAGAATAAATTTGTTCCGAAATATTTGTAGGCCCATTTTGATTCATTTTTGGTGACGCACAAAACGTGGGAATAGGCGCACAACACGGCAGAAAGCAAGCACAAAACGATGCGAAAGAATGCACATCTAAATACGTTAGTGACGGAACAGTAGGTCATTATTGTTCCACCATGGTGACCCATTTTGATCCACTTCCGATGGCACACAAAACGTGGAAATAGGCGCACAAAACAGCACAAAACACGCACAAAATGATGTGAAGGAAATGACCTCGAAATTCGTTGGAGGCGGAACAGCATTAACTTGTTTCGTTATGTTCGTAGCTCCATTTTGACCCACTTTCGGTGACACGCAAAACGTACAAAACAGGCACTAAACGATGCAAAACAACCGAGCCATTTAACTCCCACTTTGAAGGTCCTGTTAACTCATTTCCGGTGACGCATAAAACGTCGAAATAGGGGCAAGAAACGGCACAAAACAGGCACTAGTCGATACGAAAGAAGCTACCTCGAAATTCGTTGGTGGCGGAACAGTGGGTCATTTTCCTCTCACTTTGGAGACTCATTTTACCCCACTTCCCGTGACGCACAAAACGTGGAAGTAGACGTACCAAACGGCCCAAAACGATGTGAAGGAAACGATCTCGAAATTGATTGGTGGCGGAACAGCAATAACATGTTCCGCCATATTTGTAGGCCTATTTTGACCCACTTGCGGTAATGCACAAAAAGTGAGAATAGGCGTACAAAATGCAACAAAACGATGCAAAAGAAATCATCTCGAACTTCGATGGTGCCGGAACAAGTTATTGACTCTGGTGCTCACGGCATTTGACGCTGTCTAGTTATAAAAATCTTTAGTCGTTTCGCTATCGAGACGAGACGAGATGCACTAAAAGTACCCCTCGAGATGCACTAAAAGTACGAGAAAAATGCAACCCTGTCGTGAGCACTACTAAAAGTATTCCACATTACTGCTTACATTTCTCATGGCTTTCGCTTTCTAATATAATCTGATCATGATTTCAAAACGAGTTGAAACGAGGTGAAGGGGGGAGCTATTTGGCAAACTCTTCTCGACACGGAACTCGACATCAATTTATGGAGCTAAAAATAAACAGAAGGTGTCCTTGAATTTTTTTTAAAAAAATCTCTTTTATGGAAGGGGGGACTATCTACGTATGGAAAATTGGCAGTCAGTTGATTTGTAAAAATAATCGAAAACGATCGATATTAGCTGAGGGACAAATTGAAAAACAAAAAGTACAGTGATTCGCATTATATATGCTCCACTGCTTTCTATTATAATAATTGCTGAAGCTTGTGTTTAGTGTTCAGAGCACAAGGAAATCAAGTTGAGAGAAAAAAAGACATAACATTTATACTGTAAGCTTAATTACATGGAAATCTTAAGTTTCTACGGTACGCTTAATTATATGGAAAATTTTATACTTTCTGCCTTTATGTTGGTCTATACATAGAAAAATCCTTTCTCCGGACAGCGGTATATTCTATATACAAATATACGGTATCCTCTTGCTTACTATAGAAGTCAGTACGGGGCATACGTTATCCGCCTGCTACATAGGCACTGCCCTTAGATGTTACATCATGCCGTTGCAGGATGTCTGACATCTAACAGTTTTCCGTATATCACATGCATATACTTATGCTACATTCCTCAGCTATGTTATATAGGTCCATTTGTATGTGAGATCATGACCGCTTATATTGTTTCGTACGGAAAGTACGTATAGATAGAACACTTACACAGAAAGTATTATAAAACATGCGTTTTCAGTTATACGTCTGCTGTACGTTAAGTCGAAAAACTACAGGAATTACGCGTGTAACCTATCTTTTTAAGTACGCCACCTACATTTTTTTTCTCAGTGTACTTTGATTTGGGACTTTCAAATTTTATTCTTTTTTCCACTGAAAGGTATCTATAATTCAACAAGGAAATAATTATCAATGATAATTATAATGATTATCTATATAACTGAATTCATTGTAATTTGGTCCATAACAAACACTTCACCATTTCGTACTAGCTGTTGTGCCCGTTCTTCGCACGGATCACATAAAATATCAATGTAAACAAACTGAACAACGGAACAGGCACGTGGCCAAGGGGTGGGTCCAGGGGGTCCGGACCCTTCCTTCGGAACCAGAAGAGTAAAAGATTAAGGAAGGATGAAACAAAAAGAAACGAGGAAAAGAAGAATCAGTGTTAAAAATAAAAAGTTACAGGAAGCGTTTGGTTACTCTTTCTTATGAGGAGCTTTGTGTGGAGGAAACTGGGGGAGTCAAGTTGAAAATGGATATTATTGTAACGGAGCATTCTGAATCCCATCTAACTCCACGTTAATCCTATGGACTACAAATGACGATTATAAACCGGTTCGATCAAATGGACTTTCAGAAGAACTTCAGAAATTCGGAAGATTATATCTTTTTCAATACTTTTTGTTATATTCGTTTACTCGAGATTCATCATAGTTCGTTATTAAAATACCTATATTGGTTTGTTAGGACAATAAAATGAGGATATTTTCCTAACAAACCAATATCGATAAGTTGCCTGTAAAATAGTTTAAATTGATCGAGCCCCTGGTGTATAACCAGAGTATTTCATGTCATGCCCCCGATTACGAAATCCTGGCTAAACAAACCAATATATGTTTCCAGTAAAATAGTTGAGAATGATCGAGCCCCTGGTGTGATAACCGCAGTATTTCGTCATGAACCCCCTATTACGAAATACTGGCTACGTGCCTGAACGGAAGAACAATTAAGAAACATTTCTAAAATTGGATATATTTTGTGTGAATAAATATCTAAGAACCTACATGTGTTTCGTTGGGAAGGCCGATGGCGGTTGAATTTGAACGTAAACTCTAACGGATTTGTCACTATACATCTGAGCAACCCCAATAAATATGGATTCGAAACAAAGATTGGTCATTTTCTACTACTTTTACATGTTCTGGTAAACGCCCTCTGAGACCCCCCTTGGTTCGAATTGTGATAAAATCACAGCTGGCCCCCAGCCAATACCGCGAAAACTATGAATTTACCACTAACATCTGCCATTTTCCACTACTTTTACATATCCCGGTAAAAGCCCCAATGATCCTCTGGTTCCAATTTTGAGAAAACAACGCCCCTGGCCCGCAGCTGATGGGGGTTGTATGTGGAAGTCAACGTCTATGGAGTATCACCATTCATCTCAGCGACAGCGAAAACTGTAGATTTGACATGAATATCGGTCATTTTCCATTATTTTTATATGTCTCGGAATTCTCCACCCCCGGTAACTCTCGGCCCGCATACAATGCTGGCTGAATTTGAAAATCATCGCTAATGAAACTATCACCATCGATCTGAGCGACCGCGTAAGCTATGGATTTGACAATAATATCAGTCATTGTGGATTATTTTTTCATGTCTCGTGATCCCCTTTTTAATGACCCGTCTCTTAGCTAATGGGGGCTAAATGTGAAAGTAAACGTGGTCTTAAGTTTCACCATTGATCTCAGCGACCGCGAAAACTATGGATTTGACAGTAATATCGGTCATTTTGGATTGCTTTTACGTTTCATTATCCCTCACCCCACACCCCGTTGATCCACGGCCCGCAGCCGAATAGGATGAATTTGGAAGTTAATGCGATAGGAGCTTCACCATTGATCTCGCGACTGCAAAAACTATGAAATGGACACTATGAAATGGTCATTTTCTACTACTTTTAGATGTCCCGATAAACGCCCTTTGAGACCCTCTTGGTTCGAATTTTGTGAAAAAAAAGGTTCGCCTTTGTCTGGGACCTAGACCAAGGTATCCGTGACCAAAGTTTGGTAACTCTCGGTCAACTTGTCTGGTTCCCAGGCTGGTCCCGGTAAACGTCCCCCTGAGACCCCTCTAGTTCGAAATTTAAAAAAAGCTCTTCGTCTTGATCTGGAGCCTAGACCAAGATACCCATGACCAAATTTTGAAAACTTTCGGTCCACTCATCTGGTCCACAGGCCGCACACAGGTAGACAGACACAAGCACAAACAAACTCATTTATATTAGAAAGGTCAGATCCACCGTTATTGTAATAGAGCGGTGCTTGAGCGATTAATCTTAGAAATTCAAACTCCGATGAGTGATAATTTCATAGCTTTGTTTTATTACAACTGTAGTCAGTAGAGAAGAGGGCGTGAATCATGGGTCAGAGTTGATGACAATGGGTTTTGGTAGGTCTGTGGGTCAGAGTGGATGAGGGTGGTTTATGGTGGGTGGTGGGTCACAGTGGGACGTGGTCACGAGGGGTGCTGAGTCAGTTGGTTATGGCTAACGGTTTCATTGCCCCATACCCTCTCTGAGCTACAGTGTTGAAAATTAATCAGTGAAAATCAATTGCAATTGATCAATCAATTGAAAGTAATTGCTGTGGAAATCAATTGCAATTGAATTAAAATAATTGCAAATTAATTTCAATTGCAATTGAATGACTGAATTCAATTGCAATTACTTTCCACTGCAATTACTTTCAATCGATTGATTAATTGCAATTGATTCTCCATTATTAATGGCCAACTGCAATTAACAATTAATCATTACTTACTACAATGGTTAATTGTAATCAACAATTAAAATTACAGATTAATTGTTAATTGAATTGAAATTTGCCCAACACTGCTCTAGAGTTATAGCAGGTATGTGAGTCTCGAGTGGGTACTGGCACTGATTTCGTTAAGCTCGCTTCTGATGCTTCCAAAAGCCCTTGAGACTTCTATTGGGGTACTAGATACCTCAAGTAGGTCTCAAACCAGCAGGCATTTCTGCTTGAGGCTAGATTATTGTTTTACTCAACTCGTCAGCTGGAAGGAGAGACGAAGATGGAGTCGCTAAAAAGGTATTAGCCTCTATAGGAAAGATTTACAAACCAGAAATCTTCTCTAAGGGGCATATTATGGGGTTTCCAATTCGACCTCATACTGTGTGGTAAAATCACACGTACAATTTTTACTCTTACACACACATAATCCCGCGTGCAACCCCTAATTCGTAACAATATGTATAATGTATGTATGTATATCTGAATTCATAAGCCTACATTGTTCTAATCTTCCTTTCTACTTTATTTTCAGGTTTCTCGTTTGACGGGCTGGATGTTGTATGCAGGTTCTACCTATATGTAAAATTGAATTCAGTTCAAATAGCACCCATGACCTAAGAATATTTTTCTTATAGTAGTTTACTTCAAGAAATAGGAAAATTCCAAAACTTTCTACATGAACGAATGAAGACAAATTGGAGTAACTTTCTTTTTCAAAACTGGCCACAACAATCTAGTTTGTCCTGAAAATATCTACAAAAATATTTTATTAAGAATTGTAAACCATTCTCAAGGTGCTTTCTTGCGTTGGCATTAATGAAGGAGGAACCACTACTGCGCACTACTCCTTCAAAATTCTCAAGGTCACTTTTGTGCAAGGAGTCACTAGTTTGATCCCTGAGTTCTAAGTTTCTGGTGGACAATGTGTTTCTGGCCACATAGGCATTTCCAGAGATCAGCCATTTTCTCCCATATTCGCATTCTACTAATTCTTTCGCATAAGGATATTTGTTGCTCAGTTTCAGGGGAATTTGGTATATTTTCCAAATTGATCATGATTAGTTTGAGCATGTACCGAAAAGAGAGAAAGAAATTTACTTATTAAATAGGAACTTTTTTGTATGGATTAACGCAATGTTATGTGGTGCAAAGAAGTGAACAATACGCGTTAAACAATTGACTTTCATATTTTACTTTCTGAAATGCTCTTTCTTCGGAAGGGAACAATAGATTTATGAAAAATATTTCAACTCTTCCTCCCTCCTTTCGGATACGTATTTGAGTTACAGTGTAATGATAAAGGCTCATAAGATACTCTACTTTTATATAAAATTTTGACACTTTCACTTCAAGGATACGCCCTTGAAACAAAATGACAATAAAAAAAACATCTTGAGGTAAGAAGTTACAAAATCCTATAAAGACCACTAAATGTGTATTACTATGAAAAACATCAGTTTGTAATTAGCTTAATGCTTGTTTTGCATATTTTATATTAGGGATGGGCAAAACCGGTTTTTATAAAAACCGAAACCCGAAAAACCGACATTTCGGTTTTCTCCAAAACCGGTTCGGTTTTTCACCGAAACCGGTTTCGGTTTGCTCCAAAACCGGTTTCGGTGAAAAGTTTTAGAAAACACATAAGACTATTTCTGTGGAAATGGATTCGGTTTCCGAAGAAACAACGAAACACCATTCTGGTCAGAAATAGAACAAATCTTGAAAAAAACGGAATCGGTTTTGAAGAAAACCGAAACCGGATCAGGTGAAAAACCCAACCGGTTTTGAAGAAAACCGACAAACCGTTTTCACCGTACAAACCGTATTGTATATATATATATATATATACAATACCGTTACAATCCATCAGTAACGAATCAGTCGTTTCTTCATGACGCAATCACAAGCGAGATCATTTTTTTTTAAAAATATTTATATTGACTGTGCGTTTTATTTTTGAAGATTGAAAAATATGACAAAAAGAAAAGCTCCGCAGCTCTTTCCCGTTCCTCCACAAGAATTGAAGTATTGAATCTAGTAGCCTTCCCTAATCGGTGTGTTGCGCATCCCTATTGTCTGGGTAACGAAAATTTAGAATCTAAAATTTTTATCTGATCCTGAAGACCTATTAAGTCTATACTTTATATACGCACCTTCAGTTAAAATTAGTTAAAATCAATTTTCGAGACAGACTGTACCAGCCAACATCTTCAAGGGCAGGAGCAATGTTCTTCTAGAAAGTTAAAATCGGGAACTATTACAGTATAATGTTTATTATTATTAGGACAAAAAACCAACAAATAAATGTTGTGACGTCATTGGCGTTTTGTAAATTGTGTCGACAGTCAAAAAAGGATGGGAACCAATAATTAAGCTATATGTTCGATAAAGGAGTAGAATTTGATATAGTAATGAGCATTGTTTTTATGTGGGTGTAAAAAGAAAGTAATGACCTGATTATTATTTTTTAACCTCTTTTTGCACACTATATGTTCCAGGGGTGAAAAAAATTGGCATTTTGTACTCAGACTAAAATTAAACGTAGCTATAAGAAAAAATATTAGTTTTGTTCTGTCAGGGTCCTTGGGTCCCAGGAACCTGGCAACACTTGTTGCCAGCATGCAATTGAGGAATATTTGAACTGGCATCAAGTGATGTTACAACCCTGGAACAAACTGATATAACTTTCAATGTTCTTCTTCTTAAGTAATGGTGTTCTGCCCGACGGCAAGTCTTAGATCCGATGGTCCCTGAGCAATGTGAGTCCATAATGATTTATCGCAAAAAAAAAAAAAAACATTTACTAGGAGTATTACAACTAAAAAAAATCTTTGCTACATAACGATACAGAACATAATATACTTGTATAGAAAAATGACTTCACTGAAAAGGTACACAAAATTACTGCATTACTAATATTAATGCAAACTCTTTGTTGTTTCACTGTCTCACGTGAAAGTCTCCATGGAAACTAGTGGTAAATAGTTCTAAAAAATGCTGCATAAAGTTGATACAAAACACAATATATGGGAATAGAAAAGCGACTTCACTTAAAAGGAACAGAAGACTACTACTACAAAACTGATACTCATGCATAGTTTTTTTTCACTCTCCCGTGTGAAAGTTATCCGTACAATCCGGACACACAGGTTCATCACATTTCTTGCAAATGCACCACAATCGGTCACGGCATCTAGGAACCTGCTTGACCTTCACTCTTCGTGGAAAATGATTTATACTATCGTATGGAAGTAGATTTGTTGCTTTGAAGATCTTTTTCTTCTTTGGTTGAGGTTCCTCTTCGTTTGAAGAACGCCCTCGTTTCTTATAATTGTTAGTTGTAAGGTATATGAGTGTCGAAGCGACACAGGCTTTGAATTGAAGTAATGGAACATTTGACACTTCTCTGTAGCATATCCAAGCGTTAATGATGCTTATGTTGAGGAGATGAAAGAACACTCTCAGGTATCACTTTTTGTTTCTCAATTCATGAGACTAATGCGCAATCATTCTGTACATTACATCTACGTCCTCCGTAAATCTGTTATACTCAGCAATACCAATGATCTAGGTATTTCAATAAGACACTTTTACTTGCAGTCCCATCTATGTATCTCATCTTCTGGCTGAGCACCTGCGTAATACGATAGGGTATGTACTTCTGTCGAGTCCTCGATCAATCTGGGAATTACTCACTTCAGAGACATTAGGGTCACTGTCTTCTTCATGTGAATGAAGAAATCTTCTTCACAAGTGGGATGACTCTCATCGTTGGGCGGATAGTCATCTTCTTCACTACTGCAGAAGCTGGCCTTGGAGTCTGATGGAAATTCTGAATACAAAAGGCTGTAGTTTCAGCCTGCCTCAAGCCTTGAGCCATGGAGATTCTGTAAAAAATAATAAATATTCAAGTTCAAGTAGGTAAACATACGATCATCTCATCTACTAATACTGTGTAGCAAATTTCATTGGTGGATCTCGAAGCAAAAAACTTCGGGAGGGGCTATTGCAAACGATTCGGGAATGTGACACATCAATACTTAATATAAAATTTCAAAAAATATATGAATAATAACCTGATTTAATTTTTAGCCCACAAAAGAAGGGGAGCTATCCCCCCGGTCCCGAGCTAGATCCGCAACTGAGGACTTTACTACTAAAACTTGTGTACTTAACTTGTCAAAAATAAATATTTTATTTCTTGAAATCTGTGCAATGATAATCTAATTTTTCGGTGTGATTAACTTTCGTGAACCAACTACTACAGCAAGGATCTTTAGCGCAAGGTAATTTCAATATGAGGGTAAATTACTGTATTATCCCTAAAATCACACTCACTTTTCAAAAGTTTAGGTTTCAAGAGTCCGAAACCCCAGAACACCCCTCCCAAGCATACTTCCCTCATTCTCATGTTTCTATGTGATTATTGTGGAGAAATATCGTCACCATATATGACCGATGCTTTATTGTGATTCATAGGTGACCCCCCGTGTTCCAAGTTCAGACTGCGACACTAAAACACGTTTTATTTACCTCTGCGATTGTTTCAAATATATATTGTTACATAATGTGGACAAATATTCCAGTAACTAACTAACTAACTCTATGGCCTATGGAACCCGGAGGTTCAGTGCCGCGTTCACAAAAGCTCTCCACTGACTTCTATCCTTAGCTAATTGGATCCAGTTTCTACTTTGTATTCCTATCTCTGCGAGATCCATCTTAATATTATCCTCCCATCTGCGCCTAGGTCTTCCTAATAGTCGTTTTCCTATGGGTCTACCAGTCAAGACTTTGAAAGCGTTTCTACTTTCTTCCATTCTAGCTACATGACCTGCCCACCTAAGCCTCCTAGACTTGACGACCCTAACAATGTTGGGTAAACCGTATAAACTATGTAGTTCCTCGTTATGAAGCTTCCGCCATTCCCCATTCTCGTTCCTCTTGGGTCCGAATATTCTTCTCAGGATCCTGTTCTCAAATACTTTCAGTCTATGTTCTTCCCTCAGACTAAGCGACCATGTTTCGCAACCATACAGAACAACAGGCATGATTATCGTTTTATATATTTTAAGCTTCAAATTCCTCGACAGAATTCGCGACGACAAGAGATTTTGAACCGAATAGTAACACGAATTCCCTGCTTTTAGTCGACATTTAATTTCTTCGTGAATATGATTTTCGTCTGTTAATATTGATCCTAAATATTTGAAAGTATCCACTTTATCAAAAGTATTACTTAATATTTTAACGCCTCCACAATTTGCCGTATTACGGTCCCGACGCACTTCCATGTATTTAGTTTTCTCTGCATTTACTTCTAAACCCATGTCCCTGCAAGTGTTTAATAAAATTTCTGCATTTATTTCTACTGTTCTCATATCATCCCCTATTAAATTTACATCATCAGCATATGCCATAACCTGGTGAATGCCGTTCAACTCTAGGCCCTGGTTGCTATCCTTGATTTTCCTTATGGCGTATTCCAGCACAAAGTTAAATAATAATGGCGACAACGCATCTCCTTGTTTCAGGCCATTTTCGACGTGGAAGTTCGTGGACAAAAATTTTCCTACCCGGACTTTACTTTGGGATTCACTTAAACATATCTTAATTAATCTAATTAGCTTTCTCGGTATTCCAAGCTCTGTAAGAACGTTGTATAATGTTTCTCTCCTAACCGAGTCGTAAGCCTTTCTGAAATCAATAAATAGTTGATGTACCGGGGTATTGTATTCCCACTTCTTTTCGAGTATTTGGCGAATGGTAAATATTTGGTCGATAGTTGATCGATTTCGTCTAAATCCGCACTGATAATCTCCAATAATTTCATTTGCGTATGGGGTCAATCTTGCTAACAGAATATTTGAAAGGATTTTATAGGATGTTGACAGAAGAGAAATGCCTCGATAATTATTACAGTCAGTTTTGTCGCCTTTCTTGTGAATTGGAACAATGATTGACTCTTTCCACTCTTGTGGCAATTCTTCCTTGTTCCAGATAAGGAGAATGAGTTTGTGTATCTTGTTCCACAATTTTTCGCCTCCAGCTAAAATTAACTCAGCCGGAATTTCATCAACACCCGGAGATTTGTGTTTCTTTAATTTCTTTATAGCGGCTTCCACTTCTATTCGATTGGGTTCTGGAATATACGGTTCTGCGGTGTGTATCTCCTTTTCTCCACGCACATTAGTTTTTGGCTGCGTGTTCAGCAAATCGTTAAAGAAATCTTTCCATCTATTTAAGAGGCTATCCGTATCAGTGAGAACTGTTCCGTCAGATGTCTTTAATATATAAGCACGAGGTTGATAGCCTTTCTTAAATTCGCTGATCCCCTTATACATGTCCCGAATATTTTTATTTTTACTATTATCTTCAAGTTCCTTAATTTTAGCTTTCAAAAAATCCCGTTTCTTTGTTCTAAAAGTTTTGGAAGTTTCCCGCCTGATATCTGCGAAATTTTGTGTAGTTATTTCATTCGGATTTTGTAGCCACCGTAATTTTGCCTGTTTTCTCTTCTCTGCTAGTTTAATGCATTCTTGGTCGAACCATGGTTTGTTCCTACGTATTTCCGCGTGTCCCAATTTTTCTATTGCTGAACTTTTAATGCTATCTCTAATTTCAATCCAAGTATCCTCAACACTAGTGCACTCCGAGTCTTCTAAAACCGAGAATCTATTCGAAACTTCAATCTGGTATTCCTCTCTTACCTGGCTCTCTTCTAATTTCTTTAAATTAAATCTCTCCGTTTTCGGACATTGAGTATTACCTTTATTCAACGATAATCTCTCCCGTATTATCGCTGCTACCAGGTAGTGATCAGTGTCACAATCAGCCCCTCTAAACGACCGGACGTCAATTATGCTAGATTGTCTTCTTGTATCTACTAAAACGTGATCAATCTGATTATGTGTTTTTCCGTCTGGTGATATCCAAGTGTATTTATGAACGTCGCGATGTGGGAATTTTGTACTCTTCACGATTAGGTTTTTGGATGTTGCAAAGTTCACGAGTCTAACACCGTTGTCATTACTTTCCTTATGCAAACTTTCGTTCCCTATAATTGGTTTGAAAATATCCTCTCGTCCTACCTTCGCATTGAAATCCCCTAATAGAATCTTCATATGGTATCGCGGGAGTTGGTCAAATATCCGTTCCACTTCTTCGTAAAAACTGTCTTTTATATCGTCATCCTTACCTTCAGTTGGAGCATGTACATTTAAAACAATAATATCACACCACCGTCCCTTAAGAGTAATAAAAGAAAGTCTGTCAGTAACAAATTCAACCCGTTTAATTGCTGGTAATATTCGTTTGTGAACGAAAAACCCTGTTCCTAACTGGTGATTTTTATTTCCTTCCCCGTAAAAGAACGTAAAATTTCCGGAATTCTCAGATCCATTTCCTTCCCACCTAACTTCCTGAACTCCTACTAAGTCCATCCTGTATTTCTCTAACTCACTCGTTACAGATTTTAACGCGCCTGCCCTATAAAGACTTCTAATATTCCATGTTCCAAATCTCATGTCCATTTTCTTTTGCTGATGTCGTGCCAAGTTATCAGTCCTTGTCCGAGGCTTTTGTGAATGTTTCAGAACAAGTACCTTTTTTTACAGGATGAGGGTGTTAGCCTTACCCAAACCCCCAAGCTGGAGGACCACTCCTAGTCGTCTGTCCGCGACTGCTTATTCAGTATATTCGCAGCTAACCTCTATATCTAGAGGCCTTCTCCTCGATCCGCAACCTGAGGACGCGCCATGCCGTGGTGACAGGAACCCACGTTACAAATATTCCAGTAGGACGTCGATAATCCAAACGTCAAAATTCCGACTCTTCAAAAATCCAAACGCGGTTCCTAGAAGCTTTTTACATTTTGTCTTAGCGCTAGCGATATATATATATACTAGGGTTGTTCGGCGTTGTGTAAAGAAAGTGGTTTAACAAAAGCTCATTCATCTGTAATTGCTTGTCAGGCATATTTTTATTTTTATTTTCCCTTAGGCCTATATACGTTAAGTTTTAAGTGTGAGTTACAAGAATAGTGTAATTTAGTGTATGAACAGGTTGTTCAGAAAGATTAAATGTAAGTAGCCTTACGTACGGTTTTGTAATTACTGTATGTACTGTATAACCACTGTATCGATAAAAGAGCATACTGTACAGTATTTTTAAGTTTAAATGGCATTTTCTTGGTTGTTTTCGAAAATCCGAACAATTTGAAAATTCGAACTACCTGTGGTGTTAATTAGTTCGGATTTTCGACATCCCACTGTATTTTAAGTTTCAAAATAGTTAGCACGGAAATGCGACTAATCATAACCATATCTGTACATAGGCATCATTTAATTGGCTCATAATTTTTGAAAGAATCGGCTACATCATAATTTGAAAAAGAACATACCAGTGCTTCAGAACATAATTTTTACTTACCTTAAGTTCGCAGGTTTCTTTGTGAAAAAAAAATCAAAAGTGCAATGACACACAGTGTATGCCATATCTGTGAAGAGGTTAAGTCTTGGAGAATAAGAGTATGGATAACCAAAGTTTCCGAGATCGTTCAACAAATAGGTCTCTGCTCTCTGCAGGTGACCTGGGTATATAAGTCCTGAGCCGCAATTGAGATCCCAACGCCAATGTCTCTGGAAAAGGCTTAATGTCAATTTTCTTGGAATTTTGCCTTTTCTAAGAAATTGTTTTGGTAGATTGGTATAGTGAATCTTGAAAAAGTTGTAATGGGAAATCATTCAACCCATATCTAGAGGAAAAGGTTCTATTGCTAAGAAAAAAATAGGAAAACTAAGTATTCTATACCTGCGTTCAATTCAACTTTACTGTAGCTAGTACTCCTATAAATTTGTCCGTTATACCTATATTAGAAATTATTGTTATTATTTTCTGGGACATTAAAGTCATATATATTGAAATTTGAAAATATTTTTCCTAGGCCTCAGGTAATTTCTGCAATTTTCTGGCTTCATAATTTGAAATATAATATTACGTTTTCAAGAAAGCCATTGAAATCTTTTGTTTAAATGTACATACAATGCATGCATGTATGTTTCAATGTGTAGTTTTATAATAAAATTATCCACAAAAATTAAGTGTTCTTATTTGAGGGGTATGAACCTTAATTTCAATGGAGAAGAGATGGTTAGACCACGCCTTGGGCCTCTTCACACAGTTCATAATTTTGTCTATCCTCTCCTGATTCTTTTAAATTACTTGTCCATTTTTTGTAACCTTAAAATGACAGAAAAAATGAAATGAGGGTACTAGAGGTGAGAGTGCTAGAGCACAATACAGTTGGAATGAAATGTTGACAATGTTATTGAGTGAAAAAAATCAATCAGTGGAATTAAGAGTCATCATATACGATCCCTGCCGGATCTAGGTAGAACCGCGCAAACCATAACAGCGTTGAGCGAAAACATCGCAAGCAACTATAGCGTGGATGAAAAAAGCGCATGGACAAAAACCGAGCACAAAGAAAAAACATGCATGCAAATACAGGGTGGACAAGTACCGCACATGGACAGAAACCACGCATGCAAATACAGCGTGGACAAAAACAGCGCATGGAAATACAGCGTAAACAAAAATCATAGATTGACATTTAGCACTAGGCTTGTTCGAGCTCAAGCACACTTCTTCGAACTGGGGTCGCGATCACTTGCCTCAATTGGGCTCGCACTCACTCGAGCTTGCACTCACTATTCTTAACTGGGCTCGCGCTCCTCTCTCTCAACTGGGCTCGCGATCACTTCGCTAAACTGGGTTCGCGCTAATAAGGCTCGCGCTCAATTCTCTTGAATGAGCTCAAACTCACTCGGGCTTGCATTCACTAATCCTAAGTAGGCTTGCGTTCACTCTGACTCGCGTTCACTCCTCTCAACTCAGCTCACGCTCACTTGTACTCGCACTAACTTCCCTTAACTGAGCTTGTGCTCGCGATCACTTCTTTCAACTGGGCTTGCGTTTACTCAGGCTTGCACTCACTTCTCTCGATTGGGCTCACTCTCACTTCTCTCAACTAACTTCGCACTCACTCGGGCTCGCGCTCACTTCTATCAACTGGGCTCGCGAACACTTCCCCAAACAGTGTTCACGCTCACACGCGCTTGCACTCAATTCCTTCGAATGGGCTCGTGCTCACTCGGACTCGCGCTCAATTCCCTCGAATGATCTTACGTTCACTAATTCTAAGTGGGCTCGCGTTTACTTCTCTCCACTGAGCTCGCGCTCACTGGGGTTTGCGGTCACTTCCCCAAACTGAGTTCACACTCGCACCTACTTCTCTTGACTGGGCTCAGTCTCACTTGGGCTCGCTGTCACTTACAGCATTGAGGCGCAGGCTCACGAGTTTGGACACTTATGACAAAAAAGCGCATGCGTGGTCCGCAATGCACATCCATTTCCAAAGCAAACATTGTAAAATTCTTGATATGTCAATAAATAGTATTGCGTTTATACTTTTTATAATGCATTCTCTTTATAGGTCAAGTCATCAGTTTTTTTTTAAAGATCATCCATAGCGTATTGGTATACAACCTTTCTCTTCATATCTATTCCGTCTATTAAAACGAAACTTGGTACACTTATTTTCTAACCCCTGTAATTTCTTCCAGGATACATTTGGATTGTGTTTTTTTTTTCTGGGACCACTTCAGAGGGAGCCAAATTTGATGGAAGGTATTTTTGGAAGGAATTTTTCCCAACATTATCCCAATGTTCCAAATACAATGTGGGCACCAATACATAGCACGTCTGGAAAACATGTTTCAAGCTGAAGAGAATGAACTATAAAGCATGACTTTCCAATGAATAGTATTGATGCAATAGCTTTTTCACTGCGAGTCTACAATTTGTTTTATGCTAACAGGATTAATGGGCACCAGGGACTTACTCCATTTAGTGCATGAACATATTTTTGTTACGTTTATAGAATGGACTAGTCTTGATTCGGATGTCCGGATGACAGGTTCATATCCGTTCCTTGTGACATCCGCATGTCATTTGAATACGGCAATGCAGATACTGGATTGTGCTTCCGTTCCGAGACATTTTTTTAAAATAAAGGTATTTATAAATTTACTATTTACACAAAACACACTTTCCGACACCGTTTTCGACACACACACACACACACACACACAAAGAGCAACGAACCACACACTCTCTCGATATATCCGGAGTTCGTATCTGGTTTTACCGAGTGGAAGCGGTATCGAGTGCCAGGTACCAGGGATATATCAAGTGCAAGCATACAGTTTCTTTCTAAGACACGCATAATGCCGACGTTCCTGGAGGAGTCTTACCGACCCAGAAAGATCCACAGCCATTCTTCTATTCGTTCAGCTACACTATTATAAACATCATTCCTACTTCGGCGTTTCTCCGTTATGTTTAAAATTTTAATAATTTGTCCTAGTATATTGTTCTCTCCTCACTTATGATTAATCATTTGTTATTTTGCTTAATATCCTATAGTTCTCCTCATTAGCTATAATTTAGTTTATTTCTTTCTTTTTTTATTTGATCTCTTCCCTCTAGCTGTTCCTCCAATAATGGACACTATAATACGAGATGTCCGGGTGCGTCTATTTCTTCGCATTGCCATCTTGGATGCCCTGATTGTCCCATTTTGCGTAACGAGTGACTTACAAGTACACTTCCCAAGTGTAACACTCCGATTTTGATAAAATTTAGCAGGTAGATACTATACATGAAATAAATCAATAGGTGTTTTTTTATGTTCTGCGGAAAAATGGTTTTAGGGAGAAAAAGCCCCCACCAAAAATTTTGAAAGTTGATGCACAAAAGACGAAAACAAATGGACCGAAACGAATGAAACTGTGCACAGATATTGTAGAGGTAAAATGAGGGAATACGAGTTTCATATTTTTCTAAAAAAAAAAGTGGTTGAGTGGGGAATGGATCCCTCCAACCCTTTCATCATGAAATATCAAAATTGCTAATAACACTACGTCAGATGTCTGTAAAGGACATGAAGAATTAAAACGAAACTTTGTGTAGGGACAATACGAAAAAATAAAATATTTTTATTTATTTTTTGCTGAAAAGCGGTTTTAGGGAGAAAAGTCTCCATCAAAAATTTTGAAAATTGACTCTCGAAAGGCAGGAAGAAGTGAACTGAAGTGAATGCAATCGTGCATAATTATTCTAGATGTAAAATGAGGGAATATGTATTTCGTATTTTCCTGGAAAAAACGGTTGAGTAGGGAGTGGACCACTTCATACCTTTGATCACGAAATATTAAAAATGCTAATAACAGTATGTAAGAAGTGCCTAAAGGACATGAAGAATTGGGACAAAACTTCGTGTAGGGACAACAAGCAAAAAATAAACGAATACGAGTCTTTTATTTTCTGCAGAAAAACGGTTTTAAGGGCAGAAGTCTTCACCAAAAATTTTGAAATTTGACTCCCGAAAGGCAAAACGAAAAGGACCGATATGAATAAAATTGTGCACAGATATTGCAGAGGTAAGATGAGGGAATATGTGTTTCGTATTTTCTGAAAAGAAAGAAACTGTTCGGTGAAGCGTGACGTTGGATGGCGGAAGGAATGGACCGAAGTGAACGAAATTGTATCTAGATATTGTATATGTAAAATAAGGTCTTCCGTATTTCACAAGTGTCCCCATCCGAGTTCTTGAAATTTGTCAGATCAACAGTAAGCAGAAATAGGGTAGCATATTTTATAGAATTTCATGAGGCGACTTTAACCCTTACAATGTTTTTCCGCATAAACAAAAACACGTGTCGATTTATTTCCTCGTTCCTGCTGATGTGCAAAATTTGAAGCAAATCGGATAGGGCCACTTGAGAAACACGAAAGGCCTTATTTTACATTTGCTTCGGTCCACTTCTTCCTGCGCTATTACGTTAATATTTTTTTCGGAGGGGCATTGGCTCCAACATTGTTTTTCCGCACAAATGAAAACACGTTTCGTTTATTGTTTTGCAAATTGTCCCTACACGATCTTTCGTTGCAATTCTCCATATCCTTAGAAACTTCTGACGTATATTTACATCACACTTTTGATATTTTGTAATAAGCGGTTTAGGAGGTCTGTTTCCCACCCAACCCTTTATTTTTTTCATGAAAATACGAAACACATATTCCCTCATTTTACACGTCTACAATATTTGTACACAGTTCAATTCAGTTTGGTTATCTTCTTCTTGCCTTTCGGGCGTCAAATTTCAAACTTTTAGGTGGAGGTTTTGCCAATAAAACAGTTTTACCGGAAAAAATAAAAAAAAACTGTATGAGTTTATTTTTAAGGTATTGTCACTACACAAAGTTTCGTTGCAATTCTTCATGTCTTTTACGCACTGCTGATATATTATTATTACTTTTTATATTTCATAATCAAAGGTTTCGAGGGGTCCGTGTCTCATCTAACCATTTTTCCAGGAAAATACGGAACACGTATTCCCTCATTTTTAGTCTACAATATCTGTGCACAATTTCGTTCACTTCAATCCACTTGGTTTTTCCTTTCGAATATCGACTTTCAAAAGTTTTGGTGCGTTCCTTTGCTTCATAAAACCAGTTTCCGCAGAAAAGAGGCGCGTATTCGTTTGTTTAAAAATATAGTATCTACCTGCCAAATTTTATCAAATTCGGAGTGTTACACTTGCGAAGTGTTACTTGGTAATATATTCCTGATTGGTAGGAATCAACAGTAAGATGAAGTCTATAGTAAAACTTGAAATACTGCAAGTCGGGCGATCCAGTCTAGAGTATTAGAGAATAGAGTGCGGGTCCATGTGAGCGCGAGTCTAGTTTCTGGAAGTGATCGTGAGCCCGAATAAGCGCGAGCTAAATTGAGAGAAATGATCAAAAGCGCGAGCCAAGTTGAGGAACGTTAGGTTTAGCCTGAGTGAGCGCGAGCTCAGTTGAGAGAATTGAGCGCGAGTACGAGTGAACGCGAGCCTACCTATGATTAGTGAGCGCGAGCCAATTCGAAAGAATTGAGTGCGAGCTCGTGTGAGCGCGAACCCATTTTAAGGAAGTCATCCCAAGCCCAGTTGAGAGAAGTTATAGCCAGCTCGATCCATGTTAATGAAAATGAGCCCGAGCCCGAGTGAGTGCGAGCTCAGTTGAGACTAGAGCGCAGTTAAGAATAGTGACTGCAAGCTCGTGTGGGGGCAAGCCCGAGTGAGTACAAGCCCAGTCGAGAAAGATGAGCGCGAGCGCGAGTGATTGCGGAAACAGTCGAGGGAAGTGGTCGGAACCGGGAGCCGAATTCAGGTAAGTGATAGCGAGCCGGATTGAGCGCGAGCGCAGTTGAAATAAGTGAGCTCGAGCGCGAGCGAACCTAGTGAAAAATGTTCATCTATGGTTTTTCTGCATGGGCTGTTTCCTCTCACCTGGTATTTGCATGCGCTGTTTTTGTCCTTGCGTGGATTTTATTATGCACTGTTTTGGTCCACGTGATATTTGTATGTGCTGTTTTTGTCCATGCGGTATTTGCATACTCTGTTTTCGCCCTTGCTCGGCTTTTGTCCATGCGCTGATCTGACCGGATATTTAACTAGGAAGAGTGCCTGTCAATTATACAACCTAAAATACAGTAGAGACATTTGGGTTGTCTAACGTAAGGGACATTTGCTGTAATTGTTCCCGACTCCTCTTTTTCTAAGGATGTCTATAAAAATTGTAAGCAGCCTTTGGCAGTGGTACTGAACCTATTTCCTATCCCGACCCGCTCGTGTGAGTGCAACCCCGAATTAGTACGAGGCCAATCGAGAAAGGTGAGCGCGCGGCTAAGTGATAGCGAGTGGAGTGGTTGCGGAAACATTCGAGGGAAATGGTCGGAAGCGTGAGCCCATTTCAGATAAGTATTTGCGACCCGGATTGAGCGTGAGCCTACTTGAAAAAAGTGAGCTCCAGCGCGAGCGAGCCAATTGCAAAATGTTCATCTATGTTTTTTGTCCATAGGCTGTTTTCGCTTACCCGGTATTTTCATGCGCTGTTTTTGTCCTTGCGCGGTATTTGTTCATGCATGCGCTGTTTTTGTCCACGCGGTATTTGCATGCGCTGTTTTTGCCCTTGTGCGCTTTTCGTTCATCCGCTGTTTTTGTCCTTGCGCTGTTTTGACCAGATTCTATCCCTGCCAGTATTCAATTGAATTGTAATGAAGAACTCAAAGATAATAGGAGATATATGTTCAAGTACAGAAAATAAGTCATTTAACATGTATCCTCGTTGCCAAAAGAGCCTTTACATCACCGTGACGGGTATGTGACCGCGCAGTACTCCAAGGAAGGGATGGTTGTATGAGAATTTGTGATTGATTTTGAAGAGTTTTTATTTTGACTACGGAATTAACATAGGTGAAGGGAGTAAAGACACAGATTTGAAGCATCAGTGCACTGTTATTGAAGCATCAGTGCACGAAAAGATTTGTATTCTCAGTTTTTCTATTTATTGTTTTATATGTTAAGTTAAACACTAATATATATCACTGATATCGCAAATCGTATTATTTTTTTAAAAATCGTGTCTGTAACCTATTGTCAAAACATTCATCTCCAGACATGATGTAGAGAGAAGAGAAAGAGATACGACATTTGTAATATATGTATATGTGATTCACTAAGTAACTGTAGAAATTAGTTAAAGGACACATAAGAGAGCGAAAAGGAGGTCTAGAAGTCTGAACTATTTAGAAATGTCCTAGATAGGTGAAAATATAGTTAAAAATTGCAAAATATATCATGTAATTTATCTTTCTTTTCTTATATTCTAGTATACTTTTTCTTTCACATCCAAACATCTCGATTCAAAATTACGAGATAAAGGTGAAGAGAGAAACATTTCCATTTCAAGAATTATATCAGAAAAAAAAAATCTTTTGGGTTAGACTAGATTCGAAGCCGCAACCCTTCAATCCATGAATCAGCGCTCTACCGATTGAGCTAACAACTTTTGTTGGAAAAGTCTGATTTGTACAACTACCGGTTGCTGAATGGTGTGTATTAACGAAGTTGGCCAAGATAATTGCTTCATATAGCTATTGCAATAATAATAATAATAATAATAATAATAATAATAATAATAATAATAATAATAATAAAGAAGAAGAAGAAAAAGAACAAAATTTAATAAGTCGCATATGTTAAAAGTTTGACGTGCAGAGTAAGTCATAATATGAGATTTTATTAATTATATATAATAAATGTAAGCGTGGTTTATTCGTGCGTGCTACTCAAACTGCGCAACTTACTACCGTAGTCCCATAAGGGTTGTACGCGTATGGTACAGTAGCCTTGCGTCCTCCAACCGTGAAGAATGTTTCGGTTTGAACCTATGCGTGTCCTAAGAGGAAGGAGGAGATTCAAAGAAAGAAAAGTGGTTTAGAAATTATGCAAACGTAGAATATCTCACAAGCTGTATATAGAGTTCAGTGTCTCTTTCAGCTGCGACTCTATACAAGACTTGGATCTACGACTTAACTTGGAACCCGTATCATCTCTAGTTCTATCATGGGAGAGACAGGAAGATGTAAAAATAATCGAAAATGAACGATATTAATGTTAAATCCATAGCTTTTGAGTACATCAATTATGTATGATACCCTCTATATCGTTCACATCAAAGTTTAGTATTATCGGCATGGAGGTTTAATGGGAGGGGTGAAAATTAAAAATTCCTAATTGAAAGATATGAGTGTGTATTCAATAGTTTTCGGGGTCGCTGAAATGAATAATTACACTCCCGATACTATGAAAGCCCAAAGCTTTACTCTTTCGTTAGCAGGAAGTTTATTCATTTACTTAACTCAGGACACCATAAAGTTAAGGATATGAAACTCGATGCATATATTTCTAATTCAAAATTATTAGATACGTATTGTAGCTTAGACTTCTAAGGAGGGGAAGGGACAGTTTATGCAGTGATTTCCTTCACATTCGAACAAAATACTGCCCAATTATATTCCAAGAACTCATTTCGAGTAGTGTAATTGCTAATAGTTTTCCTTATTTGTTTATATCCCTACTCATTTATGACAGTATCTTACTTTTCCTGTGACGAGAGCAACACCTAAGCGAGCATTCAGTAAAGTAAATGCCATTAAAATCTATATTCATAGCACAGTGGTGCAAATAAAGTTGAGCTCTTTGGCAATCTTTAGCATGGCGAGCGAATAAAGCCACCACATTGGAAAAGTAGCTAATGAATTCCTCTCCAAAATAGATCACCCGCACATTTACTTTACAGACGGTGGTTTATAGCTATACTTAAGTATGTTGAAATTGCTCCAGTGGGGCGAGACACTGAAGCATCCGTAATAAGGGAGGAAGGGACATGTAAAAGTAGTCAAATATGAACAATATTAGAATCGAAGTCATAGTTTTTTTGATCGCAGATGAATAGTGACGCTGTCGATGTTGTTTAAGTACAAGTTAAGCCTTTTCTGGCATGGAGGTCAGAGTGGGAGTGTGACAGGCAAAAAATAAATAAATAAATAAATAAAAATGAATAATTGAAATTTTTTACTTTTACGTCCCACGATTATGCCGGTTAGGCTAAAGGAGACGGCAAATAAATAAATACATAAATAAATAAATAAATAAAATAAAATAAAATAAAATCGAAACCATCCTATATTTGTGTCGAATATATATTTTTCGGTATCTCTGACATAAATAGTAATATTCCAGATGTTGTATATGACCAAGGCGGCCACATTCGCATGCGGTTTCAGAGGAGAGAACCTGCGAAGATTTCAGAAAAGTTCCTTTGACTTAAGTTTCAGTACACTGAGAGTGAAGACTGGTAATACACAAATACTGGTGTCACATCCGGACGTATCAGATGTATGATTTCCGGGGAACTTTCGTTGCTCCAGGAAGGCATTATACCCTGATCAATCCTTAAAATTCTTACTGCTTTACAGGGGCGTAGGCAGGAATTTATTTCAATGATCGAAAGCATTTTTAGGGGTAAATGGTCCAGATAATAATGCATACGTATAGTAAATTCGTTTGAAATCCCTCCAGGAGCCCATGTTGTATCGTACGATCAACTGTACTTTTTCTGAGTCAAAACTTTGTCTCTCTCTCTCTCTTTCTATATATATATATATATATATATATATATATATATATATGCGTATTTAGGGGGGTTGCTTCCGGGATTAAGCCCCCCGAAATCTTACTTAGTATAGTACAGTAAATGAAATATCTTGCAGAATTTTCACATTTCCAGGCAAAGCACCCCCGAAAGTTAGCAAACCCCCTCCCGAAACCAAATCGTAAATACGCCACATATATATATATATATATATATATATATATATATATATATATATATATAACAGTAACAGGGTCGGTTGTAGACATTTCGTAAGTGTAAACAAACAATATTTAGGCGCCCCGCCTACATGATAATAGAAGAATAGAATGCTGTAATGGACAAAAATTCTTCAGATATTTGTTACAATTACAAATTTCTTAAATATATAATAATTCAGTCTTCCTGTGAGTACTAAAGGAAAATGGCGAAATTAATCATAATTAACTGCGGATGAATCATGACCAAAGTTCCAGTTTTAATAATTTATATCTTTTTTTTTATTAAACTAGCTGAACCTGCGCTCTCTACACAGGGCATCATTCGCATGTCCCTTTACAGACACAAGTGAAAGACGTCTTCATTTTTTTTAAAAATCGGCAAAAGGTATCATAAAGGGGAGATTTTTCGATTATTTTTTCTCAATATCTCACACCGTTTGCAACATTTGAGCCTACTTCCGGTTGGAGTTTCTAATTCATGTATGACCAGTGTTTTGTTTCTTCTTGCATGCAGTGTGTAATAAGCAAATACATTACATATACAATTAATGTAATGTCACTAATATATGGCGTTCATTGGGCAAAACACTCAAAAAATAAAGATTTATCTTAGACTCGAGAAATGGTTATCCTTCCTTTTTCACTATTATTTGGCCATGGAACAAACGCATGAGTCATATACAACCCCAATATACACATTGTCTTGTTGGAATGTATAACGCATAGGATATGATGCTTTAGTTTTTTTTTTTAATTTCAACGCTTTCAGTGTACCCTATAAAAATGTAATAAAGAAATAATGGTCATGGTTTTTTTAATATTCAATTAGAACTGGACAATATACACACAATTTCCAATCAGTGAAAACGTCATCTTTCTAGAGCCTATAGTTTCCGGGATCTCATTGTGCTCTATTGACCACAAACATATAAACATAGTTTAAAAGAACTCGGAAGATGGAAGCACAATTCACATGCATTGATTTTAGAGAAGGCTTATTAAAGTACAAAGGCTTTGAACAAGAATTTTATATCATAAACTTTATGAAAAAATATAGTTAACTAATTTGGGCTATTTAAAGTACAAATACTCAAGATGTTTGTCTCTGTTAAACGTGAAATCACACATAACCGTAAATGAAAGATTTGAAAGCCAAAGTTATAGGTTGGAGCTCAGGCGCTTTTAATTGCTATTGTAGCATTTTAATACATAGATCAGCACAGAAAAAAACTAAAATGTATACCTAAGATGTATTTTGACAAATACAGTTGAAACATAAAAGTCGAAATAGAATAAAACTAATGAGCTTCAAGTCTAACATTATCACAGGTTTGATTTTGACAAAATGATATGCTCTTACACTTCATTAAAAGCATATTTAAATAGTGTTTTCTAGTGATACAAATATGGTAATTAGCTTAATTTCTCGTTTTCTTTGTTACTGTAAAGTTCATGTTACAAAGACAATTTGGGGCTTTCAATTTGGAAAAATCTGTTATCATCGCATCCATATCAATTTCATTAAGAATGTCATTTTCAATGCCCATAAAAGCTAGTCCATTTAATCGTTCCTGAGATATACTTGATTTCAAATAATTCTTTATTAATTTTAGTTAAACTAGTTCAATACACAACAAATGACAAAAGTGTGTGTCTTAATTGATATGTAATTTGCCTCCGATCTAGTGACAGAAAAAATTCTTTTCAGGTCCCCTTAGGCATATAGAACAATTCAATTCTTTCATGTTTCTTTCGAGCATAGACGTTCGAAATCAGGCAGTAACACAATGTAAACACAAGCAATGATGCACCCAAGATATTTCTTTGGGGTCCGAAGATTTTTTTCGGAATAGTCTACAAAATGCAAATAATTTTGTATATTTGCCCCCTGAATTGTGCTAATAGGGGGATCCAGACTTTCAGACTACCTGTTCAGTGTTTTGTCCATACATATTTTTAGGGGGCCACTGGCCCCCGGGAGATGAAAATAATACGTGTATAATATAATAATAAATAAAAGAGTACCAGCAGTGGCCCTCTGAATACTAAGTGTGCCCCCCCGGAAGATTTTTTCTGAATGGAACACTGCGATGCACACAAGACAAGATTTGTGGCTGTCTCGTCTCGAAAATGTGCTGTAAATGTGATGGCTCGACTCGAAAAATGTATATTTCTCTATTGGAAGAGCCGTGTCTCGACTCGAATTTTGTCTTTAAAATCCTGTCTCGACTCGTCTCGTGCGCATCCCTAGCACCTATGTCGGTACATCCCTGAACACAAGTAACTAATAATCAAAACTCTACTTTGCATTAGAATTATTACTAATTTAAAATATCGCTCCATCTAAATTTAATAACAGAGAATGGATTAATAATTATTGTTATCTGTCATAATAAAACAAGCATCTGTATACGCTGCTGTGATTGAAAGTGAGAGTACTGAAAGAAAATACTTGTCATCCAAATGACCTATCGTCGCTTTCGATTATATCCTTTCAAGTTATATACTTATATGCCGCGCGAAAACTAATTGTATTCAAACAAATTTTGAAATACATGATATTTAATTCAGACCCGTAACCAAAATGACCGTATCCTTCCATTTTAATTCAACAATTAAATTACTGCAATCAGGTAAAATAAATTTACAAATTCAAAAGAATGTCGACTAGCAAATGCTTTGTTAACAGTGACTGATATAGACAACTCCCCACTTCAACATTTGTATGATTTTGTCCAGAACTAGAAAGAAACTTTTTAGAGCCTTCAGTTGCCTCTTATCTTCTTTCACGTTTTGTAGCTTTATTTTCCCCTGCTCACTTGGTTTTATATCGTTGGTCATTATTATTACATAAAAAACAAAGTACTATTAAAAAGTGAAAGCACACATCCTTATAAATTAAAAATATAAACAAAAACGAAACGACTTAGGATAGAAATGAAAATGTTGACGAATGTCAAATGGACTAATATATATTAACAAAGTGAGCATTAAGGAGTGGACAACGATTGTGAGTCATTAGGAACCTAAGTTAAAATTTCCCTCGGAAATGATTTTAAAAAATCCATTTGTACCGCCCGTCTTTTCTTAGTATTCACTCCACTCCCTGGACGAATGGACAAGAAAAGACTACTTGCTTGCATGGGAGCCCAAAATGTTTTTATGGTGGTCATCTCCCTCGTTACTATATTACGTTTTTATTTGTAGTAAGAAAATCTTAAGAAATTATACATATACATTATACTTGTCGTAAGCCAGGTGGGGCCCGGCTCCTTCGTCCCCTTTTGGGCGCCCATGCTTGCTTCAACTTTGATAATGTGCATTTTATTTATGGTAATCTTTCTGAACACTTAACTGTCCAGAAAGGAATGAAGAGTCTGTTATATTTGTATTTTGTGCATATGGTGGGATTGTGGAAAGAATACCACTGTCTTTACCTCTACGGTCATAGTGCTTAATACAACATCTATTGGAAAGCTAAATTTAGCTTCATTTTATCTCATATTCGTAAAATATCCATTTTCCCTCTTTAAAAGATCTTTCCTGTGCCATGGAAATTTTCCTCAAAGTAGCATCTCTTGTGAGTGTGGCCTTGGCATGACGAGTCCATTTCATTTGTAAAGAGGTGTTTTACAGCCAACCACGCGAAGATTCGACTTTATTGTCCTTTCGATGTATTTTATCTGTATCTCAGTCTGTACAATATTTATTTGAAGCTATATGAGGAAATTGTTTCATTAAAACATTTTTTAAATAAATATTTATATTTAAAACAAAATTCATTTTTCTAATTTGGCGCCCTGTTCACCTAGCGCCTCCTGCGAACGCGTAGTTCGCAGGATTCAAGATCCGGCCCTGCAGTAACAATGGCATTCTGTATTACCGTCCGACTATCGTTGTTGAGAAAACATTCATCATGATGGTTCTAAGATCTAATATCAAAGTTGAAACATCGCAAGTAAAACAAAAACATTTAATAGCAAATAGTTATGAAAATAATTTCAGTTTAAACTAGCTGCGACTACATTTAATTCAAAATTGAACTTCTGGAGTGCAACATATGAGCGTAGCTAAAAGGAAAAACCAATAAGAACAGTCGGAATTTGAACCTAAGTCATACAAGTAGGAGACCCTTATACTAACCATTCATCTACTATATTTTGTTTACTAAAAATATTTTCCATGAAGCAAAATGCAATTTCACACTGAAACATTAACAACATAAGAACAATGTTTTCAGGAAAATTTGCCAAAGTTTATGTACTAAAAGTATCACGGTATTCGCCCAGTGGTACTGCAAAATCACTAGTCAGGATGCCTCGTATAGAAGTTTGAACCTGGAGACTGCCAATTACAAAGCGTCAACGCTAACCAGTAACCTACGTTCGCTCCGTAAATGTCATGAAATTACTTTTCTGTAATTATTTTTGGAAAATGTTTATTATTTTCATGAAGCAAAGAATGCATCTTCTAGTTGGGCAGACAACTATATCTACTATACTTCTAAGAGTCAACTAATAGTTGATGTTCATTATTTCCGTCGATTTTCTACGTCTACTAAGTTATTTCAACTTTTTATAAGTTTTCCCTTCCGGTTATGACAATGATTAGAAATGAAGGCTCCTCTTCTTATACAATTCTTGATCATTGTAATATTTTTAGTCTAAATTCTGAATTATTGAAAATATTTAAATTAGTTAGAATGAAGAGGATAATACTAAGAAACATGATTAGAAAAAAAGAAACATTGTTGTTTAACGAATTGATAGAATCAAGCTTTTTCAAAACATAAAAAATACTGTATGGTGTGGGATGATCATGGAAAAAATAAAAATAGCCATCGAGGACACATTAACCAACCAAGTAGATTCTGGGCCCCTTTTCGCCCATATTAATGAGGCAGTTTGCCGACATTTTCAACATGTTAGCACTTCCTACTTATAACGACTCTATAGAAAAGCGTCGTCAACCTGGTCCGTCTTGTAATATATAAGTTACGAAGCGATAATTACTTTTCTTTATGCAAAAATCAACTCAGATATTAAAAGATCATTAGTCTCACCTTTATTGCTTGATATGTCTTAAATATTCCTTTTTAAAACCGTGAAATACATAAATTCACTTGACTAGGTCAACACATAACATGTACATAGCCACAACTATCCCATAATAATCTCTTACATATATTAAAAACATTCTTCTTTTCTGTTAATTTAAAATGAACATTCTACTAAGTATATTACATATTTATGAGCACTTTTTGCCCACGGTATAGGTAAATATTATACAAACTAAAGTATTTCGTTATAGAAAATGTCGCCCGACAAAGGGACTGAATATAAAAGTCATGAGTAGGCTTGGCTTTTATATTCAAGAACCACTGGTCTGATTAGATTAATGTTCGTACATTACATATGTTCTTTATATTTTGATCACACCTCGTATATATATTCATTACTTTTTGGTTAACCCTCATATATATATAAAATATTAGTCATTATCATTCACATAAATACATTTACAATAAATCTTTGATTTCATTAATATTTCTCTTTTATTACATTATTATTTATTCTTTATCATTAAAAACATCGTCGCTTAGAAATATAATTAACGAGGGTGAAACACAAATTATCAAGATTACTAGTTTCGATCATTATTACAAACGATGATGTGACAAATAATATTTGTTCTTTTCGGGCGCATTGTATAACAAATAAGTTAGATGTTGCAATTGTAATGTATACATAGTAGCACTAAGATGTCCAAAATAAAGAAGAATTTCACTCAAGGTAGTCATTGAATAATTGATTTTATAGAATGGATCTTATTCTTAACATAATCTTTGATAATTAAACACAAATCAATCTGATATAAAATAATTTTTGCCTTTAACTAATTATAAATTGAATTATGATTCTTCACATTAATAAGAAAGAATAAAAATTAAACATAACCTACGTTTGAATAATCAAATGGAAGTAAATAAATTTATTTTACAGAAACAAAAGACACCTTTTTGTTATTAAATAAACACATTTTTCATTATTATTGTTATTTTTCATTCTTATTTATTTGATCAAGAATGTTGGGTGCTACTAACTCTTTAACTAGATGCATTTCAAATATTTATAACCATCGTTTTCATTATTAATATTAACACAAACTTTAAGACGAAAATTCATAAGAATCTATAACCAACATGGGTTTAACCTAATTTCGTTAACGGTAATCATGTTACATTCGCACTGGCATATGAATCTAATAAAGTGCATTGTACCGCACAATCGTGATTATGTTCTACATTAGGTTGTACATGTCTTTCATCGTGATTTGAATTTTGATACGAAGTACCATCTCGTGAACACTGATTATGTCTATACATAGGATTGGTAGCATTTCTAGGATTTCGACATGTATTTCTATTGTTTTTGTGTCTACTTCGGTTGATTAGGTTAGGCGGATTCCCTACATAGCCTTGTCTATTTTGTTCATTTTGATTGCTAGAGTATACTCGTCTTAGGTTCGGTTCATTATTATTCACACTTCGGATATTCAAATTCCGAACAGGGACCAAATGATCTGAATTATTCTTATTTTTACCCATTCCTGATTGTGTTAGATTCATAGCATGGTATTGAGTTTCGTAGCATTGTACAAGCATTAATAAATGACTGAAACTCATACACTGTGTGGAAAATAAGATCTGCTGTAATTTAAATGGAAGCAAATTGCGAATCGATGCAATTATTCTTGATTCCGATTGCAAGGGATTAACAACCTTTAATTCATTATAGACATTTACAACAAACTCTACAATAGATTTGTGCAATCGAGGATTGAAATGTTGATTTCTAAGAGTGGCATCTCTGTTTGCCAGCAAAAAGTCATTTTCGTAATTCGCGATCAATGCCGCTTTAAATCCTTCATACTGCTTGCTAGCTTCGTTGAATTTCAGTTCTATCTTCTGTTCCATAGTCTGGCTAACTTCGTTAAATTTCAGTTCTATCTTCTTTTCCATGGTCTGGTTAGATTCGTTTAACTTTTGTTCCATGGTCTGGTTAGATTCGTTTAACTTCTGTTCCATGGTCTTGTTAGCTTCGTTGAATTTCAATTCTATCTTCTGTTCCATGGCCTGATTAGCTTCATAGAACTTCTGTTCCATGATCTGGTTATATTCGTTGAACTTCTGTTCTATGGTTTGTTTTATCTCAGTCGTCATTTGCATAATTTGTCGCTGCACCGCTAACAAAAGTCGATCCTCAGATGACAAACTTGGTGTTGCACTAATTTCACCTGGATTACTGGTATTAGATTCCTGTTGCCCTATTTCACTATCCATTTTTCTTTTGATGACCTTACCGCTTCGTAATACGGTTAAGTTCGTATTCATAAATGGTAATATCCAAGTAAATTCAGCCCTACTTTCCTTCTTCGGGAACTGAATTTTCAAAAGTCCCGGGTTCCGGCACCAAATTTTTATAACGACTCTATAGAAAAGCGTCGTCAACCTGGTCCGTCTTGTAATATATAAGTTACGAAGCGATAATTACTTTTCTTTATGCAAAAATCAACTCAGATATTCAAAGATCATTAGTCTCACCTTTATTGCTTGATATGTCTTAAATATTCCTTTTTAAAACCGTGAAATACATAAATTCACTTGACTAGGTCAACACATAACATGTACATAGCCACAACTATCCCATAATAATCTCTTACATATATTAAAAACATTCTTCTTTTCTGTTAATTTAAAATGAACATTCTACTAAGTATATTACATATTTATGAGCACTTTTTGCCCACGGTATAGGTAAATATTATACAAACTAAAGTATTTCGTTATATACTACACGGCCGGTTGACAGTTTGAAGAATGGATACACCCTTTTTCCGCATATTAATGACACAGAAGAAATACGATAATGTATACACCTGCGGACGAATATTGTATAGGGAAAAGAAAACATGACACATAATAAATGTTTTCCGGTGGAAGAAATGTTAATTGGACAAGCAGAATACAGAAAGACCTTTCTGAAATAAAATATGCAGATCACACACGTAGAACAATCTAATATATTGTTGGATTCATTAATATGGATCACATGTAACGCGGCAGCTGATATTGGAGAATATTCTGGAAGTTTGATCGTTGGAATGGGATATCACGTGATAGACGAAGCATATTAAATACCCGGTGTTTTTTAGTGAAAAGGAGTTATAGGTTGGTTTTAAAGCATGGATTTACCGACCCCTTTGAATTTTAGTACAAGAGGTGAAAGTGATTTCGCAGAATCGTCATCTTTGCCGGGAACAGAGGTTTTGTCCCAATCGGTGGTGATCCCGCACTTTTCGCCATTGTAAACAGAAGTTACTCCGTCTAACTTCGATGTATTACCGGGAACAGAATTTTCATCCCAACCGGTGGTGAGCCCGCAACCTCCGCCACTGGAAACAGAAGTTACCCCGGCCAACTTGGATGTATTGACGTCTTTATCGGGAACATCCCAACCGATGTTGAGCCCGCAACCTCCGCCACTGGAAACAGATGTTTTCCCGTTACTTGATGTTGAAAACGAAATAGAAGAATATTCCTCTACACCTTCACCAACAGTGAGTAATTCCTCGGTGTAGAATTGGGAGTTGGAAGAATTTTTGAATTTACCATGTGAGTATACTGTGGAACGTACCTCATTGGATTGTATAAAAGACTGTATAATATACTGGAAACCAGACGATATATGTATTTGTTTTGCTTGCGGCTTCGGAGACGGCAGTCAATGGACACATGATTGTTTGGTGTTGGATACGGAATCTCTTGAACGGAAAGCTATAGATACCGTAACAAAAGTTGAGGTTCGTGAAGAATTATTATCAATTTACAGAAAAAAGCATGGACAGCCTTTTGCGATGATATGGAATTTCATTGAACGTTTCCGAGATCTTGTGTGGGACTTTGAATATAGACCCATTCTATTAAAAATTTTAGTAGAAAAAGATTATGGGAAATACGTGGATATATGGTAAATTGTGTATTGTTTTCATTTTTAATTGTTTGATTTCCTTTTATTATTATTATTATTAGTAATCATATATTGTGATAGTGAGAATTGTGGACAAAACATTAGTGAAAGCTGTGTGTTAGAAACTATAACTGTATACTTACGCTCAAATGGAATAAGTGGTATGCAGCATAATCCTGGAACTTTTCTTCAAAAGCAATTGTTGAATGATAAGACTTTAGTAGAACTCTTTGAAATCTTTCATGAACGGCATCGTGAAATTTCTATCACAAACTTTATGTTAAAAACTGGTGAATGTTTAAAAAAATACTGAATTTATTGGACAACTTATTCGAGTTGTCATGGAACGTTCGTGTGAAATTTCATTTTGCCATAAAATGTATATTGTAGACATACAGGCATTTAAGATTTCCCCGAATGAATTTCTGATACTTGTTTTGTCTTACAGCGTGTGATGATACATTAAATTTTCATTGTTTAGTAAAAGTACCATGTGAATTTAACGATTTACCAATACGTTCCCAAAAACAAATCGATTGGCTTACAAACCACTTGCATGACTTATCGTGGTCTAGTAGGACTGGCTATCTCGTATCACATATTCGGAATATTATGTATGATTTTTGTGCATCAGACGCAACTTTCCTTTGTAAAGGTTGGGAAAAATCCACTTGGATAAAGAAAATATTTGTGTTGGCAAACGTTGTGGATCTGTAAAGAAAAGGTTGTCAACCATTAGCAGAATTACAAGGTACCGTTTGTAATGAAATTTGCTCATTTCATAAGCAAGTAGAATCAAAATCGGCATGTGCATATCGAAATGCACTCCAATTGAATTATTGGTGGAAAAATGAGCGATCCACAACCCTTACTAAGAGCATAGCAAGTTCAATGTTTTCTTTGTAATCTTAAAATTATTGTAAGAAAGAGATATTTTATGTAGAAATAAAAATATAAAAGTTTAAAAAATTGGTATTTATTTATTTCTAAAAATCTACAAACATCTACTTTTTTTCTTTTTCAATATGTTTCTACGTGTTTTTTAACAAGCTTATCATTATTTTTTATTTTTCTATGATTAAACATTGCAATACATCTGTCAAATAAAACACCACGTATCATATAATACAGACAACATAATACAAAGTATCCACAAATGATGGAATGATTATCTTGAACTTGTACAGTATTTACAAAATAGAGTTTACAATTCCTTTGTAGGAACTATTGAATTAGTTTAGGCACAACCTGTGCCAGAGGATCAAAATAGTACCCATGTTTATTGTTATTTATATAGATCGCTACCCAATGGCTACCAGGTAAATCAAACTTGTCAAAATTAATAATCAGTCCTACAGGGTGTTGAACAAGTACAGGTAAACGATCAATGGGATAAATTCCAGTCACATTTGCACCGCTAATACAATCCTTTAGTAACACTTGTAATAATTGATCACTATACATGTTTATTAGTCTATCTCGTCCTTAACTTTCTTCTTTTTGTTTTATTTTTGATGGAACATACGTTGCAATATTTGGATTTACGTATAAATCATAACCATAGACTTTTAAGTATCCGGCATATAATAAAGCTTCACGCACACAACATTTAAATTCTCCAAATCTATGTTTTAAATAAGCACAAGAGTAAACACGAAATCCCAAGAAAGACGCTTTTGGGCACTGTAAATCTTCTAAATCCACAACAGTCCGTTCCAATAGTTGCTGCAGATAGTCCTGACGTGTCTTACCATAAGTATACAAGGTACAGGTATTAGCACAATATTGTTTCAATATAGTAGGTAAATATGAGTAATCTACATCGCCATTGTACCAATCAATACCTTAATCATGTTGTACTAGATGTTTATTCGAAAGTATGAGCGACACACATAATTAATGTAATGGATATGGTGGTTTAAAAATCCAACCTTTGTACAGAGGGGATATCAGGATTTACAATTGCAAGTTTCTTAATAATAATATGATCATCATTATCGTTGAACGCGGAGAAGTGAACAATAACCCTCATGGCACTCAAATGACGAAAGTTTACATTGTATGATCAGTATATACATTCCTGTCTTTATCAACTTGAATGAGAGAGTCAAATTGAGCGTACACAATACATGTAGTGGAATTTTGTAGAGGTTGAGAAAATGATAATATTAAATTGACAGGGGTATCACGTATGACATCCCACGTAGAATCATCTAATGTTCCTGTTGGAGATAGAATGAACGGGTACGTGTATCCATGTCGAAATTCTTCACGGGAAATTGTATGTGAATGATCTTGATAATATAGACCGGTACCGGAAAACAGAGTGGAATATGTTTGAACATATAATCCATTTGCAAAATTAGGAGTGAGGGGTATCGGTGGAAATGATTTTGAACCAACTTGTAATTGCAGCTTGTTAACGTTAAAATGTTGAAATTGAAAAGGGTTTACAAGTGGTTGATCATTAAATGCAGCGGTTGATACAAAACCTATAATAACACCTTTTGGTAATGAACTTACTTCTGCGGGAAGGGTATAGATACGAGTTTCTACACGAGTAAAAGGTATGCTGGCCGGAATGTGTTCCATGCCAGCATTGCTTTGCATAGCTATGTCGGCAGCAATATCTAGACGCCGCACATGAAGTGTTACGTCATCAAGTCTGACTTTATATGCTGTATTTTCAGCAGATATTAAACAGAACGTATCGTTTGTACGATGTAATTTTACACGTAAGCTTACTTTATTAGGAAACATACATTCCACACCGGCAATATCAGCATGGATACGGCCATACATATCGAATGATGCACTATTTCTAACATACTGGGCACGATATGTAAATCCAGTATTTGCATTACCTAATACATTAAATTGGTTTGCAGTATCTTTATACCATAATCCCGCAGTTAAATGGGTTCGAGCGGCATCACTAACATAATGTTTCGATATAAGCACGGTACGAATATATAAACCATATGATGAACTAATTAATTTATCGTTTAATAAAACATCAACTTGGCTCAATAACGAATGAAGAAAATTATTTACAGGTGCAACAACATCCGCCTCAACTAAATTCGTATTATCATTTTTTGTAATTTTACATTTTACATAGAGATACAAGTACGCAATGTGAATAAAATCACCAGTTTCACCAGGTACAACAAATTCAATTGGCCCTTCTGACGAGAAAGTAGAAAAAGGACGATATTCAACAGTGGAAGATGACCCAATAGCAGTTTCAGTCATTGGAATAGTAAACAAATCAAGTTCACTTGTACAACATTCAGGACTACTTCCACTGAGTAAAGCCGTGATTAACTAAATATATCACCGGAATATTGTCGATTACGTTTGACCGGAGGACCGAATTGTCCAATAGCAGGAGCCTTACCTTTTCGTGGACGTCTCTTACCACTACCGGTTAACTACTGACTATTTGCAACTTTAGTTTTTAATGTTTCTTCAGCTTCTTCTACGCGAGCACGAACGGATTCTTTAAATGGACGGTCTTCCAGTACATCAACTGCAACTTGTATTCCCGTTTGTAACGCTTGCCGGTCTACAGCTTTGGTACCTTGCTTTAATAAAGGCAATGCAAAACGAAATAAACCTTTAATGAAACTACCAATCCGATGACCCCGTTGATAAACTGGACTTGGAAAGAAGGGAAGGCCATGTCTCCGCTGATAATACCTATGTTGCTTTTTCATTTTCCAGGAGAACGTTTAAAATGAAGTGTCACTGTCAATGTCCCGGAACGAAATGATAAATTTCGTCCTGCGTTGTCCTTTAGTAGTATTTCAACACTGTTAAAGCAAAATTTAGAAAGTGGTATATAATGAATATCTTGATACCGTAACGTTTGAATTTTCCTATAATTCATATTGCCAACAGTTGCAATACGTAGTAAGGGAGACTGCGTATCTCCCACCAATTGATATTCAATAAGATCAGCATACACAAAAATTTGAAAAGGATATCCAATATCTAAGTATGGTTGTTTAAATCCCTGTTTTTGAATAACGAGATCATTTTTGTCATGAAAACCTAGTTGTATAGCCAAAGTAGGTGAAAGTGTTATGAATTCAACGTTTGGTTCAGAAGTAACATAAATAATATTGGAAGCGTTAAATCGTATAAATTCTGAAACTTTATTAAATTCTTCCAGTATGTGTTCAATGTTTGCATAATATCGAGGAGTATTTTTACTTTTCATAATTTCATGACCTTCTAATTTGTACCAAACGATATTTTTATCTTCGGTGACATTATGACACGTGAAAGGAATGTGTATTTCACTTAATCCGACACACCAATCCGTATCTGTTAAACGTACAGTATTTTTCAAATTATTAATGAAATAGGTTGGACTATTTTTAGGATAAACGTCTGTACTTGCATTTGAAACCAGTGTAATGTAGAAGCTGCCTTCTATGCTTTCAAAAATCATTGTCGTTTAAAGTGAAGTGTCAAGTTCGAAGTTCCAGAACGAAAGGGTAAGTTTATTCCGTGTTCATCTTTTAAGTTTACTTCTATTTATTAAAATATTTCTTTTCAGCTTTCACGTACTGCGGGTTATGAAGTAAAATATTTTTGATTCGTCCATACCGCTCGTAAAATATACTAATTTTACGAAGTAAAGGTACAATTTCTTCTTGTTTACAATATCCACACATACGTTAACTTCCGTTGGAATATTATAATCAAGGTTACAATGATATTTAACCTGAGGGGTCAAAAATTGTTCCCTATGTTGATCTTTTATATACACCACTGAATTATAAAAATTTGAATTTTCATTCATAAAACCGAGTATATGTTGTAAACCTTTTGTTATGTCTAGAATATACCGATCACGTGACCGGAAGGAATGTTGAATATACAATTCATTCTGCAAATAATTATATTTTATTATACGTATTTCTCGGGAATTAGATTTAAGATCATCATTTTGTTCATCCATGTACGATTTAATAATCCAAAAATTAATCTGCCTCCCGTAACATAAGGGAGGATTGGAAAATATAAATCGGAGGGTGGAAGAACACTGCATTTTACAAGTCCATGAATGTTTCGCACATTGGGGAAATTGGGGCCATTGTGTACTTTAGGTACATTCACAGGCATGCCAGCTTTGCACATTGTTGCGGGGTAAAGCGAAGTGACATCTACGTAAACCACGTATTCGTCCTCTGCACAGTCTACATATAACTTAAAATTTTCTGTTCTACCTCCTTGATAGGCAGATTTCGAAATGAGAGGATCACGAATATGTTTGCACCGTTGTTCCGGGATATTCTGTATATGTTTATCACGTTTAAGCATTGCATCCCATTCACATTCCCAGATTTCTATTAAATTATAACCTCGTTTCTTCAAATAGTTGCTGCAGTGCACTGTTTGTTCGTATCTCTTTTCAAAAGTGTTGTACGCACTATTTTCTTTGCATAAAATGCTATTTCTATTATCTTTATAGCAGCTTTTACATGCGTGCCAGTAACAGCTCATAAATTGGTATATAGTGTTTGTTTTGGCGTCAAAACCAATGACTTTATGTCTGTCAAGACGTTTCTCCAACGCATAATTCGAAGTAACAATAGATCTCTTTGTTACGTGTTCCATATGCTTCAACCATTTTAATACTTTAATACTCTGTTGTTGGGTAAGTTGGAAGACGTTTGGAAGAATAATTGGAATTGTGTTTTCAATCAAATGATGACATCGGTACGTCAACATTGCTAGACTGGCAATCGTCGTGCTGGAAATAAAACATTGAATACCATTTGTTTTCTCTTCAATCATGGAGGTAAATTTAATCACTGCCTCCGAAAATATACGCACATCCTTCCGGTACTATTCCAACAATTCTTACTGAAAATCAAAAATATCGCCATTCCGTACTCGCTCTTCATGCCACAGCAAAAGTTCTGCCCGGTCTGCCGTACTACGTGAGTCCGGGTCATAGTAATACAATGCCGGCCATTCTCCAACATAATTTTGAGGTATGGAAAATCGCCCTTTGTCAATTCAACATTCAATCCTAATGTTTTCGGTATTTTGGATAATTTTACACCAAGATAAAGAAAAGTATCCCGAAAATAAAAACGCTTACTAATACTAATTTGAAATATCTTTTGACCGTGCGTAAGAACATGTGGAGTTATTTTTTGTTTTTCAATAAGTGTCCGAACACAAAATAGTCCATCATATCGCGAATTATTGTGAGCTAGTGCGCAATGATCTGATATTCTGGCCTTTCCATAAGCACATGTTTAATAAATGCCTCCATGGTTGTAAAAAAACATACGGTTCCCGGTTATTTTATCTCCGCACTTGAAACACAAACTATCTACTCCAGTATTTACGCAGTTGAAACATACATTCAAACAACAACACAAATTTACGGCATGTTCCCGTTTACCTTTCCCACTTGGTGCTAATAGCATGGTTTTCACATCAAATATAATGTACAAAAACCGTTTAGTCCGTTTTAGCTTACACTTTTGAACGAAACATCGATGGCAAACAGTTACGTGCACTTTACAAAGACTACAATATTAGTCGCCGCATACACGAGCTGATTTCCTTTTTCTCACATCGTAAATTACACCACATGAGTTACACAATTCCACGTAATCACATGTGAATTTCTCTACTTTATTTAGTGTTAAATGGTTATTAAAGCAAGTTGCTTCAGTAAAGTTTCTATTACATTCTGTACAATGTACTAGTTTCGCGTTAGTTTCTAAACTATGAAAATGTTCACAGTACGAATATCTCATCTGACATTGATGAGCACTACTATCTGATCTAAATCCTTCCAAACACGAAAAGCAGAAATTCCTCTTACCCACAGAATATTCTTAATGTGTTGAATGTGGCCCACAGTATCCTCTCTTTGATACAAAATAAGTATCTTTTTCTCCGCATTTATTCATGGGTAGCGTACCACAGATGTTCTGGAATTTTCCGGTAGTTCATATACTACAATTTTATAATTCTTTTTCACAAAATAATTTTGAAAAGCAATTACATCTTCCAAATCAAATCCCTGTTTCCGTTCAACGTACATTTTTGCGTCGTTACACAATTTTTCTGCTTTATTTTACCACGTTTTGCGTGTAGGCAGGGTCATATTGTATAGTGCATCCTTACTCTCTTCATGTTTTGTGATCCAATATACTATGGATTTTAACAGAAAAGAAAGTCACTAGCCTTTCTGGCCACTACATGATCCTTGAGAAAAATACTCATTTCTGCATATTTTTTCCCGCTAGGCGTTTACGTACACCCTGTCCGTGTAATCCATCAACAATGTCAAACCGAAATTCTAATTGATTCCCTAAAAGAAATGATTCGTTGCTATATAGTACGTTCTCCACCGTTCTAAGAACCACATCGGTATTCAAATTTTGACGTTTTTGCCATGAAACAAACACTTCTTTATTTAAAAGATCTCTGTCGGGATTTATTCTTAAACCGACAAAATCGTGGGGTCGTGTATCCCTCAGAACGATCGAGAGCGCATAATACATCATGGACGTAATTAATCCATGGGATTTGGAATTACATGTTGTACCGTTGGTTTTACGATAATTTCCACCCCTTTCATATTGAAACGCGGGTATTCTCTCACATTTCTCCCCACAATTTCAAACATATTACACTCTGTTTCATTCCCTCCATACCCTCGGAATGGTGACGATCCACACGAGCATTTTCTTCCTCAATTTTTTGCAATTTTTGCCACAACATCTCTGTAAAGTCAGTTTCGTTATTTGTTTCGGAATTTTGAATTTCTAATGGTTCATCCAAATTAATTTCATTTAATAGTGCACAATCAATATGTAATGAGTCATAGTCATCATTATGTTCTGATTGAGCATTTTCACGATTTCCCATAAATGAAAAGAACTCGGATACACTTTTATCACTCACTCGCTCTAACTGCCCCTTCTCAGAGGCCATATAATTTAAATATCACATAAATGCCGCATCATACAATCGATCTATACGGATAAAACCGTGGTCAAAAGGTTCTATAATGTCCGCTGCTGAGCGAACATTATTCAGTATAATATATTGATTATTTTTGAAATATAGGTACAAAAGCGATAGTAGATCACTTATAATTTCAGAAGATCCAATATACCCTGGTGCTTACACGTCCATTACCTGTTGCCATGTATGTAAAACACGATCAGCACTATCCAAGCTTCTCAGTCTTCCTTGGAAAATTGCTTCACCAATGAAGTTAATTTTTCGAAGTAAAACTCCATTTTCTGTAAAATACAAACGAAAAGTGCAATCAATATCTGCAAACAATAAATAAAAAAACCTGAAAACAAACAAAAGTTTAATAATAATAATAATAATACTTACCAAATATTAGTTTATCTCTGTTTAATTAATAATCCAATTCAAATCCTTTTTCTTGCTTCTATTACTTATTATTTGCTTCAGCACCTAAAACAGAGAAGAAAACAATACAATTAGTTACCGTATTACAACTTTTCAAATTACAAAATATGATATTCAACGTAGCACTAACGTTCTCAACCATATTGGCTTTGCATGTAAGAGAGCCATGGTTCGATTCGCGGTGCAAATTCTGCTAATTACCTATCCAATATAAGTTCGTTCATACACAGTAAAAATATACCATTTATAACTGAAAAAAGACTACAGTGCAAGCAAGCGTACGGTTCTCCACCTGGGGCAACCGTGGTTTGATTTCCGGCAGTGTCATGGATCCCTACCCAATAAAACTTCCTTCTTAACATATAATTTATAAATACCAGTTATACGTCCCACACAATTCATACCTACATATAAGTAACAGCACCTGCTAAGCAAAAGGTTTATCCTACGGTTTTCACGTGGAAAAGCATTGGTTCGATTCCCGATGTGGATTCTGTTGACTTCCTGTTACGTCATACACAATTCATAGCTATATATAAGTAACAAGTTCACACTTCAAGCAAAATATTTAGCGTACGGTTCTCCACGTGGGAAAATCTTAGTTTGATTCCCGGTGCAATCAATAATGTTGATTCCCTCTACCCTACATATTACATTATACTATATCTTAGTCATGTTATAATTCCATAAAAGTACACCGAATCATATGGTTTTCAATGTCGGAAAATCCGCAATGAATTTCCGATAAAACAAATACTTCCGTGTTCTTATACTCCAGACAATTACAATATGTTTTACATATATTTCATTTTCCAATGTCCCTTTCCCATATAAAAAAATGGACAAGCATAATACAAGAAAACTACAAAGTTAGTACTTACCAATCTTCCAGTCTCTCCTAGTAGTAAAATATCCTCTTCGCAAACTTAACACTTGATCTTCCTGCACTCTTCTTTGTAAATGTACACATCATGCAAATGCATCAGTATTTATATACCCTTCAAACTTTCCAGAAGTTTCGAGAGTGTTCTTTCCCCTATTCCAACAATAATAACTGTAAGAAAAGACCTCGAACGTTCCAGCGTCTTCTTTCAATCATTCCAACGATCAAAATTCCAGAATATTCTCCAACATCAGCTGCCGCGTTATATGTGATGCATATTAATGAATCCAACAATATATTAGATTCTTCTACGTGTATGATCTGCATATTTTATTTCCGAAAGGTCTTTCTGTATTCTGCTTGTCCAATTAACATTTCTTTCACCGGAAAACATTTATTTTGTGTCATGTTCTCTTTTACCTATACAATATTCGTCCGCAGGTGCATACATTATCGTATTTCTTCTGTGTCATTAATATGCGGAAAAAAGGGTGTATCTATTCTTCAAACTGTCAACCGGCCGTGTATTGGGAAGTGCTAACATGTTGAATATATCGCCAAACTGCCTCATTAATATGGGCGAAAAAAGGCCCAGAATCTACTTAACGACTGGCAGAAAATAGCTGATAGCTTTACGCCTATCCATCTCAGCGACCTCGAAAGTATGAACTCTACTTTAACATCGGTTGTTGTTTTCGATCATTTTATATGTTACTCCCTTCCAAGGTGTGCAAAGTGTCTTGTCCTTTATCCCAATGCATGAAGAGCAAATGATATTTTCGCAAACACAGCCAGTAGCAGGGAGGGAGTAACACAGAACGCACACAGCTCTCTGTATAGATTTAGGGCAAATACCTAAAGGCACAAGAAATAGGCCACTTGACCAAGAGGAATGTTAAAGAACGTAAGACAAGGTAAGCCCAAGGTAAGCCCACGCTCTGCCTGTTCGACACAGAATCACTGACCCTTCGAACAAGATAACATTGTCGCGCTCTCAGAGTCAGGTTTTAGTTTCATTTGTGTTGAAGTACGTTTTCTTTGGTTTTTAAACCTTTGATGAATTTCTTACACACTGTTGTGTATGATATTTTCTATGTGGAATATTATTGTATGTTTTGTACTGTACACATTGTGTAAATAGAACTCATCTGTATTTCTTACATTGACTTTGAAAACTTTAGCAATGCCCTCATGCACTGTGTATGGCTTTAAAATGAACACACGAAATAGAAAAGTTGGTGAAGAGAATGTCAAGTTCCGTTCATTTCCAAAGCAGGGAGATTTACAGCAATTGCAAGTCAATAGGGGTGTAATTTTGTCTTCTGTGGTTGGACCCAAAGAGCCGTAGGTCCAAGCTGCTTATGCCGTTAGCAGAGCTGAGCTCATTTTGAGTTTAACGTCCCGTTCAGCAGCGAGGCTATATGAGAGGTAGACCTACTGATTAACGTGGAATCCGAATCACATGAGCTCCCACCGGGAATCAACCTGGGTCTCCTACGCCAATCGCGCGTACGCTAAGCTTGTAGGGTGGGCCAAAATATAAAACGAACAGTAGCCGATTGTCATCAAGGTTTATTTTATTCCTTGTGATGTATACAAATAACCAACGAAATTTCAGTACAATTAAGTCACATTTAAAGGTCGCTTCATTTTGCCTTTTTTAATTATTGTAGGATTAAAAGTAGATCTCAAAAGGTATGGAGACGCTTTCGGTCACGCTGTCCCGCGTGTCTATTTTTGCTCATTGTAATATTTTACAAAGTGGAAGACGCCACGTATATTTTTTGAAGTGAGGGTAACGGCGTCCCGCCATTCCCACTCAGTTTTCCCCCTGATTTGTTGCCAAAACTTTTAGAAAAATGTCACTATTTGTATCCTCAATTTAAAAAACGCTTTCTTCAGAGGACTGGAAACATTTTTAAGATGGTTTTCGACCAATCGAAGAATAAACTGTTTCTGTTCCTAGTCTTTTGTCAAGGCTTCATTATACTTTTGGATAAGACTGATACCTCTTTCAGCTACATTATTTACCACAGCCATTTATTTTGATAATTCACAAAATTCTTGGAAGAAAAGCATTATCTCGCCAGCGTTGTAGTGTTTGTTTGAGAAAAGATTGAGACTTCTTTTTGCCTTTTTTCCGTTAGAACATCAAATGTTGAGTGTTCTAGCTGTTACTAGATCCTCCAAATTAAGTTCTTCGGGTTTCTTTGTCAACTTAAGTCGTAGTGGAATGTTTGGTAATGCTGGCCGCTGTAGGCTTTGGACCATCTTTTCCTTTGTTTCTTCTGATACTCTCTCATAAAAAAATGCTAATCCTGATAAAAGTTCAGAAGAAAACTAAAGATATCTTGAACATGCTGCACATGCATTACTAGAAATGCAGTCCTCTGGGTAAGTTTTCAGAACTGACATAAAGTTAGTCATTGAGTGGGGTTTGGCTGACAAGGGGAGCTTCTTTCCACTTTTTCACATAAACAAAGCTGACAAACAGCGCTAAACATGTGATAATTTTGCTTCCGTGCACAGTCATCCTAAATTGAGACTTTAAAAAATTCAATGCTTAAATGCCTTTCCCCATCCATCTAGCGTGATATTGTGGGTCTCGAGCTCGAAATGACTGATTGTCGTTGCATCCACCAAGAAATATGAGAAATAAACGCAAAAGTTCCTTATAATCATCTCTAGGCTTCTTGGCTTAAGGAGCACTTGGTAAATATTTTAACATCTGATATGTTTGTGCATCACTGGATTTCGTGCATAACATCTGTGCATAACTGGACTCTCAAAATAGGTCGTCAGTTGTCTTTGTAAATCATCCTGATTTATTGATGACCACTGTTTCTGAAATCGTTTGAACGATGAAGTTGATAGACCTTCTGCTGGACTAAACAAACATTTGAAAATACTAGAGAGGAGCCGTGGTGTGTCAGTGGTAGAGGGTTCACCTCTGGTGCTCCCACCAAGTGAACTTTGTGGTGGACAAACACCGTGTGCGTTGATTTCCTCGGGGATCTCCCGTTTCCTCCTACTTTCTTCATTCCACCATTTCATTCATTTCTCAACATCACTGTCTCCTTTAACTTAGCCGGCATAAGCGTGGGACGTAAAACTCATTTCATTTCATTTTTTAAGACACTAGAGAGGATATACTTGTAGTATACATGACGAATATAATATAGTATACATGAATATAATGGAGCGTATACCCATTACCAACCTAATATTTTTATAGTGCAGCATATATTTACCTTAAATTTACGAATGAACGAGTATATACGGAGAAGGCCATACGCTATATTTTTGAAAACGGTCCAGCATATACCTCAGAAAACTGCTAGCATTAGTTCATTGGTAATACTACATAGACAAAAAGATTTAAAATGGAGCGACCTGTAAATATTAAGCAATAGAGCTTAAATTAAGCAGGTAAGTAGTTTATGGCTTATGGGTTGTGGACTATTGTTTTGAACAAGTTGAATTTTTGCATTTGATTTTGGACCACCCTAATGTTACATGTTTCATTTTTTTTAAATAATCCTATTCTTTCTAAAATTATTTATGTAGATCAAGCAAGGAAAAGAAAGAAGTAAAATTCGTCCTTTTCCGTTTGTATTTCAGCTGTTATTTGTTCCTTTCCTTTTTAGAAGAATCAAGGTACAGAATTGTGCAGGAAAATTGTTTTTGACAAAGGAATTAAATGAATATTGTTTAGAAAATTGAAAGGGAATCACTTGCGGTATCGGCATTTGTGATACTGCAACCATTGCGGTACTTCGAGTATTGACTTTTGTGGTATTGGGACATTTGCGGTACTATTTGAAATAACTTCTTATTCTCTTTGCTATGAGAATATATTTTCGAGTGTTCAGTTACAGGATAAGCACGCAGTATCAACTGCTACACAAAGACCAGGGGAAAATAACTTGACTGTTTTAGGGGACTCGGGTTTTTGCATACTAAAAGCAGACTAAAAATCTTCTTTCAGAATATGAAACCATTATTAACTCACATGCATACATACAAACCTTTCTCAGAACACTAAGAACATGTAAACTCAAATATAAGGATCAATTATATAGAAAAGTGAAAAGAAAAACATTTACTAGGATACATGGTAGACACATCCGAAAGATGTAAACAAATGCTTGTTTGTGATTGCCCAAAACGGGAAACTGTAAACAAATACTTATCTCTCATTGGTCAAATGCCTATCCATAATATTTAAAATAAACTTCTAGAAATATTTATATTTTTGTTTTCTTTCATAGCTTTCATTAACAATTTTCCAATAACTACAGATAATTATGATGGATAGATTGAGACAACTTACAATCACAATATTAAAAACAATAAACAAAGTAGCCTCTCTTCTGCAGGGGCGGATCCAGGATCGACTTCTGGGGGGGGCGATGGGTTGTCATACTGCTACTTTTAAGGGCTCCAAACTTTGGGATGGGTTTTATTTATATATATAAAATAAGAAAGTTTCCTCTTCTGGGGGGGGCGATCGCCCCGATCGCTCCCCCCTGAATCCGCCCCTGCTCTTCTGGAACAAACAATAATTACTCCAACTTTTGAATATGTACCATTTTCCGCAAGAATTTCTTGACATCTTTTGAGGATACATAATCAGTTAATGCTTTTTCTATTCTTCCGTCCAATTTTATGTACACTTGTTGTCTACGTTTCCCTTCAATGTTTACAGGTCTTCTTTGATACAGGTAGCTGCTGTATACAGCCTCATTTTTTTAGATACTTCTAAACAACACACGTTAGGAGTTGATTTTCTTATTAATGATTTAATTCTGTAATTCCACCTTCAACAGTATTATTCGTTCTGTGCTCTTGATTCGAGTAGTTTCACATGAATATGTCAATACCAGTATTATTTAACCGGCGTTATTACTTAATCAGTGTTCTGCAAAGTACTCTAAAAACGTAGTCTTTCGTGATGTGATGTATCTTCTATAATGGAAAGCCACCTAATATCGATATCATCTACAAGGAGAAATGGTAGGGCAAAAGAAATTCTAAGGCGGAACCTCACCTCTGGGACTGATTTATAGTTATTTATGAGTCCTAATTAGTGAACCTTCCTCCACAAGCACTGATTAAAATGGAACTTACACCAACTAATGTGCGTTTCTTGGAACAGTGTTCTTCGAGATGTTATTGCAGTTTGCTTGAAAGGTAATTTGATTAATTTCGGAGTCCAATCATAATATTAACCTTCACCAAACTGAAAAACTCTGATATATCTTACTATCTCTTGCTGGTAAAAGGCCGAAGATCCAAGGGACAATATTTGTTTCCTCCAAGATATGTTCTCGTTCTTGAAATTTCAATATTGTCTGTACTGAAAACCCTGATGAAAAACGCATGGTTTCTTCTTAGATGTTTCGATTATTGTGATAGTTTCCATTAAGCAGCCCGCGTGATCTCCTCTTATATATTCATGACCTACTAAAATCAGCCAAACAGAATGAATCACGTATATTATGCTGTTGCATCTGCATACCCAACCTCTATATTAATGTATTCATTCTAATTTAGATAAACGGAGCTGAAACGGATGATTTCGGCGCACGTTCCACGGTCTGTATCGCAAATGTCCTATTGTTTAAGGGAAAGTTTTGAACAGTACCGCAAATATCCCAGAAAAACTAGTGTTCTTGTTTTACCGCAAATATCCTGATACCTAGAAAACTAATGAGTTCAAGCAATGACCATCCGGATTCTCTAGGATTTAAGTACAGACTAAGAGGGTATATAATAAAAAAGCATTCTACGGTAAAAATATTGAAGCCATTGAAGAACCTTTTACACAGCAGGAAGCAGTAACATCTGCATTAATTGAAGATATATATACTTGAAAAACTTGGCACTGCATGATGAATTATTTACAACAGTACCAGTGTTGTGAACGGCTTGAGCGGATCGGATCACGGCTCAGAAACCACCGAGCCGAGCCGAAAAAAGGGCCAAGCCAACAACTCACTCAATGGAGCCGGCTCAAGCCCTTGGCTCAGTTGGGCCGAACTGATGGGTCACCCGAACCGAGCCGAATCAAACCGGTTGGGCGCAACATCGTCCTGATTAACAACAAAGAAAAAATACAAGTTTCCTTAGAAATATTTTTTCAGTTAGTGATAAATAAATGGTAGTAATAAAACAAACAAGTCTCTAGATAAGAACAAAAGATACCTTTAAAAAACTACATAGATGCTGTTACACGACCTTAACAATAATAGTTTTAGGCGTACTCGAACTTTTACATATTTGTAATAATTTTTCATTAGTTTAATGAATGATATTTTCAACAGAGATCAAAGTAGTACCCACTGATTTAAGAGATTGATTAACGAATCAGTTACTACGAACTCAAATATAAAACATTTTGTTTGTCTTCACGTAATCCAACTTCGAAAATTGGGCTTTTGTTTTAACATTTCGTAGCAAGTAGTTAGCAACTTCAATCATAGATTTATTTCATTACAAAACAACTAATTATCTTATTAAACTGCATGAAGTATTAACTTTATAATTGCAAAGGTTATGGCAAAATAACCACATGAATTTGAAGAAATACGTATATTCTACATCAATGTTTTACTTGTTACGTGAGCCCACTATGGTTGAATGTATAATACACCTATGTTTGACGCAGAAGTCTTCAGGTTTGATTTCCAGTGGGGGCGAAAGGAACACACAGTCTTGGTGCTGGTTTCCATAATAATAATAATAATAATAATAATAATAATAATAATAATAATAATAATAATAATAATAATAATAATAATAATAATAGTATGGCATATGCTGATGACGTAAATTTAATAGGTGATGATAGGAGAACAATAGAAAGAAATGCAGAGATCTTATTAAACGCTTGCAGGGACATGGGTTTAGAAGTAAATGCAGAGAAAACTAAATACATGGAAGTGCGTCGGGACCGGAATACAGCAAATTATGGATGCGTTAAAATATTAAATAATACTTTTGATAAAGTGGATAGTTTCAAATACCTAGGATCAATATTAAGAGAGGAAAATCATATTCACGAAGAAATTAAATGTCACCTAAAAGCAGGGAATTCGTGTTACTATTCGGTTCAAAATCTCTTGTCGTCGCGAATTCTGTCGAGAAATTTGAAGCTTAAAATATATAAAACGGTAATCATGCCTGTTATTTTGTATGGCTGCGAAACATGGTCACTTACTCTGAGGGAAGAACATAGACTGAAAGTATTTGAGAACAAGATCCTGAGTCGAATATTCGGACCCAAGAGGAACGGGAATGGGGAATGGCGGAAACTTCATAACGAGGAACTACATAATTTATATGGTTTACCCAACATTGTTAGGGTCGTCAAGTCTAGAAGGCTTAGGTGGGCGGGTCATGTAGCTAGAATGGAAGAAAGTAGAAACGCTTTCAAACTCTTGACAGGAAGACCAATTGGAAAACGACCATTAGGAAGACCTAGGCGCAGATGGGAGGACAATATTAAGATGGATTAAGATGGAGATTGGAATACAGAATAGAAACTGGATGCAGTTAGCTAAGGATAGAAGTCAGTGGAGAGCTTTTGTGAACGCGGCATTGAACCTCCGGGTTCCATAGGAAATAGAGTTAGTTAGTTTTTAGTAATTTATTTGTTATGTTTACTACAAGCAAGAAAAAGCACTCCGAAACAAGAGTCTTTAACAACTACACGTTACTGCTGATTTGCAACGCAGGTGTATCACTCTTTTAGAGTTTTGATAAAATGCGTTGATCTTCGCATGTAAGTTTGTTTCCTTTGGACCAACAACCAGTTTCTACTATGTTTCATTCTTAGTAATTTTTGGGTCGATAAACTCTGTCACATTATAGATACGGAATGCAATACGAAACCCATCACTCTTTCCTCAGTTGAGTATTTCAAAAGATTACGATTATAACTTTTCTTCTCTAAGAAGAACTTACATTCTCCTAACCCCCTGTCTATGCCCATAGCTTAAACAGACAATGTAATTCAAAAATAATGAATTTAAGACATAACACCTCTGTATTCTTCGTTTATTTATAAATGTATTTAATTTGGAAGACTGCAAGACTCTCGCAAGTGGGTCTCATTCTTGTCCGAATCTTGCGGACTTGGACTTGCTTTTGCATACTTCATTTTTGTCTCGGTCTTGCATATAAATACTCGGTCTTGGTCTTCGAATCAGGCAGTTTTCACCCAAGTTAGCACTCTATCAGTTCCATTGGTAATTGGAGTTCGGAGGCTGAGGTCGACGGGGAATGATTTATTGTTGGAGTTTGGAGGTTGAGTGGTACTTGCAGTTCGGAGATTGAAATCGAACCGAATGAAGGTCAAGGAGCAATCGGAGTTTGAAGGTTGAGATCGTAGTTTCCTGTAACTAGTGTTGTAAACGGCTAGAGTGGCTCGGCTCAAGGCTGCCACCACCAAGCCGAGTCAACATCTCACCCAACCGAGCCGGCTCGAGCCCTCGACCCAGTTTGGCCGAACAGAGCCTAGCCGATGGCTCACCTAAGTCAAGCCGAACCGAGCCGATAGCTCACCTGAGCCGAGACGAACCGAGCCAATGACTCATCGTAACCGAACCGGCTGACATCAGTAAACAGTGCAGCTGTAGATGTATATTTTACCAGAAGATAAAAATGGAATTGAAGATCAAATGTATTCATTTAATACGCACGATCTTGAAGAACAAAATCTTGAATTTATAGCTGAGAAGCTAGCTTTCTTATTTAAAATCAAATACCCACAGCTCTATGTCAAAGAACCTCTTCTGGGACTACAGTGCAACTGGACAAAATTTATCTCAAAAGGAGGACTAACATTTTCATCAAAGGAACTTCTAGATACAATCAAAATAGCTAACGAATATTTTATTGAAGAATGTAATGGAGAGTTTATTCTCAAAGGAAAGAACATCATTAGAAAATTAACAGGCATCATAAAAAATGAATTTGTTAGCAAGTGTGAACCGGAGGTTTTAATATTTTATCCCATTTAGAACATACATAAGAATAAATTAACTAAACAAGCAACTGAAAAGTTCTTCCTCCAAAATAACATTTTACAAGAAAACGAAGAAATTGGTGAAGTGAGAGCATTAAAAGTTCAGGAAAGAAATTCTGATTGACAAACGCAATTGGATTAGGCCAACTGGGGATACAATTTAAGGGGAAAAAATGAAATCTTTGAGTTTTACGTCTGACGGTTAGGCTAAAGGGGACGGTGGTGCTGAGTAATGAATGAAATGAGAAAAGTAGAAGGAAACGGAAGAACCCCGAGGAAACCCACGCACACGGTGTTTGTCCACCACAAAGTTTAATTCGAGGGGGCTGGGATCGAACCCGGGACCCCAAGCACCAGAGGTGAACGCTCTACCACTGAGCCACCGCGGGCCTTAAGGAAAAGAAAAGATAAGCGCTCCACAGACAATACTTCTAGAGTTGAGGAAAAACTTGTCCAAATAGATTTTTCTTTTTATTTACATATAAAAAGAAATAAAATATATTTCCATGACGGAATAAAATTCCACTAATGTAATAGACATCTAAATTAGAAATAGCAAAGACAGCTGAAAGTAAGGAGAAAACAGTAATTTCACATCAGGTTCCAAATATAATACACAGCAGCAAGCTAGTAAGCAGACAACAGCGTTACTCCTCCTGTGGTCCTGTCCCGAGCGTGTGTCAAAGGTGACGTCATTGCCCGAGTAGGACGGAAACGCATTCAGTGATGAACCTATCAAGGCAGTAACTACTGTATTTACGCCACGGAGTCCGACACTTTATAAAGTGCCTTTTATTATACCGGATTATGCACGATCAATATTATAACTGTTACATTTTTCATTCTCTGTTGCAAGAAAATAAGTGATATAAGGATACGACCTGTACTTAAACGAAAAATTACATAAACGATCTGGTAGTTTTAGATAGAACGATCAGTCAACTGGAGGTGGGGTAAGTTCTCAAATATTTAAATATACGACGTCTTATGTAGGTGCACTACGCAACCAGTTATTAGCGAACAAGCCCCGAAGTAAGACTAGTATCAAAACGAGACAATACGAGACTACTTACAGTATTAATCTCCTTTCAACCGACAAATAGCGGTCTCAGTCTCGTCTTGATAGTTTCGAAATAAATTGTGTGAAATTATTCCACACTAAATTCGACAGTAGATAAATAAAATATACCTCCAATAGTTATCCCTATTACTAGTTATCCTGGATGCACCATTTTCTACTAGATAAAGTATGAATTAGCAATTCATATACAACATTCAAATATACATTTCCATTAAATATACTCATTGTTTCTTAAATTATTTATTTACTAATTGAAATACCCGGCGTTGCACTGAAAGAATAGGTTTATATTTCAAACATATATTTTAGATTAGTTTTTCATGTAGAATACGTATTTGAATCGGAATGAAATAGTACGAATCCATTTCCAGCAGGAGCAACTGAATAAACTCGCCGCTAACGAAGAATAAAGCCTTGGGCTTTTATGATATCGGAAGTGTCTTTATTCACTTCAGCGACCCCGAAAACTATTGAATAGACACTCATATCTTTCAATTAGGAATTTTTAGGACTTGGAAAGCTATGGATTTAACATTAATATCGTTCATTTTCGATTACTTTCACATGTTCCAGTGTCTCCCATGATAGAACTAGAGGTGATACGGGTTTCGATTCCCGTCAGGAGTCGTGTGGTTCCACGTTAGGTCGTAGATGTACGTCTTGTATAGAGCCATAGCTGAAAGATACGCTGAACTCTATATCACCTCACCTCGTGAGATATTCTACGTTTGCATAATTTCTAAACCACTTTTCATTCTTTGAATCTCCTCCTTCCTCTTAGAACACGCATAAGTTCAAACCGAAACATTCTTCACAGTTGGAGGACGCAAGGCTACTGTGCCATACACGTACAACCCTTATGCGACTACGGTAGTGAGTTGCGCAGTTTGAGTAGCACGCACGAATAAACATTTATTATATATAATTAATAAAATCTCATATTAGGACTTACTCTGCACGTCAAACTTTTAACATATGCGACTTATTAAATTTTGTTCTTTTTCTTCTTCTTCTTCTTCTTCTTCTTTATTATTATTATTATTATTATTATTATTATTATTATTAATATTATTGCAATAGCTATATGAAGCAATTATCTTGGCCAACTTCGTTAATACACACCATTCAGCAACTGGTAGTTGTAGAAATCCGGCTTTTCCGACAGAAGTTGTTAGCTCAATTGGTGGTCAGTTGCTCGGCAGACGCCGTGCTGTTCACACCGCTGTCTCTGTAGGTGTGCGAGTGGCAGTGTTGAGTGTTTTTTTTTCAACTCACGCCGCATTGTCAAGTGGAGTATTTTCTGCTATCAAGTACTTAGTGTTTGCTATCTGCTAATTTCATTATATAGTCTAGTGCGAAGTACTGTTTTCCATTCTCAGTGAACCATGTCAGTTATTCGAGTGAATACTTTACGCTTATCATTCCAAGATGTAGTAAATAAGCCTAATACATTAGTGTTACATGAATGGATTCGTAATACTTTCAATTTGCTTCCAGATCAAGTTGTCAGTATTGAGTTCGATTATAGTCGCAAACAGTTATATCTAAAGTTAATATCGCAAGTGATTTGTGAACAAATTCTCTTTCGAGTGAGTGGAAAGGTCACTTATTCAGATGAGCTTGGTACATACAATATTTTAATAGATTCCGCAAGTTCCAATGTGGTGACAGTTCGTTTACATTTGGTACCCACCGAATTAGAAGATCAACATATTACCCGTGTCCTATCTCAGTATGGTGATATCAAATCCATTACAGATGAAATGTATTCTACTGGCCATATCTACGAAGTCCGAACTGGTAGAAAGATAATACGCATGTGTATTAAGCGCCCTATACCTTCTTATGTGACTATATGTGGTTTACGATTGTGGTTAACGTATGGAGGCCAAGTTAAAACCTGCGCTATCTGTGACTCCCCGAATCATTTTTTGATGGAATGTGCGAAGCGCCGTCTCCCTCCAGCCGTATCGGCTTCCCTCACCAGTGCTCCAACATCTAGATCACCGCCCATGCCCGGTTCTTTGAACAAAGTGGATACTTTACCGGATGTTCATTCATTTACCAGCTTTCCCGTATTAAGTGAGAAACGTCCTCCGACTTTACAGGAAAACCTTCCATCGCCAACTATGACTTGTGATCCTACTCTTCCAAGTGCACTCACTATAAATGAACCTACTTGTCAACTCGATGTCCCCAAGAGTTTTACCAATGCACCTATCACTAGTACTCCCGCTACTGTCTCCCAGAGAAACCTTGAATCCAATACAACATCTCAGAGTGACTCATCAACCTCCAGTACCATTGTGACGACTTCTCCGGATCTTCCACATCAAACTCCTCCTGCTCCAGCATTTGCAAAATCGGAAGAGGATCAGTTACCTGAAACCGCCGTAAATACTCCGTTGTCAGCGATCACGGATGACTCCCGCCAGGAAATGAGTGTTTCATGTGAGATGGATTCTCCAACTACAGAAGCATCCCAGCTTTCCGCTCTACCCGAAAAGAGGCGTAGAAAAGGCCGATCTCAGTCCTCACCTCGTGATAAACCCGATCGAGCCAATAAACATCAGAAAACTAAAAGTATTCTCCCTGTGAACCATAATTGTGTGTCTGGTTTCACGAGGTCACGAGCAGATCCCCATCAAAGTGAACTAAGCACTAAGGTAAACGATGTTGTTGCCCCTCCAGACAAGTGATCATAGCACCTCCCACTTTAGGATGGGAATATGTGCGACAGATATTACCCGTCTTTGTTGTGTCAAGTGCATTATGCCATTTCCTGGTGCAGTGTTTATTTGGTGTATTTTTCTTCTTTTGTGGCCATTAACTATGTTTGCAACGCGTATAGCCACCATTAATATCAACGGTATTTCTAGTCTTACTAAGCAAAAAGCATTAGCCGATTACATCACCAAATCAGATCTGGACATAATTTTCCTTCAAGAGTGCAATATTGATCATTTCTCCTATCTCTTTAATCACATGTGGGAAATCAATCCTTCCGAAACTGGTTCTGGCACAGCTATTTTATATCGTAAAGATATTTCTTTAACCGACTTTTCTAAATTTCCGTCAGGTCGCATTATTACAGCCAATTATGAAAATATACATTTTTGTAACTTATATTCACCTTCAGGCAATAATAATCGTTCCGAGCGCAACTCTTTCTATCTCACTGACGTTCCCACGGAGTTACATTCTGGTACACGAGATTTGATCTGTGTAGGAGACTACAACGCAGTGTTAGATCCTATAGACTCAAGTTTTGGTTACAATACTTCTCTTACACTGCGTAAATTGGTTCAAGACTTTACGTTAGTTGACGTATGGCGTCATTATAAAGGTAACACCCCAGGGCACACTTTCTTTCGACAAAATGGATCCTCACGTTTGGATAGGATCTATGTCAGCACCACCTTAATTAATTTTGTGCGCTCCATAAACGTTCAACCAGTATGCTTTTCTGATCACTGTGCTGTGGTTTGCACCATTGATTTACCCATCCGTAAGTACTTAAAGTCCTCCTTTGTTTGGTCACTCAATAACAGCATTTTAACTGACGAGGATCTTCAGTTGCTCATTACCAATAGATGGAATTATTTAATGCAATTTAAACCTCACAAGAAAAGTTTGTTTTCATGGTGGTTATATCAACTTAAGCCTTCTTTTCAGTCTATCTGTAAACAGCACAGTAAAGACAGGTCCTCTCTTCTTAAAGAGCAATATAATTACTACTATAACTTATTATGTGAATATTATAAAGAACTTGCTCAAGGAGTAGACGTACTTCCTCGTATTAAGGAAATTAAAGCACTCCTACTAACTTTACATCGTAAAAAGAATCAAGGTTTTTTCACGAGAGGCAAAACGACAATGCTTCAGCATGAAGTTGCCTCTTTACATACAGTTAGCCGTGAAAGGCGAAGAGGTAAACAAAACCTTATTTCCAAGGTCACCTTTCCTAACGGTGACGTTCACGAGCATGATCGCGTACTCTCAGCTCTGTATGATGCATACCAGAACCTATATTCCCCCGCTCCAACCCAATCCTCTGAACCTTGCTTCGAACATCCGATCAATTCTATCACCCCGGAGGCTCGTAACATCCTCAATGAGCCCTTTACAGAACGCGAAGTTCGCCAAGCTATTTTTGCGGGGAAGTTAAACAAATCTCCGGGACCTGATGTTCTTACACTAGAATTTTACCGCCAATTTCACGGCATTCTCACGCCTTTTCTCACAGAAATGTATAACGAACTCCGAGTCAGACCCACGTGGAGCTCTTCTTTTACGGCTGGCATTATGGTCCTTGTACCTAAACATGCAGGTGCGCATGATTTTGATAATTTTAGACCGATTACCCTCCTTAATGTTGATCAGAAAATTTTGTCACGTTGTCTTGCCTCTCGTTTAGAACCGTTTTTAAATCAGGTCTTACATAATGATCAGTATGGCTTAAAGCATACCAAACCTATGTACTTAGCATTAAGTAATATACGAGAAGGTATTCATTGGTGTCAGAAAACTAGTTCTCCACAGGCAGCTATATTAGCTCTTGATTTCCATAAGGCACTTGATAGGTTGTCACATGATTATATGTTTACAGTACTTGCAAAATATGGTTTCGGAGACAGTTTTCTTAATTTGATTAAATTTCTTTATACTCAACGATATGTAAAATTAAAAGTTAATGGTGCACTTACGAATCCCATCAATGTACGTCGAGGCATTGCACAAGGCTGCCCCCTGTCTTCCATTCTGTATAGCTTGGTTCTCGTGCCCTTTCTTTTAAAACTGGAACAACACATTCAAGGTATACAGATTGGTGCAACAACCTTAAAATTGCAAGCATTCGTCGATGATATACATTGTTTTCTTAACAGTCCACAAGAACTGTCACGTGTTGAAAATCTCATATCGAACTATGAGCGCATTTCTGGTGCTGTTCTGAATAAACAAAAGTCACGCCTGATGTGTATAAATCCGGCTGACCAACACGTGTATTTTTCTACGATTTCGTGTACTGATTGCATCAAAATCTTAGGTGTAACATGGCAACGTCGCATAGCAAACACTATAGTATACAATTTTCATACCACAACATGTACTTTGGTTGCACTCATTCACCAAAGTAAAGCCCGGCATGTAAGTCTTGCAGGCCGAGTTTACCTGTTAAATGTTTTTATTTTTAGTCGTCTTTGGTTTTTGACACAATTATTTTCCTTGCCGAAGAAATACCTCAGTGTGATACGAAAACACACAGGGCAACTGCTGTGGCATAATCACTGCCTAAGATTAAGTCACGAGACTGTGTGTTTATCAAAAGGTGCTGGCGGCCTCGGTCTTAAAAATATTCAACTTCAGAGCTACTCGCTGTTACTGAATCGCGTGTGTCAAACATTATGTTTATATTCCGACTCACTTTCCAGCAAGGCTTTGTGTGTAACATTACGTCATATTGAGCTGCAAGCTCCCCTGCATACACAACCATGGGCTAGTATTGTGCCATACCTCAAGGACGTATTTATTGATATTAGCTACTCGCTTATCGCACGGAGTCACCTTGAAGACCTTTCCGTAAAGCAATTATATAATCAATTTCACTCTATCACAGTTTCTGTTCCCCGTATAGCAGAACATTACCCAATGAAAAACTGGACGCAGATCTGGGCGAACATTAATGCATCGATATTGTCCCCTGCCCTGCAATCTCTGTGGTACAGTGTTGTTCATAATATATACCCTACAAACGGGAGACTCTATGAGTTGGGTATCCGCAGCCTCTCTTTCTGCGGCACCTGTCATGCTCTCGATACTTTACAACACCGGCTCGATAGTTGTTCAAAGAACGTTACAATTTGGTCTCACTATCAAAAAATTATTGCCCGTATATCCCGAACAACTCCTTCTACTATCAGTTGTCCATCACTAACGTTATTTCCTGATTATCACTTTTATCCCTGTACTAAACATAATGCAATTCTGTGGATCACGTCCCATACTATAGATATTCTTTTATGTAATGATTTTAATGGTAATGTGACTTTGTACATCCACCAACTTTTGTTACGCATGCACACTATTGCATTTCCAATTCGTAAACAAAAGTTTGCTAATTTTCTTGCAGCAATTTATTAATGTGTCCATTGTATGTTTGTTTATGCTTTCTGATGTAATTGGCTGCTAAGAGTACAACTTTTGTTTGTTTATTGATTCTGACGTAATCGATCGATAACAGTACAATAAAGTATTTAAAAAAAAATTGGTAGAGCGCTGACTCATGTATTTAAGGGTTGCGAGTTCGAATTTAGTCTAAGTCTAAAGACTTTTTTTCTGATATAATTCTTGAAATGGAAATGTTTTTCTCTTCACCTTTATCTCGTAATTCTGAATAGGGATATTTGGATGAGAAAGAAAAAGTATACTAGAATATAAGAAAAGAAAGATAAATTACATGATACCTTTTGCAATTTTTAACTATATTTTCACCTATCTAGGACGTTTCTAAGAAGTTCAGACTTCTAGACCTCCTTTTCGCTCTCTTATGTGTCCTTTAACTAATTTCTATAGTTATTTAGTGAATCACATATACATATATTACAAATGTCGTATCTCTTTCTCTTCTCTCTACATCATGTTTGGAGATGAATGTTTTGACAATAGGTTACAAACACGTTTTTAAAAAATAATACGATCTGCGATATCAGAGATACATATTGTGGTGTTTAACTTAATATATAAAACAATAAATAGAAAAACTGAGAATACGAATCTTTTCGTGCACTGATGATGCTTCAATAGCAGTGCACTGATGCTTCAAATCTATGTCTTTACTCCCTTCACCTATGTTAATTCACTAGTCAAAATAAAAGCTCTTCAAAATCAATCAAAAATTCTTATGCAACAATCCCTTTCTTGTAGTACTGGGCTGTCACATACCCGTCACGGCGATGTAAAGGCACTTTTGGCGACGAGGATACAACACGTCGTGTGTCTTCGGTTTCTTCGGAAGTATTCGTGAGTTCTGAGCTGCTGGGAGTGCAGCTCTGGTAAATCCTATCCAAGAGACAAGGAAAACGTAATACAGTGCGGCTGGTGAAGATTTTTTTCAATGCTAAAGCATAGGGCAATCCGGCAAAGCTCTTGCAATATTATCAAGCTTCAGGTGTTTCCAGTAATACTACGATATGTAGCATATCCAGCAGTACAATTCCAGGACACCGTTAGACCAAATATCATCATTATATGTTATTACCTTGATTAAATTAAACACAATTCAACTCAATTGAAAATACATTTATGCCACTAAAATAGCTAGTAGTTCTGCAGCTCTGCAGCACTTATAGCAAGCCGCCCCTGACGCGGATGATACTGCCCTACTTAATATAAACACACGATTTGAAGAAGCTTATATAGAAGCTAAAGGCGCATTAACTGAGGCAGCGACACGGTTTAAAAGAAATGGCTTTGTTCTAAATAGAGACAAAACAAAAATGTAACCGTTAGTCTCCATCACTGCAATAAGAGAGAAAACTATGATGAAAATGAGCTTAAATATATTGATAAATAAATAGACAGCTAATCCATCTGGGAACAACATGTAAAATATGTATGTGCAAAGCTCTCCCGAGAGCTCTTTCTGTTAAGAAAACTAAAAGATACAGTTCCCTCATGAATATATGTGAAATTCATATTTTTCATTTTTTCACAGTAAATGAATATGATAATTTTCTATGGAGTAGCAGTACTTAAGCACATGACATCCTAGTTTTGCAAAAAAAAGTCAGGGTCGTTTTCGAAATACATTAAAAAGAACAGTTTAAACCACTATTTACCAAGCTTAAGATAATGACGGTAGTTAATTTATATATTTAAATTGTGCTACGTTACACCAAGGAAAACCTTGCAAATATGGAGGTAAAGTACATACATATAATACTAGATTGTGTAAGATAATTGATGTACCCGTTACTATATTATCGAAGATCAAAAATAGTTATTTAGTCTTAGGACTGAAGCTGTTTAATAAATTAACATCCTCCATACAGCAGCTGCCGTTAAAGGTTTATAAGAAAAAGTTATATGATTGGTTAATAGCGAATTTATTTTACTTAATTCAAGAGTTCAGTGAATGTGAAGACACTGTATCGTAATTACCAGTGTCCTTGCATTTCAAATATTATTAGGCTATTTATTATAGAATTTGCAGCAACTGAATGTTGTGACAGTATATTATAATTTTTCTCTATTATCAATATCTATATGTATATCTCATTTGGACATTGTCAATTGCTTTTAAAGCTCAATGGCTATAAAATATTCTATTACATGTCTAGTTCTGATATTTCTTGATTAGGTTTAGAACTTATGTTACAACCCTCGTAAATTATATATTCATATTTATATTCACAGAATTTATATATGTCTGTGACTGTATGCGTAAATATAATACTTCATTTTGTAATAAAATTATACACGAAAATTAATTGTTCTTATTTGAGTACTATGAACCTTAGTTTAGATGAAGAAGAACTATTTAGCCCATACGTTGGGTTTTCTCACTCAGTTCATTAATCTTGTTTGTCCTCAGATAGCAGACGATTCACCACGAATACCTAGTTGGAAAGAAAGAAAATCTTTGCAAAGTTTACTAGGCAGACACCCAAACACAATGGAACATCGTTGTCAAATGAACGCGGGCAATTCATTGCTCTTGTTGAATAAGCTAATATGAGTGCAATTAAAGCTGGTGAACATATTCTCCGTGAGATACAGGTGAAGTGGCTCGAAAAGCCGGCATTGGCCCTCAAAGATTCTGAACCCAGGACCAAGATCAGACCTTAATTAATGTCAGCCGTCAAAACCTTTTCATGATTTCCCGACAGTTGGTGTTGCATCTTGTTTCCCTGGCTCCTTTCGTACTGCTCGACGATGCCTCAAAGATGCCGGTCTTCAGGTCTATCGAGCTGTCCTGTACGTAAGGAGCAGTTGACAAACATCTACAAAGTTCACCGACTAGCATTTGCTGCGGCAAATATTAATAGTAACTGGGATAGAGTAATATTTACAGATGAGAAGATATTTGCATCATCGAATGAAAGTCCAAACTCGTGTACAGACATGTAAGGAAAGAATAAGATCCACAGTACATTCTTCGCACACATCGCATGGGGTATGTCAGTGTTCACTGCTGAAGGTGATTATGTAAGGATGCAGTAGGTGAGTTACAGAATGGCCAGAAATATGTGGACATTTGAAATATGGGTTTCTTCCAGTTGTAAGAAATTCATTTCAAGATGGCATTGTAGAAGTTCAATAAGACCATAGCTCAGTTCACAGTTCCCATTTGGTTCAAGTCTGCTTTAATCAGGAACCCAATGTTGACTTATTCTACTGGGTTTCTAGAGGATATGATTTGAACCCGATTAAAAATCTATACGCAGAAGCTACAAGAACACTACAAGTAAATTGGCCTGATAATCCACAAAGAAGAGCTGACTATTTATGGGAGCTCATTCTCGATGCGTGGGGAAAGAGTGGCAGAGAAACATCGATATTTGGCCAGTTTAGTTAACTCTTTAGCAAGAGAGTCGTCATAGAAGCTAATGGGGACTACACAAGGTATTAACCTTGAATAAAGCCTTGATTCAAATCTTCCTAGTCAAACCTAAAAAAATCTTTCCAGAGCTACCTAACTACATCCATTTTCCCAATAACTTGACTTCAAATGAAACTTGTGACTTCCTGAGTACTTCTGAACATTATATTTATTTACCGGAAAATATTCATTGTTTCTTGTAGATAAGTGATTAGCGTTCTTGCGTTCAAAGGATATAGGTTTGATTCTTCGCGATAGTTTTTTTCGTGGGTTTAAAACGAGTAACGTTTGTTTTAAAATAATTCAGTTTGTAATTTTGAATGTTAAATATTTGCAGTGAGGACATTCCAACAAAAAAGAAAATTAGCTAACTACAACAAGGCCAACAAGATATAGTCTCTGACGTTTCTTATAACATGCGGAGGGACAATGCAGCCCCTTACTTTGGTACTAGTGTTACCAACCATGATCACTATCTCTTACACTATTATTTAAATTGCCACTATAGATGCACCGAAAAAAGTCTTGACACATAAGTAGTTTCAAAGTCACTGCAAGATGTCAAAGACCTCTTGCTGTCTCCCGTATAGTAAGCTAATAACAATAAGAAAAAAGCAAAGCAATGTGATGAACTATGCAAAATGTAAAGGATATACAGGGAAAGTAGCGTGCATAACGTAATGAAAGCAATAAACATAAAATTGTGAGGAAAGAAGTCCACTTGTGTCTCACAAGAACAAAGAAGATATAAAAATATTTCTCTCACTACCACACTGTCAGTGACCTGAAAGAATGATTTGTCAAAAAATATTTTCATGATGCAACCAAATATTTCAACAAATTTTTAAACACGACGTTGTACATCAAGATTTATATTTCAATTCATTTCATTCTACATCCATTTAAATTTCATTTTCAAAGATTTTGCACCAAACACAAGGACGTACTTACAAATACATAGTATTTAATTGATAAGCAATATGCTAGTATGCTTGTAAGAAATTTAGAACACATATCACAGATACGTAACGCAATAATTTAGAACACATCAACTGTCTTTAAAAATTACAACTCTCTTTGTCTTTAATAATATATAGATAACAAGAGAGCAAAACAGATAGACTAGCTGAAGTATCTATTCATTGCATTACAAGAGTAGGTTTATGGAAGATATTTGACCCCCTTAGTTTCCCAACTTTGTAGCTCATACTAAGCGCTAATTATGTTATAAACTTTATTTTAAACAGTTCAACGTTTGCCCGTAAAATTGAGACAGATAACATTTATGTAATTTTTATATATTGATAAACATGTTATAGAAATTGCCCTCTTTTAGAAACACAAGGCATATCTCAGCGCCGTAAATTACATTTTTTCTGGAGGGGGGAGGCAAGCATTAATACGCGTATTTGGGCCCCCTAGAAAAGTTGTTTTTCTAATTCTTCTGAACATGGATGTTGGAAAACTAAAAATGGCCGTTTTGGAATGTACATTTTGAAACGAAACAAATGAGACTCACTTTCAATTTTTTGTCTACATATAGACTAGATAATAGACAACGTCCCAAACAAGTTTCAGATCTGAGAACCATATACTTATTTATTTATTTATTTATTTATTTATTTTTGGAAATTTTTAAACATTGGGAATTTTCGAAAATCTTGTATTTTCACTATCAAATGTCTGAGGAAGGATACAAATGAAAAATATCAAATTTGCACAAAATAGACGATAGTTGAGCAATAACAAGTGTGTAAAATCGCATCACTGATTGATTGATTTTTACGTCCCGTTCAACAGCGAGGCTATATGAGACGTGGACCTACTGATTAACGTGGAATCCGAACCACATGAGCTCCGGCCGGGAATCGAACCCGGGTCTCGCGCGCCAAAGGCGCGTTCGCTAACCGCTTAGCCGCGGAGGAGCTCAATCGCATCACTGAGACTCAAATAGTTTCTGAGTTATAACTTTATTCTTTACTTGTACTTAATATCATGAAGCGCCATGAAGCGTGGATATAAACTTTGTAGCAAATCAAAATAACACGACAGTAACGTTAAATTGGTAAAATGTGCACAATTTAAGAATCATATTTTGTACAAAAAAAAGGAAACGAAACCGTCTGTTATTTCTTTTCTGACTATAGCGCTGCTGTTAAGACATCAGTGAGTTCAACAGTTGACTAATTTTTGTACAGAGTTTGGCACTAATATTGAAAGTACGACCTGCATTAATTGTTAACTTTATTTGTGTGAGCTTCCGGAGAACCTTAGTGATTGGCATCCACACCTTGTCATTCGTAGGCAGTTTCAAAGAGGTCCTTGGGCCTTGGGAATGGAAAAAGTGAACAACAAGATCGTCCTGACTGATGTCTTCAATTCTCCCAATCCACCATTTCTCGTCGTAAATACAGACTACGGTATCATTAAGTGCAAATGACAACATGCTATATTGTGGAAGTACTGAAGTAATGCAATCAGTAAGGTCATCTGGTTGTGACAATTCATAACATTCGATTTGTGTTTGCGTCAGAGGTATATACAAATCTATGATATGATCTGGTATTGATAATTCTTTTACAAGTATCAAATCTCGATTTCTTGCTGTTTGACTGCACTTCTGATGAAACAGATAAATTGTATGCCTGAGATACTGAACCCGAACATCTGTCCAACTGTTAAAATTTCGAATTTCACACCATTACAACTACTTATAACTCAGAAACTACACAAGTCTCAGTGATGCAATTTTATCCACGTGTTACTGCATGACTATAGTTCATTTTGTGCAAATTTAGAAATTTTCACTTGCGTCCTTCCTGAGATATTTGATGCTGAAAGGACACGATTTTCGAAAATTTGCGATGTTTGAAAGTTTCCAAAAAATCAAGTATATGGTTCTCAATTCGGAAACTTGTTTAGGACGTTGTCTATTATTTAGTTTCTCTGTAGACAAAAAATTGAAGGTGAGTCTAATTTATTTCGTTTTAAAATGTACATTCCAAATCGGTCATTATTAGGTTTCCAACATCAATGTTCAGAGCTTTTACCCCGACGTTCTAAAGTACGTCTCAATGTCCACAGAACACAGAATGTTGTCCACTCCATTACCTTTCATATGGTTTTGGTTTGAAATCATTATCTTTAAACCCTGAAAAGTTACAACGTTTAACAGAATCCTCTGAAAAGGGCAAAATACGCACACGCGCCTATACAAAATGGCCGCTACAAACAAAACTACGAGGCTAAAAAATAAATGAATACCCCATAACACTAAAGTACAACTCATTCAATATTAGTTAAGAAAATTTTTAACTTTTTAAGTGAATCTCGTATAAAGGCAGTTCTGAGAAATTTCTTCGCAAACAGACAAAAGTGTATATGTATGTGTGCGGTTTTGCGACGCAGAAAATCCTTTCACTTCTCCGAATATGGTTATGGAATGTAACGCAAAGAGTAAATTTTCTTTTAATGCATTCTTAACTGCAGTGCTTCATGGCTATTTTTAACTATTATGTTATCCGTTGCGTTGCGTTGCTAGCTGGGAGCACCCCGGTTGGAAGAGACTGGCAACAATGAATTCATTCTGGCATGAACACTGAAAAGAGAAGTACATCGATTTGACTGTGGCTCGTTGCATCAACATATTTAGTCCTTCAATGAGTAAAATTATAAAGTATTCGTGTTAAGTGAATCAAAGATTGTAAAAGAAGAGACTGGGTAATTACAAAATTTAAAACAGAAAAAAAGGAAAAGGAAAGAAAGAAAGAAAGCTAAGCTCGCTCTGCAACAAATGAGATGCATGGAATAAGTCGTGAGTGGGAACCCTTCACCCCTGGTGGGGATATTCATTTAGCTATCAGCTTATGTCTAATTATATTGGAATATATTATCCATTTCTTAATTTCGAACATACTAGGTTCGATCGATATGAGAAAACTCTTTATCGGACTTCTGAAGAAAATAAAATAAAATAAATCAATACATGACCGTGTTTATTATATATGGAATTCCCAGTCACGACCCCCTTTTCAGTTTTATTAAAAAATAGAAGTAAAGAAGAAAAGAGAAAATTGGGATAAAAGAGAAGAAAAATAGGGAAAGTAAGAGAATGAAAAAAAGGCACTGTTACTGGATAATTTTGAGAAATATGGTAAAGGAAAGTGAATAATTATGGAAATGGGATCCTTTCCAATAACTATTGGGTGAATATTTGATATTAAGGTGATCAAAGTAGACACATGTTAACCATACTTCTCAGACCTAGATCCATTTAACTCCAACTATCGAATTATCCCAATCTAGATCTGAGATAGATGAGAAAGTTTAATTTAACAGTTTAATCAATATTTCCGGAAGTTCTCGACTAATATCCAATATTTGAAAAAAAATTAAACACCGAAGTTGATGGCATGCTAGAATCGACCACAGGAAAAAAAACCAAGTAACACATCTATTTATTGAAACTTTTGACTCTCGAAGTTCTCTCATGATGATCGTTCGTCAGGCAATTTCCGTCCTTTTTGCTTACTTTATAGAGCCAACTTAGATTAAGTTAGTATTGACATTCAACGACTTTAATTGCCAACTACCATTAACTATAGTAACTCACACATATATATATATATCAAAAGAATCGGTGCACTTAATACTAAACCCACATTTCACTCACACTCACATTCATACAGGACAGTGTATACTTCAGGTTACATTTAGTTGAATTAAACTAACCTAACTACATTTCTATAGACATTTATTACATTTCAATAAAAGAAAACTTAGTTTGACATAACAGGAAAAATTTGATACATGAAAATAGAATGTTTCATAAGCATGCACAGAAATCTGCTACTTTCAACAATATCAAATAACACATTTCTCTTTCTAGAGATATTAAAAGTTGGATTACATTAAAAAAAATATTTGACAAAAGACGAAAGACAAAAATAAAAAAAATTCAAAGGTCAACATTAAACATATTTAAGATTCGGTGCAATGAATACATATCATTGTGAACAAAGAAAGAAAAAAATATAATTGGTTAATCATTCTTAAAAAAAAACACTTTAGTAGCATTTTATTGAGTCTCTATCCCAAGAGGAGGAATTTCGACAATTTTATGAGTCTTTGTTCTCACGTCGATAATAACTCCTTTTTCAACTCTCTTTATTCACTATGATTGGTGTCCATGAGAGTATTTAATCGTTTGTCTTAACGACAGACAAAAATTTTAGTTCCTTCGTATTATATATATATAAATTTCTCATTTCGTCACTTGACGCATTTGATATAAAATTTCAAAGTTTATCGAGACTTAAAATATCGAGTCCAGTCCCAAACATTGGGAACTTATTTCCATTATACGATATCTCAATGGACCCATCGTAGGTCCTGTATTCACATTACTAAATTATTAACCAAACTCAGTTCAAATTAAGGTCACTGAAATTGTATTTCTAGTATAGATCATGGAGTCAAGAGATTTTAGTCACTGAGCTGACGAAAGCCAAATAGTTATGTTTCCAGTCGTAGGGGAAGGATTCGTTTCATAATTTACTGATAGAAGGATTTGTTGATGGGGCGCACTGTTTCGTAGTTTACTGAGTTCACTATGATATCGCAAAATAAATTTGGATAAGGATTAGGGTTAATTTTACTTTTCTTACGACCTGCTACTTGTTCTACTTACATGCAGTATTTAACATAGTATCCAACTTTAATAGTCACGAACATTAATAACAACTCAATAAGGTGTCATTTATTACAATTTACGCGGTAATACTTTATATCACAAATAATTGGTCAATGTCGGGTGTCAAAAATCTATGGCAACCTAAAACAACCAGGGTAAATACCGAGCCCTTTACATACATACTCGTATATATATATTTATTCATATTCCTCAATATAATCAATTTCACTCTAATATCAATCTCAGTATTTCGTCGACGTTTAAATTCTACATAACCTTTTTATATTCGATAAATATTCACATTTTATTGCCTCAAAGACAAAACAGAAACCCTGACTAACAAAATTATTTTTCTCTTCATAAGGTTGCAACATTGAAATGTATATGTAAAACCCGATAATTAATAATAATTCTCATTTCACTAAGATCCGCGTATAACGGAATGGTTGATATTATTTAGTAAGTTGACACAAGAGGTGGAAATACAACAAATAGAGCAGGCACGTAACTTTCAAAATATGTAAGTACATATATAGATGTATATACAGAGAAAGAAAAAAATCAATGTTATTCGAAACTAGTGGGCCCAAACTACTAATACATACACCATATAACCAATCAATAGAAAGAAAAACCAGAAATCAGTAATCAACGGGTATAAGTTGTACGATCAATGAATAACAAGTAAGTTTCTGGGAATCTGAAAGCATAGTGTACATTCTCGTCAGCCCCTTCCCATGGTGGGTTGAATATCGCGAAAATGGTTCTGAGTTGTGCTGAAACACCTCCACGAATTGTATCCCTCGATGTCTCAGTTAGTACATACGATCGAAATAAGTGATATGAATATTGTATGTTTTCATGAGTTTCAAAACCGGAAGGGGGGGAAGGTAGAAAAAATTAAAAAAAACTTTAGAGAAGGAATAGAAGAACGATAGGTAAAAAGAGAGGAGACAGAACACTACAACTACGAAAGATAAGTGGTCGAATTTGCGTATACAACATACTATAACCAAATATTCTCTTTTATGCCAAAAGGGGTTCGGCTTACCAAATAAAAAAGCCGAAAAAAGATGTATGCAAAGTCGAGACGAGTCTGTATCCTCGATGGGATTTTCGGAAAGACGAAGGCTTTAGGGAAATCCCACCACTCACCGTAACCGGTCAACGCCCTTGCAGATCCCGGAATCCACCGGAAGGTTAGAGAAGGCGCTAATTTAGAATTTCAAAAAGGAAAAAAAATCATCCGACCTCTCGGAAAGTAAAAGAATCCAGAATAGTAATGAAATTAGAGGGGAAAAATAGCTAAGATGTCCCTAATTAGTGATTTGCCAAAATAAAAAAAGTAAATAAACTGAATTTTGGATCGGTGATTTCAGTGACCAAACATCACCGATGGCTACCCTGCGCAGACATGCCAAAGTCTGGGACGTCGTTAATTTCCATCAACTAATTAAACTGAGAAAAGAAACGAAAATACTTAAGAGGGTCATGGATCGACGTCCGGGTACGCGATTGACATAAATATTAATTTAGTAGCGGTTGATTTAATCGGATAGTCCGAACTGAGCTGTTAGCTATATGAACACAGCACAATAAATAAGGTAAGCAACAAAGAAAAAAATCTCGGAGTCAATGAATGTTAAGGGTACAAATGACCGAACCTGTACTTTTCGATGACCACAGGATATAGCAGTTAGTTTTCTTAATTATCATTTCTGTCAACCTTTAGAAGTAATTCCCACATGATGCTACCCTATCTGATGAAAGGCTTAAGATCCGGGGCTGTTAATATGAGGTCCTTAAATGCGAAGTGACATACAATTCCCAATTACACTTTATTATCCAATAGCAAACTCGGTTGGATGAATGTACTGGTGTAGAAGTCAAAACGCGAGAGATTTTTAGTAAACATATTCATATTGTCACTATATAACATACACTAGGCCTATCCATTTAAATATAGGTGTCATATCATCTCATTCATATTTTATATCATATTACTAATATATCATTACGTTCATTCATTATTTACTCATTTTCGCGCGAAGTAATGTTTTACAGACTCCCTATTTCATACATTTTACACGCAGGCCATAGACATATTTATATTACACGCTAATAAATATATAATTATCACAATCTATCACGCTCAAACTACTACACGATAACATTCATCGAACCACGGACTCTTTGTTTCGAAGCACCCAAATTATATTTACTTCGCAATAAGAAAAAAAATCATACGTGTATTCACTGAAAGTTAAATTGTCAACGATTAATTTATTTCTGATTTGCTGATAAAACTAAAGCAACAATGGAATTTTTCTACAGCCACGGGAAAAGAGAATTTAAAACTACATTTTGAAACAAACAGTAGCAGCATATGGACTTTACCTCTATTAAGAAAATAGGCATTCTTTATTTCAGTGGATATTTCGATTGCTACTTGACCTAGCAAGCTGTAATTTTCAGAACAGTAAGATCTCATGCTATCTTATATGAATGTATACTCATCTGAACCGAAAACCATGTCCACGGGATGTAATTTAGAAATAAGGGGCCAAAATCAAACAAACTAAATCACTAACTCGTGCAATGACGTAATGTCAACAAACAACTGATTAGCGAAAACGGACACGATGGCGCTGTAGTGGAGTCATAATTTACCGTGTACTGAAATATATACTTGTACTTATGAATCAGAAATCTAATATTTACTCTCGTTTAGTGTGCTTTTAGTTAGACAAATTGTATTAAACTAACGCATATGAACTGCACTGTCCTAACCGTAGAAATCACACACTCACACAGAACTACTAACTACACACACCACTATAAATACTACACATAAAAACTAACTACACAAGCACCATTTAATTACATGCGTATTGAGGAAAAGTACTCCCTTGTTGGTATATAGAGTTGGCTCTATTAAACTTTATGAGGCAAAATGAGAAGAGTTAACCTTAGGTCCAATTGACCTGACCAATTGTTTACTAAATGATTACTAAAGATTGATGCCCTGGGGGCACCTTAACTAGGTTTATTGAGGGACCCTTCCCCTGAGAGGGGAAAAGGCCCTAAAACAAACAATAACTAACCCATTCCTCCGCTAGAACTGGTTCAATTTGGAAATGAATAGGAGCCCCTTTTTGTTAGCTTTAGCTGCCATTATGATAATTAGTTTTACCGCTATGAAACCCACCATGTACATGCACTTACTGAATAATAAAAAAAATCACATTTACTATACACACTATAATATATGTACGAAACCAGGTCGTATTTCCCTAATCCCTAACTGAATTTGAAAAGATAAAAAAAAAATCACTTTCCTATACTGTCTATCCTATCTGGGCAGCAAACATGGCTTCCTGCAAACCGAAATCCTGTATTTCACTTAACTATCCACTGTTTCTTTAATGAAAATACATATTTTTGTGCTCCTAAACAGTCTTCAATGTTTCAACTATGAAATTAAATCAGATTTTTACCTGAATTCTATTAAAATCCTAGTCCTTCCCAGTTGAAATGTGACAGTACACGTTACGAGCTGTGCGTCCATATGCGTCCTTGATTATTATGATAACATTGCGCCGAAAACGACACGGATTGGAAAATTCCACCAATGAGGTCGGAGTCTTCCAGCCGCGGAAATTACAATGCGAATAGAAACTTGGCAAATCCAGATATAAGCGGATCTGAAAGTGACTACGGACTAGTGAGAGGGGGTGAGGGAAAGTTTAGGTACCTGACTAAATTCTACATTGGTCTGAAATTAAGAAAATTTATATCCAATGACGGAACTATTTTTTGGTATGACGTCAGTCTGATAAACCTTGTTACTATTCAACTTGTATATGCGAAAATGGGATTTACACTTAATCAAAATATAAATAAATATATTATTCAGTTAAAATATGATTACTAACGAAACCTTTCGATTCATTACATTTAATTTGAAGTAAGGAGAGTAAATAAATTGTGTAATTAAACCGAAATCGAATAAAAAAATTTTACTAGGTACAGGGTGCGTAGAAAAAGTTGCCATTACTTTCAACTGTAAAGGTACATTACAAATTCAAAGACGATCGCCCAAAGTGTTGTGTCTTCTTACCGAAGAGAATGGACATGGATCATCACAATTATATAAATGCTATAGGTGAAAGGGTTTTTCCCGATACGAATAATGCGTGAACTCTACCGCGAGCATTATCAGGGCCTTAAATAAACTTAAATTCATACGATTAGTATAAAAATAATTGTTATAAATGTGTAGTAGGATTTAGTTAATAAATATAAATGCTTAATTATGCATAATTCCTTTGTGAGTTTCTGTAGGCATGAAAACAAAATACACCAAATGTGTATGTGATCGAAAGGTCAGTATAAAAGTATAATTTGATGCGTAGAGTCAGAATCATTATAACAACTTAATATTGTGCCGTTACACAGGGTATCACGAACACGTTCTATTTCCCGTACTCTGGGTTTGACAGGTCGGAAGTGATGGTTGTAGCAGGTAAACTTTGTGGGTGCCTCTAGGTGTATCTGTGAGTGAGTCCGGTATGCAATAAAAACGGTATTATTGCATGGTGGACTCGGGCAGGGTGGAGCTGGGGACCTACAATGCAAACGTTAGTGCAAGGTGTATTTGTGTTCTTTTGTTGGCTAAAGAAACGGTATCTTTCCTAGCCACTAAAGCCAAAATAATAACGGGCACGGAAGCACTATACAATCACTTACCCACTAGCCTGTACGTTAATGTTGAAAGTAGCGGAATGCGTCCAACGAGGAATAAACCACAAGCCGCTATAACCCGTTTACAACTCCCTGAATGTGGTATAATCTTAGGTAAAAAATAAATGAATAAATAAATTTCCCCAGCAACCTTTGACCTGGAAATTGGTCGATTTCATTTGGATTCCCCCAAATGCCAGTTTTATTCGTTGAGAACAATCTTATCAAATGTTATATTTCATATAGGCTACTACTAGTACTAATGTTCTTATTATTAGACAATATATGCAGAACTAATATAACAAGATAAAAGTAGCAGTGAATTAAGTGGCTAAATGCCGAAACCGAAACATAACTTTGTCTGTACTCTGTAACATGAACAACACTACATTAAAAATTAAAAATATACACTCTAAAAATTGTATTGTTATATTCAACTATAAGTTGTTTAATTTTTTAAGGCTAGCCGGAGGGCTACACCCTCCTTTAGGTATAGGATGTGATCGGATATTTTAGGTTCTTAGGAACAATGGTTGGGCTAAGTGATTTTCTTTATTGATCCTTTATTATTCTTATGTTATCTTAAACTAGGACATTATGATCTTTGCGATCATAATCATAACTGTTGGAAAGATATTCTACATTTATTATACAGAACTTGCAATGTGGATTAATTGATGTCACACACAGAAATACATAATAACAATGACTATGACAAAATATATATACAATAACAATAACTATTAAGGTAAGAGCAACATGAAATGATAAAGTTAATAATGGTTATTTGACATGGACACGTATAACATATTAAACATGTAAAGTATTAATCAGCAAATAATGAGAGGGAAGAATGGGACGAAGTGATATACACGGGACAACACAGGGTTATGTTAGTATGACAAATGAATGTATCTTCTGCCTAGGGGCATCTCTAGGCTGATGAATACGATGGAAGCCCTCTTAGAGACAAGAAGCATCACTTTGCAGTAAATGAAGGGAAAATGTGAGGTAGAAAGGTATGAAGCTGATAGTCTTGTAACAGAACCTGATCAGGATGATCGGGAGGCAGACTGTAGCAGTAAAGTGTGAAAAGGAGACAAAGCGGAGAGTAAGCGTATCGAGGACGGACAGGATGAAGTTCATGACAATGCATACTGGCCATGAGTAATGGATGCTGAGAGCTGTAGCGAGCTGAGATGAATTTCTGTCGGAGAGACTCCAGATGATATGTGATGCTAGGGCATTTGATGAGTTCATAAAGTTCTCTGGTGTGGCTGGGTAGCTGAATACGGTGGGCTATGCGGAAAGCATGCCGTTCGAGAATTCGCAGCTTTTCGTAAAAGGAAGCGGATGCAGTAATCCAGGCGGGGAAGCCGTAGACGAGAATTGGACGCATGAATTATTTGTATGTATTAAGGACTATGGTCGGTTGGAGTCCCCAGATCGTACTAGTGAAGCGCTTCAGGAGGTTTAGGCGTTGGTAGGCTTTAGCAGCGGTGTGCTGTAAGTGAAGTTTCCAGTTCAACCATAATTATGGTTGGGTGTAACTATACAGTGTTGTTAATATAGTGCCAGCAAAAATTATGATTCGGAGTACAATACTATATTGTTAAAGAACTCTAGCTCGGTCAACAAAATTATGGTTGTCCTAGACATATTTATGATATTAACAACGATGTCAATTATTGTACCTGCAACTATACAGCTGCTATATATTTCGAAATACCATCTAGAATGGTCGTCGAGACCATCACAAGATTTATTATGGCTGTCCCAACAATATAAGATATGTTGCTTTAACCATATTCACAATATCTGCTGTAACTAACAATCTATTTGGTACTGCGATTGTCCCTTCAAACACACTGTAATGCTGCAAGAACAGCAAAAATACAGTGCGACAACACCTCGGAGGTTATATTGTTTATAAAATTACATTTTTATGGTATATGGGAGTAGGGTTATAAGTGAACTGGATAATTCTTTATTCATCATTTATTAAACGATTGGGAAAGATGGTACTCCTACTCCCTGCCATTAGAGGGTTACGCGATCTCTTTGGCATAGATGTTGGTTGATTTACATTGATTATTAACACTGTGAGATGGTCAAAGTGTAGTTACATAATCATGAGGAAAAGTGTGCATACAAAACTAGGTGCACTGATTAATAATAATAATAATAATAATAATAATAATAATAATAATAATAATAATAATAAACAAAATTTAGAATATGTGCAAATATATATACGTGGTGCAAAGGTATTCATATCATGGAAAACAAAATGTATGACAAATGTAATAGAATTTAGAGCAATGATGGTGAGGTATGAGATGAAGTGCTAAGACGACACAAACACAGTTGTATTAGCCAGACAGATACTGTGTTAAATCTTGTGTCCCGGGGCGACTCGGGACTGATGAGAACAGGGGGAAGCCCTTGTTAATAGTGAGGATTTTTGTGCTAATATGGAAAAATTTGAGGAAGATCATAATTAATGAGGTAAATGTCATATATTTCCCGTTCATCAGCACTCAGATCTGCATTTTGGACAAACAGAGATATTAAGATGTTTAAAGGTGAATGTTTGTACCGAAATGTAGAATCATTAAGAGCATCAGTCTGCAAAATGCCCAAGAATAAAGGATAACCTGTTTTTATACCTAAAGTTATGTACCTTAGTCGGAGTTTTGCGAGGTGTTTTGTGATTTTTGAAAAGTCGATATACTCATATGTAAGCCATGTAGGATAAGGAAGCTTAATGCGATACGTCAGCCAAATAGCATGTCGCTCCATTATGCAGAGTTTTTCGTAATATGACGGAGAAGCATTGCTCCAGGAGTGAGGATGAGACGGAGGAACGCCTTATAGGTATGAAGTATCACTTCAGCTTTCAGACCCCAAGTTGTGCCTGTGAGACGACGCAATAGATTTAACCGAATGTTAGCTTAGCTGTTAGCTTTTTCAGGTGAACACTCCAAGTGAATTTTGAGTCGAAGACCACGCCTAAGTAGGTAGCAGTAGGGATAGGGCTATTCGGTACCCATCAACATTTACTTGCAAAAGATTTGGATTTCTGTAAACTCTGGAACGTCTGTTCGGAGGTAAAAATACGATTGCTTGAGTATTTTCTGTATTAATAGTTAAATGCCATCTCTTGCACCACTTGATGTAACTATCAAGAGTTCTTTATAAAAGAGTATTAAGTTGTTGGATAGTTTTTCCCAGAGCGAGAAAAGCTGTCGTCGGCGTATTGGAAAGTAAAAACATTGCGTTGAACTGCAGGGATGTCAGAAGCGTAAAGGATATATAATAAAGGGCTGAGGAACTCCAGTAAGCGGAAAGATAGGCCAAGATAAAGCATTACCCACTATAACATAAGCAATGCGATTTGTAAGGAAAGAATATACTATCCTCAAATAGCAAAGTGGAAACTTGAATGATTTTAATTTTTAAATTAAGCCGTAAAGCAAAACTTTATCGTAAGCCTTTTCTAAATCCATAAGAATGTTGGCAAGAAGGGAAGGCTGGTTAGTAATTATGGTGCTGAGACGAAGTAGCTGGTCATTTATGGAGAAATTAGGCCGCAAACCTGCTTGATGGATAGATAGTAGAGTAGTTGTCTCAAAATACTTATGAAGACGGCAGACAAGAATTTTCGATAATATTTTACTGAATACTGATGTCAGTTGAATTGGTTTGTAAGAGGAAACAGAATGTACAGGTTTGTTTGGTTTAAGGAACATGCAAATTTTTGAGACTTTCCAATCTGGAGGATAGAAACCAGTTCTGAGAATGAAATTACGTATTGCCACCAGTAGTAGTAGGAGTGATTGCGGGGCTTCTTATAAAATCACGGTCACAGTCACGGTAATTCTGAAGTTTTGAGTAGAGTATCTGGCCGAAGCCCCTGACTCCATGAGTTAGATGATATAAAATATATATACAACATGTGCAGGTAGTTTGTTGGGTGGTACTATTGTTTTGTTAGGAGTGGTAGACTACATCGGCAACTGTCGCAGAGTATCTGATGATGATATCAGTGTGAATGCTGGGAAGATATTAAATGCGTGGCGTGCGATAGACATTTCATAGAGTGAATTCGGTGCCAATGTTAGCTATTGCTGGATTAATGTGTCTGGGTAAAGTACGCCAGAACTTACTGTGAAGATGTCTCAGTAGTTCACTAACAGTAGGAAGCTTTAAATCTTCCAGGCAGAGAATGCATATGAGAGGGTGGACAGGACTATCATCTTAAGTATGTGAACGCGGACCTCATGAGAAATTGAACTGCAGCGAAAGATAGGATATAACGCTGAGATTTTTCGCAAAGTTCTTTGCTTTCTGTCGCTGATATGTGCGGCGAATAAAGTAATTCCTAAGTATTTGGCGTGGGTGGCGTGAGGAATGTGTGCGTTCTCATAGATAAAATGTCGAGGGACGCTGATGCGTCTTCGACTGTGGATGACAACACAACTTTTGTCTGTATTTACTTTAATCCTCCAACGTATTGCCCATTCCTGAAAACTTGTTAGTTGACGTTGCATATAGATGTAGCATTGTGCAACGGAACTACTGGTCGTCAAAAAGACAGTATTATCGGTGTACGTTGCGAGAAAGCAATGTGGTAGGGTCGGAAGATCTGCTGTATACAGAGTATATAAAAGCGGTGAAAGTACAGCGCCCTGTGGAACACCTGCTTTGATAGTCCTAGAGGAGGATTTGACACCATCAACAGACACATGAAATTTTCTGCCAATGAGGTAAGAACGAAGTAAATGCAGAAGACGATCTAGAAGACCTTGGGTGTATAGTTTATATAATAGCCCTGCTAACCAGACTTTATCAAATGCTTTTGAGACATCCAGATATACTCCAAGGTTGTGATGTTTTCGGTTGAAAGTCACTGTTAAGTGATCTACTACGCGTACAAGTTGCGTAGTAGTACTATGTTGTGCACGAAACCCAAACTGATGGGATGGTATGAGATCATTATTGACTACATGCTGTCTCAGCCTCCAGAGTAACACACGTTCAAATAATTTACTTAAGTGTGACAGAAGACTGCTCGGCCTATAGTTTTCCGGGATCATCGGATTTTTTCTAGGTTTGGGCATGGTGATGATACGAGCTTCCTTCCAGGTCTTTGGGAAGTAGCATAGTTGAAGGATGGCATTAAATAAATAGGTTAAGAAGACCAGTAATTTCCTTGTTGGGTGTTTCAATATCTCAGTTCTAATCCTATCAGGCCCAGATGCTGTCCTTTCCGGCAGACGTTTGATATGTCTTTCTATTTCCCGCGGTGTTACTAAAGTGATATCATCTGTAGGGTTTTTTTTACTTATGGTATATAATGTGGTTTGGATGTGGTGTTGGAAATAAGGATCGAGAATTGCTCTATTGGGCTGGAACTGTTCTTCCAAAGAGTCGGCGAAAATATCCGCTTGCGACTGAGGGACTTGAGTCAGTTCTTGAGGTCCTTGTATGACTTTACCGTTTGAAGCGTTTGTAGTACGTTTGAATGCTTTGGAGTACGTCAGATTTTGCGATCATTTACTGTAACCTTTCGAAAGTGTCTTCCCAGTATTGTTGGTTTTGTCAAATAGTTAGCATCTTGAGCTTTGCACGCAGTTTGTTCCATAGTGTCTTATATGCTGGATGTAGTGTGTGCTGCCATCAACGCCTAGCCCAGCATTTCGGATGAATATATAGCTGTAGATGAAAACTGTCGCATTTACCGGTTTGGGTTGAAGAGATTTTGATGGTGGTACTTGCTGCCTCTGCAGTACGAATTGCTAAAGTGACATGAGAAACTGCTTGTTCGATGTCCTCAACGGCGTCTAGTCTATCTCGTAGATCGATCATATTGTTTAGTTTCTGTTTAAATACATCCCAATCAGTTTCTATTTTTTGATGAGAGGGGTGGTATGTGCGAGGCTGCGGTGTGAAACGTGGAAAATAACAGGATCATGACCAGAGTGTAAACCCGAGATGACATAGTGATGTACAGTAAAGGATACATTTTTGCAAATAGCGACGTCAAGCACATCGGGTTGACCACCGAGTTTTGGATGGTGAGTCGGGTATCCTGGAGCACTGATAATGAAATTAGAGGTTATGATATACAGTAGAAACTCGATTAACCGTCACCCTCGGGACCGGGGCCATGACGGTTAAGCGAAGAGACGGATAACAGAAATATCGTTATAAACCTCCACAGTAAGTAGATTTAAAAGGTTCTGGAAGAAATAAATAACCTTATATAAGTGAATAATACATGCTTATACTGTATTTAAATTACTGTACTGTACTTACATACAAGAGTAACACTGAACTGGTAGTGAAATAACCACACATTTAAAAATAATCTGTCATCTTCTTCTGCTTCTTCGAACGCCTAGCTTTTTGTGCGGCAATGTTGCGTATTTTTCTAAGAAGAAGTATCTGCGTGACATTCGCTTCCTCTTCTCTGTCAAACCAGTCGATGCACTAGGTTAACATTTTTTCTTCTTCGGAGTGGCTAGTGGCTGGTCGCTGCTCAGTTTCAGATTCTTCATCCCCTTCGTCAGTTTCGTCATTGGCCTGCAGAACATTAGGTATAATTTCGTCGTCACTCAAAAGTTGAAACCCTCCATCCATTTTATCGTATTCTAACCAGGTTGTTATTTCTTCTGTCGTTAAAGTTTCACTGTCCAATCCGTTATTGCAAAGTTGCACAATTTACTCAACACTAACCGTATCATCAGTAGGAAGGTTCAGGCCAAAGCTTATTCCACCCATTTTTCAGACTTGAATCTTTAAGATCCGCCCACGCACTGGCAAGATTAAATATAGCATCTTTAATGTTGTAGGTTTTCCAATATTCCTTAACTGTCATTGCATCGTCAGATGACAGCAAACTTTCAATGAAACTTCTTCTGTACCGACGTTTCATGTTTTCAACGATCCCCTGGTCCATAGGTTGAATGACGGAAATTGTGTTGGCTGGAAGGAAGGGACACGTTATTTTATCATCGTCACTTTTAAGTTCATCAAAGGGAAATGAAATGAAATGAAATCTTTGAGTTTTACGTCCCACAGTTATGCCGGTTAGGCTAAAGGAGACGGTGATGATGAGTGATGAAGGAAATGGTGGAATGAAGAAAGTGGGAGGAAACGGGAGAACCCCGAGAAAACCCACGCACACGGTGTTTGTACACCACAAAGTTCACTTGGCGGGGGCTGGGATCGAACCCGGGACCCCAAGCACCAGAGGTGAACGCTCTACCACTGAGCCACCGCGGCCCAAGTTCATCAAAGGGATGTGATGGAGCGTTGTCCATAATGAGAAGTGCTTCCTGAGGCAACTTCAACTCGGCGAGATGAGCTCTAACTTGCGGTACAAAGACTTTGTGAAACCATCCCGCAAAAATGGTTTGGTCCATCCAAGCGTCCATCCAAGTGTTTTTTTTGTGTGTGTGTGTGTGAATAATACAATGTAGTTCACAGGAAGAGCATTCAAATTTAAGTTTTTAAATGCGCGTGTTTTTTTTTTATTTACTAATCACTGCTAAGGGTAACCTATGCTTGCCAGTTGCATTCGCACAGACCATTGCAGTGATGCGATCTTTCTGGACCTTAAAGCCTGGTGCTGTCTTTTCTGAAAGTGATGCCAGTGTCTTTTGCAGCAAATCTTTCCAGTTGAGCCCGGTTTCGTCGCAGTTGTACACTTGTTCTCTCACAAGTTTAAGAGCAGTAATTTTTGCCTGAAACTCTTCTCTGAAGTCTTCTATGACTTCGCTGTTTGAAATAAGTTTCTCGCCACTTATGTCCTCTTATGTCCGTGACGAAACTTAAATTTATCAAGCCAACCCATGCTAGCTTTAAAGTTAGGATCCCCATCTAACTTTATATTAAGTTCGATTGCTTTTGTCATTATAATTGGCCCTGAAATTGAGATTCCTTGACTTCGAGCTTGAATAAACCACTGATACACAGCATTGTCGAGTTCTTCATATCTATCAGGTTTCATTGTTTTACGAGTTTTTACATCTCCATCGGTACTCTGCATTTTTGACACATGCAGCTCAATCTTTTCGGCATCCTGTTTTATGTCATTGGCGGTCGTTCTACCAACACACCATAAATCAGCGTGATACTTGTTGCAGTTCCGCCCTTCCTCAAACGTTTAATAATTTCGAGTTTTTTGTCAAGTCCTAACACGACTCGTTTTCGCTTTTCAGCCATCTTCCAAACATAACAATCAACAGTAAGTTGATAAGGAGTATGTACACTCTGTACACTTTGTAACAGTACTCGTACTGTATACACTAAATATGAACAAAAATACCAGAGGTGCAAAAAGTGCAGCCAAGTTCGTCAGCCTCAAAAAGTGTTGAGATGAGGATGGATGAGCCAAGTTCCTTGGCCACTGCATCTGAAAGGGACACTGGAACTTGGCGCGAGGTGCCTAACATATTTGAATACATTAAGATGTCTGTTCCTAGTTTCACGGCCGGGACATTTCTGTCCTAAGGCTAGTGGTGACCCCCAAATCTACCACGCTCACAAACACCACCCCTAAGGCTCGTTAACATAATTTACTTTGACACTTCGTGGAGGAATATAAGTTTTCCTTGTCTGGGTTTCGAACCAACAATCTTACTGCAGTATTCTGTATATGTGCCTTAACTCATTAGCAAAGTTGATATTCCTAAGGTTGATGATGGTCCCAAACCCACCACACCCACCACTATCCCAGTGGTGCCCACCCCCCCTTATGTCCATGACGCACCCCCCCGCAATTGTCTATCCATAGGTATTCTTCCATGAAAAAAAAACTTTTCGATTAATTTTACCCCCCCCGTCAAACATATTTATATAGATTTTTAACCCCCCCCAAATATTTCAATGACGCAGTTTGCGTCATAGCCCCCCCTTGTGGGCACCCCTGACTATCCCTAAGGTTCCTTAACATCATTTTCCTTGACACCTCGCGCCAAGTTCCAGTGTCCCTTTCAGATGCAGTGGCCAAGGAACTTGGCTCATCCATCCTCATCTCAACACTTTTTGAGGCTGACGAACTTGGCTGCACTTTTTGCACCTCTGGTGTTTTTGTTCATATTTCACTTCTTTTTGTAGTTCACCATGTCAATATCGTATATTGGAATTCTCAATTGTGGCATATTGCTGGATTTAAATTTAAACTTGTACATTTTTAAAGAAGTCATAATGTGTCACATACAACATTAGTTCCCAAGGGCTCTCCCACCGGGAATCGAACCCAAGACCTGTACAAGAAAGGCGCACATGCTAGCCACTAGAACAGCGGGGAGGATTTATTCTATCAAATATCTGTCAGAGCGTTATGTCCAAACGAGATACCAATTCATTTACCCGAACTACAAAATCATGATCGCTAATATATCATTTTTCATTACCTAAATACGAAGAGTATCAATAGGGCCCAAAACTCTTGATGCTGAATCCTCGCTGCTACATCACTAGACATAGCTGGTGTTTCAATATACCTAGTTGTTCTCTACCTTTGCACATTGCGAAATTACGGAGTTCATTACATGACGCGCATGTTGCGCAGTTTCATACTGCCTCGGGTTTTCCTTCCAATGATATACACCTTTCAAATAGCTTGTAAACTTAATAATATTTGCCACCAACATATCCTAACTGTATATATAAAGCTACATGAACTGGCATAAATTAAAGCGGTGCTTCCGGTTGACGTGGAAAGTTGAAATGATGAAGGGGGATGAAGAATTTTCCCATGTTATTTAAATGGGTCTTTTTTTTAAATATAATCTCATGTTTTAGGAACTTGGAATTGGAATAAAAAATTGAAATTCGGTATGCTTGTACGTTTTCATTAGTATTACCTAAGTAAATCAGTAAAAATAGACAATTCCGACTTTAGAGTGGTTTTCTGGGGAACTGAAAAATCTTTCCCATGGTACGTATTTATATGGGACACCTTTTACACCCCAAAATTATACGGCACTTCCTGTAGAGCTACAATGATTAAATTTGACGTGATTGTAGGTTTTCGGAACTAACCGACAGAAAACTTGCCAAAAGTGAATATTTTTAATTTTTAGGGAGTCTAAAGGGGAGATGAAGAAATTCCCCATGCTATTTAAATAGGCCTCTTTTTTTTAACAAATAATCTCATATTTTAGGTACTTGAAATTGGAATAGAAACGTAAAATTCGGTATGCTTCAACGTTTTCGTTAGTATTACCTACGTAAGTCAGTAAAAATGAAAATATCCAAATTTAGAGTGGTTTTATGGGGAACAGAAAAACCTTTTCCATGTTATTTATATTGGACGTCTTCTACACCCCAAAATGTTTAGGCACTTCCGGCAGGGTTAGAATGATGAAATTTGGCACGATTGTATCCTCCCGGGACTAACCAACAGCAAAATTGCTGAAATTGAATATTTTTTAATTTTTAAGGAGTCTAAAGGAAGATGAAGAAATCACCATGTTATTTAAATAGGCGTTTTCCTGGAATACAAAATCTTATCTTTTAGATAGTTGAAATAGGAAAAGAAACTTGAAATTCGGGAATTGTAAGCTTAAGAGGTGTGAGGAAGTAGGACGAGCCAAGGCGAGGGTGTGGGGGCGAACCCCCGAAGGGCAAATTCAGAAAATATGAAGAGCAAAAGGCACGAAATTCACTTTTGATGAAAAGGCTGATACGTAAGAGATTCTCACTGTTCACAGATAGAGACACGAAGTATCAAGGACATTTTTACATAACGACTGTGGTAACTATAATATAACTCTGGTACCAATATATTTACGAAATCTGTTACATTTTGTTGCTAGTCTCACATAAATTCGAACAATTGGATTTCTCATTTCTTCGAAAACTTCATTAATTTTAAATATTCTCACCTCTACATTATCTTACTTATCAAATTAATTTCAATATCTATTTAATACCAATGACTGCAATAAAGGAAAAATATTCACCGAAAAAAGACAAGATATTGGCTTTTCTTGTCTGGGTTTCCAACCACGAACTTTACGGCAGTATGTACTCCCATGCGCAAAAAATATTGCGCGTATACTGTAACTCACGATTGTTCGCAATTATTCCATTTTCCTTATGTTTATGGGTAAAATTCAGTTATTAGTATGTGGAGATAATAGAAAGCAATCCATCTAAGGAGATATTTCCAAAAAATATAATAAAATAATAAAAATATAAGCAAAAAACAAAATTATGTTGGGTTTTGTGTATACTGGCAATAATGTTTTCGAGGGATTTTTTGCAGTAGCACAGCACGATTGCAGAGGGAATAACTTTAGTTGAATCAAGGAACTCGAAAGTGGACTAATATATTGCATTTATTGGCTTAAATCTAGGGTGTAAATTGTCTACCAAATATAAATTAGCTTCTGTAACCAAGATGTTATACGGAAGTATAGAAACAAAGAGAAAAACTGTTGTCTTAAGTTTGGAAGTGACATGCTCTATAGCCATGAGCATTTATTTGTTAAGAAAAAGACAGGTAACAAAAGGTAGTCTGTGTGGTCAAGTGGGTAGAGTGGCGGACTAGTAATATTTATATTGTTTTGACACCAGATCGAATCCCATGCGATCCCATCCAATTTTTTCTTTAAAAAACATTGTAGAAAGTGTATAATTTTTATGTTAATAAGAACCGAAACAATATAATAATGAAATAACTTTTTGTTTTTTCTGATGTATTTATTTAGAATTAGTGTATTATTACTAATAGCGATTGTTTTCAGTTTATGGTATGATATGCTTAATCATTCCCTCTCCGTCAGCAGAAGTAACTTCAACTCACTGCGAGTGTCTGTGAGTCAGGAACAGTAAAAAAAACAAAACATGCGCGACCTGCTGCCTTACACACAGCGTGGCGAACACAGTCACAGCGATAGCTCGTTGTCATGAAGAAAAAAAAGCTGATGTTAAATTACTGTTCTAGTGTTTCAGTGTGTGTGTTTCTTTTTAGAGTATTGACTCTCTCTCTCTCTCCTTTTGTTTCATATCCACAAGTGCAACAAATGCAAACATAAGTCTGTGTAAGGAAATAAAGGATGCTTTCTTTAAACAAAACTAAATTAACAGCTCTATTTGTGAGGAACACGAATGCTTCCAAAAGATGCCATGGATATTAATTATAATCATACCGAATTACACAGTAGCGTGAAAAACTGATAATAAAATGATGTAACATGCATAAGCTTTTTTTTCTAGCGTGACAACACATTAAAAATAACAAATTAAAATTTTGGGATTACAAATTATCACCTTACGTGTCGGTATAGGCCTATTCGGTTTCACAGTCGAGCGACGAAAGAAGAAAGTGTGGTGATAGTTATAAAAACCGAATACCAGATTTCAATGAATTCAAGCTACAATGCTCCTACATATCGAAAAAAATATTTTTCGATGTCTGTCCATCTATTCGTCTCTCGGTTCGTCACGCTTTTACATGCACTCAAATAGAGGCCATACTGTTCAACGTATCTGGACCGAATTCTAGACATAACGTTTTAATAACATACTATCTTTCGAATTTTATATCCTTCGACACCTGAAAGTAAGGGTAATTTACTGAAGGATTAAAATTTAAAATAATTCAATTTTCTCAAGAAAAAAAAAAGCTGTGACGATTTTATTTACTTTTTATAAATATATATTTTATTAACAAATATCCACCGTATATGAATATTTTTTCTGAGAAAATATATATGGTGTAATTTACTGTATGGTATGCGTTCTTTTTCCACAATTTTCTCAACCACATTTCATAAATAAACGTATTATTAATAACCTAAGAATATGACAACTCGTTCGAAGGAGTAGTTTACTCTTAGGGTGAGCTTTCCCCCGATGGTTTTCCCATTAATGCATCAGGCAATTTTGTTCATATTTCGTAAAGAAATGTTTCATTAATAAACTAAGATACAGCATAAATCGTTTATTCCGTTAACATACAGAAGAAGTGGTTTTCTCAAGGGTTGATTTTTTTTTTGACAATTTTCTCAGTAATAACTGAGACAAATTTCTTCTAATTTCAGTAAAAATATTGTCTGTAACACTCTTACAATATGCATAACTCGCTTGTTCCGAAAAGAAAAATCCAAAAGAGAGAGTTTACTTTGACAGTGAAATTTTTCCCGACGATTTGCTTAAAAATTATTCGATATACTGTCAAAATTACAGATAGAAGAGTTTACCTTTGGGGGTAAGCTTTTCCCGATGACCTTCCTAAAAACAACTCAGGAGATGTTTGTTGTTCATATTTTATAAATACATGTTACATAAATAACCTAGCTATATGGTATAATTCCCTTATCCGGAAAATCTAGAAGTGGTATAATACTTTTGACAGTAAATTTTACCCTGCGATTTTCTCAAGAACGACTCAGGCGATTGTGTTCGTATTTCATAAATAAATGTTTTATGAAAACTCTAACAATATAGCATAGCTTGTTTGTCCTGAAAAGATCCACAAAGGATAATTTATTCTTGGGGTGACTTTTTTCATGATTTTCTCAGAAATTACTCAGACGCTTTTGCTTATAGTTCGCATACAATTATATCCTTAATAATTCTAATATATGGATCAAGTTATTTCTAACCAAAATATGACCAATGGGTACTTTACTTTTGGGCCTGAAGTTTCTTCTAGCAAAGTTTTCCAAAATATAATTTTATTCGCAATTTCCCAAATAAATGTTTCAATAATAGTTGCAGCCTAACACGAGTCAGTGTAAGAAATTCAAGCGAGAAAGTACAGTGCGTTTGCTCCGTACCCTTTCTTAAATGTATTTTTAATGTTACACCTAATCACAATTTTCCGAACAAAATCGAAACCTCTTTTTAAATGTGCCTTGTTGTGGTCAAATGGTTCAAGTGCATTGGTTCTGGATTTGATTTCCAGTGAGAGCTAGTGTATTTTCGTCCAAGAGATGTGACACGTCGGTGCAAAGAAAAAAAGTGTTTAAATAAGCCTAACCAAGCTAATCAACAAAGAAATAATACAATGTTACGAAATTATCGTAGAAACATTGTTAATATTAGGTAGGTTCGACTGAAATGTCCAAACGATGATTGTCAATTCCAAAGGTAAAAAAGTGAAAAATACAATGCCAGGTTAATCAGTGGCCTCTAGGTAAAGCTATCCTATTAACATAAGAAGTGATTGAGACGCCAAAAAATGTTGTAATCGCTGGGAGACATGTTAGGAGAATACAGAGGTGAGAGAGAGTTTAATACTGCGAATCATGGATAGTCTTCACTTTCGTTTGAGGGCGAATATTGAAGTCCGTAGGCCTACATAGGTTTGCATTGAAATGAACATTCTTTGTTTTCGGCCGGCGGGAGCTCAGGTGGTTCAGATTCCACTTTAATCAGTAGGTCCACGTCTCATATAGCCTCGCGGCTGAAAGGGACGATAAACTCAAAATCACATCACACATCTTTGTTTTCGCCTTTGTTTTAGCCCATAAATGTCTCTGTTCATGAGCTCCTTAGTGGATATGCGGTTAGCTTATGCGCCTTTGGAGTGGAAGACACGGCTTCGATTCCCGGCGAGAGCTCACGTGGTTTAGAGTCCACGTTAATCAGTAGGCCGAAGTCTCATATAGCTTCGTTGCTGAACGAGACGATAAACTGAAACTCAATGTCTTTGTTCATAAATTTCTTTGTGTATGGTTTTGCATATACGTGGCATGGATATTAAATTTTGATTTCTACGCCATATGTATCTAATTACATACACACCTATAAAACGAACAGAACAAACTTGGAATATCTACATTGTTTGCGTATGGAAAATCATCACGTTCTGCTGCACAGGAGAGCCGTGTGTATGGAATTCCATACACGTGGCAATCAACCTATTAAGAAATGTATAATAATAATAATAATAATAATAATAATAATAATAATAATAATAATAATAATAATAATAATAATAATAATAATAATAAACAGAAAACGATACGATCATTTACATAATTTATAAACATAAGTTAACATTTAATAAGCATATAACTGCAATGGAATTAAGTTGTTTCTCTCTCTCCCTTAACGCAACAGCCCTTATTGTGCTAAGGCGTAGAAGATAACTTGTAGCACTCACGATTTGGGGCGGTGTGCGGTCAGAACATCGGATCCCTTTGTTGTTAGTCGTAGCTTTCTAGACGGATGCAGTTATTCCCGATAGAATATACAAGCAAATAGACTTTTGCATTATCCCTCAATGTGATACTTGTGGTTGCTTAACCGTATACAGACAGCTGTCCATGGAAGAATCGTTGATAATAATAATAATAATAATAATAATAATAATAATAATAATAATAATAATAATAATAATAATAATAATAATAATAATAATAATAATAATAATAATAATAATAAATAACAGAAACTCGACAAATATTCTTGCAAATAATAGGAAACAGTTTGCGTCACACTGTTCACTTTGCTAGACACACCAGTGTGCCGCGTTATACCAATTGTGCCACACTGGAATATAGGGTATGGCTTTTTAATTTTTTCCAACTATTCCAACTGCTTCAATTGAAATAGATCTATAACAATAAGAGAATGAATTTAGTCTTCTTACCCTTCGATTTAGAAATAAGGTTCGCGAGAATTTCATAAAAGAATAATATACTCAGAATTGTATATAGTAGTTTGTTTTATTCGAAATTACATACTTCCTACAACTGTTTTTTGATTGAAATGATTTGAAATGAAACCTTTAAGTTTTACGTCCCACGTTATGCCGGCTAGGCTAAAGGAGACAGTGATGATAAGAAATGAATGAAATGATGGAATGAAGAAAGTGGGATAAAACGTGAGAACCCCGAGAAAACTCACGCACAGTGTCCAGCACAAGGTTCACTTGGCGCGAGCATAGATCGAACCAAGGACTCCATGCACAAGAGGAGAACGCTCTACCACTGAAACACCGTGGCCTCTGAAATTGCTTAAAGGAGAAAGGGACTACTTTATGAAAACTTGATGACAAACATATTTGTTAAAAAATACATGCTTTTCGTGAAATATTGCTTATAGACATGGGCGGATTAAGGCTTTTGGGGACCTAGAGCCGACTATTTTAAGGGGGCCCTATGTTAAGAATAGTTCCAGTGCATAAATTTTCTTTGCTGCCTTCCACAGCCTCATAGGTTTATGGAACTACCGTGAACTATGCTGTAATATTTGAATGTGCTCCAAGTTTACAATAATTAGTTTAGTTAAATCCATTATTAACAATTAAATAATTGCATTCATTATTAACAGTTAAATGCTGCTGATGGAAAGACTTAAATCTAGCGATACCGCGAGCGTAACGAGCGGAAAAAAATTAGCATCGGTCTGGAGCCTATAATATAAGTTGATTACTATATTTTACTGTTAAACAGAGGGATTTTAAAGTGCCCCTTGAGCTTGGGGTCCCGAAGCCTGGGCTCCATTGGCTCCGCCCTTAATCCGCTAATGCCTATAGATTATAAATTAAAGGGGACGGGCAGGGTCCGTTCTAAAAATTCCGGCCCGTGCAGACCGCTAGCCCCTGTGTATATGCTATCTTTGGAAATACAGTAGAGTTTCGTTTATCCGACATAAAACAGACAGGCAGAATGCCGGATAATATGGGTGTGTTAAGGAAAGACCTATTAAAAGTCAAACTATGATATAATTTTACATATTACTCATCTAATAATCATGTTTTACAAGAAACAAATATAATGCATTGACTCAGGGACGTATCCAGCTTGAGGTCCTGGAAGCTGTCCCTTTCCAAACCTCAAACACTTTTTAATAAACCTACTTTTTTCCTTTTGAGGTTCTTTTATATCAGATTACTTTGAGTCAGTGTTCAAACTGTGGGCAATGCGTTGTTGTTATAATTCTAACAACTAACACTTCCCAAGTGTAACACTCCGATTTTGATAAAATTTGACAGGTAGATACTACACATAAAGTAAACAAATAAGTGCTTTTTTATTTTTTGCGGAAAAACGGTTTTAGGGGGCAAAAGCCCTCACCCAAAATTTTGAAAGTTGACGCCCGAAAGGCAAAAACAAGTGGACCAAAGTGAACGAAATTGTGCACAGATATTGCAGACGTAAAATTAGGGAATACGTATTTTGTATTTTCCTGGAAAAAACGGTTAGGTGGGGCACAGACACCTCCAAACCTTTGATTATGAAATATCAAAAGTGCTAGTAACATGTAAGATGTGTGTAAAGGACATGAAGAATTGCAACTACACTTTGTGTATGAACAATACGCAAAAAATAAACGAATACGGTTTTTTGTTTATTTTCTGCGGAAAAACGGTTCTAGGGGAAAAAGCCCCCACCCAAAATTTTGAAAGTTGACACCTGAAAGGTAAGAAAAAGTGAACCGAAGTGAATGAAATTGTGCATAGATATTTTAGACGAAAAATGAGGGAATACGGGTTTCGTATTTTCCTGGAAAAAACGGTTAGGTGGGGCACAGACTCCTCCAAACCTTTGATCATGAAATAACAAAAGTGCTAATAACAGTATGTCAGAAGTGCCCAAATTTACATGAAGAATTGGAACAAAACTTTGTGTTAGGACAATAAGCAAAAAATAAACAAATACGGCTTTTTTTTATTTCCTGTGAAAAAAAACGGTCTTAGGGGGCAAAAGGTCCTACCCAGAATTTTGAAATTTGACGCCCGAAAGGGAAGAAGAAATCGACCGAACTGAATGAAATTGTTCACAAATGTTGTAGAGGTAAGATGAGGGAATACGTGTTTCGTATTTTCCTGAAAAGAAAAATACTGTTGAGTGGACCGTGGTGTTGAGTGTCGGAAGGAGTGGACCGAAGCCAACGAAATTGTCTATAGATATTGGATATGATAAATAAAGCCTCTCCTGTTTCACAAGTGTCTCCAGCAGATTTATTCAAATTTGGCAGATCAACAACAATCACAAACAGTATAGCGTATTTTATAGTATTTCACGAGGCAACTTTAACCCTTACAATGATTTTCCGCATAAACAAAAACACGTGCCGATTAATTTCCTGTTTGCTGTTGATGTGCCAAAATTAATAGGGACATCTTAAAAACACGAAAGTCCTTATTTTACATACAGTCTATACAATATCTACACACAATTTCATTTGCTTCGGTCCACTCCTTCCTGCACTTTTACGGTAATATTTTTTTTTCGGAGTGGCTCTAGGCTCCAACACTGTTTTTCCGTACAAATTAAAACACATTTCATTTATTGTTTTGCAAATTGTCCCTGTACGAAGTTTCGTTGAAATTCTCCATACTCTTTAGGAACTTCTGACGTATACTTATTTGCACTTTTGATATTTCGTAATAACCAGCTAAGAAGATCCGTGCCCCACTCAACCGTTTTTTTTTTTCAGGAAAATACGAAACACAATTATCTCAATTTACGTCTAGAATATGTGTGCACGATTTCATCCAATTCGGTGCACTTCTTGTTGCCTTTTTGGCCTCAAATTTCAAAATTTTGGGTGGGGAATTCTTCCCCCTAAAACCATTTTTTCGCAGAAAAAAAAACCGTATTCGTTTGTGTTTTGTGTATTGTCCCTACACAATGTGTCGTTCCAATTCTTCATTTTAAGCACTTCTGACATACTGTTATTAGCACTTTTGATATTTCACGATCAAAGTTTGGAGGGGTCTGTGTCCCACCCAAACGTTTTTCTTTTCTTTTTTCCAGGAAAATACAAAACCCGTATTCCCTCATTTTACGTCTACAATATTTGGGCACAATTTCTTTCATTTAGATTCACTTCTTCTTGCCTTTCGGGCATCAACATTCAAAATTTTGGATGGGGGCTTTTGCCCCCAAAAGCCATTTTTTCGCCAGAAAATAAAAAGAAACAGGTATTCGTTTAGTTTTTGCGTATCGTATATACACAAAGTGTAGTTGGAATTCTTCGTCCTTTACACACATCTGACATATTGTTACTAGCACTTTTGATATTTCGTGATCAAAGGTTTGGAGGAGTCTGCGCCCCACCTAACCGTTTTTTCCAGGAAAATACAAAACACGTATTCCTTCATTTTACGTCTGCCATATCTGTGCACAATTTCGTTCACTTTGGTCCACTTCTTTTTGCCTTTCGGGCGTCAATTTTCAAAATTTTGGTTAGAGGCTTTTGCCCCCTAAAATCGTTTTTCCGCAGAAAAAAAGAAACATGTATTCGTTTATTTTATGTGTAGTATCTACCTGCCAAATTTTATCAAAATCGGAGTGTTACTTGTAAGAATATACCGTAATGCCATTGAAACCAGGTGGAATTAAAGGACACTTTTAAATGGGATTATAATTTCGTTTCCGTTTTGTTTATAACATTACTGTATTAGAACGATACACTCATAGCCATTTGCTATTTTTTTATGTGATATACGTAGCAGACAGTTTACCTTACATGTCTCTAGAAAATATTTTTTGATTTCGTTTGTGTTACAATGCAGTTTGACCGGATCATAAATGAAAAGTAAGAAACGTTTAAGAGAAATACAGAATTGTTGCATTGTTATTATTATTATTATTATTATTATTATTATTATTATTATTATTATTATTATTATTATTATTATTATTATTATTATTATTATTATTATTATTATTATTATTGATATTTTTGAAACATTAGAATTACATGCTTACGAGAATTCGTGTTGGGCCCCCTCCGAAAGGAAAAGCTGGATACGTGCCTGCACTGAATGATAGACGTATGAGTCATGGTATAGACGGGGATGCTAGGCGATCGAGTCCGGAGCATCGGAAACAGACCACAACTTGCAGTTCTTCTTGCCAATTGATGCTGCTTTTTACCTGCTATGATATGTCCGATAATAATGTGGAATAAACGAAGGTCGAGACCATAGCGTATTGGTGTTTCATGCACCTAAACCTGTAAAATATTTGTGCCGAAAACATCTTTCACTCACTAGCTAAATTTGTGGGTATGATCGCACATCTTCCCTTATAAAGTATAGTCTTATAAAGAATATATATAGCATGCTAAAAACCTGAAGACCAAATTCAATAATTTTCTATAGTTTTCTTTTTTAACAACGGGAAACTTGTTTAATTCATCACGATTAATCACGTTTGATACTAAGATGTCTGTTTCTGTCTATATATATTTTTCATACTTTATTGGAGACAATTTTTTTTTCAAGAAAAGAGGATGATAAAAGAAGCTATACAACAGCATACACTAATTCTAAATAAATACGTCATCAGAAAAAACAAAAAGTTATTTCATTATTATATTGTTTCGGTTCTTATTAACATAAAAATTATACACTTTCTACAATGTTTTTTAAAGAAAAAAATGGATGGGACCGCATGGGATTCGATCTGGTGTCAAAACAATATAAGAATTATTAGTCCGCCACTCTACCCACTTGACCACACACACTACCTTTCGTTGCCTGTCTTTTTCTTAACAAATAAATGCTCATGGCTATAGAGCATGTCACTTCCAAACTTAAGACAACAGTTTTTCTCTTTGTTTCTATACTTCCGTATAACATCTTGGTTGCAGAAGCTAATTTATATTTGGTAGACAATTTACACCCTAGATTTAAGCCAATAAATGCAATATATTAGTCCACTTTCGAGTTCCTTGATTCAACTAAAGTTATTCCCTCTGCAATCGTGCTGTGCTACTGCAAAAAATCCCTCGAAAACATTATTGCCAGTATACACAAAACCCAACATAATTTTGTTTTTTGCTTATATTTTTATTATTTTATTATATTTTTTGGAAATATCTCCTTAGATGGATTGCTTTCTATTATCTCCACATACTAATAACTGAATTTTACCCATAAACATAAGGAAAATGGAATAATTGCGAAAAATCGTGAGTTACAGTATACGCGCAATATTTTTTGCGCATGGGAGTACGTGTCTTAGCCCACGGTTTTAAAAGTTAACTGATTCACAGAACATGCCTCATTAACTTACTTAACTACTTATTACTAGCTTTCACTTCTTTTACTCGCACTCTGAGAAAAACTGTATGTGGCGTACGTAAAAACGTTGGTTACATGTCTAAATCCTGTAGTTGTTGGACTTAACGTACACTAAACGTGTAATTGAAAAAGTATATTTGAACGTACTTTCCGTATAAGTGTTCCGAATAAACGTACTTTCCACACGAACAAAAAGACTGTATGTAGGCGGTCAGGATCTCACATACAGATGGACGTATGTAACTTATAGCTGACGTACGTAATGTACTGAAGACTGTTAGATATCAGACATCCTGCAACGACATTGTGTAACATCTAAGCGGGAAAGAGGGCAGTGCGTATGTAACATATGGATAACGTATGTTAAGTATAGCCAATACACCAGCGAGTAGGGCACCAACTCGACCACTCAGACGATTGACAACATTATCACTATGCACATGATGTGTTCAATAACGGAATCATTCCCGATTTCTGATTGTAAGAACAGTTTTTTTTCTAATGAAAAAATTTCCGTAGCAAATTCCTCAAATTTCATTTTCAAGCCATTATAGTGTACCTTTATGGAGAGTTTTGCATCTTTATCTCATTAAGAAGTACCTAATGGCTATGGACAGTTTTTCGCCCATAAAAATTCCCATAGTACATTCCTTAAATTTGGAACCTTTATTTACACAGGTCATTACATAAAGTAGGTACCATTATGCAGAGTTTCAAATCTCTATCTCATTTGGAAGCACCTAATCAATGATGAGTGAGTAAATGAACCGATCTCTGAGTAAGGACAATTTTTCACCCATAGAAAATTCCATAGCACATTCCTTAAATTTCGGATATTTTTCATATTCATGCCATTATAAGCTACCTTCGTGTAGACATTCACATCTTCATCTCATTGGGAAGTACCTAATGACTACGGACAATTTTTCGTCTATAAAAAAATTCCCATAGCAGATTCGTCACGTTTCGGACTTTTTCCATACTCAGGTAATTATAAGATACCTTTATGCAGAGTTTCACGACTTATCTCATTGGAAATACAAAATCAATGTGATGAGCGAGTGAGTGAACCGATTTCTGCTTGACTAAGGACAGTTTTCACTCACAAAATTTTTCCATAGCACCTCCTTAAATTTCGGATATTTTCCATACTCAAATCATTATAAGGTACCTTTATGCAGAGATAAATCCTTCTATCTCATTGGGAAGTACCTAATTAATGCTATGAATGAGTCAATCATTGAGTGAACCTATTTCTGCTTGGCTACGGACAGTTTTCACCCATAAAAATTTCCTTTAGTACATTACTTAAATTTCAAACCTTTTCATACTCAAGTCATTATAAGGTACAAGTATACAGACTTTTACATTAATATTTCATAAACAAGTACTTAATCAATGTGACGAGTGAATGAATGAACCGATATCTGCTTGGCTAAAAATAGTTTTTCACCCATAAAAAAATTCCCATTGCACATTCCTCACATTTAAGACTTTTTTCACACTCAAGTCATTATAAGGTACCTTTATGCACAGCTTCACGTCATTATCATTCGAAACTAACAAATCAATGTGATAAGTGACTGAATGAACCGTGCTTTGCTAAGGACAGTTTTTCGCCCATGAAAAATTTCCAATAGCACATTCCTCACATTTCGGAATTTTTCACACTTAGGCCATTATAAGGTACAGTACCTTTATGCAGAGTTTCACGTCTCTATCTCATTGGAAAGTACCTAATCAGTTTGATGAGTGAGAAGACGAACATATGTATGTTTGGCTAAGGACAGTTTCTCGCCTATAAAAAATCCCATAGCACATTAATCACATTTCGGACTTTTTCTGTACTCTAGTCATTATAGGGTGGTTCTATGCAAAGTTTCACGTCTATACTTCATTGGGAATTACCTAATCAATTTGATGATTGAGAGGATGAAACGATTTCTACTTGGCTAAGAACAGTTTTTCGCCAATAAAAAAATTCTTATAACACATGCCACACATTTCGGAATTTTTCTATACCCAAGTCATTATAGGGTAACTCTATGCAAAGTTTCACGTTTCTATCTCATCGGGAAGTATCTAATCAATTTGATGAGGGAGAGAATGAACCGATTTGTGTCTGACTAAGGACAGTTTTTCGCCCATAAATAACTCCCATAGCACATTCCTCACATTTCGGACTTTTTCCATATTCAAGTCACTATAACGTACCTTTATGCAGAGTTTCACGTCTCTATCCCATTGAGAAGTACCTAATTAACTTGATAAGTGAGTGAGTGAAACAATTTCTTGCTTAGCTAAGGAAAGTTTTTTGCCTATAAAAACTTTCCCATTATACATTCCTTAAATTTCGGACGTTTTCCATACTCAGGTTGTTATAATGTACCATTGTGCAGTTTCACGTCTCTGTCTCATTAGGAAGTATCTAATCAATTTGATGAGTGAGTGAGTGAAACGATTTTTTTCCTGGCTAAGGACAGTTTTTTTCTTATAAAAAATTTCCCATCGCACATTCCTCAGATTTCGGACTTTTTCCATACTCAAGTTATTGTAGGGTACCTTTATGCAAAGTCTCAAGTTTCTATCTCATTGGGAAGTACCTAATCAATTTGATGAGTGAGTGGAACGATTTTTTTCCTGGCTAAGGACAGTTTTTTGCCTATAAAAATTTCCCATAGTACATTCCTCAGATTTCTGACTTTTTTCATACTCAGGTCGTTATAGGGTACCTTTATGCAAAGTTTCAAGTTTCTATCTCATTGGGAAGTACCTAATCAATTTGATGAGTGAGTGAGTGAAACGATTTTTTTCCTGGCTAAGGACAGTTTTTTGCCCCTAAAAAATTTCCCATAGCACATTCCTCAGATTTCGGACTTTTTCCATACTCAAGTTATTGTAGAGTACCTTTATGCAAAGTTTCAGGTTTCTATCTCATTGGGAAGTACCTAATCAATTTGATGAGTGAGTGAGTGAAACGATTTCTTTTCCTGGCTAAGGACAGTTTTTTTCTTATACAAAAATTTCCCATAGCACATTCCTCAGATTTCGGACTTTTTCCATACTCACGTCGTTATAGGGTACCTTTATGTAAAGTTTCAGGTTTCTATCTCGTTGGAAAGTACCTAATCAATTTGATGAGTGAGTGAGTGAAACGATTTTTTTTCTGGCTAAGGACAGTTTTTTGCCTATAAAAATTTTCCCATAGTACATTCCTCAGATTTCTGACCTTTTTCATACTCAAGTTATTGTAGGGTACCTTTATGCAAAGTTTCAAGTTTCTATCTCATTGGGAAGTACCTAATCAATTTGAGTGAGTGAGTGAAACGATTTTTTTTTGGCTAACGACAGTTTTTTGCCTATAAAAAAATTCCCAATAGCACATTCCTCAGATTTCGGACTTTTTCCATACTCATGTTATTGTAGGGTACCTTTATGAAAAGTTTCAAGTTTCTATCTCATTGGGAAGTATCTAATCAATTTGATGAGTGAGTGAGTGAAACGATTTTTTTCCTGGCTAACGACAGTTTTTTTTGCCCAAAAAAATGTCCCATAGCACATTCCTCAGATTTCGGACTTTTTCCATACTGAGGTCGTTATAGGTACCTTTATGCAAAGTTTCAAGTTTCTATCTCATTGGGAAGTACCTAATCAATTTGATGAGTGAGTGAGTGAAACGATTTTTTTCCTGGCTAACGACAGTTTTTTTTGCCCAAAAAAATGTCCCATAGCACATTCCTCAGATTTCGGACTTTTTCCATACTGAGGTCGTTATAGGTACCTTTATGCAAAGTTTCAAGTTTCTATCTCATTGGGAAGTACCTAATCAATTTGATGAGTGAGTGAGTGAAACGATTTCTTTCCTGGCTAAGGACAGTTCCTGGCCCATAAAAGATTTCCCATAGGACATTCCTCAGATTTCGGACCTTTTCCATACTCAAGTTATTGTAGAGTACCTTTATGCAAAGTTTCAGGTTTCTATCTCATTGGGAAGTACCTAATCAATTTGGTGAGTGAGTGAGTGAAATGATTTTTTTCCTGGCTAAGGACAGTTTTTTGCCCATAAAAAATTTCCCATAGGACATTCCTCAGATTTTGGACTTTTTCCATACTCAAATTGTTATAGGGTACCTTTATTCAAAGTTTCACATTTCTATCTAATTGGGAAGTACCTAATCAATTTGATGAGTGAGTCAGTGAGTCAGTGAGCCTGAAAACTGCATATTTTGGGGGTCCAGTACTCAAATATGGTTGAAGGTAGGAATGTGAGATTTGGCATATAAGTACATCTGTGGGATATCTCCTTACATTCTAAATTTCATGTTTCTACCCTTAATAGAATCGTTTTTACAAAGCCTCGAAATCGGCGATTTTACCCAAAACTCTTGTTCGTGTATAATATGCTTACGGCAGTGCAGGCCAGTTTTCATTTGCTTCGCGGAACTTGGCTGCCATGCACGCATGTTGATCTGCGTGCCAACTCAAGGTGTTCAGTGAAACTGACAATAACTTATTGAGTTACCAAAACAGTAGGAGTGGGGCGGGGCCTACGAAACGGTGGGGGTGGGGATTTTCCGCGTTCAATAACAATGGACAGTCGCGTTCAATAACAATGCACTAAAAAATTAGTCATGACGTCAGAGAGAATTAAACTTTAATGTAAACAAAGAATTTTCAATTTTACTATATATTTATGGAAGCGTTTAGTCACAAACCCTCAGTTTACTAACTTTTATATCTCTTATTCCATTGTATACCTGTACTAGCTCAGTGGTGCCCACCCCCCCTCATGTCCATGACGCACCCCCCCTCAATTGCCTATCCGTAGGTGTTCTTCCATGAAAAAAAAATCTTTTCGATTCATTTTTACACCCTCTCGAACATATTTATATAGATTTTTAGCCCCCCAAATATTTCAATGACGCAGTTTGCGTCATAGCCTCCCCTTGTGGGCACCCCTGCTAGCTAATCCTTTTGGAGATGATGTCTCGCTCTCCGCTTGTTCCAAGGGCAATCCCGCTCCAGATAGTAATGCACTAGAGTACGGTAATGCATGTTGGTGCAATGCTGCCGCAAGCCGGACCGGCGTTGGAAAAAGCGGAAATCAAATAACATTTCCTTTTTTTAAAATTGATTTTTATAAGTATCCATCACAACTTATAATGATTGAACAGGACCAGAGTAGACCGTATTCCTTCCATGTTACACTAATATAGGTTCGTCTTGAAAATAATTCATAACAGTTTGGAATTTAATTTCTGGCATCTTGAGTGTTTCAAGTCCATGCTTTTCTCCATAAGGGTTCCAGTATTGTACCAAGTTTTTTTGTGGAAACTAGCATGACCGGAAGTGACGCATGACTATTTCAGTCCATTTCGCTTACACTTTATTCCGTGCTCTGCACGGCGCACGGCGTCAATTACTGCACATTTAAAGTACAGTACTGTCCGGAGCAGTGACGAATAACAGAGAGTGACGGTTAATCGAGTTTCTACTGTATTGGTGTAGAGGTTCTCCAGCGTTGTTAGGTTTAATTGAGTGCCATTCGCCATGCTTAGCATTAAGATCACCAGCCAAGATGACTTTTGGCCCTAAGCTAGTGGGAATGACTTCTTGATTATAAGTAACAATCCTCCTTTCTGTCTGCCCACTCTATCCTGTCTGTACACAATATAGTTGGGTAATCACCAAGTAGTGATTCGAGCAGTAAAATGCGTTTCTTGTATAAACATAATATCAAATTTATGTTGGATGAGAAATCTAATAAGCAGATGCTTTTGTCCTTCGAGACCATCTGCATTCCACGTAGCAACAATAAGGGAGTGATGGAGAACCTTGGATTTAGAAGCAGCCATCATCAAACATTTCCGCTATACTTTCTATTACAACTGCCTTGGAAACTGAATCGGTTGCTTGTCGGAAACGTGTAATCCCACGTTTGACATGCGTTATTATTTTACGGAAAGGTAATTCCCTGAGGAAGGAAAGAACGGACTTTAAGTCCAGATCTTCTGTAGAGTTCCCTTGTTTGAGGGTTGAAACTGACTGGGTGTGGGAAGAAGTGGGAGTTTCAGGATCGTTATCTGTAGTCACTAGTTGTTTATTATCAGAAGTGAGAATGGAGGTTTTCTCTGTTGTTTCTTGTAAAGTTTTCTTGGGTGCTTCTGGGTGTTTCTCCGGCTGCTGTGCCGGTAATTTTATTGCTTCAGAGTAAGATTTAAATGCCGGGCAACCACGGTAATTTGCCGGGTGATCTCCCTGACAATTTGCATACGTGGCGGGTGTGGATGTGTCTGGTTTACTGCAAGATTGTGTGAAATACAGTTGCCCACATTTGAGACAGCGCGGATGTGTTGGCAGGTGTCTTGCGAATGCCCCAACCGTTGGCACCTGTAATATTGCAGCATTGATGGAGGCTTGTAGGGTTCGATTTGGACCTTTTAGGTGTAGCAAGTTATTAATTGCGTATATCTCTTTAACAGCTGCAGTTCTCTCCAAAGCAACCAAGAACAATGGCATCATTATTTTCTTGTCGTCATTCTTGCTTTTGCGAGACATTTGGTGGACACTTGTTGGTTTGTAGCCCAATCGTATAAGTTCTTCCCTCAGGTCATCTAATTCTGTGTCAATAGGCATTTTGCGGACAACTACTTTAATGGGTCTTTCATTTTTTGCCACTCCTGTGGCATATTTAATCTTCGTTTGCTCGCAATAACCTTTGATAGAGTTATAGTCATCTTTGTTAGCCGCTTGAAGTCAAATGCGCTCCTTATTGGGCTGTGCTAAGGGTGGCTCCTTTAATGCTCGTGTCAAGGTCATTATAAAGGTATATGTGTTTTTAATTCCGTATATAAAAGTCGGAGGAGGCTTGAAATTGGATGGCTTGTTAATACGAACATTGTTGTTGTTGGCAATAGCGTTATCTGTTTGTTCTGATGTCAACACATCGAACATGTTACTGGTCGGAAGAGGTGGATAGTCTAGAGGGCTAGTAGTTAGCTTTCCTGTCTTGTTGAGGTTTTCCAAAGAAGACCTACGTCGCTTTAGTGTTTCCACTACTGTAAAATCCATATCCTCCGATTTTTTCGACGTTGATGGTTGTGAGGTACTTGATTGCTTTGTTGGTTTTGATTTCAGCTCCGCTGGAACGGTTGGTTGCTTCTTTTTGCCAAAAGGCAGAATGAAGTCTTCTGGTTTGTAAGTTGCTCCGATTAGTTTGCCCCTGATACCGGGAATCTTGGTTGATTGTGACTTTTTCTCAGATTTGACTGGTGTCTTCTGAGAAGTCATCTTGATAGCTAGAGTGGGAGATAGCGCCAGCGTACCACAAACTATAGTAGTGACGTTTACGATAATTGATATGTTCTTAGAGCAGTGCTCTAAGTTGACAGTTTAGAAAGCTGCCTGTTCCTCCGGAGAGGAAGCACGAAAGTTAATTGTTCGCTGGTAAAGATGCCAAAGTCGTCAACTAGTGTTAGGTACCTCTACCTCCGAAGAGGAGAGTATCTAAATAAATCGGTAATCCTAGAGAATAGCAAGGTTGTCAACAGTTAAGACCAAATCAGGGTGTCAACCTCCGTGGAGGTATGAAAAAACAATTCGATGTTGTTTCCTCAAACCTCAAAGAGGCAAGTAATCCAACCGTATATACGAAGATTGCGAAACAATTCAACAAATGGGGATGGAATGCCTAAATGACTCGCTTATTTTTCTCCGCCAGCTACGGATACCCTATTTTTTTTTAACCTGGTTAGAGCTCCAGGTGGCCAGTTCTATAAAATTGCAATACTCCTTGTATCCATACCAGAAATATCTCAGAAGTAACAGTGATAATGTAAGTTGCTGGTACTTTTTAGTTATAAGCAAACCTTTATGAGTTTATTTTAAAAGAAAAATACAAAGGAAGATAAAACGTGTTAAATTTCTCATAATACTTTATGAAAGAAATGCTATGAAGTGGACTTTTAGACAGCATTTACAAGAGTAACTATGCTGTCATCTCATATGCTTATTTGTACTAGAAACATTGTTCATAATATTTTACTCATTTACATACCAGAAAATGCATAAACTTCCGTAAATAAACTTTCCTTCATATTTCTCTATTAGTTTATGTAGAATCCATGTTCTTAATAACTGTCTTGCTATTCCTTTGGACATATACACTATTGGTAAGACTTTTCGTTCTTGAAATTGCAAATGGCGTCTTTGTTCGTGTTTCACGTTGATCAGCGCATGCGCGACACGTAATGACAAACACAACTATGTATATTTACGCAACTATGAGTATTATGCGTGCAACTATATAAGCAACAACAATATAGTATGTTTTATGTACCACAACAGAATTTCCTCACATGATTCTGATAACATAAGAGGTAATGTTAATATTGTTTATGTTACAAGAAATATATTTCCAATGGCCATACTATGTTTAATTACGAATATATCTTAATGGTTCTCATAACCCTACTCGTTTTTAGAGTGTACGAAATTTTAAGAGGGATTTTTTTGTACATACATTTTGAATTAATTACAGAATATATTGCACTTAGAGACTTAGGCCAGAGAATATTTTAGAAGCCTAGCATATAAGTTGACCTAAACCTCAGTCCGGTATGATTCAACTGCTCTAAAATTTGATATTTTATATCTATACAATCGGGCTGTTTCACAACTATATTATCTTCCATAATCAAAATAACAGAACAGAAAGGGGATTTTACTTATTTTCACTTTAAAATAATTTATTTCGGAATTTGACTTAAATCAACGATTTTTATTTTTCAAAAAAATCAGGTGATTTTAATTTTGATTTAAATCGTTATTTAGATCAGATTGATTTAAATCAATCCACTCTGTCTCGAAACAGATAGCATTTTTTCCCCATAATAAGGTAACAAACAACATTGATTTCATTTACATATAACTAAATAATAACCATCTGGTATTCCTGTATTCCGTCCAATGGGAATCTTTGTGTAAGGAACTAAGTGGCCACTACATGATCAATATTAATATAATGGAATTTTCGAGTAACTCCTAGGTTCCTTTGTTAGGTCCTGAGAGGCTAGCAAAATGCTCCATTCGAATAACTCCTTGGCAGTTTCCTATCTCCGTTTTTGTTCCATTCTTTACAGACTTACCCTGTATATACAACAATAATCGTTAATCACAAAGAGGGCACAAAAGCTCAGTGACAGAACACTCCCCTTTGGTGCAAGGGGTTTTCAATTCGATCTCCGACCACGCGAGTTTGTGGAGGGCAACATCGTGTCCGTGGGTTTTCTTGGGGTTTTCCGCTTCCTTCCACATTCTTAATGCACAAATTATTGATTCATTTTCATTAATTATCCGTCTTTCTTAGCCCAATGAACATAATCGTGGGGGAAACTTCCTAAATCGTTTTCTGATGCAAAATTTCTTTTAGCGTATTCTGGAGTTTATACGTTTTCATTTCTCAATAGCTTAGACTAAACTAACTCTTTCCTCGTTTCCTGCTCCTCCATTATATAATACTGGGATTTACTGAGTATCTCTTATAAAACAAAATTTAAGGGAAAAAGTAATGAAGTATTACATAGAGTAAGAATTACATATTACTCTTTTCCGGGTTGGCATTTTTGCGCGAGGACAGGTAAGCACACTCAGGGGAAATCCCGATCTCATTGCCAATCAATATGCTATGAAAATTCGTGCATTGCGTTTTCTATGTGTAGTGTTGGAAGACTTGAAATCTGAAAGAGCGGGTTCTACAACAAGTAAGTGTAGATTTTTCTTTCTATTTTTCTTTAAAGCATACTGAAAGTGAATACAATTGTATTTTTTTTAACATGAAGAGAATATTTTCTTTAATGTGATTAAATGAATGTACATATTATGTCCTATATCTTTCTTATTCACGATATTGCTATCCATTGATTTATTATACCAGTGGTTCACAAACAGAAGATCAGTTCTCCTCGGAGTTGTAGTACGAATAATGGAACCAGATCACCAAAAATTGTACCTTATTTCTTCTGCTATAATACAGAGAATGCAGTTTTTTATATATGTATATGTACTCTGTGTCTGAGTGCTGTATCTTAAAGCAAGTTGTAGTCCACTTATCATAACTAGGTGTGACCACTAATCATGGGCGGCTTGTGAGGGAAGTCACTAATGGAAGAAAAGTTATCTAATGTACTAATTATTGGGTGCAATAAGTAGTACATTATACAAGTTCTCTTCTGTTAATTCGAAGCAATAAAACTTAATTTTTAACACGTCTGACTTCCCTTATTTGTAACGTCCTTTCGGGTTTTTCGAAGGAGGAGGACAAGATTATCCACCAACATGAGTCTCACACATTTTTATTTGTTAATTTAAATACAATTTATTAAAATGCATGCCTAGGGGCGAGGCAATTGTCTCCTGCCCTTCCCAAATGTCGGCCCTGTTCCTTAACAAGCAGCCTCTGCAGTACCGGATTTAGGTTTGATGTCGCCCTAAGGTATTGAAGATTGGCCCCTATTACAACCGGTGCTGGTTTAACAGGGCCCCATTACAAGTCGGGCTGGTAAACGGCTCTATTACATGCGTGACTGGGTTACCGGGGCCCCATCCCATCACTAGCGGGGCTGAGAAACAGGCTCCAATTACAAGCCAAGCTGAAAAACATGGGCCCCATTCATAATAAACTACTACATAATACAAAACACCGTTGTTGTATGTGTGTTTTTATCGTATTTGCTTTTTTTCTTATTTTGAAATTTCATTATCTTCAGTTTTTGTTTAACTTTTTGGGTCCCCCAAGGTAGTGAGGCCCTAAGCTATAGTTTGTTTAGCTTATACGTAAATTTCGCATTGAGCCTCTTCCACTAAGCCAAAATAATAGGGGTAGGATTGCCAGATATTTTCCCGTGTAGTTCAAAAAGGGTTATGACAAGCTGTAAATTAAGAGCTGGAATACAGGAGGAGGTTTGGAAAGTAGGATTTGGGACACATCTTCACAAAAGCTGAATAATAATGTCTTCATTACAAAAGTACTTCTCCGATATAAAGCACCTTTCTATAGTGTTAAATACCCGGAATCTTTACATATAATGATTCTAAATATAGTTTTACATAATTTCTACTACCCATACTTACATCATTGTTAAGTTTAACGTCCCTTTCAGCAGCGTGGCTATATGAGACTGGGACTTGCAACTGAAGGTGAGATCCAAAACACATGAAATCCCGCCAAAAATCGAACTCGGATCTCCCGCGCCAAAGGCGACCTACATCATTGAACAATGGTGGTAGTATGTATTCACTAGAAATAAGGGAACAACACGGTGACTACGAATACATATGTATACAACGCTATTTTATTTTTTCACGGATCCCCACCTACAGACTTTCTTCCAGAAAATTTCGTTTGGAGGGACAAAATCAAAATGTGGGGAGGACGCATTTGGAATGTGCTACAGGGCCGTCTTAACGCATTGGCTCAATGGTCACTTGCTTGGTGCTCCACGAGCAGAATTACGTGTATTACATGTAAAAATTAATCGTAAGAACACCAGCACTCAGTTTTACTTAGAGGTCCTTAATAGTGATAAGATGACATAGATGAACCTTGAACAAACTGACATTAAATTGCAATTTAATATATTTTAGCTGCGAAAGGTAGGAGAGAGGAGGGGAAGCAATGCTCCCAGGAAAGTATGTCTGGTGTTTGTCATGCTTTTCGAAACTGAATTACACATTGACTCTATTTTTTGGGACAAATTTTATAGGCAACATTTTTTTTTTAAATCATATACCTGTTATCTTTTCTTGCAAGTTGTGAAGTGACCATTGCGCAGACACACAGTTATAAATAATTAAAATATTGGAAAAAGGTAGTTAAATTATTTTATATTGTCCATGATAAGAGTGTTGATAAAAGTAAGGTTATTTTTTTGCTGGGAGGAGGCTATATCAAAATCTTAAGGTAGGGGCTTGCACAGGGACATTATTTGCCAAAGGAGGCGCCCAGTAAAACAGTGGCATAAAGTGCAAATTAACTTTGCTCCGGTGGGGCGTCCATCTCCGGAGGGTTTGACCCCACGGAATTATACATAAAAAAAACGCTGTTTACGTAATGTCTTAACGAAAACCCTATTTTCCTGTCAACTTTCGATTTAACTATCAGTGACATAAAATGCGGATGCCTCGATGCATGACTACAAATTAGTATATTACACAGCATATCTTATTACAAATTTTATAGTACCCCAAAAATTGTTATTCTACTGGCGACCAGGGTTGTTTGATTTAATTCGATTGAATGCTTTTTTTTTTTTTTAAATCTATGATTTAAATCAAATTTATTTTGCTTAAAACACAAAATAAAATGTTATATTTCTGACCATTCTGGAACACTAATCGAATTTTTAAGTTTGAAACTAGCAGCTTAATCTTTACGATGATAGTATCTTATAAGTTTAAATAATATATATCTTTTTTTTTTTTTTTTTTTTTTTTAGATTACAGTTAAAGGGCCATCGATTTTGACAGTGTGCTGATTTAACCATTTTCTATTGTACAGAAGTCTTGTGAAGAAAGCTTGAGTCCATTTAATATTCAATACTTACAATTCTTAGTTTAAACTTGTATATAGAGATAATAGATAAAATTGTATATATTGCCAGTCTTCCATTGTCAGGCCGAGAACTTTTCACCCTGCCCTCGTATGCGTGAGGATTTATACACAGCCATACACTGCTTAATGGTATATTTCGATTGCTTGATGCATCCTCTTTGGACATATCCCACCTGTTTAACATTGATACTCTTGTAGAATTTTATTACCAATAATTCTTCCTGAGAACTTCTAACTCCCACCAATTAATTGAATTCAGGTAACATCAAGTTAGTACAATGATGAATCATACCTCAAACACACGTGTATCAAGTAAGTTCTGCTGTATTTACTAGATTACGCATTTCTCATCAATCGTGTGTATAAGGCGCAATTTTTTGATAAGATCGTTGGAAGAAAGTGAGCCTTATTCATGAGATAACACACAGTAACACCTTATTACAGGCTACGTACGAGTTTTACCGTTAAAAATAACGATATTCGTGTTATGCATGTGCTAATATTAAGTTTGCATGTGTTCGTATGTGAAAAAGGAGTTGCATGTCCTTCAAAGTGCCGTTGTGAAGTGTATTACTTTTAGATCAATAAGGTGTCGAGCACATTATTGAAGTAGCGTAACAAACAATCACACTACTTCGCAACACGAACGAAAAGGTATTATTGAAATAATGTCACCATTTAAGTTTCAAATAATATTACCTTAGTAACGTATAGGCCTACTTGTGCAATGCCAACACTTACAATCTCAAGAAACCTAAGGTCGGTGGAAGTCTGTATATCTTGGCTCATCGCCAGGGTCTGATTTAGGTTTAGTGGGGCCCTAAGCTATTGAAAGTAATTGGACCTTATATATCTTGAAGTTTAAAAATCAATATATATCTTTTTCAGCTACAAAATGTCGCCATTTTGGAGGTTTGAATATATGCTATATGATAATTGATGGACATAATAGATATCTAAATACGTTTACACATCAAATATGCATTTTATTAATTACACATTGATCAACTTACAACATTTACAACACGTTGCAAAATTCTTTAGAAACAAAATACACTTATAATCTAGCCTCTAAAAGATTGCTATAACATGAAATAAGAGGTGTTAGTACATTACGCAAACTGCTAATAATTATACAGGGCAAGTCAAAATGATGGACCCAATTTTAGAAAGTTATTCTGCGAAATCTAATAAACATACAGTATGTTATTGTGAGACATGCGCTTCGAAAGGCTAGCTTGGAAAGTTTAGTTTCCACCCAATATTTCCACTTTCTACCGCTAGGAGTCAGCAGCGAGCACTTAAGGAAAATTGCGTTGAATGAAAGGCAGAGATCTCTCTGTGTGCTTCATTATGATGTTAACAAATCGGTGATTAGTGTACACATGACTTGACTCCACGTGTTCTTTTTATGTGGGGTTTTGTAAAGGATGATGTTTACGTACAAACACTTCCAACAACATTGAACGCTGATATTGACCGCAATATTCTGGAAAAGGTTTGGCAGGAGAGAGACTATCGGTTGATGTGTGCCATGCTACGCGTGGCAGGTGAATTTGAACGAGTTCGTCTGGACCTCAAACGCCGCTCCAATTCATCCCACAGATGTTTCACTGTGTTCAAAACAGGCGATTGAGCAGACCATGGAGTCGTTGCTCATTATTCTCGTCATACCACGACATAATATTGGCAGCTTTATGGCAAGGGGCATTATCATCCTGATAGTAACATGGGTCCATTCCAAAGAATTTCCACAATGTGGGAAGCACTGAATTGTCCAAAATGTCAGATAATTGGGTGGTGTAATTAGGCACTAATTGTACGATTCGAAAAACCCGCCATGACAGCCGATAATGACTTCCCTATTGAACTCACTAAGTTGTTGTCTGTGCACCATTCTCAGTCAAAGTGACTCCTCGCCTGACGCACGATCACTAATAACGCCTTCTGCACCGGAACAAATGACTGGCGTTGTGCAGGTTGCTCTGGATTCATTATGGCGACGTCCTAGCAGACTAACCGGTGACTTTTTGGTAGAACGAAAGCGAAACCAGATTGGTGAGCCATAGTAACGGTATCTCATGCAAAATAATATTGTCTAGCCCACTGCTTTTCCACTTTTCGATTCCGTTTGTGTATTTTGAAGATATTTCAGAAAAAAACAGTAAAATTAGCTATAGTTTAACTTCGTCGGAATTAAGCACCTTGCAGATCTGTGCTCCTTCTGCGCCAACTGTGATCAAAGCTCCACACTCCATGCTTCTATACATGGAGGTCGCTACATTTCTAATTTCAAGTTGTTTCTATTCAGGTTTTTTAGTAAAGTTTCAAACGTTTCCAGAGCAGTGTTTCTTTTAGAAAAAATGTTCCGGGCGAGCACACTCAGTATTCAGTGGGAAACATATTATTTTCACACGGTACTATTCTATTTCTTATTATATTAAGACGTATTATTTTCGTCTCTTCCGGGGGCACTGTCAGAACTCCGGGAGACAAAAATATACCTGGAAGAAACACTGTTCCAGAGATCCAATGTAGATAAATACAGTCTGAATATCACCCAGGGTATTGCTTGAAGCTCAACTCCACTTTCAACCAATCGTGTGAGCTTTTTCAGATCAGGTTACTAGAGCAACTCAGGCCAAAATGGAATGCAATACCCTGAGATTACACGAGGTTTAGTATGACGTAAATTCGCAATCAAAATATCGTTGAAAAACGTCACTGTTGACTAAAATGATTATAAAACCTATAAATATTATACGTAACTTCTTTTTACTGCGACGTAAAAAGATTTAAGTACTTCACCTTGCTATGTAGTAACTAGCGCCAATAGGCCTAATACATTCAGATTGCTGCATAGTAACATACACAAAATAAATTGAGTTGTGCAGTTCTGACGCTACAATACATAACAAAATACAGTGTGCTGTTAATATATAAAAACAAACGACTCAAATGCCTAAAGCGGATGATCTATTCTCCTCTTCTTTCCGTTAGTGAAGCATTATTGACACTAAAGATTACTCTGAAAATGAGTGGCAAAGTTAGTAACTCTGAATATTAAGAAAATACTTCTTGATATTACTTCTAATACGTACAGCGAAATAGCTATAATTTCGAGATATACACCTAAAAAGTACCGCCGCTTAGGGCTGTAATTTCTTGATATTTTATTATTAACTCGCCAGCTTCTTGTTTCATATCGTCTTCTTAATGAAACCACTGTTTCCAACCCCGATTTCTTGTAGTATTCCTCAGAGCACGAGAAAGAGCAGCACTAGAGTTTTATTAGCATATAAGTACTCGCACAAGGTACCATAACACTTATACAGTGAAATCTTATTTAAGTAGCTAAATATAATGGCTAGGAAACAAGGTCCCCATTACAAGCAGGACTCTGAAACAATGAATTCATTAAAAGCGCGGCTGGAAAACATAGATGCCCCATTACATGCAGGGTTGGGAAACAGGGCCCCATTATGAGCGGGACTAAAAAACAGAGGTTTCCACTGGTTCGGTACTAGCCCGTGGGCTTAAGCCCGACCCGGTCCGCGGGCCGAACTCAGACCTACAAAGCATATATCACTTCGGGCCTGGGCTGGGCTCGGGCCGTAAATTTCTAAATATACAACCAGTTCTCGGGCCTAACTTGGTAAATATACTGTACAACGATTTTGATTCGACCATTCTTTCCGGAGAACTTTTAATACATAACTGCAAAATTAAGCCTCTAATTGCTGTAAATAAAAACACAATTTTGAGTTATTTATTAAATTTCTGTAATTCGGGCTTATTTGATTATCTCACGACCTCGGGCCGGGCTCGGCCCTAAATGCTATTTCGGACTCTGGCCGGGCTTCACATTATAAATTCACGGGCCGGACTGGGCCTAGGCTAAAAATTCCGGCCCGTGCAGATCTCTATTAGGAAACCGGGACCAGTATAAGCGGAGCTGGAAAACAGGGCCCCCATTACAAGCAGGACTCTGAAACAGGGGCTTCATTACAAGCGAAGCAAGGAAAAAGAGAACCCATTTCAAGCAGGGCTGGGAAATGGAGGTCCGATTATAAGCGAGGTTGAGTAATAGGGGTCCTATTACAAGCAGGGTTTGGAAACAGGGTCCCATTACAAGCGAGGCCCTCTTACTTGCTTCATAAGAGCCTACAGCATAATAATATAAAGTATCGTTGTTATATGTGTGGTTTATTTTATTTGCCTTCTTTTATTTGGAAATTATATTACAGCCAGTTTTTGTCCTTAAAATTCTGAGGGCCCCAAGAGAGTGGGGCCCTAAGCTATAGTTTGTTTAGCTTATACATAAATCCTGCATTGGTCATTGCGTACAGCTACAATTGTCAACTTTTGAAAATGGAAATACGGACAACCTTCTGGAGTATATACTCTTAAGATTGTAATATCATCGCTCATCAAAAATCTGAACAACGTGAAAGTGGTTGCTTCACATAAAATTGAGCGACTCGGAGTTCGAATTTAATAACTTTAGTTACTTTTAATGCATTTATTAAACTTAATTATTCCAGTTTTGTTTAAGTTGGCACATGTAATTTTTGTAGTCTGCTATTAATAATACATTTTATTTAAAACAGAAAAGCAAATATAATTATGACATGCACAAAATATACCTGAAAAATAAGTCTTACCAGCTTCGCTGGGGCTGGTAATTTATATAGATCTATATAAAATTGAAAATCACTATGTTTGTGACTCTAAATCTCCTGAACCGCCGGACCGAACTCGATAATCAAGGCTGGCCTGGTTCTAGGCTATTCTCTTTGATGGTAGAATGAGGGGGGGGGGGAGAGGGTATAAAAATAAATAAAACTTAATAACTCCTAAACCACTCGACTGATCTTGACCAAATTTTTAACATAGATGAGGTTCAGACCTGGGATCGTTTTTATGATTTAAATTTGACGGAGCAACGTAGGGGAGTAGAAGGAAAGGGATATATATTAGGGTGGGCCGAAAAAACTCATTTTTTTATTTCGAAGTTGTAATAGCGCGGAAAAGTTGCGAATTATATAGAAAAATAAAAATATAAAAATATCAAAATCGGTTGACATCTTCCGGTCGCGCATAGACCCTAAAGTTTGACAAAATATAAAAAAAAAATCATTTTTGCGATTATTTTTTAAAATTTTTGAATTAGATGTTTCCGTAATGTAATAGTTTTTAACGTCTTCAAATAGAGCCTAAAAACATTGTGTTTTAATTTGTGTTAGATCAGTTGATATCTTCCAGTCGCGCATAGGGCCTAAAATTTGTCAAAATATTGAAAATGTTACATTTTTACGAGTTTTTTTAAAATATCTTTAATATACTGTTTTAAAACATAATACTTACAGTACTTTTATTTTTGAACATAAGAACATTGTATTTTATTAAGATCCGAATAAATTAACAACTTCCCATTGCGCAATGATCCCAATGCTATAGAAAAACAGTACCTAAAAAAGATAGTTCTGTGACATGATGGGTGATAACAGTAACAACGTTCATGGTACTTTTTGACTTGCTCTATATTTAAAAAGCTTAAATATTTATTTAAGTTACAATGTAGTTTTTAACAATAAACTTACTTTTATATATAATAAAGAAAGAAACAGAGTTCTGAATAAATAGTCCATGTTAGTTGAACCTGTCCAGTGTCCATTAGTATTCTTCTCTATTTTGTAGCCGAAGGTACTTTGAAGACTGATTATGCTGGTGAATTTAGGCATAGATGATCTGGAACAGCAGAGTGGTTCTTATAAATGCATCCAGTGATTCAGCTCCACAAACTTTTCCTGAGGCTTCCGTGACGAGTTTTACACAGCGTTCAGCAGCCTGCGTGTGAACTGGGAATTGCTTGAAAGTAATATTCCAGTCAGGGATTGAGTCACTGCCGATGTGCGATTTGATCTCGTCGTCACTGATTTCTGCCAACAATGGGGGAGAAGATAATTCACAGTCCATCCAATTGATAATTTCTGAGTATTCTTGCGCATTAAAGTTGATTTTTGGTGGCATGAATGTTCTCCTTCTTGCATCTCTCTGCCTTGCCTTCAGAATTTTTCGCAGTCCGAGCTCTCTTATGTGTTTCCTGTCATCTTGAGTCATGGCTAACAGTAAGTGTTCTGGGTGGGCGAAAAAACCATTCCGTTCGATCACAGGGTCGACAACATCAAGCAAAGGTTTTGGCAAATACCTGGTAGACTATACTGCTTGATAAACAAGTTTCGGGCCGTCTGTAAAGTGTTTACTTGTTTTGATAGTAAACCACATTGGCATGCATGATTTTAATATAAACAAAACTAGTTCTTGAAGTTCAGGTGAGAGGCTTTCTTCAGTAATGTACAATCTGAGAGCTCTGTTTGCTTTTGTCAACCACCTCGAATGTAATAAGTGCCCAGGATCTCGTACAGCCAAATCTTCATTACAGGTTCCTGATTTTATTGCCTTTGATATATCAAGTAGGTATTGCTGATCTTTGCTAAGCTAGTGAAGAAAGCCCCTCACCTGAACTTCAAGAACTAGTTTTGTTTATATTAAGAGCAACTCAAAATATAGAGCAAGTCAAAAAAGTACCATGCACGTTGTTACTGTTATCACCCATCATGTCATAGGACTATCTTTTTTAGGTACTGTTTTTCTATAGCATTGGGATCATTGCGCAATGGGAAGTTGTTAATTTATTCGGATCTTAATAAAATACAATGTTCTTATGTTCAAAAATAAAAATACTGTAAGTATTATGTTTTAAAACAGTATATTAAAGATATTTTTAAAAACTCGTAAAAATGAAACATTTTCAATATTTTGACAAATTTTAGGCCCTATGGGCGACCGGAAGATATCAACTGATCTAACACAAATTAAAACACAATGTTTTTAGGCTCTTTTTGAAGACGTTAAAAACTATTACATTACGAAAACATCTAATTCAAAAATTTTAAAAAAATAATCGCAAAAATGATTTTTTTAAAAAATATTTTGTCAAACTTTAGGGTCTATGCGCGACCGGAAGATGTCAACCGATTTTGATAATTTTTTTTATTTTTCTTTGTCTATATAATTCGCAACTTTTCCGCGCTATTACAACTTCGAAATAAAAAAGTGAGTTTTTTCGGCCCACCCTAATATATATAAATCAATTGATATAAGGCTGAAAGTTATTATTTTTGTAACTTAATAACTCTTGAACTATCCGACGTTTCTCAATCAAATTTTCAAGATACATGCGGTTCGGATCTAGAAACATTTTGTAATTTCACTTTAACGGTAGATCCTAGTTGAGGGGAGAGGACGTATAAATAAAACTAATAAAACCTAATAACTTTCGAACCACCCAACCAATCTCGATCAAAGTTTCAACATATATGAGGGTCGGGCCTTGGATATTTTTTATCGTTTCACTTTGACGAGCCAACCTAGGGGAGAGGGAGAGGGAGGGGGAGATATATGTAAAAAAAATAAAAGTGACTGTCTTTGTGACTTCATCATTCTTGAACCACCCGACCAATCTCAATCAAATTTTCAACATACATAAGCTTAGGGGCAGACAGGGGTGTAGCCAAGGGGGGGGGGGCATCGGGGCCAGGCCCCCAAATGATTTCCTGCCCTCCCAAATGACCAGTTTTTAAAACATCATAGTAAAATTATCTCGCTTCATTCATTTAAAAGTAACAAAGTTTATTGACAATTAATAATTTACGGTAAAATAGTATGGAGAAATATTTTTTTTCCATACCAATCGAAAAATAGTATGGTATATCTTCCTTATACCGATCGAAAAATAGGATACTTTTTTGTGACAGCAGATTACACATTTTACTGCGATTTATATTTGACAATTTGAAGACAAACGTATAACAAGGTACCATAATAAATACAGCCATAAAACAAAGGTACTAAACTGATTTGTAAGTACAGTATATTTTTATATGCTTTAACAAGTGTTTTAAAAGACATAGAGGATGGAAAATTTGGTGAGAAACAATGTTTTTATTCAGTTTGGATTTCATTCGCTCTCTCTTTTATTTCTACTCAGTGTAATAAAATAATTGTTTTTTTAGTCACGAATAATAAATCAATATTTTTGTCAGGAAACCGTAAAGAAACTAAGTGAAATTTCAAAGAAATCAATTTTGTGTAGATAGGTTCTGTATACAAGGTCTTAAATTTAAATATAAAGGTAACCAAGAAAAGTTTTGTTGCTGTTTCACTCACCACCTTCGAACATCGATATGTCACCTAAGATTACCTGGAAGATCAAAAATAGTCCCCATCAGCATCGACGACCTTCTGAAAACGTTCTGGAAGACCATGGAATCCATTGCGGTAGAACTTGGTGAGCCGTGAAACGAAGAAGGTATCAGGTGCAACTGGTGTCCTCTAAGGTGATTGTCCAAAGAATAGACAGGTGATAATCGGATGGTGAAATACCCGGGGAATATAGTGGTTGCAATATTGTTTCCCATCCAAGGCGGAGAATGGTGTCCTGACTCATCCTAGCCATGTGGGACTTAGCGTTGTCCCGTAAAAGAGGACCCATTTGCAATTCAGAAGTGATGGCTCCAGAGTTTTGAGTTTTTCTTGAGCACAGTTCAACTGCTGACACTATACAGTTGCATTGATACTCTGACCAATTGGTAGCAGTTCCCGATGCACGATGCACCAAACACACAGAAGGACATGCTTTTGGTGCAGTGCTGGTTTCGGCTGTTTTGAAATCGGCTCATGTGATGGTAACCAATGATAATGGCGCCGTGGAGCTTCGTATAGGACCCACTTTTTTAATTTTATGTCAACAACCTGTCCAGAAATGGCTCCGAAACAGTAAATAAACACAGGCGACTGCCGCGTTGCCTTCTGGCCCGGAGTCAAAATATGTGGGACCCATCGACCCAACTTGTAGTGCTTCTCAAGTTGATGGATGTGCTGCCGAAAGGTTTCTCCACACACTGAATTGTAATCCCAGTTCCTTTTTGTACGTGTGTTGGTCTTCCGGCACGTGGTGTTTCGGGTGTTTCGTCGTCGTCCTTAAATTTGTTAAACCATCGCGGCACTGTCCGCGTCGTAACGACACCCTCACCAAAACCCTGGCATATCTTCTGTCCCGCTACAGTGGCGTTTGGCCTCCATTTGAACTCGTTCAGCATACATGCTCTTATGACGCTCTGTGGATGTCCCATGTTCCCTCTGTCTTTACGCAAGTTCACGGTGTATCTGAACTGCCACAACCAGGTAGTATGTTGGATATACCCACACCAACATCTGACGTTCCCCTTATCTCCACTCGCATTCAACTCATGGTGTGAGGTCCAATTGAACACAGACCTCCACGAAAAGGGACATAACTTCCTTGGTTACCTTTATACGTAGTTATGCACAAAAGTATAGCGTTTGGTCCCGGGCAGTATTTCTTGATTAAGCACAATAAAAACTACCTTGAATATAATTTATGGAGAAAATAATAATAATAATAATAATAATAATAATAATAATAATAATAATAATAATAATAATAATAATAATAATAAAAGAAGAAGAAGAAGCTAAAATAGTATTTTTAGTTTTTCAGAGGGAAACCAAAATTTTCCTTTCTTTCAGGCCTCAAAAACACTAACAGCAACACATTTTTTTTTGCTTTGTACATTGTAACTGGCCCCCCCTCAAAAACGACGGGCCCCCCTACACAAACCTGCTGGCTACACCCCTGGGGCAGTGATTACTTTAGACTATTCACTTTCACGATGCAATGTAGGGGAGGGGGAGATAAATTTAAAAAATGGTAAAGAATGACCGATATTAGTGTTGAATCCATAGTTTTCGGAATCAATGACAGAAAAAGTGATACTTGTCATGCTGTTTCAATCCAAGTTTAGCCCTTATAATTGGGGAGGGGGATAAACATTTAAAAGTGATCGGAAATGACCAATATTAGTGTCTAATCCATAGTTTTCGGGATCATTCAGATGTACAGTGACATTTCAGATCCGGTTTAAATCCAAAATCAGCCCCACCTCTTGGGGGAAGGGGAGAAAGAGATATATAAAAGTGATCGAAAATGGCCAGTATCAGTGTCGAATTTATAGTTTTCTGGATCCCTTAGATGAACAGCTATACTTCCGATCCCGTTTAAATCCAAATTCAAACCCGCAACTTGGGGGAGAAGGAGGAAGAGATATTTAAAAGTCATCGAAAATAACCGATATTAGTGCTGAATCCACATTTTTGGGGTCACTGAGATGAATGGTGACACTTCCGATGCCATGGCCCGCAACATGGGGAGGGATATATATATATATATTTAAATGATCAAAAATGACCGATATTAGTGTTGAATCTATAGTTCTTACGGTCGCCGAGATGAACAGTGACACTTCTCATGCTATTTAAATCCATTTTCAACCCTGACACTTGGGGGATGGGAAAGGGTGACATCAGGGGTAAAAGTGAGGGGGAACACGGGGTCATCGTCTCCCCGCTTTCAGAAAAAAGTTTGTGGCGTCCCCCAGTTTCTATAAAAATTACAACGTTCAAAGATAAGCACGGGGGACGGCGTGACATCGTGCGTCGCTCTACCTTTTTAGATCCACTTTTACCCGTGAGTGACATACATTAAAATGATCGAAAATGAGGAATATCAGTGTGCATTTAAATTATTTATTTCAACCCAGTGAAGCGGGTAATATGCTAGTGTCTCATAATGCCTACACACTTTCACTGGATGTGGATGCATTATTTAATTTGAAGATGTAGATGAGGATGAAGCAGTGCTAGCTCTGCTCTTGAAAATGTACTTTTGTTGACCTTTTGCAGTTTTGATAAGTTCAGTAAAATTTTCTGTCTTCAACTCTTCAGCAAATTCCGCGCACGAAAGATCGATATCAAAGCGAATTAATGCTTTAACCATGTTCATCGACAAACGATTCCTTTCGTCACTTTAAAATTATAATAGGTCTAGCAAGAGGAAAAATTACCGGACATTTAACGTCCGCATTGAGGTCATACCGGACAAGGAGTTCAAAAACTGAACTGTCCGGTAAAATACAGGATGGTTGAAAACCCTAGGTAAAGCAGATATTGGTTGAATTCATTCGCTACAAGTATAAAATCTATACAATAAGTATAGAGTACCCTTCGATAATGAAAGTGTTGGCATACCAAGACTATTGAGCTCTCGGAAACATCGTCATTTATAATAATTATTCTTGTTATTTGTTGAAAGTCAGGGCATCTCATTTTTCGGCAGTGAAGAAATATGAGACGTGGATCTATGGTGTAAACTTGAATACGAACGACCATAATACATTTAATGCTTTTTCCTCCAGGAATGGAGCCCGGCACTAAATGTTCGCGTGCCCCCAAAAGGCCAAGGGCAAGGAAATAAATAATGAATAAATTTCAATATCCGGGTGAAGTAGTAACAAAGAAGATAATCAACCAAAAGGAAATAAAACAAAGTAGTATCGTGTATACTAAATGAAGTGGTTTGGTTATATAGAAATAACTGAATGGTATGCAACTAACCTGACGTTTAGGTATATATATGAACAATACAGGGAAAAAGTGTCCATAATTGGATAAACTTGTAATTGCACTTTCTTTACTAATTTCAGAATTCTAAATCAAATAAACACATTTTGAATCATACCCGTCCACGGGATCACGAGAAAAATGATCTCAAAGTTACAATATTAATATTTGTTTAATATCTCACATTTGAAATAATTTTTCTAAGAACCTCATTAACGCGTATGATTGAAAATAGTTCCATTACAATTCAATATCCTCAGATTAGTATAGAAAATACAACAAGAAATTTATCCAAGGGTGGGTACTTTTTAACAGTAGCTTGACTATTACTCCTTTCCAGCAAATGTCTCTGAACAGTATATTTTTTCACGCGTTACCCTAGCCAAATGTTTTTAAATTGATCACAAGGAAACGGGTGAGGTTAGGTGTACATTAAAGTTGCACCACCCAAGTGTGATGTAATGTCACGTCATATTATCGTGGGGGCAAAGATGGAATAAAACGAGCCCTGCGCGGCTTCTAATCCCCTTCGCTCGCTCAGCTATGTTTCGCAGCGTAAGTAAATCACTTTTTTATCAATAAAGTTGTGTGTCTCTCTCTCCAACTCCCCAGGGCTCCACTTCTTACTCTCCGGTTGGTTTAAAACGTCATTGCTTATAAAGGCTATCAAAAATTTCTAGGTAAATGGTAATAAAACCCCCAAATTATGCATTATATACACACACAGGGTGTCCAATATACAATGCAACCCGGAGTTTGGAATAGTAGAACTTTTGAACCTGAAAAGATGCTGATGTTTCAGTGCACCGAAAGGTATGTTAAAGATCTGTCTACATTATGCGATTCCTGAAAACAACGGAAAAGAAACTTTGAAGTTATCATGATAAAACTTGCACTTACATGCACCCGGCAACACTGCAATCAATCTCTGTGGGTCTGCTTAAAGCAAGAGGTATACAAGAACAATTCTCGAACTATACAAGACCTGGAAACGAACATTTGCAGTGCCATTGAGAACATTAACACTTCTACTCTTCGTAGAGTTGCTTCCAACATGGTGAAAAGTGTGAACCATTCTTTAAATCAAAACAGAGGGCATTTCCAGCATCGCTATTGAGCTGAAAACTCGTTTCATGATAGTAGCAGTTTTGCCGGGTGCATCTAATTAAACGTTTTATTATGATAATTTCAAAGTTTCTTTTTCATTGTTTTCAGGAATTGCGTAATGTAGACAGATCCTTAACACACCTTTTGATGCACCGAAACATCAGCAATGTTGCCAATTCAAAGTGTTAATTTGTGAAAAGTACGAGTTCCTTAGTTATCCCTTAGAGAGGCCTCATCCGATTAGTTATCGGTGTAAATGTTTTTTTTCTGCTCCATAGTTTCCAAGCTACTCCAACTAAACAAACTGAAAATTAACGACAGAACATCCATGCGTATGAGTTATGAATCAACTAACATGTTTTACAAAGAAATTGATTTACACCTTCGGTTACATCTGGCAATACTGTGTGGTTCCTAGTGTACTTCAATCACTGCTTCGTAATTTCAAACTATATGCATGAACAAAGCTTCATTTTGATATAACCATTATTTGTGTATTTTTTTCAGGTTCAAAAGTTCTGCTATCCCAAATTCCGGGTTGCATTGTATATTGGACACCCTGTATTACGTACAAGGGCAAATAAGTATTATTTTCATCTTGTCTTAATGATAAAAGTGTTATGAAAATTTAAAAGTGAAAATAACTTTTTGTGGGGCCGGGTTTGAACCCACGCTAAAAGTAATTTTGATTACTAGCCCGCTTGTTAGCATGCTGGGCTACGAGGACCGACAACATCTTATGTTTGATTTGTGCTATATATATGCTAGGTGGCTAGAAACGGATAACTCCAACCAATCAGAACCATGTATTTAACTCCTATGGCTAGGGTTGAATGTGATGAAAATATGGTTACCAATGAAATATTTGAGCACTAGATAAGCCCTCTCTGTGAAAATAACTTATTGTCGAGCTTCAGAGTGACTACAGGCAACCAAATATCGTACGGATAATTAAATCTAGTTTTATAACAAGTAAGATGAACGGGATATTCTTTTCTTTCTTTCTTCTTCACCATATAAAGGTGTTTTTTTCTCTTTTCTTATGCACCCTCTTATTGCTGTGCAACAAATGTTGATATTAGAAGATTTTTTTTTCCAATGTGGGGTTTTTCTTGGAAGTAATATAGTCTCTATGTTAAGTTTATTTTCCTTGTTTCTTTGATTGGTGATTGCATGTTTTCTGTGAGTTTGTTTTTTATTACTTTTTTTTCATATTACTTCCTTGTAAAAATAATTAGAATTGAAAGTATGTCCAAAAGAAGATAGTACAGTATATTGTTGTTGATATTTGTTATTATTGTTATTTTATTTATTTATTTATTTTATTTTATTTTTTTTATATGTCAATTCCTGATTTCACTATATATTGTATGAGTGTTTTTATTCCTTTCCAGTTCCTGGATGCCAAAATACTTTCATATGAGAGAGGTCCATGTCCCAAAATGAAATGCAGTTGTTGAAGTAAATTGTTTCGATGTGCTTGAAATAACTCACATTCGAATATTAAATGATTCAAAGTACCAATACCTTTATCACACCAACAATGATAAGTGTCCTTTTTTTTATTTGAAATAATTTGGTCGGAGTTAGTGCAGTGTTAAATAACATGCGATAGAAAATTATCACTTCTCGTCTATTCCATAATGATAAATTTTTTGAAAAGCTTGTAGAATTGTCTTCATAAATTTCCCAATAGAGTTTTCCAGGTAAAGAAGGATTTTTATGTCTCCATTGTTTGATTTCCGTCTTTTCATACTCTGATATAATATGTTTGAAATTTTCTGGTGCCAGTTTAATATTCATATTTTGGCCGTTTTGACATGCATTTTTAGCAGCTAGGTCGATGATATTTAAATTTGGATCTAAGTTGACATGAGCTTTACTGAATACAAACGTTATTTGAAAATTGTTTTTTGACATATTTGCATAAAGATGTTTTATATTTAATATGATCCAGGTAGACTTTTTATTCCAATGAGTTGAATTTAGAGACATTAATACACTTAAGGAGTCAGAACATATTACTGTCTTTAATATTTTGTTTCTTTTTATGTATAATAAAGCTTGACGTATCGCACAAGCTTCTTCTTCGAATATAGAAATATGTTGTGGTAGTCTGTATTTGATAATTTTGGACTCTTTGGGGATAAATATTGCTGCTCCGACTTTTGAATTTGGAAATTTTGAAGCATCGGTATATATAAATGTATAATCTTCGTCAAAAGTATGAATGATGTTTTTCCAAATATTCTGGTAAATTGATTGTTTGAGATCTTCGTGATAAATTTTTATATAGTTCGGTATTACTGGTTTGATCTGCGTAGTATTTACTTGGTAGTTCCAGACATAACAGCTTAACGTGGGTACTTTCTGAATATATGGACAAACATTTCTTAAATTCAGATATGCTTGAATGAACCATGGTCTGTTTTTTGAATATGGAATATTTCTTTTTTTCAGAATTATATCTATTTGTTGCAATTTATTTACGATTGGAGTATTAGATTTTCCAAGAACATTTAAAATGTATTTGTGTGCGTATTTCGAAATAATAATGTGACTTGGATTACAACCTATTTCTGATAGTAGACCTCTTTTTGGGCAGAATGCCGGTTGAGCATAAATCAATCTTGCTAGTGAATAAAACATCTTTTCCAGTTTGTCGATATGTGACTGGATGTGGTACATGAATATAATACCATAAAATACTTTTGATATAAAACCTTGTTTAAGAATTGTAACTAGTAATATAGGATTGATGCCCCATTTTTTTGATGAGAGACAACTGAGAAGGTTCTGATATTTTATAAATTCAGACATTAAATGTTGCATGTGTATTCTCCATGTTAATTTTCCATCAAGATTCATTCCTAAATATTTCATTTCGCTCACTGGATTGATTATGTTGTTTTTCATTTTTATTTTATATTGTGAATTGTTCTTCTTTCTATTAAAGATGATGAATTTAGTTTTTCTTTCATTGAGTTCGAATCCGTTCTGATTCATCCAATCGTTAATTTTGTCTAAGTTCCTTTCTAATATAGGAAGACTGCTTTCGAAGTTATTAGTTTGCATGCTTATCAAAACATCATCTGCGAATCTTATCAATTGACATGGCTGTAAATTCAATTTCATTAAATCTGAAATGTATATGTTAAACAAGATAGGACTTAATTTGCTACCTTGCAGTAAACCCAATGAAGTTTCCCTAGGAAGAGAGTATGAATTATTCCATTTTATGTACAGTTTCCTATTAATTAAAGAATTGTGTATAATTCTTATCATTTTTCCTGGTATTTTTAGTTTATGCATTTTTTTGATAAGAATATATAATATGACATTATCATATGCGCCCTTAATGTCTAGAGATACTGCTAGTAGTGAACGCCTTAAGTAGAAAGATTTGTAAACATCTGTTAGCAATAGGGACAAAGCGTCTTGAGTTGAAGAATTTTTCCTGAAACCAGTTACATTAGGAGAAAGAATTTGAAAATGTTCTATAAACCACATGAGGCGATTTAGTAAAAGATTCTCAAATATTTTCATAGAACAATTTAGTAGTGCTATAGGTCGAAAGTTAGTTGAATTGTCATTCTGTTGTTTAATTTTTGGTATTGGAGTTACTAAAATTTTCTTCCATGTTGATGGTATAATACCAGAGTTCCAGATATTATTGTAGTAATTTAGCAGTATTTGAAGTCCTTCTGGAGGAAGATTTTTATAATGTTTAAATCCAATGCCGTCTATTCCAGGGGCTGAGATTTTATGTATATTTTTAAGAACTATTTCCAGTTCTTTTATTGTAAAGTCTTTGTCTAATTGTGGATTTGAGTTGTTAAATAAATAAATGCTTAGTAGCATTCTGTCGTTGTTGACAGAGCAAGGTGTTAGCTTATGATGAAAGGTATCAATCCACGTGAGGTCGTTGATTGTATTGAAGTTAGCATTATTAATTTGGTAATTTCTGAATTTCTTCCAGAAATTCCAGATTCTGTATGTTGACGTGTGCTCTGATAAGGAATTACAGAGATTTTGCCAGTATTGTCTTTTTGCTTGATTGATTATGGTTTTTGTTAGAGCCTTCTTTTGTTGATAGTTTATAAAATTTTCTGGAGATTTTACATTTATAAATTGTTTGAAGGCAAGTATGCATCTGTTAACGCTTTTTGGCATTCTACTGTCCACCATATTGGTTTCTTATTTGTATTCTGTTTTGGGTTTTTAGTTTTATTACGCTCCTGATTTTTTCTCTCTGATAGTCTGGAAGCAACAATTTTAATTAGTTTGAACAAGTCTAGCTCTTTATTTAATTTTTCAATGTTTTCTTGTATTAAGCTGGTAAATGATGTCCAATTTATTTCCTTTTCCACATGCTGGAGTTTAGATTTAAACGGTGCCTTGCAATTATATGAATTGTCAGTAATCTGTTTTATTATGTGAGTTTTGAAGATAATAGGATAGTGGTCACTATTGCACGTATGAAAGTATGTGGACCATTCTGTTTCGACGTAATGATCTCTTTTTGTTAGAGTTAAATCTGGAGCACTGAAAGAATTGTTCTGTACTCTAGTTGGAGCCCCGTTATTTATGAAAGTATGTGAAGATTCTGTGAGAATTTTAAGAAATCTGCGGCCTTCTGAATCTGTTCTATTTGATCCCCATATGATATGAGATACATTTAAATCACCACAAATATAATCAAATTCTTGCTGATTTTGTAATAAAGATTTCCAAAAAGAATTATTAACTTTTGTTTTGGGAGGAATATAGATATTCATTAGCTTTATGTTATATATTTGAATTCCAATGTATTGAATATGCTCGTGATGATCGGCTAACTGAACGTTAATAGTTTTAAATGGTATATTTGATTTAATACATGTAGCAATTCCTCCGTGTGAATCGTGTCTGAAGTGGTTGATACAAGTAAAACCCTTAATTCTTAATGGTATGTTAGGTTTACACCATGTTTCCTGTACCAAAACTATATCTGGAGAGTATATGTTGATTAGTGATTTTAAATGATAAAGTTTTCCATATATACTTTGTGCGTTCCATTGTAAAATTACCAGTTTTCTATTAATTTTGATAACCATTCAAGTTTATCTTGATATGAGCTGTAGTTGATTTTCTTTGAGGTTTTTTTTTTGGAAAACTTTTTTTTTTAATCTAAGACTGAGTGTATTTCTTGCATAATTGTGTTGATTCTTAGTTGTGTTTCGTTTTCATTAGAGTCTGGCTGAGAATTAGTCAAATGTCGTTGGATAATTTCTCTTAATTTACTCATTTTGCTTTGAGATTTTCTTGCTGTATCATTTATGCTATCTATTACAAAATTAGATTCCGCTAGGTCCCTTTCTTGAGTATTATTAAAAATTGAATAATAGGTATTGGTTTTATTAGAATGATCTTTTCCTTGAGGAATAGCATTATTCCAAAGGGAATGCTGTGAAGATGGTTTTAAGGGTATTTTCCTTTTGGAAGCCGAAGCTTCTTCTCTTGAGCCCATGGAGTTTTTGAGGCTATCCTTTTTCACACTGAATGAATTTTGAAGAAAGGTTTTAGATGTCGAGGGGTGTTGATCTTTAATGTTTAGTTCAGTAGCAATGTTAAATTGCACCATTTTTCTGGCGTTATTGTCACTCGTATTTTTTAATGATTTATGTTCTACTATGTTTTTTCTTTTTTTCCCTGGAGGACTACCAAATGTCTCTCCGCGCTGGGATTCAATAGGTGAGGTGAATTTATTTGAGATAGCCTCCGAGTAAGTAAATTGTTTACCTCTAGGAGGGAATGGTGACAGAGATGGATTTGTTATGTTATCTGCAAGTGTTTTGAGTAAAGATGTAGGATTTTCTAAAGCTGGAGGTCGTTTTATTATTGTATTGGCTTCGTTAAACGATATTTTGTCTTTAGCCATTAATTCCATGATTTTGGCTTGTCTTATGCGTTCAACACATTGGTTGTAATCTGCTCTATGATTGCCTCCACAATTTAAACATGTGACTGAATTATTGCAAACTTCAGGTTGATGCCCTTGCCCGCACTTGACACATGTGAGTTTTTTTTAGCGACAGCTGTTTTTCCTGTGCCCAAATTTATAACAACCTAATAAACATTGTTTGATACTTGGAATATACAAATGTACATCTCTTTTCATGTAGTATAGTTTGATATCTATTGGGAGTGTTTGTGCGTCAAATGTTAATATTACTGTTGAGGTTGGCTGGAGTTCTTTGTTGTCATTTTTACGGTAAATTCTGCGAGCTGAGGTGACTTGAACATCGCATTGAATATCTGACAACAGTTCATCCATGGTTATATCCGGGTCTACACCATAGATGACGCCCGTAGAATATAGCAAGTGATTTGGGATAAAGGCTTCCCATTTGTTGTTAGATAATATTGAGTGAGTCAGAAATTTATTGGCTTCATCGCCCGAGCGAAACTTGATTTTTATCAGATTGCGACCGATTTTTTCAATGTGATCAATGCCAGGTATATCTGCGTAAAAAATTTTCCGGCTTATGGACATTATGTGTTTTTTGCCTATATCTTCTGATTGTGCTTTAAGGAATACTACATACGGTGCGAGATGATGTGCTTGATATTTATTCTTGGTTAGGTAGGTTGTGTTAGTTTCCCCATTTGTATACTTATTTTCCATATTTCTATTAATAGTTGATTCCTTTTCCAGAATTGTTTTTGAAGATTTATTTTCTGAATTGATTGAGGTGATAGCTACCTCTGTTTGTTCCGTTTCCATAGTAATGTTTTCTAGCTTTTGTGTTTCTGTTAAGGAAGTACTATCTTGTGCTTCCAACATTTTCTTCAACTAACTTTACACAACAAATTAATATAACACAAGAAACATTATAACACCACACATTAAAACAAATTAATAAATGAAAACATGCAATATTATTTAAATATAATAATGGAAATAATTGAAATTGATCTCACCGAATGTTCTAGAGTTGCACTAGACACTGAGGGTGATTATATTACTAATCTTGAGTTCCGTAAATAACTTATGAAGAGCACAGAAAAGTCTTAATGCTTAAAGTTATCTAGGATTTCTGATAGTCCTTTTTAGGATTATTAATCACTTGATGTTAGCGTCTATAATATCATAATAACCATTATCTTCAACACGTTCACAATTCATTGTATGCATTCCGCCATTTTTCTTTATTTTCCTGGGATATTCTGCCATTCATTCACTTTATCCTTTCTTTCTTTTGTGCTTTTATTGGCTATATGTTTTATTGAGGCAGCAACTTAGGCCAATACCTCTACATCACTGAATTCAATGTGAAATAGAATTGTAATAGATAGAATTATTAGTTACAGCGGAGTAGGTTTAGCACAAGGGGTCCAGAAGCACGTAATAAATACAAAATTTACCGGAGAAATGGATAATGCAAGTACTTAGACATAACATAATGTTGCCAAATCTAACCTAAACTAACCTAATGTTAGTAGAAATAACCGAAATTCTATCATTTTTTGGAAAATTATGCTGCTGCACTCCTACACTAACATAACATAATATAATATAATCTAACCTAAACTTATCTAAACTAACCTAACCTAACTTAAACTAACCTAATGTAAACAGAAATGAACAAAATCGTAAGTTTTTTCGTTTCTTTTTTCTTTCTTTCTATCCTTCCTTCTTTCTTTTTCTAATAATAAATTTCTAATAAAAATAATAATAATTTTCTAATTAAATAATCTCTATGAGAGCCACAAGAGGATTACTTATGACGGTGAAACTCTAGATATATCAAATGGTAAGTCTAAACGTATATAATTTCTTCCCAGCCAAGTGTTGAGGGCGGGATATAATTCTAGTAAATGTTACTTGAAATTTTTCTCCCGTAATGATTAGATAATTAACTAAATCTACTTTGTTTATAGAATGGGCAAGGGTAGGGACATGCCGAAAATACCTCGCGATCAAGGTCGAGGTTTAAGTCGCGGTTGCTACCTCGATGTCTAGGTCGCGATGGATGAAGAGCGCACATAGCGAGGAGGTCGCACCCTCGCTGTTAAGTTCTCAGTTTAAGGAGAAACATTGCTGTGACGCATGTTAAATTATTCCGTCAGTGCATAAAAATCACTGCGAAACACATTTTGAAACTGAAAGGACCAGTTTATACAGAGGGATGAACGCGAGTCGCGATATGAGAAATGCCGAAGTCTCGTCTCTTGTTTCGCAAAAAATATTTGAGTGCTGTACTTAAAGGGTAATTCAAAATAAATGACACAGAAAGAAAAGTGCGCCGCCACTCTGTATCTGCACTGTAGCGCATTGTACACGAGAAGTTAGTTGATATAGGTGACAGGGACTTTGATCTGGACCTCATGATTTTAAATACAACGAATAAAAATTTCGGAGAATGAGAAAATAAACAAGCCAAATAGATCGTTCATCTAAAAGTGTTGACTTGAAGTAAAAATTGTTTATAAGCCGTAAATTTACTAATTTTCCTGTTGATGTAATTTGAAAACCATATCATCAGGCAGTGGCGTGTTTAAGGGGGCTATCGGGCTCAAGCCCCCCTCGAAATAAGTTTGTTAGTTTTTCGCATTCCACGTACAACAATAATCCTTCTTACCATTTCTAAGAATTTCATTGACTTTTCACAAACAGACAGTCAAAGATAAGTTTGCAGTTAGGTTTCCGGATACACCTGTTCCGAGTCGTCACACTGTAAGGGCACTGATCGATAAATTTAGAGACATTGGAACGGTAATGGACTATGATCGAAGTGGTAGACCGTCAGTGCTCGATGAAGAAAAAATGCTACACATATCTGATGCAATGCAACGTAGCCCCCATAAACCACTTCGAAAACTTGCCCAGGAAGAAGCAATAAGTGTTGGTGCGGCACAAAAGGCGGTTCGTCAGAAACTGCTTCTTATCCCTTATAAGGTGAGAGCAGTGCAGCAGTAACTTCCTCCCGACAGTGTAAAACGAGTGCAGTATTGTGAATGGTTTACACGGTTTGTTATGAACAAGTCTGACGATGTTTTGGATAATGATTTTTTTTTACTGATGAGGCCTGGTTCCATTTATCAGGTTACGTCAATGCCCAGAACTCACGTTTGTGGTGTGCAGAAAACCCACATGTCATACATGAAGTTTCTCTGCATGACCAGAAGGTAGGGGTGTGGATTGCAATATCCAGAAGAAGAATAGTCGGCCCCATATTTTTCAGACAAACAATAGATTCAGCTCGTTATTGTGAAATTTTTCACCAGTTCATGGGAGAACTAACGGAAGACGAAATTCGTAATGCTTGGATACAAAAAGATGGCGCTACAGCACATACAGTTCGCCAATCCATGAGATTACTGCAAGAGGTTTTTGGAGATCGAATAATTTCAAAGAGATTGTGGTCACCTCGGTCTCCTGACTTGTCTCCTTCGGATTTTTACTTCTGGGGTTATACAAAGAATTCCGTTTATAAAGGGAACCCCCACACGCTACAAGAACTCGAAACTGCTATTCGACATTTTGCTCATTGCATTCCACATGAACAACTTGTAAGAGTATTTGAGAAAAGAAGAAACGTGTACAAGCATGTATGGAGGCTCATGGGGGACATTTCCAACATTCGCTGTGAAAATGTGTGTTAAAATGTGTGTATATATGCTAATCCCTGTACATAGTGCTTTTATGCCATAAAATATAATAAATTTCGAGTAAAATAATTTTCTCGTTGCTTTGAATATGTGACAATTCAAGTGTATAGAGACTTTTTGAACAGCTGCTCGTGTATTGACAAACAGCACCGGATGAACAGTGTTCCTAACCCAAGACAAAGTTGTGTTTTTGTAAATGGAATGTCCTAAGAATATCATCATTGGAAGCTGCAATAATGTAAAGACAAAAGAGATTATAAAGGTAGATCAGTGTTGCAAACGTTTTGAGAAATAACGTGCAATATGTGATGGCGCACACAGGGAGTGAGTTACTAACGTTTTGTACATCTTAAATCAGATATTGACAAGAATTGTTTGCGTTGACTCTAAGTCTAGAAGAATCCACTGAACAGTGTTACCATCAACAGAAATGAGAAATTGAGTTTGGAAGAGATACAATAACTCGAAAAACGTCACTAGTGCTGTATGGTTTAAAACCTATAATCCAAAGCAGAAGAGCATGAGGAATAGCCGTCGTTATGTGAGATTGATAACTCACGTACTCACAGATATATTCGTTATCTTGTTAAAGCAGACAACTAAGGTTTGTAAAAGATGCCAACGCTGCACAGCAGCGGGTTTTTTACTCTTGATATCATGATGGTTACCAGCGTCCTCAAAAGCCCACGAGTACATAAACCCATGCAAATTGAATGCTATTTTCATATCTTAACCAGGTTGTTGGAATTGCATCCCGGTGTGTAGCGTTGCCACCTTTCACAAACATTACTTATCAGCTTTTACAAGATATCGTATATCTCCGTAATTATCGATCTCACATAACCACGGTTCTACTCCTCATGTTATACCGCCTTACATCAGTGTTTTCCCAAAAGATCATTTCAGTGTATCTTTCGCCTCAAAATTCAGTCTGGGAATGATGTTATATCTAATAGTGTTATGAAGATTCTCTGCTTCGTGTTTTCAAGCACTAAGAATCTTATGTAATGCATCTTGTCGGACAGCAAGTAGACCTCAGTCATCATGGCGAAAAGAACATTCTCTGGGAGTGCGAGAAATGCATTCGTCTGAAAGGCTGAACGGATTGCAGCCTGGTATTCATTTGGTAAGTATCTAGACCTATGAATGGTCTCAAAGACGTGAGAGGACCATTAGCAATGGAAGACTTGAGATAAGTATCTCAGGTCTTTACTGAGTTTTCTGAGCTCTTCTGACTATGATGAGGTAAGTCACATTTTATTGGTTTGAATGACACCACTGGAAGCTTTTCACAGTCAGATAGTTTTGAACCTATGGGACCTGTGTAAGAATAGGGGTTTGAATTAGCGCCAATATGTGTTAAGAGAGCTCGGAAAGGCAGTTCATTAAAATGCAAGAGACAAATAGCCTGTTAGTTCCTTTAATTTTCGACGAATACCTCCCTTCCAACCAATGTTAGTGTTTGGTCCATCACATACAAAAACCTCTACTTCATCAAAGCCACCTTCGATTTGGTTCATGATGTACTCGAAAATAGCCGTGGTCTTGTCATGGCCAGAGCCAGAGGATGATGTCACGTCACCAACGGATTGAGAGTTAGGTTCAGCCACAAGTGATAAGTGCTCTTCTCTAACGATGCCTGCATGTGTTTTAGTGTCTTACCTTTGACCATCAAAGTATAGGCTTTTAATGGGATCATCATTTCTAGAGCTTACTTTTAAATTCCGAGCAACTTTAAGTTTCGCATGCCTTATTTTGCTCCTGTCCACAATTAAAGCACAGTTATGTTGCTAGATTGTTGAGAGGTTATAATTCCAGCCTTTAAAGCTGCCTGAAGCACAGTTGATGTTATATGTGCCACAGCCCTTTCGCTTACATTGTATCTCTGAGCAATCATAGCAGTTTCAGTCAAATCTAGCTTCGGTTTAGATGTTCTGTCTCTGGGTTTAGTCTCTTCCTCAGAAGAGCTTTCCCCTGCTTTCTCTTCAAGGTCTGCTTCATTGTCACTGAAGTCATTTTTGTGATATAATAAATAATATTGACTTTTTTAAAAAAGAAATACAGAATTTTCTGTGAAAATAGTGTTTAGCAAACTATTATCAGTAACGGCCAATTCATATGAGCTGAAGGCAACAGTAACCAAATATAGCGCTTGAGAAATGGCGCTCAATTTAAAGCGTATCCGGCTCGTTCCTGATAGTGACGCTGAGTTACGCAGATCGGGACAGAAGAAGGGCGTTGCAGTATTGCGAGGTGGAGGGGTGGGAGTGTCATGGTGAAAAATAACAATGCTCTGCTCTCACTATTAACCACCAGTAGAAGGAAAAGGCAAGGACGAAAATAGGTGTAGAAACGCTTAATTGTACTGAATTTGCCCACTTTGCCGCCCCCAGACTAGGTACCCCTATCCCATCGCAGGGGCATATAACTGCCATTTTGAGACTTGAATGTCAGTTTTCATAGCATCTAGCATGAATAAATCCAAAATATGTTTACTTTAACATAACTAAAAATAATGAACAATTTTTTTTATTGTAATTTTCAGTGGAATTTTGAAACTTTGAGGCAATAGTTCTCACAGAAGATATTATCTGATTTAAAAAAAAATATATACCTGTAATGTACATGTGGGTGGGCCACTTTTGCCAGGTATTACATTTCGTTCCGAAAAAAAGTGGCAAAACGACCCACCCTAGTGATTACTGGTACGGTGGTTTTCCGTTTTCGTGCAGCAATCCTAGTCAATATCCCGACGTCTCTTACAGACAACTTCCGTTTACCACTGTAGCGTCTCCTTCTGAATGTGGTTCGTCCTTCCTGTTCATATGTACACATCACCTTGTATAAGGTAGCTCGTGAGACATCACAAAGTGTTGCAGTTTTGGACACATTTGCACCTGCTAGACGCTTCCCTATAATCTGACCTCTTTTGAAGACGGATATGTCCCTCATTATACCGCTTTCTATATACGATTTGACATTCACTAACGAATTTCTTTTATTGGAATAACTACCAAGGATTCACACACGTAGCTCATTGCTTAAAAGTACGATATAAACTACCAGATGGCTCTGGCGAGCACTGCGAACATCCCATGCTATTTGTGCAGGTGTTTCAGTTTCAATGTGCACTACCTGTATATATATATATATATATATATATATATATATATATATATATATATATATATATATCTTAACTGGTGTCTTACAAATTAACTATTCTATTGTAGTTCTACTCTTGATTAATGCTAGGAAAAAGCATGCGTGATAATATATGAGCTCAACGTAGAGAATGTAACTAAGTTCCGGCGACTGTACAATCCATGCATGTTTTCTAAGTTGGGGATAAAAACAAAGTTCAATGCAATTAGTTTTTTAAAGTTTCATTTTCCAGTTGATAGTGACTTAAGGTAAATTCAGCTCAAACTTACATCAAGGTTTTCTGTTCTTTCTACCTGGTGTAGTGATTTTGATAATCCTCAAGATGTTGCCTCTCATTTCACCTCGAGCTTTCTACTGTTTTACCTAATTTTTTGACACCATTACGCGCGAGGTTGGCAATCAGTTGTCATGGGCTAAACCTTGGCTCTATTCTTGAAATTACCTGAGAGAAATTTTAGGTGTCTCATCGCAAGACTGCGCTCATAACTGAAAAGATGATCTAACTGGAAGAACCTAATAACGGTTTTGTGTGTGTGTTGTTCTATTACAAAGAGATTGGATCCAACATCACATCTAAAGACATCTATTTGCACATGAATACGACAGCAGTTAACAGTTACAGAAAGGTTTGTATACAACTTGATTTAAATTACAACACCATGTAGTCCACTGTGGTGGAACCGAGGACAAGTACAGGTGATAAGTTTAATAATTATGCTTACAAAAGTTTTTTGTGACTGTGGAAACAGGAATCCAACATCTAAGATAACTCTGTTTCTTTTTTATAAATTCCGGACACTCACTAATGGTCAGTTGCACTGATGACAATCAAATCATTTCATTGACCCAAGGTAAACTTGATTGGTGAACAAAAGCAGAAACCAGACCAGCAGCAGTTGTTTCCAGATTAATGCTATCTATCATCTAATTGCATATATATGATTTCACTTTCAAGAAATGGGTTAATAGCCCACACCATCTTTACAACGGATTTTCGGAGGTAGTAAACAAAACCATAGACATAGCAAAGAGGTTGCAATTTTTAACAGTTTAAAAAGGTAAGATTTATATTTTAGAAGTTAGTTCGAGATCACCCGGGGAGTCCAATCAGTTCAAGAAAAAAATTCACGAGAGAAACAACACAGTATTAACACATACACTTATACGTTCTTGTGACTTTCTTATGAAGTGCGAAATTGCCGACATGATCAGCTTGTAAATAGAAAAGTGGTGTTTTACAAATGTGTGCTCGGGTAATGACGTAACTCGTAAATACGCTAATTCCGAAACATCCTCTCGCCATTTATAATATATTTTATTTCTTACTTTGCAGCGAAAACTTTTTTGATGCTTATTTTGAGACTTTTTTCTTAACGACGAAAGAACAAATAGCGCGATGTAGTGGCAAGCTTCCATTCATATCTCAAGTGGGGGAGACAAACAGAATTTCATTAGTGTTTATTGCGAGCGCGAATTCAGTGAAGATGTATGATGGAACGTCAAAGAAGGAGAGTGCAACTATTGTCTGATCTCAGACTAAATGGCCAGAGAACAGGGGATTTAAATATCGGCAACCAAGGTTTAACTCAGAAGCTAAGTCTTATGAGAAGGCAGAAGAGACTCGTCTATCTGAGATGCAGCTGTCAGGACACGAAAGAAGGACTTTCATAACTCACGGTGGAATGAATTGTTGCTACGTGAATTATACTCACGTCAGTGTAATGTAGTCCAGTGGATTCGTCAATGAGAACATATATATATGCGGTATGGCGCTAAATTCGTTGTACAAAAGCAGAGGAGTGATTCCTGAGAGTAAAACAAACAAAAAAGTTCCTATAAACATAGGGCGAAAACCCCATCGTTTACGTGTTATAAGCTGCCGAAAACATGAAAAAATGAATTTTAAAGGTTCATAGCTCCAAAACTATGAGACCTACCGTAGTCGGGTCAAGACTTCACTTAGAAACTAGTATGTGTTCTATCCAAAAATAAATGTTTTAGAATTCTAAGGTCAACAATATAGAATCAGGCAACAATTTTTATGGAGGTAGTTGGATAGTACTTTATATCATAGGACCATAGTCAAACTCCCTCCATAAAAATGTTGTGGAAGCACCTCAGGATTCTGAAACACGCATTTTTGGATAGGGCACATACTAGTTCCTAAGTGAAGTCTTGACTTGATCAAGGTACGTCCCATAGTTTTGGAGCTATGAACCTTTAAAATTCATTTTTTTTAAGATTTCGGCAGCCTATAACACGTAAACGATGGGGGTTTCGCACTATGTTTATTGGAACTTTTTTTTGTTTGTTTTACTATCAGGAAATACTCCTCTGCTTTTGTACAACGAATTTAGCGCCATATTGTATATCTACTGGACGATCCAAGGATAAAGGGCAACTAGGATAAGGCACGAGAAGCTTTTAAAATTTCTCTTCCCTATTACAACCGAAAGCCGGAGTATTATGGCCGATCCCATTCGCTTATTTATCGACTCTGTTTGCCATCACGTCGAAATAGTACTACTTTCCGTCGTTATTTTTGCTGCTATTTTTTGTCGTTAGACGGAATGAATAATTTATCTTTTTAAAAGTTATATATAGATTTTATAGATTTTATCTTTTTAAAAGTTATATTATATCGACATACATATACAAGATGACTTTTCTACTATTTTCATCATTATCATTAAAATATATTTAGTTTGTTCGTTTCTCATAAATGGACAATATATCATGTATTTAGAAATTCAATTATCTTTTATTGTGTAAAATGAACATTAGATTTGGAACATGCAATATTAGAAGTATTTAGAGGGCAGAGGCGTTAAAGTCCGTAAGGAGTGTGTTAGAGAAATACAGGATGGACATAGTAGGAATTCAGGAACTTAAATGGAAAGGAAATGGAGCAGTGACGTCCGGAAATTTTACGTTGTTTTATTGGAAATGAAATTAAAATCATTAACTAGGAACAGGGTTTTTCGTTCACAAACGAATAATATCAGCAATTAAGCGGGTTGAATTTGTTAATGATATGGATAAAACAAAGGGAATGAAAATGTTGGCAAAGAATGTAAATCTGAAGGAATAAAAAATTACACGAATTGAAGTTTTAATTATCGGATCAGAGTTCGCTATTTTTTCATGTACATGTTCATCAAAGAGAGAGAAGAAAGATAGAGTGAGAAGAAAATTATCATCAGTACAGCCCGGATTTATGTATTAAATATATCGAGAGAGACTGTTTATTTATTTAAAGAAAGAAGAAAATGTAATATATTGGGTGTATCCAATATATTAAAGAATATACATAAAATACATAAACATATTAAATTATAAAATAACAATGCACAATGCATGTTTATAGTAACATGTAGAAACGTATGGAAAATGTTTTCTTCTTTCCGACTGACTTGCAGAGCTCCTCCGTGGCTAAGCGGTTAGCATACGCGCCTTTGGCGTGGGAGACCTGGGTTCGATTCCCAGTGGGAGCTCATGTGGTTCGGATTCCACGTTAATCAGTAGGTCCACGTCTCATATAGCCTCGCTGCTGAAAGAGACGTCAAACTCAAAATCAACTCAACTCAACCGACCGACTGACTTGCAAGGATCCGTTTGAGACGCATGTGTTGGTGCATATTGAGTGAATTTTGATGTGCATGCATATTTCATGAATTTCGCAGGATATTTCCGAATTTTATTGCTGTATACTAGCATATTTGAAAGTATATCACAAGAAAATATAGGATATATTTAAAGTGAACTGACTCACTTTGTAAAAGCAGATGTAGAATAAAATGTTGTATAGAAAAATAGAAGACAGTGTTGTATCCTATCCTAAATTAGTCCACCTGACTTGTCCTGCACACGGTCTTCATTGCATAGCAGAAACAATCAGGTGCTAATATCTAGCATCAGACGCGCTTGTATCAAATATAAAGAAAGTATTTGTGAAAAATTCGTCGCGCGTACATATCTTTCGTGAAGTTGCGAAAAATTATCCAGTAGAGTTGAGATATTCTGTGTATCTTCAGTTGATGAAATATCTTCATCTTATGTTGAATAGAATATTCGGCTCCAGCATCTTCACATACCCAGTCCTCGTCATCAGATGTGTCTGCATCAGATACATCGGATCTATCCAGAGTATCTAAAATATCCTCCGGTGTCCTAGGTTTTCTTCCTGGCGGACTACCTACAAGAAATGGAAAATATTCAAATTAATTAAATTACTGTCTGACAGTATGGAAAATCAACAGTAACACATGTTAAGAGATATGCAAGGAAACGAACGAAAAAAACGTGTGCTCTAAGAATCTAGTAAGCAGTTCAATTACTCGGATGGGAGTCGAACCATGGGGCTCTTGAACAAGTGATGATGACGTTAAAAAGTGCATCACTAGATCCCCGATTATCAGCTTTTATTCTCTTTGTTTTTGAACTTATTTAATAGCTATGAAACAAACTCTTATTATTCATTCCCTTACAGCCAATTCGAAAGCTGAAATAGGCGTCTTTATTAAAACCTTATCAGAAGAATATTGCGAATCATAATGAATATATTAACCACAATTCTCAATTACAATTACTCACATATCTTACCGGTACTGCATGTGATTACAGCAAAATTATTTTCCATAGCGGAAGTTAAAAGTCTTCAATTTCACACTTAATTGAAAATTACGAAAGAAAAATAATCTTTCTAATGCTTCGTGTGAATAACGAAATAAACGAAATCTACTTATTAAATGAAATTTCTGATCAAGGTATTAAAAACGAAACTTCATTTGTCCATTCTTGTGCTTTGAAATGCTAAATAAAGGTACAAAATTTATTTCATGTATGAATTTATTTCTGGAGGGGTTCAAATTCAATAATACAATAACTTACATGTAAAATTACCCTCAAATTATACTAAATTTACAGAAAAATCAGAATTTCAGAACCTCTCCGAACCTCCCCCTACGCACGTCTCTGTCAGGAAAGAGAAATTAAAGAGTACTGATATTATTCTCAGAAACCGTAGAAGCCCAAGTGCATATTTGCTCACGTACAACTAATTTTAAAATGGTCTGAACGTGATGGTATTGGATGGACATTGAATGTTCGCTCAAGTGCTTACGGCCCAATGTATAGAGGATTCTACATAATCGGAAAATATATGTTGCCTTTCGGAAAACGTAATTTTTCAACAAAGTGATGCCATATAACTAAATTCTATAATTCAGGGAACAAATATGAATGGAACTATTAATTACCAGTACCTATAAGAGCCTGAAATAGCACTCACCTTTTGAGCTTCCTGGCACAGCGTCCATTTTGCTTGCAGTACCCTTTCAATAGAAGAGATTGACAACCAAATGACCTATGCAGACGAACCATCTGGTGGCAAAAGTAAGACTTAAGAGCCAAGAATCGAAGAAGCACAATTTGCACGCACAGCGTTGCCAGCTACGATAATAAAACACAGAGAATTTATGTATAGACCTCTCTACGCGGGGCCTCAGGAGGATAGAACACGAATTGGCTGAAACATTGGACTACGCGGATGTGATAAAGTAATTTTCTCATATGAAAGCTAGCTAGAAAAGTTAGTCGTGAATAAAGGCTGATTTGCAAGGATCCGTTTGGGACGCATGTGTTGGTGCATATAAGTACATATTTTGAGTGAATTTCGATGTGCATGCATATTTCATGGATTTAGCAGGATATTTCCGAATTTTATTGCTGTATACTAGCATATTTGAAAGTATATCACAAGAAAATAGGATATATTTAAAGTGAACTGACTCACTTTGTAAAAGCAGATGTAGAATAAAATGTTGTATAGAAAAATAGAAGACAGTGTTGTATCCTATCCTAAATTAGTCCACCTGACTTGTCCTGCACACGGTCTTCATTGCATAGCAGAAACAATCAGGTGCTAATATCTAGCATCAGACGCGCTTGTATCAAATATAAAGAAAGTATTTGTGAAAAATTCGTCGCGCGTACATATCTTTCGTGAAGTTGCGAAAAATTTTCCAGTAGAGTTGAGATATTCTGTGTATCTTCAGTTGATGAAATATCTTCACCTTATGTTGAACTAGAATATTCGGCTCCAGCATCTTCACATACCCGGCCTTGTCATCAGATGTGTCTGCATCAGATACATCGGATCTATCCAGAGCATCTAAAATATCCTCCAGTGTCCTAGGTTTTCTTCCTGGCGGACTACCTACAAGAAATGGAAAATATTCAAATTAATTAAATTACTGTCTGACAGTATGGAAAATCAACAGTAACACATGTTAAGAGATATGCAAGGAAACGAACGAAAGAAACGTGTGCTCTAAGAATCTAGTAAGCAGTTCAATTACTCGGATGGGAGTCGAACCATGGGGCTCTTGAACAAGTGATGATGACGTTAAAAAGTGCATCACTAGATCCCCGATTATCAGCTTTTATTCTCTTTGTTTTTGAACTTATTTAATAGCTATGAAACAAACTCTTATTATTCATTCCCTTACAGCCAATTCGAAAGCTGAAATAGGCGTCTTTATTAAAACCTTATCAGAAGAATATTGCGAATCATAATGAATATATTAACCACAATTCTCAATTACAATTACTCACATATCTTACCGGTACTGCATGTGATTACAGCAAAATTATTTTCCATAGCGGAAGTTAAAAGTCTTCAATTTCACACTTAATTGAAAATTACGAAAGAAAAATAATCTTTCTAATGCTTCGTGTGAATAACGAAATAAACGAAATCTACTTATTAAATGAAATTTCTGATCAAGGTATTAAAAACGAAACTTCATTTGTCCATTCTTGTGCTTTGAAATGCTAAATAAAGGTACAAAATTTATTTCATGTATGAATTTATTTCTGGAGGGGTTCCAATTCAATAATAGAATAACTTACATGTAAAATTACCCTCAAATTATACTAAATTTACAGAAAAATCAGAATTTCAGAACCTCTCCGAACCTCCCCCTACGCACGTCTCTGTCAGGAAAGAGAAATTAAAGAGTACTGATATTATTCTCAGAAACCGTAGAAGCCCAAGTGCATATTTGCTCACGTACAACTAATTTTAAAATGGTCTGAACGTGATGGTATTGGATGGACATTGAATGTTCGCTCAAGTGCTTACGGCCCAATGTATAGAGGATTCTACATAATCGGAAAATATATGTTGCCTTTCGGAAAACGTAATTTTTCAACAAAGTGATGCCATATAACTAAATTCTATAATTCAGGGAACAAATATGAATGGAACTATTAATTACCAGTACCTATAAGAGCCTGAAATAGCACTCACCTTTTGAGCTTCCTGGCACAGCGTCCATTTTGCTTGCAGTACCCTTTCAATAGAAGAGATTGACAACCAAATGACCTATGCAGACGAACCATCTGGTGGCAAAAGTAAGACTTAAGAGCCAAGAATCGAAGAAGCACAATTTGCACGCAAAGCGTTGCCAGCTACGATAATAAAACACAGAGAATTTATGTATAGACCTCTCTACGCGGGGCCTCAGGAGGATAGAACACGAATTGGCAGAAACATTGGACTACGCAGATGTGATAAAGTGATTTTCTCATATGAAAGCTAGCTAGAAAAGTTAGTCGTGAATAAAGACTGATTTGCAAGGATCCGTTTGGGACGCATGTGTTGGTGCATATAAGTACATATTTTGAGTGAATTTCGATGTGCATGCATATTTCATGGATTTAGCAGGATATTTCCGAATTTTATTGCTGTATACTAGCATATTTGAAAGTATATCACAAGAAAATAGGATATATTTAAAGTGAACTGACTCACTTTGTAAAAGCAGATGTAGAATAAAATGTTGTATAGCAAAATAGAAGACAGTGTTGTATCCTATCCTTAATTAGTCCACCTGACTTGTCCTGCACACGGTCTTCATTGCATAGCAGAAACAATCAGGTGCTAATATCTAGCATCAGACGCGCTTGTATCAAATATAAAGAAAGTATTTGTGAAAAATTCGTCGCGCGTACATATCTTTCGTGAAGTTGCGAAAAATTATCCAGTAGAGTTGAGATATTCTGTGTATCTTCAGTTGATGAAATATCTTCACCTTATGTTGAATAGAATATTCGGCTCCAGCATCTTCACATACCCAGTCCTCGTCATCAGATGTGTCTGCATCAGATACATCGGATCTATCCAGAGTATCTAAAATATCTTCCGGTGTCCTACGTTTTCTTCCTGGCGGACTACCTACAAGAAATGGAAAATATTCAAATTAATTAAATTACTGTCTGACAGTATGGAAAATCAACAGTAACACATGTTAAGAGATATGCAAGAAAACGAACGAAAGAAACGTGTGCTCTAAGAATCTAGTAAGCAGTTCAATTACTCGGATGGGAGTCGAACCATGGGGCTCTTGAACAAGTGATGATGACGTTAAAAAGTGCATCACTAGATCCCCGATTACCAGCTTTTATTCTCTTTGTTTTTGAACTTATTTAATAGCTATGAAACAAACTCTTATTATTCATTCCCTTACAGCCAATTCGAAAGCTGAAATAGGCGTCTTTACTAAAACCTTATCAGAACAATATTGCGAATCATAATGAATATATTAACCACAATTCTCAATTACAATTACTCACATATCTTACTAGTACTGCATGTGATTACAGCAAAATTATTTTCCATAGCGGAAGTTAAAGGTCTTCAATTTCACACTTAATTGAAAATTACGAAAGAAAAATAATCTTTCTAATGCTTCGTGTGAATAACGAAATAAACGAAATCTACTTATTAAATGAAATTTCTGATCAAGGTATTAAAAACGAAACTTCATTTGTCCATTCTTGTGCTTTGAAATGCTAAATAAAGGTACAAAATTTATTTCATGTATGAATTTATTTCTGGAGGGGTTCAAATTCAATAATACAATAACTTACATGTAAAATTACCCTCAAATTATACTAAATTTACAGAAAAATCAGAATTTCAGAACCTCTCCGAACCTCCCCCTACGCACGTCTCTGTCAGGAAAGAGAAATTAAAGAGTACTGATATTATTCTCAGAAACCGTAGAAGCCCAAATGCATATTTGCTCACGTACAACTAATTTTAAAATGGTCTGAACGTGATGGTATTGGATGGACATTGAATGTTCGCTCAAGTGCTTACGGCCCAATGTATAGAGGATTCTACATAATCGGAAAATATATGTTGCCTTTCGGAAAACGTAATTTTTCAACAAAGTGATGCCATATAACTAAATTCTATAATTCAGGGAACAAATATGAATGGAACTATTAATTACCAGTACCTATAAGAGCCTGAAATAGCACTCACCTTTTGAGCTTCCTGGCACAGCGTCCATTTTGCTTGCAGTCCCCTTTCAATAGAAGCGATTGACAACCAAGTGACCTATGCAGACGAACCATCTGGTGGCAAAAGTAAGACTTAAGAGCCAAGATATCGAAGAAGCACAATTTGCACACACAGCGTTGCCAGCTACGATAATAAAACACAGAGAATTTATGTATAGACCTCTCTACGCGGGGCCTCAGGAGGATAGAACACGAATTGGCTGAAACATTGGACTACGCGGATGTGATAAAGTAATTTTCTCATATGAAAGCTAGCTAGAAAAGTTAGTCGTGAATAAAGACTGATTTGCAAGGATCCGTTTGGGACGCATGTGTTGGTGCATATAAGTACATATTTTGAGTGAATTTCGATGTGCATGCATATTTCATGGATTTAGCAGGATATTTCCGAATTTTATTGCTGTATACTAGCATATTTGAAAGTATATCACAAGAAAATAGGATATATTTAAAGTGAACTGACTCACTTTGTAAAAGCAGATGTAGAATAAAATGTTGTATAGAAAAATAGAAGACAGTGTTGTATCCTATCCTAAATTAGTCCACCTGACTTGTCCTGCACACGGTCTTCATTGCATAGCAGAAACAATCAGGTGCTAATATCTAGCATCAGACGCGCTTGTATCAAATATAAAGAAAGTATTTGTGTAAAATTCGTCGCGCGTACATATCTTTCGTGAAGTTGTGAAAAATTATCCAGTACCTTCTCAACCAGTGAAGCTCGTGGCTAGAAGCTGTGCGTATTATGCAGATAACTTAAATCAAGACAGTTGTAGATTCACTAGGTCCCGATGATGCAGCCGCTATTTATGTGCCTCAAAAATGTTTCTCTACAAGTGATATTGAGAACAAAATTAAGTACATACATAACCACTTCTCGAGAATACCTGAAATTATCAGACAGTTGGCCAATAAACTTTGCAAAGTATTAGGCAAAAATCTTGGGTACAGAACAATCTGTGTCATTGCAAATGTACTTAATGGTGAAACATGGAATTGGAAGAGAATAATAATACAGGAAGACATTTGGTGTGTTTCACATGCACAAGGGACTTCTGCTGATGTAAAAAGAAACTTTTCGACCTACAAAACGTTTCTTACTGATAAAAGCAGAGGGCCGACAGAAGAAACCTAATGATAGTGTTAATAATTCTTTGCAACAGAGATCATTAAGAAATTTTGATGAGAAACTGACATTTTATTTTCTTAGTGTATATTTCAGTGCATATGTTAAATTTTTAAATGCATATTTTTTTATATATTTTTTCGTGCATATTTGCATGCATATTTTGGAGTTTGTGCATAGAAATCCTGTCTCATTATCAGTATCGAAAGATGACCAATCTATGAATCATTTGAGAAAACCAATTTTCTTATCCGCAAAGTTTTATAAACTCAATATGAATGTAGTACTGAATCTCACATTTACTGAGCCAATAGCAACAAAAATTCTTATGCGCAATTTTTCAGGAAATAAAATTTTGAAAACTCAAAATTAATGCTGTTCAAAGACAAGAAATGTTTTGATTATGCCAGAAGTGTTTAGCTTATGATCGCTATTGGTCTGAAGAAGTATAAAAATACAAATAAGAAAATATACAAGCAAAACTTGAACTAGATTAAGTGTATCGTTTACACCTGCTCTGCTGTACATGAAATTTCATATAAATCCTCAGTGAATTTAGATCATGGTAGTTCAGTGTAAAAGTTACGACAATTGCAAAGGTATTTGACCGATTACAAAATTACAGTATTCACCAGTTTTCCGGAGAGGATATTCTGATTGAAGGTTCTGGTGGTGAAGACAACATTCCAATTAATTTGATACGCATCAATTCTCATTATATAACATCATCATGTCATTAACATCCGTTTTCTCTGCTAATTCCAACTGTGTAGCACAGCGTTTCCCAACCGGTGTGCCGCGGCACACTGGTGTGCCGCGAATGGGCCGCTGGTGTGCCGCGAAAAAATCGAAACAAATTATTAATTCTATACGAACCAAATTGCAAGACAGGGGAAAATGTATATTTATATTTCACATTACTATGAACCTCTACTATAAATCTACAATTTTAAATTTCATATTGTGTTACTTTTCTGTACATTTTTAATGTTGAAAAACGTATTTATCATTGTCATGATCATTATTACTTCTTTATTGTTGCAGACTATTTCGTAACTTGAAATTTTAACATATCATTCAATAAATTCAACAAAGCAAGCATGCATACAAATTACCTACATTTGTGTTTTAAAAGTATAGGAGATTTGTTTATTTGTTCGTTATTTAGTGATCTTCCCTTTTAGTTAGAGGTTAGATACAGTTTTCGAAAGAGAAAGTTGATTTTTAAAAACCCGAGTCCTATATTGCATTGCTATTGTTTTCTATTTTAAAATTAGAATGAAAAATAAGTATAATGATTTAGCACGGGGGAAAATCAGTGATCGAGCTTTCTTCTCTGTAAGAAGGAAATTAGTAATCACATTAAAATACCACGGTAATTATATATATATATATATATATATATATATATGGGTGTGCCGCGAGAATCCTGTAGTGTGCCGCAAGTTGAAAAAGGTTGGGAAACGCTGGTGTAGCATGTCATGAAAATATGATAATCTTGATAGATACGTCGAGAACTGATCGGCCACGTGCGAGAAATGTTTACAAAATCCGCCATGAAGCAAGACTAATATTGGATAGTAATGTCCAGAATACAATCGAGACTTTTCTGGTGTTACATGTTGCACAAATCATTTTGTCACAAGTACCAGCCGATATGCATGTTGATAAAACAGTGTTCCAAATGTTTACGCAATTATTCGCTTGTACATATAGGTGAAAGATAGCATCATTATACAGCCTATTTTTGTGATGTGTATCATAAATACGTTTCGTCGACCCACCAATGCTATGTGTGATACCTGATACGACACAATTAAAACCTACAGTTCCATCACTCTTACAAGTTAAGATCAGCATGCTTGAGTTTCATAATATTGAGGCGATTCAGGATAGTACATTTGGCGCTGATATGTTATGTTCATTTACAAGCCAAATTTACTGGCGGCCCAACAAGTATGCTACAACTGTATAGAAGACGAAGAGTTACACCGCCCGTGTGAAGTTAGAGAACCGCGAGAACACATTTTTCAACAAGATCCAATCAATACTCTTTCTTATCTGCACCAACGAAAACCCAATATCAAGAACGTTTCATGTTTGGTACTTAATTCTAAAGGTTATAATGGTCATTTTATACTCAAATCCTTGGTAGAAGAAGACGAATTAAAAAAAAAACAACTCTCATCTTGAATGGGACAAAGATTTTAAATATGAAAGTGAATTATTTATCATTTGTTGATTCGCTAAATTTCATGACGATGGGATTGAGTAATCTATTCAAGGCGTTTCATTTACCGGCGACCAAAGGACATTTTCACAATTTAAAAAAAAAAAAAAAAAAAAAAAAAAAAAAAAACTGCTGTAAATCAAACCTATGTGGGAAAATTACCAGACATGCATTGACATGAAGCAGATGAAACAAAAGTAGATGAACGAGAGAAATTCATGACATGGAACAACGGACACTGGGACGACACGTTTATATAGTGCTAGTAATAGTATGTCAGATGTGTGTAAACGGCACGAAGAATTTCAAGAAACTTTATGTATGAACAATACGCAAAAAATAAACGAATACAGGTCTTTTATTTTCTGCGGAAAAACAGTTTTAATGGGCAAAAGCCCCCATCCAAAATTTTAAAACCTGAGGCCCGAAATGCAAGAAGAAATGAGCCGAAGTGAATGAAGTTGTGCACAGGTATTGTACACGGAAAATGAGGGAATACAGCTTTCGTACTTTCCTGGAAAAAATAGAAAAGAAAAACGTTTGGGTTGGGCACAGACCCCTCCAAACTTTGATCGTGAAATATCAAAAGTTCTAATAACAGTATGCCAGAAGTGCGTAAAGGACATAAAGAATTGGAATGATGCATTATGTAGGGACAATACGCAAACAATAAACGAATATTGGTTTATTTTCTGCGGAAAAAACGGTTTTACGTGACAAAATCCCCCACCCAAAATTTTGAAATTTGAGGCCCAAAAGGCAACAAGAAGTGCACCGAATTGAATGAAATTTTGCACAGATATTGTAGACGAAAATTGATGTAATTGGATTTCGTATTTTCGTGGCAAAAAGCGATTGAGTGGGGCACCTACCTTCCAAATCATGATTACGAAATATCAAAAGTGCAAATAAGTATACGTCAGAAGTTCCTAAAGAGTGTGGAGAATTGCAACGAAACTTCGTATAGGGACAATTTGGAAAACAATAAATGAAACGTGTTTTAATGTGTGTGGAAAAACAGCGTTGGGTCCTAGACCCGCTCCGAAAAAAGTAAATATTATTGTAATAGTGCAGGAAGAAGTTGACTGAAGGAAATGAAATTGTGTGTAGATATTGTATAGACCTTATGTAAAATAAGGACTTTCGTGTTCTTAAGTATTCCTATCCGTTTTGCTTCAAATTTGCCACATCAACAGCAAACAGGATATTAATCGACAAGTGTTTTTATAATGCGGAAAAACATTGTAAGGGTTAAAGGTGCCTCCTGAAATCAGTGGCGGCTAATGTTAGCGTTGCAGCGTTGCGCAACGACCAAAGTATTTCAAGAAAAAAAATATTATTATCAATAGTAGTAAAGAACACAAAAAGTACTTTTTAATACTCGCATATATACACTTTAAATAACATATTTTTTTTTACTTCTTTAACTTTCTGTTCCGTTAATCCGTTTTAAAAAGCGAAAAATAATCCGTCACAGAGTCTCTAATTTATATTGTGTTGCAGCGAGCATGCAACGACCAGATTCCTTCAGCGCGGCAACTGGAGCAAATGTTAAGTCTCCTTTCCCCTATCTCAGAAGTTAAAGGGACTGGTCGTTGCAGTGCTTCTGCAACACAGCACGGTTTCCAGAGAACGAGAAAGTTTTTCGCGCTAAATAAGATTTTTGAATTGTCTTTCACTAACAATTAACAAATGGAATTTGTTTTTTAAATTACGGGACCATACTGAAGCAAATCAATATAATGACAATTAAAAAAGTGATAGCAGAATTACAAAATAAGAAAGAAAATATCTAGCAGATTAGAAAACAAATGAAAGTAGACCCGCATTTACAAGTTAATTTTTAGCTTATATTGATAATGAAGGCTTCTTCTACAGTAATTTGTGAAGCAAGTCAGTATGTAGAATTGCTCCCCCTCCTCTGTGGATAGTACTTCAGTATAAACATATTTATTTTATAAAATAAATATATTTTATACTCTTGATAATTTCCACATAAAACTGTATGATGGGGAACGCCCCATTGAATTTGGGACTAGTTAGCAATGCTCAGGGGCGTATCCACGAGGGGGGTCCACCGGGTCCGGACCTCCCAAAAATTTTGAAACTTGACTAACATTTTGTAGACTTTCTTAACGAACTATGCTTGTTTAACAGAGAAACGATTGGTGTAGGCTAAATATTTCATTTTACGCCTCATTATGTACTATTTCTTTTCTTCTAGAAATAATCGTTCTATCATTTTTTCTAAAAATATAGTTGACAGTAAGTAAGAATTACTTATCGTCTTTTCGGGTGCAGAATAAGACAGGTTCCATATTATGTAGACGTATTGGACCTCCCTCAAATACTTTGGACCCCTCCCAATTAACATTTCTGGGTGTAGAACTGCTGTTTGTTTTGATGTTCTTTGATTTTTGGCTTCTATTACATGCTAATCCTTCATCTGGCGAGTTTCGAGGTTTCCTTTTCAGACCATATCACATTAGTAAGCGTTGTTTCGCCTCATGTATGTATTAGACAGATTTGCTTCAATCAAAAAGAGGATAATGAACTTACTAATTAATTAAGGTGATCAATCGGATAAAATGTTCTGCATTTTTTGTTTTTTAAAAACAGAATTTTATTTAATTTAACATGTCACATAGTATTTGCATCTAAATTATGCTGATTAGTCAGTGAGTCAACTTTATATGTTCTGTCTCTTATCGTTCGTACTGCAACACTCGAAACCAGAATCCACCGACCGCCACTGCCTGAAATACTATAAAATACGCTATTTTGTGCTTGTTGTTGACCTACTAAATGTGAAGAAATGGGATCAGGACACTTGTGAAACACAAAAGGCCTTATTTTACATATCCATTATCTACATACAATTTTATTCGCTTCGATCCAGTCCTTCCGCCACTCAACATCTCGGGCCACTCAACAGCTTTTTCTTTTCAGGAAAATACGAAACACGTGTTCCCTCATCTTACCTCTGCGATATTTGTGCACAATTTCATTCACTTCGGTTCACTTCTTGCCTTTCGAGCGTCAAATTCCAAAATTTTGGACGGGGATTTTGCCTCTTAAAACCGTTTTTACCCCCAAAAATAAAAAAAAAACTGTATTCGTTTAGTTTTTGCGTATTGTCCATACACAAAGTTTCGTTGTAATACTTCATGTCGTTTACACACATCTCACATACTGTTACTAGCACTTTTGATAATTCATGATCAAAGGTTTGGAAGGGTCCGTGCCCTACCTAATCGTTTTTTCCAGGAAAATACGAAACTCGTATTCCATCATTTTACGTCTGCAGTATCTGTGCACAAATTCATTCATTTCGGTTCACTTCTTGCATTTGTAGCGTGAAATTCCAAAATTTTGGACGGGGGCTTTTGCCCCCTAAAACCGTTTTTCCCCAGAAAATAAAAAAAAACCTGTATTCGTTTAGTTTTTGTGTAGTATCTACCTGCCAAATTTTTATCAAAATCGGAGTGTTACACTTGGGAAGTGTTACTTGTCAGAATCATGTTTTTGCTTATTTCTGGATAGCAAATACGGATACAGAAACTTTTAAATACCAATCATATGAATTCCTTGGTAGTTATATATTCCGGTGTTAAAATATTGGTACAGAAGAATCGTAGATCAAACTACACTGAGTGCGTACGGAAGTGCAACCACTTACTCCATAGTTTATTGGTCCATTTTTTGCTCAGAGAACGGCCTGGACACAGCGTGGCATGGCTTCCGATAGTTGCGGATGTGTTTCCACGTCGATTTGACACCATACATCCCTGATTGCATCCCACCATGATCCCACAGATGTTGATGCAGGATTCGTGACTCGAAGGGTTCATCACACAACATCCCATAAGTGTTCTGTAAGATTAAGATCTAGTGACTTAACCTTATAAGTAAGGGGGAAATTCATACACTGTCGCTCCGTGGAATGTTCCTTAAGCCAAGCAAGTAGAGTCCTGGTTTGGCGACACCGTGAATTTTTGTCCTAGAAGTGCTTCTTCATGTGGATAGAAGTGCTGTATTGTAGGGTGTATGTGATTCTTTAACACCTGCAGGTACGCAACGGATGTCTCACTTTGGTCGATACACAGTCCCATTATACATCCAACCTCACCTGCCTGTACAGTACGCACCATGCACGATGGATCCATATCTTCGTGCTGTTGGCTTTACACATGCACATGCCCGTCCGAGAGGAGTAGAACAAGCCATGATTTATCGAACCAACGCAACTTTTTCAGTCATTCATGGTCCAATTAGCGTGTTTCTGTGGCCCGAGTGCGACGAAGTTGGTGGTGACGAGTTGTAAGAATTGAGTGACAAGCGTGTCATCTTCTGTGGATCTGCATGCGTGCCAATATAAGCCGTATAATTGCATGGGATATTGGTGAGGTTCATCTGCCATTGTATTGGTTTGATGCGATGCTTGTCTCACGTATTACCCTGTAGTTTCGTCTCTCGCAGACCGTTATCCCATTCCTTGTACTCCTTCATTACACAGGAACGGGCGCATCCGACAAGTATTGCTGTCTGGGTTATTGACGCACCTATTGCTCGGGTGCCCACAATTATTTCCTATTGGAATACGGATAAATCCTGCCCACCTCCCATTATAACAATGTGCTCTGTGCCAACATGTAACCTCTAACGTGTTCTTTCTTTGCAATATTACCACTCGGGGTGCTCATGTAATCAGCTCGGCTGCTGGCTACATTTTCTTGTGTGGAGGGGTGGAAACAGTTCAGTGAGCACTCAGTGTAAATAAGAAAGGTGAATAGAAGAGTATATTCTTCTACACAGAAGATAGACAGTAGCCTTTTGGATCCCATTCCAGGATGATAGATGTGGTTCCTATATGATAAGAGCGAACATAAACTGGTTTCTGCGACCTACACGTCTATGAATACGGCCTTCACTGTATATAAGTAAATACATAAGTAAATAACTCTCATCACCGGAAACCATTGCTCCCCATTTGCTTCGCCAATAGTCTCCTCTCAGGTACAGGCCCGTAATTAGCCCCAAAATTTAGGGGGGGGGCGGTCGATGTTTGGGGGCCCGGATCCAACCACATTATAGTTCATCACCATATTATAGTTCACTTTTAAGCCTACTGTGAAAATTTTAGGAGGGGCCAGTAAAAATTTAGGGGGTCAGGCGTCCCTAGAACCCCCTGGATACAGACCTGCTCAGGTTACTGAAGTCGTTCCTGGTGATGAGGAGGTGTAAGAAGTAACTATGCAAGAGGAACACAAGAACGTAGACATGCCTCTAACAATTGATTGTTTATTGTTCGTGTGTTCCCGTAGCAAACCACAGTCGCTCTGACAGTAATGGCGGTCGCCACTCTCTGATTTACGGAGGCCTAAACAATTCTTCAGTCCAGAAACTCCTCCGTGTGTTACGGATCACATGTGTTGTTGAAGCCCCCTGATTCTCATTCTTTGCACCGTCGATGAACCATTGACACGTCACGACCTATGGGAGAGGAAGTTCTACATATCTAACACAACTGCTTTTCGCAGACTCTCTAAACAGACGTATTCGAAATCAGTTAACTGTACAATGGACATTCGCTCTCGCAGTCCTGGAACTGCGGAAACTGACAATAATTCACGTTTAACTACAGCCGTAGTCTATTCAACCCAGTGCTTTACGCACAAATTCTTCAAGTTTCAAGCTTCTAGGTTCATATTGTTTTAGGGCTTTTCTACACATATCCGTAATATGTAAATGCATATTTTATCATACTATCTTGTTTATATGGAAAACAACCCTTTGTTTATACGCTCTTGAAACCATCATCAGGAAGTCCTTCACCCTATAATCAGTCCACGCTCACAGTCCGTGACATGAATTTTGTTGGACTCAGCTGATGTATTCGAAATGTTCAGAAATGTTTCCAACAGATAAATACAAGCAAATTTCGATTTCCTGGTTTTATTAGAAATATAGATGGTTTATTCAGACACTCAACACTTAATTTCTAATAGTAAGTTCAATCATTCTTCAGTTTAATTTGAATATGACAAGAAAATCTTTTACAACATGATATATTAGACCAGTGGTGAAAATTGTTGAAAATGAATTCCTTTTAATGTATTTTACCTAGCTATGAGCGAAGTAGCTCAAGTGGTAAAGCGTTGGCTTCATATTCGGGAGATAGTAGGTTCAATTCCCGCTGCCGACCATCCTGACTGTGGTTTGTCCTCAGTCCTAAGAGGCAAATGCCGGGAAGGTACCTACTATACAGGCACCGGTCGATACCTTCCCAAGTCCTTTCCACTGTTATTGTTACATAATTCAGTTTAAAACGGCCTCTGAGCTGTATCTGGTGATTGTTAAATAAATAAATAAAATAAATAAATTTTTAAAGTACTTTTGTTTACATATTATTGCATATTACATATATACATATAATAAACACGCATCAACGCTAATATTCTACTGAACTTTTACCTTGATTTTTGTGTTTTTAGAAAAGGCGCTACTGATCGCATCGTTGGTCGTTATATCACTTAATTGCTTAATGAATGGAATTCTCCTTTTTGGTGTTTATCAGGTAAGTAAATTACAGTAAGTGTACAAATGAATGAAGTAATTAAGTGAAATGAAATTTACGAATATAGTAAAGTAAGTTAGATCAACTTTACATAAATAATTAATCCACTGCAACTAATTATACATACTTACTAAAACGACTGAGTGCAACTATAAGGACCAAACCATCAAGAGGTCTTTAAAGAAAGCGACATATCATTGAAGCAGCTCACATGCTTCTAGGAATATTTGGCGATTAATAGACCTCACTCAAACCGCTCAACTATTCCGTACGCTAACTGAATGAAGTCTTGTGTCAAATGGATTTCTGTTCCACACTAGATTTTGTTTACAGTCATGCAACATATAAACACACACACACACACACACACACACACACACATATATATATATATATATATATATATATATATATATATATATTAACAGAAGTCATGTTTTCCTTTTAAGTAATATTAACTGATATTAAACAGCTTGAATCTGTGAAATGATTAGGGCTAGAATTTTCATTAATAATATTACAGCAATAATAATAAAATTTCAATTACAATTACCTGAACAATAGAATTTTATGAAGAAACTTACTCGACTAACGATTGACTAATAGAAGGGTTTTAGTAGCTCGGTGAGACTTACACGAAAGGATTTTAACTAGCTAACAGTTATTGTGCGAACTCAAGGGACTGATTTGCATGGGTAATAAAGTATGGTTAAGAAATAAAAAGTGAGGTAAGTGACTAGCTCATTGGATTTTAATGCAGAAGACTGGGTTTCGAATTTCAGCAGGTCCAAAATTATAACATGCTTGAATTTGAATTTCAATTCTTACTTAGTGTGATAAGCTTGATCTTCTGTGGAGAAGCAAAGAAATGTTGGAACGACAGGGAATTGGAACAGTATCATTATTGCGGACAAAAATGTACGAACTTGTTTCCTTCAACTGTTACAGATTTGACATTTCCAGTTCATTTCAATCATTTTTAACTCATGTATAATCACATTTTCTGTCTTTCATTTCATATGTAATATGTAGTGACATTATACTGTATACACAAGCCTTATAATGCTTTGATATTTGGCACTCATTGGATAAAATGCTCCAAACAATAGAGATTAACCTTAAATTGGAGAATCTTTTTTTATCAAGTGAACACCAAAAGCATGTTTTAGTAATCTACAGGCTTATCAACTGTCGTCTCCTGGTTGTAATGTTAGGTGTAATTTGGGTTTGATTTCTTCAGGTGTTTGTGATACCATGTAAAACGCTGGACTCGACCTATTGAAGTTAAGCAGGCAGAAGTGCAGACACTTATTTGGCTGATTGTCTAAGACATCCAATTGCAAGTTCTTGTTTCTGCGGCTAAAACATACTTATTCCTAAGTCTTAAAGTGAATAAGTAAGTGATGTCTGCATCAGGTTCATAACAGTTAGAATGAATACATTAATCTAGTTTTAAAAGACATTCTAAGCATGGCCGTTTGTAGCAGGGAGCAATTCAGGGGTTTCACTTCTTCGAAATACACTCCAAAACACATTGGATTTGTTTACTCACATACTATAGTATTTGGTCTAGGAATTAATTCGTGCGGTTGGTACGCACACATTGAAGCTGTAGTACAAACACAAAATACATAAATACCTTAAGAAAAATATTGTTCATCGCTAGCCACCACTTTCGCCCATCTGTCAGGCAATGTACGGATTCCGTGGCGAAAGAAGTCCTCATCCTTGGAAGCGATCCAGTCAGAGACCCATGTTTCGATATCTTCTGAAGAAGTAAACCGCTGTCCAATCAAATCGTTGTGCATGCAATCGAACAAGTAGTAGTCCGAAGGAGCAACGTCTGGTGAATACGGCGGGTGGGGTAAAACTTCCCATCCGACATTTTCTAAATAGGTTTTGACCGGTTTTGCGACATGTGGGCGAGCGTTATCATGTTGAACAATAAGTTTATCATGTCTGTTCTCCCATTCTGGTCGTGTTCTGGCCAGAGCTTGCTTCAAACGCATTAATTGTCGTCGATAACGTTCTCCATTCATAGTTTCACCCGGTTGCAGCAGCTCATAGTACACCACACCTTTCATATCCCACCATATGCACAGGATAACCTTTGCACAGTGAATATCTCGTTTTGGTTGTGATGGACGTGGTTTCACCCAGGCCTTTTTTCATTTAGGGTTCTCGTAATGGATCCACTTCTCATCACCCGTAATAATTCGATGCAGAAACCCCTTTCTGCTCTGTCGTTGAGCAAATGGTTTTTCGTCTTTCAACGTCTCTGTCTTTCAATTCATGTGGAACCCAATGTGACATCTTTTGAATCATTCCCATGGCTTTCAAGCGTTTGGAGACTGGTGTTTGATCAACGCCTAATGCTGCTGCAAGTTGTTCCTGCGTTTGACACGAATCCTGCTCGAGCAATGCTGTCAATTCTTCGTCTTGAAATTTTTTTGGCTGTCCAGCTCGCTCTTGGTCTGCCAAGCCGAAATCACCACTTCTAAACTGTGCAAACCACTTCTGACACGTTCGCTCAGCTAGAGCATGGTCACCATACACTTCCACCAAAATACGATGACTTTCAGTCGCACGTTTCTGCATGTTAAATTAATGCAGCAGGACACCCCGCAAAAACACTTTATCAGGCACAAATTGCGCCATGTTCACTTAACTACAAACTGGTGTTGTTGACGCTTTAATCCACTGCCCTATACTACGAACGATACGCGATGACAGGGGTTTGCAACACATGTGTGGATACACGGAACTGTGGGACGCTCCGTTCGTTGCGCCATCTCTTGTCCACCCGCACGAATTAATTCCTAGACCAAATATTTAGCATATTTATAATTGATTCTATAGTATATTAACTATAGTTAATAAAGTTATATAACGTGCGTAAATATATTTGTTTTATAAGAAATGTTATATGAACGCGTACATTAAGGTGTATGTATAATGGTAACTGCGCTTGTGTGTTGGTATTTTGTCCCCTACTGAAACAAAATAGGGCGCGCTTGGTTCTAACGCTGTTCAGTACGAAAACCCTCCCACAATACCAAAAACTTACCATTTCAAGTAACTTTATGAGTTATTATTTTCTCTTTCTAATGTTGGAAGTTTTGCTGGTTGAAGAACATCTACCGATTCGAATAACTAAATCAAGATTACTGTGTCTTAAAATTGAAGATGTACTTTTATTTATTCTTTCAGGAAGATACCTGCTTTCTGGTTACATGGCTTGTATGGACTCTGATAGGAACATTAATCGGTAATGTGCTCTTGATAGTAGCAGCAGTTTACATGTTTCTGGCATCGTACTCTGGACAAGGAGCGCTATTCATTATCTCCTTGATAATAGGTGATGGTATGTTTAGAGTAAGATACATTTCAGAATGGTGAGCATTTAGTTTCATTGGTCTATGATCTAAAAAAAAAGTTACTGATGAAATTCTTTGATCAGGGGCGAAAGAGGTGTTTCGTGCGTAGCTGTAATGCTTGCGACAGAATCTTCACTTTTGGGCGACGACAGATGTCAGTCACGTTTTGTAATCATGAGGAAGTTTACGCTAGGCTCGTGAGGGAGTTCACGCTAGTAAGAATTGAAGTTTGAACGTTTGATACTAAAGGGGAAAACTTTCTTAATCTACTAATAGTTCTCTACAACAATTAATATATTAGGTAACATTTGTTTCCTTAGTTTCACTCGGAAGAACTATTATTTTATAGCTGTGACTTCCCTCACAAGCTGCCTCTGAGACTATTATTTCTTTCTTGATATAAACTAAAACCCACTACAAACAGATGAAAATCCACTGATTTGGCAATACTGAGTCTACACGAAGGCATACTACACGAAGCATTTACTTGTAACGGCTTCTGGCGATATTTTTTTAAAATTCGATTGGGGGCAAATGGAATTACAAAACATCTGTTCTGTCTGAAGAAGAGCTAGTTGCAAGAATTGCTGCCGTTAGTCATAGTATTATGGAGGCATCACGTATGTTAACAAGTGTTTGGGACGCATTGCGTCGGCATTGCAATGCCTGCATTGACGTCAGAGGACAATGTTTTGAGCAACTTCTCTAGAAATGGGCATGGAGCTATTTCTTGTATATATATAGTGATGTCATCATTTCATTGTTATTGTTATTTTATGTTTTATTGTTATTCAATCAAACAGAATTGACACAATGTTTCGCATCTGGCCTCTAGATCGACTTCCCATTAACGCATTCCTCAAAGTTTATATCTTGTATACTTTGGACAAACCGTTACGTCCGAGCATGTCTGGAAATCCCTTAGGTCTTCTGCGGAATCGCTTGTAAACTTATAGCACATTGCTGACACAGCACTTTAATTGTTTATGTATGATATTATCTATTTATACGGTTATATACTACCAGATCAACGGATCCTGGTATTCTAAATAAAACGTGTTTTATTATTATTATTATTATTATTATTATTATTTTACCGTTTTAGGATCTGTTTCAGTTATAGGTAGGTTTCTTACTGCACTTGTTATGCTATGACCGTTCTGAGTACCGATCCCACTATAAATAATGATATGACCTACCGTAGGTTTTGAATCTCTTGTAACACCTAGGTGTCGCACCCAGGGTTCCCTTGATTACGTGATATTGTTGATCCGTTGAGGCCAATATGAGTGCACACGTAAACGAGTTTTCAATTTACTTGCAATATGTTTTCGCTGTCCCTGTGAAATCCCGCCATGGGCGATCCTAAGCCTGTGCTGAGAAAGGAGGAGAAACCCCCTCTAGGTGCATGGGAGTTGCATGCATTGTGCCAGTCTAATTCCGAAGGGGAAGATTGATAGTAGCAAAGTCAATGGAAACATGTACTGACTCACATGACCGTGCACCCACTATGCCCCTTGAATGGAGATAGGAGACAAGAGGGCAACAACCTACCGGCGAAAGTGATGCTTCGGCTATCTTCCGAAATCGGCAACTAGGTCGTGCCCCTGGGTCCCGGGGATAAGTTATGTTGTACCACACACGTATGAAAGATGGATAGTTGGTGTGCTCAGGAGGGCGGCTCCAATGCCTTGCCGGAAGGATGATGTAGTAATGCTCTCAAAGAACGTGTGGTGTGTATTCTTGAGTCCGGGATGAGATACTTACAAGGGAAGTTCGGAAGAATGCGCTCGCCTGCAAAGAAGTAAGCATGCCATTTGAAGGACTAATTCATGCTGATTGCAGTAGTACTAGCAGCAGCTGATCTAACTTTTGGCGCCCCCTGGAGTGGCTCCCAGGCGTCCAGGTCAATGACCTAGGGGTACCTAGGACCACCCCTCTACATTTTGGATGGGGTAGATTGGACCACCCCCTAAATTTTGGTAGCAGTACATAGGACCAACACCCTTACATTTTGGAAATTGCCAAATTTAAAATTTGGTATGGGAGCCTAAGACCCAAGGTATTACCTCTATAGTTTTTGAGGGTCCATCTCATTCCCTTTCATGGTTAAAAAGTTGCCAAAATTTCAAATTTCGAAGCTTATTGACCTATTTTATCTTCTTTGATGCGGGTTTATTACCTTATATGATTATATGGGCATGTACAGAGGTCCATTCCCTTTTATAAGATATATTTATATTGGTGCACCCCTTTAAAATTTGGGAGGGGTACCTTGGCCCACCGCTTAAATTTTGGAAATTGTCAAACTTAAATCTTTGGTATAATAGTGCAGAACTCTAATATGTATCTCTATAAATTTCAGGGGTCCATCTCGTTCCCTTTCATGGTTAAAAAATTGCCAAAACTTCAAATTTAGAATGTTTTTGATCTAGTTTATTCCCTTTGATGAAGTCCTATTATCTTATATGATTATATGAACGTGCACAGGAATCGGTTCTCCTTCTTAAGCTATAGGTACATTTGTGCACCCCTTTGAAAATTTGAGAGGGGTACATTGGCCCACTCTTTAAGCTTTAGAAATTGTTGAATTTAAAAATTCGGTATAATAGTATAAGAACTTAATATGTATCACTATAAATTTTGGTGATTCATTTCGTTCCATTTCATGGTTAAATATTGTCAAAATATAAACGTAAGCAATACGTTGTACCACCTGGAAGGTACTCGATTGACATAATTTTATTTTTTGATTAGGTAATATTATCTTATATAGGGCCCATTCTCTTTCATAAGGCGTAGGTGTTTCCTTGGGAGGGGACTCCCTTTCAATTTAGGAATTGTCCAAACAAAAATTTGGGTGTCAAATATAATTACGGTCATGTGATCGATGATCTGTTTTTTGATGAGTGAGTATGGGGATTCCTTCTCTTTGATACGACCATGGTACATTGTTGGGACCACTCCTGGTCATAAAACAATAGTTGGTAAATGTTCTCTAGGACATTTGTTATGAGCCAACTGGAAAGTTTGAACAAGGTTCATGATCAGGGTTAGCGTCTTATATTGCACACTTCTTAAGGAAAACAATACCTTAAATTTCATAACGTGGTAACATTCTTGTTTCGTGTACCATATTGACAGTATACCTTTGAATTGGAGTGAAAAATAAAAATACACAGATAAGGATAAATATTGTATTTTCTCCATTTTTCTGGTTCCTTCTTCTTTGTACACTAATGTATTGACAATGTTTGTAATTAATGTAGATGTCGTTTCATCACAGATACACATTTTTGTGTATTGTGCTGGCGTTCTTGATTAGATCTCCTCCTTTGCCTTCGGTGCGAGTGGACCGATTTCTGGTGAGGGCACTTGGTCGAAAAAGTGAAAACACTTTTTCAGGCCAGCCACCCTGAATGAGGTTGTACACTGTTCGTTTATGATCCCACGTAATTGCGTCATCTTGTTTTAAATGATGAAATAGTAATTCGACTTTCTTGCAATACATTTGTGGGATGGCGGCTAAGATTTCTTTCTTCATGCTATCGTCAACATTCGGAACGTCACCATGTTTAATTGATGTAATTGTAAGTGGTATTAGTTCTTCTTGTTTGCGTATAACACAAAGGTATTTCTGTAATATTCTATTGTACTGATTCTATTTTTCATCATCACTCGGATACGATGTATTCAATATAAATTGTATTTTACGATCGAGATTAGATTCACGTTTTTCACTCACACTGGATGATGATGCATGCATTAATTAAAGCATTTCTGATGGCACTAAAACCATCTATTTGCTGTTCCATGATGTTCATCGTTTAAACAAAATACTGGATTTCATGAAGTGTATCTTGTCTAAGATCCATCAGTAAATAGCCATGTGGATTTCTTGTTGCGTCTGCATAACTTTCTTGTAGAAACAATGGATGCTCAGGCATGATTTGATAACTCATATGTTTGATTTGTGACATCATGTGGATCTTTAAACAACACCAAGTACGAACATTTTAAACTCATATTTCTATTTGCTTTACTTTGATGAAATACATTTTGTATTATAAAAATCACACTAATATTTCAATGATGTGATCCATTTGTAAACAAATCAACAATATCACTATTCACTTCTCACATATGATCATCAATAATAATCAAATGTGGTCCATCTCGAAGTAGAAAATCTTTCATTCCTGGAAGTCCTTCGTGAAATTCTACAGTAACCGGCATTGTTGCATACACGTCTTGTCATTCTGCATAATACCTGTATATCTTACGAAATGTTGTATTGATCATGGTTGGGAGATGTGACAGTAATCGCTTCACAAAATACATTTTGTCACACCCACTATGTCCTGCGAGAAAACAAGTAAATGGGTGTTTCCACTGTGTATCCATGATGAACACTAACACTGTGTTTCAAATATGATGCGTATGTAAAGTGATTATTGAATATCAATGATTTGAAAATTTTTTGTTTGGAAAATATTTGATTTGAAAATTTTGTTTCAGAATTTTTATAGTTTGAACATTTTCGTTTCATTTCTTGCACTCACTGTTAAATGTCGAAGAAACGGAAAACCGTTTATTTGTTAATCGAATAGTTGAAAGCCGTTTATTTGTTAATCGAGTAGCTTGAAAATTTTGTTTTTAAATTTTTAGTTTAAAAATTTTTGTTTGGAAAATTTCTCTTGTAATTGTTTGGTCTGAATTTTTTAGTTTTAAAAATTTTTATTCTGAAAGTTTATTAATTCATTGAAAACATTTTAAATGCCATGAACCTTGTTCAAAATTTCCACCTGACTCGTAACAAATTTCCTAGATAACATTTACCAGCTATTGTTTTATGACCAGGGTGGTCCCAAAAATTTACCATGGTCGCATCAAAGAGAATGGATTCCCATACTCACTCATCAAAAGACAAATCATCGATCACATGACCGTAATTATATTTGACACCCAAATTTTTGTTTGGACAATTCCTAAATTGAAAGGGAGTCCCCTCCCAAGGATACACACATGCCTTATGAATGGGAATGGACCATACATAAGATAATACGACCTAATCAAAAAAAATTATGTCAATCGAACACCTTTCAGGTGGTACAACGTATTGCTTACATTTATATTTTGGTAATATTTAACCATGAAAGGGAACGAAATTGACCACCTAAATTTATAGTGATACATATTAAGTTCCTATACTATTATAACGAATTTTTAAATTGAACAATTTCTAAAATTTAAAGGGTGGACCAATGTACCCCTCTCAAATTTTTAAAGGGGTGCACAAATGTACCTATAGCTTAAGAAAGAGAATTGACCCCTGTACACGCCCATATAATCATATCAGGTAACAAGACTTAATCAAAGGGGATAAATTAGGTAAAAACGATCCGAAATTTGAATTTTTGGCATTTTTTTACCCAAGAAAGGGAACAAGATGGACCCCCAAAACTTATAGAGGTACATAATAGAGTCCTGTACTATTACAACAAATATTTAAGTTTGACAATTTCCAAAATTTAAGCGGTGAGCCAAGGTGCCCCTCCCAAATTTTTAAAGGGTGCACCAATATAAATATAATTTATGAAAGGGAATGGTCCCCTGTATATGTCCATATAACCATATAAGGTAATATAGCCGTATCAAAGATGATAAAATAGGTCAATAACCTTCGAAACTTGAATTTTTGGTAAGTTTTTACCCACGCGAGGGAACGAGATGGACCTCCAAACCTTATAGAGGTAATACCCTGGTCCTAGGCTACCCTATCAAATTTTGTTTTATCAATTTCCAAAATTTAAGTTGGTGGTCCTATGTACTGCTGCCAAAATTTAGGGGTGGGTTAAGGTTCTCCTGCCAAAATGTAGACAGGGTCTCCCTTGATACCCCTAGGTCATTGACCTGGGCCCCACTCCAGGGGTGCCAAAAGTTAAATCAACTCCTGCCAGTACTAGTATTACAAGCTAATAAAATTCCTGTATGATTGAGAACTATTGGAGAGGTTCAACTTGGAAGTTTATATGAAAAAATTAATATATGCACATTTAAACGCGTTAAGTACAACATTATTAGCAAAGGATATTGACATACGAATTGAAATCTATCGGGGATAACAGAAAAAAGTGTTTTGCAACAACAATTAACCGGTTGTTAGTTAAAGTGAGTCATTATACTGTTCACAATAATGATAAGTTAGAGATGAACGTGATAACTGTTATTCTTCTGTTTTATGAAGAAATTACGCAGGCAAAGACTTCCTTGCACCATGAACATTTTATATGTGCAATGGTGTTGCATCCGTCAAGGAAACAGTGTGCATAACTAAAGCAAAAATCAAATACGACAGGTGATTCAAATGGTACATAATTTGTTCGGTAACCTGCCTTGTGGAACGCTAACTGAAACAACCCAATGTATTGCGGTGATCGGATCTGATTCATTAGCATGGACACAAACTTTATTTGATTGTATCGTTGGTACATAATAACGTCCGGATAAAAAAGTTTCATTCTATGTACAAATCTCCTGCCATAATCTTTGATTGGTCGGAATCCAAACACATCAAATTATTGTACTAATCGTGTGCAGTTCCTTGGTATATTCTCAACCATTTCGTCTTTGCTATCTGTCATTCAGCTTGCAATGGACAATTTGTCTGTGAATGGACCCTAGTGATCAAGCAGTAGCAAGTTCAAACCATCAGGTTTCGCCATGAGAGAGAATAATAACGGTAGGCCGCTAGGAGGCACAATCGTGCATTTAACGTTGAATCTCTCAAAAAGTTCTCAACCGCACAGGAATTTTATTAGCTTGTTGTAATCAGCATGAATTGGTCTTTCAAATGGCATGCTTAATTTCTCTGCAAGCGAGTACTTTCTCCCGAACTTCCCTTGTTAATATCCTAATCCACACTCAAAAGTGTTCAGGTAGTGGGAGTAATCCTTGTTATTTCCCTCTACTGGGTGCATTATCCACGGCCCTGCCAGGGGAGCCGTCGTTCCCAATTGACCATTGACTTTAAAGGGAGACAGCCAACATCAGCCATTGGGTCTGGTAATGTATAGTGAACTTCTACTATAATTAAAGGAAGCCCCACGGGGCGAGCCTGCCAGTCGAGATATAGCTCCTTATGGAGACACAACTCCCAAATTAACATGTCTGCTCGCAGACGGTCTACATCAGTCATTGTCTCTGGTAATGTACGGTGTACCTCTACTGTAATTAGAGGAAGTCCCATATTACTTGGACGATCCTAACGGGAGGGGAAAGTCAGATCCCTGCCTGCGGGGAGACTGAACGGTGACTGGAAAAAGTGCCAATTCCAGATATCTGGGTAACGGTTGCTAATCCCAGAAAAAGGAAGGATAAGAGCTCTGTAGGATAAGAGCTGGCATCAAACTAAAATGGTGACAACGCGTACCAATGGATTCGGAATGAGAAACAGGAGTATGACGACGTGTGTGTGGTACCTCTACACGAGAAAGCGGTTGCTGTGGAACGATAAAGGTAGGCAGAGCTGGAATTAAACAAACCTCCTCGGGCATGCCTGCGTCTCCCAGATGGAGTTGGGCTCTGCCAGGTTGTAGTCGTCGCGTGGAACTCGGCAACGCATGGGAGCTTATTCCAGGAATCTGGGTAACGGCAAGCATAGACGGCGGTGAGTTTGGCTCGAAATGCTCGGGTACCACGTTTGCAGAGGATGGGAGGACTGATTCGCTAGTAGTTCCCCTCCAAAGCAGGCAATTGGGGGGCATGCAGACTTTGGTCTGGCTGCGTAGTGAGTACCCCAGTTCCTTAGAAAATAGGAGTTACATCGCCAAGGTGAGTCAAGGTTAAGGAACAAATCTTGACGGTGTACTACGTGCACGAGCACTTACTCTAAGAATGAGCAAGTACGGGCTGGGTGTCTCTTTTGGTGGAACCGGTACATTAAATAGGCCAATCGGCCGTGGGAACGCCCTCCATGCGTGTGCTAATTCCTTTTGGTAGACCACTAGTTCCTAATCTTTTTTATTTCTCTTTCAGGTATAGCAATTTACTGCATGCTGGTTGTATACAGCTTCTACCTGGAACTAAAATGGACAACAGTGCAAACGGCACCCATGAGCTAAGGCATTTGGTCTTAAAACAGCTTCCTCAAGAAATAGGAAAATTTCAAAACGTTGTATATGTACGAACGAAGAAAAATTAGAGTAACTTTTTTTTTCTTTCAAAAAATGGCCAAGCTAATCTAGTTTGCCCTGTAAATATCTACAAAGAAATATTGTATTAAGAGCTAGAATCCTTACACTGGATTCTTGTGTAAGGAATCACTAATTCGATTCCAGGCTTCTAAGTTTCTGGTGGACAATATCAAGTCTATATAGGTTTTCTATCAATTCTGTTATATTGTCCCACATACTCATTCAACTAATTCTTTCTCATAGGAATATTTGCTGCTGAGTTTCAGGGGAATCTGTTTTGTTTCTCAAACTGACCATGATTAGTTTGAGCATGAACCGAAAAGAGTGAAAGGAGTTTACTTACTAAATAGGAACTATTTATATGTATGGATTAACGCAATGGTATGAGTTACAAAGATGTAAACAATACGCCTTAAACAATTAATTTTCATATTTAACTATCTGAAATGTCCGTTCTTCGCACAAGACGAATAGGTTACTGAAAAATATTTCAACTCTTCCTCCATTCTTTCGGATACTCATTCCATTTAAAGTGTATTGATAAAAGTCCATAAGGTACTCTACCTTTGTAGAAAGTTTTAACCTTTTACCCCTAGGACACGCCCTTCAATCAAAGTAACATGATAAAATTACAGTAGTTCCAAAATCCATCTCAAACGAATTTTCTCATGGCGTGATCACAAGCGAGATCACTTTTAATTTTATTTATATTGATTGTGGGTTTCACTTTTTTAAGATTGGACAATATGCCAAAAAATGCACAAATTTTCCAATTTTCTCCATAAAAACTAAAGTATTCAAAATAGAAGCCTAAAGTAGCCTTCCATAATCGGTTTGTCGCGCAACCCCATGTGCTGTATAACGAAAATTTTGAATTTAAAAATCTTATCCTCAAGACTTATTAAGTTTATACTTTATATATAAACCTTTAATTAAAATTAGTTAAAATCAATTTTTGAGACAGACTGTACAAACCAACGTCTACGAGGACAGCAATGCACACTGATATAGTTACTAAAAATTCAATAATTGTTGCTATGTCATTGACGTTTTGTAAACTGTGTTCTCAATCAAAAAAGGATGGGAACCAATAATTTAAGCAATATGTTCGAAAAGGGAGCAGAATTTGATACAGTAATGGACAAGGTTTTATGTGGCTATCTAAAAAGAAATATGACCCGATTTTTAATTTTTTTATTAACTCTTGGTGAATTAGAGCATGGATAACCAAATTTTGTGAGATCGTTAAACAAATAGGTCTCTGCTTTCTGCTAGCTACAGGAGCTCTAGAGCATGGATAACCAAAGTTTATGAGATCGTTCAACAAATAGGTCTCTGCTTTCTGCTAGCTACAGGAGCTCTAGAGCATGGATAACCAAAGTTTCTGAGATCGTTCAACAAATAGGTCTCTGCTTTCTGCTAGCTACAGGAGCTCTAGAGCATGGATACCCAAAGTTTCTGAGATCGTTCAACAAATAGGTCTCTGCTTGATACAGGAGCTCTGACCCGCAATTAACATTCGAACGCCAATGGCTGAAAAAAAAAAAACACTTAACGTCAGTTTCCGAGGAATTTTGCTTTTCCTATGAAATTATTTTGGTAGATTGGTATAGTGAACCTTAAAAGTTGTAATAGGGAGTCATATAACCCATGCCTGGAGGAAAATGTTCTATTGCGAAGAAAGAAGGTCGGAAAACTAAGTATACTATGTTAAATTCAGCTTTAGTGTAGCTGGTAGTTCTGTAAATTTTTCCATTATACCTATATTAAAAATTATCGTTATTATATTTCTGGGATATTAAAGTCATATATATTGCTGAAATTGGAAAATATTACTTCCCAGGTTCTTTGCCTCGGGTCATTTTTGCAATTTCTTGTTTTTTATAATTTGAAGTAAAATATTACGTTTTCAAAAAGTCATTGGCATCTTTTGTTTAAATCTATATACAATGCATGCATGTATATATGTTTCAATTTGTAAATATAGTTTTGTGATAAAATTATCCACGAAAATTAAATGTTCTTATTTGAGAGGTATTAACCTTAATTTAATGGAGAAGAAATAGTTAGACTATGCCTTGGGTCTTTTCACACAGTTCATAATTTTCTGTATCCTCTCCTGGTTCTTTTAATTACTTGTTCATTTTTTTGTAACCTTAAAATGAGAGAAAAATGAAATGAAATGTTTAAGGTTAACGTCCCATGGTTATGCCGACTAGGCTAAAGAGACGGTGATGATGAGAAATGAATGAAATGGTGGAATGAGGAAAGTGGAAGGAAATGACAGAACTCCAAGAAAATCCACGCCACCACAAAGTTCACTTGGCGCGAGCTGGGGTAGAACCGATGGCCCAATGCACCAGAGGTGAATGCTCTACTTCTGAGCCACTACTTAAAATAAGAGAATGGGGTGAGGTGAGGGCATTATAGCACAAAATAGTCGGAATGTAATGTTGAGTTGACAATGTTATTGATTGAAAATTCAATTTAGAGATATAAAGGGTCCTCATATACGATAACTGACAGTCTTCAATTGAATTGTATGTAAGTCATTTAACATGTACAAAATGCTTTCAAGTAAACAGAAATTCTCAAAACATGAAATAAGTACAGAGGAGTGGGTACAACATGTTAGTAATTTATTAGGAGTAAAAGATGACTGGGAAAACATAAATTCAACATGGTGTACACCGTTAACAAAGGACGCAATTTTAGACTACAAAATTTCACTCAAAAAGGCAAAGGTAGCTATCAAATCCATTAATAGCAACAAAGCAGTAGGCATAGGTTCCCGGAGAATTCTACAAATATTCAGCCAACTACGAAAACGTACTAACTACGATGACAAAGTGGTTTAATATGTTAATAGACTCAGCACAAGGACCATCTACTTGGAACATTGGGGTTATATGTCGTATGTACCCAAAAAAGATAACATTATAGATCCGAATAAATACCGATGCATTGCTCTACTACCAATTAATAGCAAAATTTATAAGAAGATTTTAGCCCAGCTCATACAGAAATGGGCAGAATTATGTCAGGCAGAAATGGGTTTTCGCAAAAGCAGCATAGTAGACAATATATTGGTAATATGGACTATAGTAGACGAAGAACCAACCAAGGAAAAGGGGGAAATGTATGGATATTTTGTCGTTTTGGGAAGACATTTGATGAGATAAATAGAAAAGCGTTACATCATAAACTCATATGCAGGGGATATCTCGGCAAATGATAGAAAGAACTAAGCAAATATTCAAAAAATGTAGAATTTTTCGGAAAAGAAAGCAGGTAAGAACGAAAGAACAAAACCCATAGAATCATATATTGATTTAAGAAAATTGTCAGTTATCACCTGTACTATTTAGTTTATTTATAAATTATGTAGAGTTTTCCCTTAATGAAATTGAAATTCACCCATCATAGCCTATATGCAGACGATTTAACTATGTTAGCGAGAGCCCCTGTAGCGATACAAAGGACACTCGATACGCTTCACGAATATTGCAAAGACTGGAGGCTCAAAGTAAATGTTAATAAAACAATAATCGTAGCATTTAAAAATGGGTATAAGCTGTGCAAAAAGGGACTTCTATCATATGAGGGCAAAAGAATTGAATCGATAAACAATTTTAAATACATGGAGGTCACAATAACATATAGTATAACAGTAAATGGACAGAACATCAGAAACAACTAGTAGCAGCAGCTAAAAGAGGGTTGTCTATGATAAACGAGGTATACTATTACAGGGGAGAGACATTGCTTATTAATAATTTGACCTTATAGATATTCAATACTATGTACAAAATGCTTTTAAATAAACAGAAATTCTCAAAACAAGAAACAAGTACAGAGGAGTGGGTACAACATGTAATAATTTATTAGGAGTAAAAGATGACTAGGAAAAAATTAAGTTCAACCTGGTATACGCCGGTAACAAAGGACGACCTTTTAGACTACAAAATTTCACTGAAAGAGGTAAAGGTAGCTATCAAATCCATTAAAAACAAAAAAACAGCAAGCATAGGTTCCCACAGAATTCTTCAAATATTCAGCCAACTACGAAAACTACTAACTAACTACGATGTCAAAGTGGTTTAATAAGTTAATGGATGCAGCACATGTACCATCTAATTGGAACATTGGGGTTATATGTCGTATGTACACAAAGAAAGGTAACATTAAAGGTCCGTCCAAATAAATATCGATGCATTGCTCTACTACCAATTAATAGCAAAATTTATACGAAGATTTTAGCCCAACGCAGGTAAGAACGAAAGAACAAAACCCATAGAATCATATATTGATTTAAGAAAGTTGTCAGTTGTCACCTATACTATTTAGTTTATTTATAAATTATATAGAGTTTTCGCTTAATGAAATTGAAATTCACCCATCATATATTGAAAGGAAGCCTATATGCGGACGATTTAACTATACCAATGGGGGTTCTCGCGAACATAGGTTGAGTTAAAATCAACTCAACCTATGTTAGCGAGAACCCCTATAGGGATACAAAGGAACACAAAGGGATGATCCGTCCTATATTAGCATATGGAAGTGACACTTGGTGAGCTAATTTCGTAGAAAATGCACTAAATAAATTAAATAATAAATGTACTAAACATATCATAAGGTAATCACTAGCGGCTCCTAAGTGCGCGGCACTCTTAGAAACAGTCAGCTTGCCGACCAGTATATTTACGAAAATACATATACTTAAATATCGGATAAATTTAAGAAATAACAACACAAGCAAATCCTTACAATAGGCTTGGTTCAGGGCGGAGGGTGAGGCAAAAAATGAACGTAATTGGTAAACTGGTGTCAACAATGCACTTGAATTTGGTTTACAGGAATTAGCACAAATTAGCACACGGTAGGCAGTTCAAATGATTAAAAATGCTGTAATAGAAAAATCTACAAACAAGCCTTTAAATGAACCTGGTTTTCGCCAAAAAGCGTAACAACAGCAATGAAAATTTAAATACCATCTATTTTCAGGGCCACTTTAAAAGAATATAATAGAGTAGGGTAGGGTAGAGTTGAGTAAGATAGGGATAAGCAGGTTAGGGTAGGGTCGGGTTAACTTAGGGTTAGGGAAGTTTGAACCCATTTTATTAAAAGTAATAGAGTATACATTTTCATCTTTGTGTAAGAGTACCAACTAAAGCGTCTTTGTACACCTGCAGCCATGTTTATATACAAATGCTCGTTACTTTCCCACAATCCAATCATCCGGTAACCTTGTGCGAAATAGTTCCCTCCGCTGTCATATAGTTCCATGTTTATAACCGCTTATAAAAAAAAATAAACACAACTTCCGTTCTTCCTACATATTATCAAGCACACAAACGAGCAAATTGTCCATTTCTTTCCGGTAAATTTTCAAACTTTTGCTAGAAACGGACGACCAACTTTGGAACTTAACCCTTAATTATAATGTTAGTGATATATAATGTTCATTGGGTAAAACACCCTTTAAAAAATGTTCATCTTAGACTAGAGAAATTGTTATCTTCAGTTTTTCATTATCATTTTCCATGAAACAAACGCCTAAGAGACATGCAACCCCTGCATACAACCATGTTTTGTTGGAATGTATAACTCGTAGGATATGATGATTTTTTTTAAAAAAAAATCAACATTTCCGGTGTACCCCTAAAAATGTAATAAAGAAATAACGGTCATGTTTTTTTTTAAATATTCAATTAGAACTGGACAATCTACACAAAGTTTGGAATCGACCAGCGAAAACGGCACGTTTCTAGCATTTGTGGTTTTCGAGATCTTATTGTCGAAAGGATTGGAGACAAACATATAAACTTTTCTTTGGAGACAAACATATAAACCTGGCATTTTAATATATAGATAATTACAACACTCACACACACTGAGATATGTAACTGTCATTCACTCTAAAATAAATCAACAATGATTTGAGAATTGGCAAAGGACAACCCTTCATCTATTCTTTAAATTCAGTTATGTTTATGAGGAGGTAGAAATGTTGTTGGGAGTATTGCTAATAATGATTTGAAGAAACAATGAGGATAGTGACGTCGATTTGGAGTTCGAAACTGAAGTTTACTAGATTGAATTTATTATATATTATTGCTATTATTACTAATATTGTACACTTTTCTACAATTATCATGTGCATAACAAATATATGATAATTTTTGTAATATACGATAATTTTAAAAATGAACACCGATAATTTTGCTTATTGAGATTGGCAACTCTGAATAATAGTCACAATTTACCCTGTCGATCATAAAAGGTACAAAGTAAAGGTGAAATGCAAGTTTTTTGCACGGAAAAAAGGTATATATGTACAAAGAAGAAGGAAAAATGCATGAAAAATGTAATATAGAGATAATGCAACAAACATACTGTAACACTATTTTTATAATATATCCTCCATTTGTAATAGACAATGTAAATCACGGGTCATGAACCAACGACATATATAATAAAACTAAACCAATAGACCTAAGTGTTTTCAAATGTATTTGTATTAGTACTGCACACGAGACTAGGAATTTGTCGTCTCGTCCCAAAAGCATGTTCAATTCGAGACAAGTAGAGAACGGATCCCGCACAATCCTTATGCAAATGCTTGAAATGCTTAGAGTTCTGTGGAAATGCTTGAAACTGTGATATGTTGTAGACATTGTGATCCTGAGAAAAAGTCTCAATGGGCACAACCACCAATCACTGACCATTTGGCCACTACAGGGCCACATTTTTATTAAAAACAGCAAAAGGTAAAACGATATTCTAGAATTTTGGTGATATTGTATAAAACCCTGGATAGGTTTAGATCTTAACAACCCGGAAAAGGGATGGGAAGAGTATCGGGCATCACTATTTAAGTATATATAACATCTCGATGTTCATCTTTGGGAATAATGGAAAGCCCTGGAAAACCCTAGACAGGATGGCCGAACCCCCTGAATGAGAACAAATTCTCTACCAACTGACGTACCGTTACTCGGTAGCCACAAATTAGTACTTTTTCTGAGAATCACGACATACACAACATATCACAGTTTCATTCATGTTCACCGAAATCCAAAATATCGTTATACTGGACTGTTTTCAAAAATCTGGACCTATAGTGACCAAACGATCAATAATTGATGCTTGTGCCCATTAAGACTTTTTTTCACGATGAGAAGATCAACAACATATCAACGTTTCATTCGTTTTCACCGAAATCCAGAGTATCACTATATGCAGCTAGTTTGAAACAAGTGGCTTCGTACTGGCAAAATGGTCAGTGATTGAAGATTTGTCCATTAAGACCTTTCCTCAGGATCTCAATATCTAAAACACATCACAGTTTCATTCACCAAACTCCAGAATACCATTATCATCTGTTGGTTTCGAAAAAGTGGCCCTGTAGTGGGCAAACGATCAGTGATAGCTAGTTGTGCCTATTGAGACTTTTTCTCATGGTTACAATATCAGCAACATATCACGATTTCAATCATTTTCATGAAAATCCAGAATATCACTATCTCCGGCTGCTTGCAAAAAAATTGGCCCTGGCGGTTATGCTCATTGAAACTTTTTATCAGGAACATAATATCTACAACATATCACGGTTTCAAGAAATTCCAACGAAATCCAATTTCCATAAAGATTGTGCGGAGTTCTTTCTCGATCCTCGTGGGCAACACTAGTTCACCTAAGCATTAGGTCTCAAACACTGCGCTAGTGCTACAGGATTCATAGTGTAAAAGTGGTAAAGTGATTGTAGAAACATGAGGAAGAGCGAAGAGCATTTATCAACGTTAAAGATACGTACGTCATTACAGAATATACCCTAATAATGAATATTTTTTAAATGTTCTAATTTCTCACCCTTCGTGCACCTCTCGAGACGAAGGAGGATTCTGGAAACAAATTAAGAAAAAAATCAGTGCATACATTTTGTACATCAATTTATAAAATGAGACGAGAAAACTCTCTGAGAATTGAGACGAGTCGTGAATTAAAGTTTTATATGTGTTTACCTTTACAAGTATCATTTGTGTTAGTGGACAAAGCATACGGTTGCCAGATTTTATAAACGAAAAACCGGGACACTAATCTCAGGGTATATATAAGGTCACGGTTCCTACTCATTATCTCAGAATCAATTAATTACCTGTCTTTCTCCAGGTTACTACTCACAAGTTTCCAAATTTGCAACAAAAAATTAAATTTATTATTTTATGGATAAATCACATTGCCCAACACGTGCAAAGATGAGTTGCACCTGTGGCAGTATTTTTGTTGGATCATTATTACCAGAACGCGCTGTTTTATTTTAAAAAGGTGCTTTTTTTGAATACGTAAAAGTAGCGTTTACAACTGTCAATGCTGCAAAACAATATGTAAATTTTGTCCCATCCAATAAATATTGATGCGTACTAAACATTTACGTTAAGAATTACTGCGATTAATTCTTTTTTCTGTTACGCGCATTTGATTATAAGCACTTTGCAAATTTTCTGAATTACACTTCTGGCCATTTAAACAATTACTAAAATTCAGAGTTATGATTTATCTCGTTGGTTTTATTCTTAAAATATCTCCATACACAACGCTAACTTTTGTCACAAACAACATGTCTCTATCATTCTTACTTCAACAAAATATATATATACTCGATCAAAGTTTGTTTTGCATTTCTTTTGGGATACTCTGCAGTATTTAAACATCGTCTCCAGGAAAAGACGTTCTTTTCTATTGATAGTGATATTCAAGAAATTATAGACATAACATATGACCCCTCTTGAATATTTTTAAAATACGCTTTTCCCTTCCGGGAGCCGAAAAATCCATAGGACGAAAGAATGGATGTGAGTTTCGGACTTCTTGTTGTTTGTTAGGTAAAATTGTCTACTACACAAACCTTACGTTTTTAGCTGAGACGTACTAGTTCTAGCAGACTTTTTCTTTTAATCTGAAGAACAAAAACTGGAACAAATAGGCGTCCCGAAAGCCTTTTTCGGGTTAGTTAATTCTTTTATTGAAAACCAGGACTGTCCCGGAAAACCGGGACGTCTGGCAACCCTAACAACGCATAGACATGCACATTAAAATACAAGCTGCTCATCCAAGTAAGCATCGTTGTATCAAACTCTTTGCTTCAAAACATGGTGTAGTTGGTTTGATCGCAACGTATATCACGCACCATTTGTTTCATTGTCCAGCTAATATTAGTGAGAGTTATAAGTGGACAACAGTAATTATACAGTGTGGGAGGGAACAAGACCGAAAAACTTCAGAAGATGATTCTATATCTAAAAACTTGGAAAAAGATTCCAATAAACATAGGTCCACCACAGCGGCGTTTGAAAGCAGCAGCCGTGCGACGTTTCGCCGGCCTCCTTCTAAGTGCAATATCTGCCGAACAACTAGAGATATTGACATCGGATCAAAAGAATGTAAAGAAAGTTATACCCCAAAAAAATCATGGTGCGAATAGAAAGGAGCAGAGCGAACTGGAGGACTCCTCAAAGGCAAAAGGAGATTCACCAAGTGAGATGTAGTAAAGGACGTGAAAATGAATAATATAAACGTAAAATGACCTGGTTATGTTTAGCGTACGTACTGAATGATCAATTGGAACGTGCAAATAAAGATTCCCTACTGCAGCGTCGGGGAGCAATGTATATGACAGAACTCATCACGAACGGGGTGGTTTATTAGATCGACGGTACCACTCGCAACTATTGTTTGCGACAAAGTACAAAACAGAAAAGCGGCGGAATCGCAGAAGGGTGTTGATTATTGCGCTATCAGTAAGGCACCAGTATGAGTGACGAGAAGGGAAGTGAAAATGTACAGATCATGACAGAAAGGCATCTTAAGATTTTGGAGGTACGACTGCACATTACTTCGCTAAAAACTGTAAGCGGTATGTTCAGCCCCATGAAACCTCCATTTGCAAATTCCAATCGATCATTCAGTACGTACGCTAAACATAACCAGATCATTTTACGTTTGTATTATTCATTTTCACGTCCTTTACTGCATCTGACTTGGTGAATCCCCCTTTGCCTTTGAGAGTCCTCCAGTTCGCTCTGCTCCTTTATATTTGTACCATCATTTTGGTGGGGTATGACTTTCTTTACTGTTCTTTACTGTTCTTTACTGTTGTGGTCCTGTTCTCTTCCACACTGTATATACATACATAGCTGGCCGTTGTATAACAGAGGAGCGTCCTTGTATGACCAAAGAAAGACATAGGGTAACAGCCAGAGAGAAGAAAACAAGAGAACGAGAGTGGAATAAGCAACTATTGGCTGTGTACTAGAGGTCTGGACGGACCCGGTCCGTGAATTTATAATGTGAGTCCCGACCCGAGTCCGAAATATGTTTTAGCATTTAGGCCCAAGCTCGGCCCGAGTCCGAAATATGTTTTAGCATTTAGGCCTAAGCCCGACTGGAGGTTTTGCTATAATCAAATGAGCCCGAATTACAGAAACTTCATAACGAACGCAAAAATTTCATTTTTATTTACAGCAATTAGAGGTTTAACTTTAAAGTTGTGCTTTATAAGTTCTTCAGAAAGAAGTGCAATAAATATCATTGTACAGTATATTTACAAAGTTAGGCCCAAGATATATGGTTGTTTATTTAAAAAATTACGGCCCGGACTCGAAGTGATGCTTTGTAGGCCCGAGTTTGGCCCGAGCCCGTGCAGACCTCTTCTGTTTACAGAGTAGTATCTGTAAGAGCATCGACTACTCCATCGATCTTTTTGTTTTCCTGTCCTTTCTGCCTTTATTAACCCGAAGTTTTCTGTCTACTCCTTGTCATCTTCTTGTGATTTACTGTCAATAGAAGCAGTAACTGTGACGTCACAGAACATCTTCTTGAAAATGACTGTTGTAAACAAAATGTCTCAGAATGAAATGAAATGTTTCAGTTTTAATCTCAGAGCTACGCCATATAATCTAAAGGAGGCGGTGACTATGAGAGAAATGAATGAAATGGTGGAATGAAAAAAAATGTAGGGAAACGGGAGAATTCCGAGAAAAAACACGCACACAGTATTTGCCCACCACAGAGCCTCATCCTGGGATCGAACCAGGGACCTCACCTACCAGAGTTAAACACTCTACTATTGAGTCACCGCAGCCCAGTAAATGTCTTAAACATACCTGCTGAAAAGGGCTGTAGTGAGGAAATTCATTCGAGGCGTGGATCCTCCTATTTTTTTGCTACTTGTAACAGTGTATTGTAAAAAAGTCTATTTAGTTCCCTGTACGACGTAGTACAGAATGCTCAATTTACAATGCAAACCGGAGTTGGGGATGGTATAGTTTTTGAACCGGAAGTATAATGCTTATACCAAAATAAAACATTGCTCATCTAAATATTTTTAAACCAGGTAACAAGGATAGAATTTCATTAGTATTCATGCAGTGTTGCCTGATGTATTCGATGGAGTAATTTTTTTTTTTTCAGAACACCCTCAGAGAATCATTGAGCATGTCCTTGTTCGACAATTGCCACGAGATCTGACGGAGCTGCGAGAGTGGATCACAGAAGCCTTTGCTGCCGTTACAAGAGACATGTTGATTCGAGTATGAGAGGAAATGGACTATCGAGTACTAGGTACCTATCGTGTCACGAAGGGCGCTCATATTGAATGTTCGTAAAGTAGGTAAAAAGTGAAACTTTGATATATTAGACTGCTTTTGGTATAAAAAGGATTCCAATTTCATAACAAGGGAGGCCGTGAATATATTTTTAAAAGGGTACTTTCTTTTTTCCGGACACCCGGTGTATATATATATATATATATATATATATATATATATATATATATATATATATATATATAAGGGTGTTTCAGATAAAACGTCCAGTGCTTATAAATCTGAAACGGCTGAGAACAAAAAGATGAAATAAAAACTGAGATAGGAAAATGTCATAGGCCACATCACATGGTGTTGTTGTGGTGACCCCCAGGGCCCTCCTTCAAGGGGGCCCAGGGGCCAATTTCAAATTTTCAAATAGGAACACGTATTGAATCATACCTCATTCAATAGTACTTGAAAAACGAAACAACTTTTGTAGAAAACAATTTTCGATTTAGGCCACTGTTTTTAATGGCCGCAAAAGGTGGGTCCTATATCAGATAAAACGTCCAGTGCTTATAAATCCGAAATGGCTGAGAATTAAAAGCTGAAACAAAAACTGAGATAGGAAAATGTCATAGGGCACATCACATGGTGTTGTTGTGGAGACCCCCAGGACCCTCTTTCAAGGGGGGCCAGGGGCCAACTTTAAATTTTCAAATAGAAACACATATTGAGTCATGCCTCATTCAATAGTACTTGAAAAACGAAACAACTTTTGTAGGAAATAATTTTCGATTTGGGCCACCGGTTTCAAAATAGCCGCAAAAAGTGGGTCCTGTATCAGATAAAACGTCCAGTGCTTATAGGCCTAAATCAGAAACGGCTGAGAATAGAGAGATGAAACAAAAACTGATATAGAAACGATGATAAAGCATATCAAGTGGTGTTCTTGTGGTGACTCTCAGGAAACTCCGTGAAGGGGGCCCAGGTGCCAACTTCAAATTGATACAGGACTTTTTGCGGCCATTTTGAAAACGGTGGCCCAAATCGAAAATTGTTTCCTACAAAAGTTGTTTCTTTTTTCAAGTTCTATTGAATGAGGTATGATTCAATACATGTTCCTATTTGAAAATTTGAAGTTGGCCCCTGGGACTCCTTGAAGGAGGGCCTTGGGGGTCACCACAACAACACTATGTGATGCGCCCTATGATATTTTCCTATCTCAGTTTTTGTTTCATCTTTTTATTCTCAGCCGTTTCGGATTTATAAGCACTGGACGTTTTATCTGAAACACCCTGTATATATATATGTAGAGAGAGAGAGAGTTAGCTATAAATGCGTCATTTTGGAGCAATAGCCACCGAAAATTAGAACTGAACAATACAGAGAAAGTCATGTCCTCCTCTAGAATAGAATGTCATACCAAAGTCAGATAAAAGACTTATTAATTATTTTGAGCAGTAATGCAAAGGAGAAAGAAAGACAGAGATTTTCAAAAAAAAAAAAAAAAAGACATTGAAATATTAAATGTTGGCAAAGGAGAAAGAAAGACATTGAGATTTTTTTTTTTTAAAAGACATTGAAATATTAAATGTCATATGTTTTAACATATTTTCAGACTTGTGAATTTAACTGTCCTGGAACTTATTTTAGGCAGACTCTTTTAATACACAAGTGATTTTGAATCCTTATTCATACGATGTAAATAGTTTTAGTACTCTTCGTGTGAATATTGACATTTGAAATTAGCACCAATTTGTCTAACATTTTGCACCTATAACCTGTCCCTCTATCTATCTATCTATCTATCTATCTATCTATCTATCTATCTATATATATATATATATATATATATATATATATATATATATATATATATATATATACTAGCAGCGTTCACCCCGCTTCGCTGCGGTCACCCCGGAACGCAATAAACTTTGTTACTTAGATAATTTTTACTTTTTCGCTTTCAAGTGATATGATAAAAAACATAGAAGATTGCAGTAAATGTTAACATTATATCGCCTGTCATTTATGTTAACCCGCCCCGCTTCGCTGCGGTCACCCCCGAACGCAATAAACTTTGTTACTTAGATAATTTTTACTTTTTCGCTTTCAAGTGATATGATAAAAACCATTATAACGCCTGTCATGTATGTTAAGCCGCCGAGTGACACGGTCATGCGGGTTGCATATAAATACGTTTATTTTTATACCTATGATGAACTAACAAAGGATTTGTACGTAATGGACACCTGAATGGTCAATTATCTCAAGACACTGGTAATTGAAAATTAAAGTGATATGATAAAAACCATCTAGGGTCCAAATCCTAATAACCCCCCAAAAATAAAAGAAATTGGTTCAGCCGTATTAGCGTGATGAGCGGACAAAGGATTTGTACGTTCTCTTTTATATATATACTAGCAGCGTTCACCCCGCTTCGCTGCGGTCACCCCGGAACGCAATAAACTTTGTTACTTAGATAATTTTTACTTTTTCGCTTTCAAGTGATATGATAAAAACCATAGAAGATTGCAGTAAATGTTAACATTATATCGCCTGTCATTTAAACTTTGTTACTTAGATAATTTTTACTTTTTCGCTTTCAAGTGATTTATAGCGCCTGTCAGTTATGTTAACCCGCCGAGTCACAGGGTCATGCGGGTTGCATATAAATACGTTTATTTTTATACCTATGATGAACTAATAACAAAGGATTTGTACGTATGGACACCTGAATGGTCAATTATCTCAAGACACTGGTAATTGAAAATTAAAGTGATATGATAAAAACCATCTAGGGTCCACATCCTAACAACCCCCCAAAAATGAAAGAAATCGGTTCAGCCGTATTAGCGTGATGAGCGGACAAAGGATTTTTTGTACGTATGGACACCTGATTGGTCAATTATCTCAAGACACTGCTAATTGAAAATTAAAGTGATATGATAAAAACCATCTAGGGTCCAAATCCTAACAACCCCCCAAAAATGAAAGAAATCGGTTCAGCCGTATTAGCGTGATGAGCGGACAAAGGATTTTGTGCGTTCTCTTTTATATATATAGATATATATATATATATATATATATATATATATATATATATACAGGGCCGGATCAAGGATTCTCTGAGGGGGTTGCACCAATAACTACCAGTACATTTGTATTAAATTTGAGTTTTTTAAAACGCCTTTAGGCATCTGTGATGTGAATGAGAAATTCCTTTGGAAATACTAAGCGTCTGCTCTCGATGAATTCTTTCTTTGCAACCTTGAGAAAATTGACTTAAACTATTGATTTTTCAAAACTCACTGCTAGCTCCTCACCTTAGGTAGTGTATATTTACAACGAAAGGGGAGTTGCACGTGCACCTTTGAACTCCCCTTAATCTGGCCCTGTATATATATATATACAGTGGCGGATCCAGGATATGCTCAAGAGGGGCTAAACCATAGTTTGCCGTTTTATCCAGTGTAAAGCAGGATTGAAGCCCATTTTATCCAGTGTATATCTGACCGTAAAGGAGGGGGGCTATAGCCCCCATAGCCTCCCTTGGATCCGCCCTTGTATATATATAAAACTTAGTTTGCTTTGCTCAATGATTAGTTTAGTTTTATTTCAAGTAAAGCAAATCCATTCTCCTCCATGAAAAGTATATTTTTGCTTCATATTCATAAGTGACGTCTGAAGAAAAAGAAACAAGAAGTGTTTCAATGAAACAAAGAAAATACGTGTCATTGATCTTCATACTATGTATAAACCTTAAAAAAAACAAAGACACTAACAACGTATCTCTACGGACGTCGCGACTGTAATAACGACACGATCCTGTTAAACTGATATACTTTGTGATAATTTCCATAGTAATGCACGCAAAGTACGAGACTCGGTTCAATATTCTGCATGTCATTTGTTTATTATTATAACACATGAACTGTAACCTTCGTATGTGCAAGGACGAAAAGTAATTATAGAAGCTATGGATATGTAGCATTTCTTTCAAGGATATTTATACAGCAGTTCTACAAGGCTAAAAATGGTAAGTCAGTACTTACATTTATTCTTTCGTATATTATGTAAAAAATAGGTATTTTTAGTAATTATTTTCTGTAAATACATGTCACTTATTAGTAATAATAATTTTCATTAGAGAGGAGTAGTGTTGAATACAAGAAAATGTATGATGATTATGAAAAACTTCATTCATCCAGCAACAAATTATTGACGTATCGAATAGATTCTCAGTTTTAGAAGGTTTCGAGTGCACTAGTATTGAGGATACTTGAGCTGGAATTGGAGAATGCATTAAAATTTCAGAATATGCAATATTGGAGCACGCGGAAATGCGTAGGAACAAACCATGATTCGACCCGGAATGCACTAAAATAGCAGAGAGGAGAAAACAGACAGAATTGCTTTGGCTACAAAATTCAGAAGAGATAACTACACAAAATTTCATTGACACAGATGGGAAGCTTCCAAAACTTTTAAAACAAACAAACACAATGTTTAAAAAAATCTAAAATTAAGGAACTTGAAGATAATAGTAAAAGCAAAAATATTCGGGACACGTATAAGAGCATCATCGAATTTAAAAAAAGGTTATCAACTCGGAGCTTATATATTTATAAAAGCCGACGGAACAATTCTCACGATACAGATAGCATCTTGCATACATGGAAAGATTTGTTTGATAATTTGCTTAACACATAGCCAAAAACAAATGTTCGTGGAGAAAGGGAAATGCACACAGCAGAACCGTATATTCCAAAGCCTAACCGAATAGAAGTACAAATTGCTATAAAGAAATTACAGAAAGACAAATCTCCAGCTTTAGAAGAAATTTTGCCTGAGTTAATTTTAGCTGGTGGCGAAAAGATGTGGAACAAGCTACACACACATTCTCCTTATCTGGAACAAGGAAGAATTGCCACAATATTGGAAAGAATTAAACATTGTTCCAATTCACAAGAAAGGTGATAAAACTGATTCTAATAATTATCGAGGCGGGGCTCAGTGTTAGAGCGTTCACCTCCGTTGCTTGGGGTCCCTGGTTCGATCCCAGCTCGCACCGTGTGGACTTTGCGGTGGGCAAACACCGTGCTCGTTGGTTTTGTTGGGGTTCTCCAGTTTCCGCCCACTTTCTTCTTTCCACTATTTCATTCATTTCTCATCATTACAGTTTCCTTTAGCCTAACCGGCATAACTGTGGGACGTAAAACGTAAAGATTTCATTTCATTTCAATAATTATCGAGGCATTTCTCTTCTGTTAACATCCTATAAAATCCTCTCAAACATTCTATTAGCAAGATTGACCCCATACGCAGATGAAATTATTGGAAATTATCAGTGCAGATTTAGACGAAATCGATCAACTATCGACACATATGTACCATTCGACAAATAGTCGAAAAGAAATGGGAGCACAAATACCCCAGTACATCATTTATTTATTGATTTTAGAAAGAACTACGACTCGGCTGGAAGGAAAACATTGTACAACATTCTTACAGAATTTTGGAATACCGAAAAAGCTAATTAGATTAATTAATTTAAAAAGCTAATTAGATTAATTGGGAAGTTTAAATGAATCCGAAAGTAAAGTCCGAGTAGCAAACTTCTTGTACACAAGCTTTCACGTCGAGAATGGTCTGAAACAAGGAGATGTGTTGTTGTCATTTTTATTCAACTTTATTCTGAAATATGCTATAAGAAAAATCGAAGACCGCAACGATGGTAGAGCTTATTGGTATTCACCAGGTTATGGCGTATTCTGATTAGGTAAATTTAATAGGGGATGATAGGAGAACAATAGAAAGAAATGCAGGGACATGAGTTTAGAAGTAAATACAGAGAAATCTAAATACACGGAAGTTCGTAATGCTGCAAATTACGGATGAGTTAAAATACGAAATAATACTTTCGGTAAAGTGGGTATTTTTATATATCTAGAATCAATATTAACAGACGAAAACCATATTCACGAAGAAATTAAATGTCGATTAAAATCAGGTAATTCATGCTAATATTCAGTTCAAAATCTTTTGTCGTTGCGAATTCTGTCGAGGAATTTGAAGCTTAAAAAATATATAAATCGATAATAATGCCTATTGTCCTGTAAGGTTGTGAAACATGATTGCCTACTCTGAGGGAAGAACATAGATTGGAAGTGTCTGAGAGCAAGATCTTGAAACGAATATTCGGATCCAAGAGGAACGGGAATTGGGAATGGAGGAAACATCGTAACGAGGAATTGCGTAGTTTATATAGCTTACCAAACATTGTTACGTTCATCAAGTCTAGGAGTGGAGTCAAGTTATACAATATTTCATATAATATAAATGAAATATTATATACATAATGAATTGCGTCATAAAATACAACGATTTGTTTTATGTTTATTATGAGTAATGTTATATGCTAGAGAATCGGTCTTCTGTGGAAGCAGAGCTGTAGCTGATGAATTGACCTCAGAATGTATATTATGTTAATATGAATGTTACTATGCGACAAGATATATATATAAAATAACAGATAGCCCCAGTTCACCTTTAGCGTTCTGATTGGCTCCCTGTCCGTGACGTCTTGTGGAGGAACTTTTGCCCATAAAACAGTATACCAACTAGCGTAATTGCGTATGCAGTATTTTACTTGTTGTTTTGAACAATACCTCGCAATGCCCAAGAACGTTATAAAATAGAGGATCTGCCCATATGTATCTTCATCTTATTAGGTTACTAAATGACCGACATATATGTTGGCTCAAAACATTGTGATCTTCATGTGTAGACATATACCGCCTTATGCAGAGTCGTTTTGACATAAGACTAGCGTCGTACTAAAAGCTTGACTACTGCAGCAAACATATGTTAGTAGGACTCTTTAGTATGGCACTAATCACACTTCAGAGCGTCTCTGCATAAGACCCATAGTGTGTCAGTCGTTTATTTTTATTTAAGTCGTTGCATCAGATTTATATTATATAATGGTTACTTGCTGCACGTATGGGTGTACAAATAGAAGTGAGAAGAAATTACCCAGAATAACCTTTCACAAGTAAGAAAATCACCAATCATAGGATACGTATGGCTGTGACGTATGGCTTCACGGTTTTGTGGTATGGGAAGATCCTCTATTTTATAACATCCTTGCGATACCTCCACGTGACGTGACCGACCCCAAAGTATCCTGGGAAAAATGAGAGCAGAAAGACTGAATCATAGAGTAATAAGGAGCTGAATCGAGAGTCTCCCTCACTATGTGAAGTATGTTACCTAATTGTCTGTGTACAGTTGAAGATGCGAACTGACTAATGACAACATATGGATGGTCTCACGCCAAAGTGAACTAACTCCAAATTTCTATTTTTTGAGTTAAACATGGGAATAAGTTGCAAATTATGTAGTCTTTCTTATGCCAAAATGAACCAAGCTATTTTGTAAAATGATATTTTTTTACGATAGGATTTTTGTTTGGCATGAGGTTAACAACACTGGGTTTAGGGCGACAGAACGAACTATCTACACAAACAAAATGGCTTCTCCGGGAGTTAGTTCAAAACGAACGCTGAGAAATGTTCGCGTTAATTATGTAGATGAAGACGGTTCTGACATAAGTTGTGGATCCTCAGATGTCTATAAACCAGATTCTAATGCGGGGACGTCTGAGACGGGCAGGCATATTTTGTTTATTGGTCAAATTAGATCAACAGAGTAATATTGTGTTTCTTATCCTGTGTTATGAATTCGAGTTAAACTCTTCAGATGCCAAAGTGAACTAACTTTAAAAAACAGTTTGCGAACGCTCGTGTGAGTGACATATTAGATGTATAACAGTATGGCAAATCTTGCAAGTATATTACACACTAAATGTTAAAATTATTGAGTATTAGCGACCAAATACGGAATAGTATACTTATTTCCAGAGCAATTTGTATTTAGTTCATTTTGGCATGTCAAGAGTATTATCACTTTTCATAAGTTCGAACGAAAAGAGATGGATCATACCAATAAATAGAACTCTCAGAATTAGGGGTGTTCCGGATTCCGGAATTCCGGAATATTTCGAAATGAAAATCTTAATTCCGGAATCGGAATTAAAAATTTTCTCATTCCGGAATTCCGAGATTACGGAATTCCGGAATTTCGGAATTCCGGAATCTCGGAATTTCGGAATTCCGGAATCTCGGAATTTTGGAATTCCGGAATCTCGGAATTTTGGAATTCCGGAATTCTGTAAGTTCACTCCGAAAAATTCGAAATCTCGGAATTGCGGAATCTCGGAATTTCGGAATTCCGGAACTTCATCCCGAAATTTCAGAATGCATGAATCTCGGAATTCCGGAACTTCAGTCCGAAATTTCGGAATTTCGAAAACTCGTAATTCCGGAATTTCTATCAGAATCTCGGAATGTTGAAATTTCTGAGTCATGGCAATCGAAATTGTAGAACCAAGTAACTGGATTTTGAAATTTTAGAGTTCCTTGATTTCATAATTACAAAAGTTCAGAAACTAGAATCTTCAAATAACATGACTATGAGATAGACATCAACTCAGGCAGATATAATGATGAAACTTACTTCCTTTCACACGTTGTCAGTGGTGGCTATACTCCGTCCTTCTGCGGAGCGGAAAGTTCTTAGCCATGGTACTCATTGAACAAAATTTAAACACTTCATTTATTGGTTCTTGTCTTTTTAATGTTCCCCAAAGGCAGGTTCTATGACATTTATACATGGTTGCTAGCTGGGCCACCAGTGCAATACGGAAAGAGTATCAACTAGTTTCTTCCCTGTCTGGCTTCAAAATGACATATAGAAAATGGAAAATTTAGAACCACGGTGAATACATAAGTTGCGAGTTTCATGTTCGTTACCCACATATTTACTTGCACACTTAAACTGACATTCCTCTGCTATTATTCCACCCTCGTACTCCTTGATGTTTAGAAGCCAGGTTTTCAAAACGTAGCTGAAATGCTCGTTCTTCGCACGGTCAGAGTAAGTTTATGAAAAATAATTGAACCCCCAATTCCCCTTACGATACACATTTCAACGATTGTTTACACGGTTTACCACGAAAACTATGGATTCGACACTAATATCGGTAGTTTCCGGTTATTTTTACATGTTACCTCTTGCCACTCCAACCATAGGGGTGTTAGGGGGTCTTGAGGGCTTAACTGAAATTTAAACGACATCGAGTGTCAATGTTCAACTCAGCGACCTAAAATAACTATGAATTCGACAGTAATACCGGTCGTTTCTCATTATTTTTGCATTTAACGCTCTTTCAACTCGCCTCCTTGGGAAGCTAGGGGGTCTCTCTTGTTTCCAGGTTGTAAAGTTATATGTTTAATTTAATAATTGAAATTGCGAAGTTTAATTGAAATTGCTTCGGGCGTTCCAGAGTTATGTTGGAACAAACATACATACATACATTTTCATAAGATAAAGCATGTAGTTCTTCTCCCTCATAACTTTCTTAGTTTTTAATTTCTTGTATTTGGAAAATGGAAACTTTTCAATAAAAACGTGGTTCGGAGCTCACATACATAGTTGATTCCGTAACTAGCTGATAGTAAATAGTTTTTCATAACGTAAGCCTTGCATAATGCTATTACACACAAATATTAACTGTTATGAAATGCTATCTTTTTTTAATACATAAAAAATAAACTTTCCTTAGTGTTAAATGTATTTTGTATTACTATAAAGAAGAAATAAAAATATAACAGAGCTAAATTAATGGAGAATTGAAAATAGAATATAAGAAACATTCATATATTTATAATAATTGTAATTAATATTTGTAAAAAACAGTGGAGAAATAGACAATCTAGGTTTCAACACAAAGTAATAATGAAATGCCATATCAATAGAATTTTAATCCTCTCATGTTTCTTTAATTTAATTTAAAGAAACCTTTAATTTTAGTTTCTACATTTAAAAAAAAACTATCATAATCGTACAGCTTTACATAGTAGCGGACTGTTACCCTTATAATCTACCTGTTCATATGATCAATAAAACAAATAAACAAACAAAAAAAAAAAAAACCTTATTCTGTTTAAAGATATTGGTCAATGCTACTTAAATTTCGTATAAATTTCCATTGATTAGAATATACATTATTACAATTAATTTACAAAAATTAAAAAATATGCATTACCTCAAATCCAATACTATCATTATTGATTCAAATATACATTATTACAATTAATTTACAAAAAGGTAAAAAAAAAAAAAAAAAATGCATTACCTCAAATCCAATACTATCATTGTACACCTTGTTTAATGCTTTTCGGAACATGGTACTCAGTTATAGAACGAAATAATATCGTATATATTTGATGGTTGCCATTAAATCTGATTGTATGTGTAAATTAGTTCTACTACAAAATTCTACTTTTGAAAATAATAAATTCAAATAGCATTTTTCAGTCTGGTTATTTTACTTGGATATACATAAAAGATAGAATGAAAATGTACGTTAACTACAAATTAAAATAAAAACTACTTATCACTATTAAACATAAGGAAATTTTATACAAATAACATAATAATAATAATATACATTACACATATTTAACATGTAACATTAGAAAACTAAGGGAATGTTATACTGTACAAACGACATTTTAAATACGAAATATTATGAATCTTATGAACTATATCAATTGAAACATTTGTTCAAATAATGTATTAGTTGAAACATTTTTGTATTATTAACGTTATGAAACCTAAAAAAATGTTATTTTAACAATATGTAGATACATCTATACAGTTATGACACTAGTAACTATACCTTTCTCAGTAGCTTAACTCTTTTAAGATTTATAGCGACTTCTGTTACTATGGCGTAGTATCGCCTTTGACCGTTTATTTAGGTTCTATAATAAGTATTTAAGCCGTTTTCTTATTGGTCAAGTCAATGATGGCCCTAAGAACACCCCAGATGCGTTTTGGAACCGGATGATCAACTTGGCGGCGCCAAGTGGGGGCGGAGGGGCGTTTTTCCTTTTTTCTTAAGGCAAGTTAAAAAAAATCACGTCTTTATTTTTCAAGATATCAGATTGAAACTTTACATATGAATTATGTGTACCTCTGCAAATTTCTTCTGAATATATATATTTTTTGAGATCCCTACGTGAAACCGGGCCTGGGGCCGAGGGAAGCAAGTGTTCCGAGAGGGCGATTTTTTAATGAAAAATTTCCGGTTTTCCCCGATTTTTCCGGTTCAGGTGTATGATACGGACATGTAAATCGTACCGTTGGAAAGGGCTCGATATACCAAAGAAAATGAGCCATGACTGTTGCACAATATATATATATATATATATATATATATATATATGTGTGTGTGTGTGTGTGTGTGTGTGTGTGTGTGTAAATATAGGCCTATATAGGGAATAAATTCAGACTTTCAACAATTTTTTCCGCCCTTTGTTTTCAAGATACAAGATTGAACTTTTGCACACGTATTATGTATATACATAAGAAAAAAGCTTCAGATCTCTACATAAACGCAGGCCCGGTTCCGAGGGGCAAAGTGTTTTGGCTGGATTTTTCAAAAAAAAAAAAAAAAAATTGCGGGTTTTTCCCGAATTTTACGGTTCAGGTGTATGATACGAACATGTGAGTGGTACCGTTGGAAAGGGCTCATTATACTGAAGAAAATGGCGTTTGAACCATGACTCTTGGTCAAGTAGTAATAAACAGTATATTTTTGAAGTACAGTATATATATATATATATATATATATATATATATATATATATATATATATATATATATACAGAGGGTTGATTAATTCGTGTGTCAATTTCATTTGTTCACTGTGCAAAAGAGATATGAGGTAAAGCCCTGCAATTTGGTGTAACTTTAGACGAAGGACATGAGTTTTGTTTCGCAATAGAAGCATGTCACTTATACTAAAGATTGAAGAGATATAGGGTCAAAGGTCAAATTTCGATTTCTTCCTTATGGGATTGCAATTGTAAATTCTGAAAGAGCCTGAAAAAACGTAAATCGAAGTGATAACAAAAAAAACTGTATGGTATGATTCTATGTCGCAAGCTGATCAAATATGCGTCAATCAAGTGTCATGGTCAGAGGTCACTGTCAGATCAAGGTCACAGGCCACTTGAGAACCCATTTGACATGATGAGGTACGGACATTGCGTTGTTTTCAGTGTATTCAAATGGGTTCCCAAAATCACCTGTGACCTTGATCTGAGCGTGACCTCTGACCTTGACACTTAATTGACGCATATTTGGTCGGCTTGCGACATAGAATCATACCATACAGCCTTTTCTTTGTTATCACTTCGATTACGTTTTTACAGACTCTTTCAGACTTTACCATTGCAATCCCATAAGGAAAAAATCGAAATTTGATCTTTGACCTTATATCTCTTCAATCTTTAGTACAAGTGACATGCTTCTATAGCGAAACAAAACTTATGCCCTTCGTCTAAAGTTACACCAAATTGCACGGCTTTACCTCATACCACTTTTGCACAGTGAATAAATGAAATTGATACACGAATTAATCAACCCTCTGTATATATATATATATATATATATATATATATATATATATATATATATATATATATATATATATATATATATATATATACACGAAAAGAATGGATTACCTTCAGACTTTCAAAAATTTCTCCTGACCTTAGTTTTCAAGATACAAGATTGAAATTTTGCACACGTATTATGAACACAACAACGTATTTTATAAAATAATAATTCAGATCCCTACGTGAACCCAGGCTTGCGCCAGAGGGGCGCAAAAATTTCGATTTTTTTTCGAAAAGTCCCCCGCTTTTTCCGTTTCCGGTGTATAATACGCACAATCGAGTGGTACCGTTGGAAAGTATGCTTTATCCTAAAACAGAAAACGAGGTATGAACCATGATCCTACGATAAATAGTAAGCAAGCAGTAGCTGTAAAAGTATAAAATAAAGTATAAAGTATAAAATTTACCTGAGAAAGGGGAAATCCTAAAAGAGTTAAATTTATCGCACCTTTAAAAGTCAGGTGTTGATTTATGAATCCCCTGTTATACTAAGTCAATAATGTGAAACAATGAGAACATTTAGCTTATATTAAATAGCATTTTAAAATTATTTTGGGACAATAGCTTTGTTCATGGACAGAAATATTAACTGTTCAGCATGCTCAGCGGTAAGAGATGCTCTATAATCTGTCACTACATTGCCACCACAGTTGAAAACTCTCTCACTTGGCACGCTCGTAGCAGGAATACACAAATATTTTCTCGCTAATTTTGTTAATCTTGGAAGATGGTGGGAATGGCTATTCCACCAAACAAGTTTCTCTTCCTCCAAATCTGCATCCCCAAGACTTAGGTATCGGTTTAATTCTTCTATTTGACTGTCTTCTTTATCGTTCCTGTCACCAAATTTCCTTCGTTTTAGGTAACTGTCAAATCCTTTAGTACCAACATTCCCTCGATCATGTTTTTTAGGACTTCCTGCTGGAATAAATCTCAACTCATTCAGTACTCTACCTTTTATTATCTCAGTATCTTCACCCAAATGATCTTTAAACCTGGGATCTAAGAATGTACACATTTTCAACAGTATTCTGCTTTCTTCATCCTCCTCGTATCGGGATTGCAACGGAGATAAAATTTCCATTTTCATGCTTCTTTCAATTTCTTTGAGTGCTGCTTCTAACATCTGTTCACTATCTTCTTTTTCAGTCAAAGAGTCATACAGCCAAAAATTTTGTGTTTCCTGTTTACTTGCTTCGTCTTGTTGTGATGTATCTTCTATCTGTTGAGATTCTTCGATTTGAAAATCTTTTAAGATTTGTTCATATAATGGCCATATGCCAGACGCTGTAACCGATGTTTCAGCTGACATACTGTCACAAAGCATTCGTAAGGGCGATAATAGGGTCATGATCATATTTAATAATTCTATTTCTTTGTTCTGAAGGATAAGGTTTTTATGTTTTGTTCGGGACAGAAATTTTGCTATTGCTTCTTGATTTGTTAAAGCTACCTGTATCAAAGGAAGAGTAGACCACCACCTTGTTGGCGTGCATGACGGAAGTACTTTGCGCGGGAGGCCTAATGCATCTTGCTGTTCTTGCAGCGCACGTCTCATTTTGCTGCTGCGACTCGTAATTTGTCTAACAAGTAAGTTTACGAAGTTACCTAATAACTTCATTGACTGGATGTAGCTCAAGGGCTTTGTTCACTCCAATATTTAAAGTATGACCGAAACAGCTCAAATGTTGGAAATCACTCAAGTCAACAATGGCCTTTACAATATTGGCACTACTGTTGTTACACAACGAACATTTTCAGTTCGTATTTCCGACATATCTATACTAAAATATAAAGCCTCTAATAGATTAGATTTCGGAAAATCGGAATTCCGGAACTTTATCGCAAATATCGGAAGTTCGGAATTCCGGAATCTTGGAACACGATCCGAAATTTCGGAAGATCGGAATTCCGGAATCTCGAAACAAGATCTGAAATTTCGGAAGATCGGAATTCCGGAATCCAGAACACGATACTAAATTTCGGAAGGTCGGAATTCCGGAATTTTTAAACTCCATCGGAAATTTCTAAAGATCGGAATTCCGGAATTTTCGGAATTCCGGGATCTCGGAATTTCGAAATTCCGGAATTCCGAGATTCCGAAAATTCCGGAATTCCGAGATTCCGAAAATTCCGAAATTCCGAGATTCCGAAAAACGGAATTCCGAAAAATTCCGGAATTATCGACATTCCGAATTCCGGAATTGAAATCTCAATTCCGAACACCCCTACTCAGAATCCTGATGTATGAGCAACTGACGAAACAATAAGAGTATTACAAAGCTGAACCCAACCCATGACCCGAGTAGCTGTTTGACCCGACTCGAGCTTAAAAGCTTGACCTGACCCGTAACACGAGTACATCTGACCCAACCCGACCCGTAACCCGAGTTACTGTGACCCAACCCGTGATCCGAGTTAGAAAGACCAGATCCGTGACCCGAGTTTCCCTCACCCGATTCGACCCGTTTGAAAGCACTAATAGTACACAGGGAACGCTGACAGTATTCTACTTTCTGCGAAAATGAAAATGAAATGAAATCTTTAAGTTTAACGTCCCACGGTTATGCCGGTTAGGCTAAAGGAGACGGTGATAATGAGAAATGAGTGAATGAAGAAAGTAGAAGGAAACGAGAGAACCCCGAGAAAACCCACGAGCACGGTGTTTGTCCACCACAAAGTCCACACGGCGCGACCTGGGTTCGAACCAGGGACCGCAAGCACCGGAGGTGAACGCTCTACCACTGAGCCACCGCGCCCCCACTACTTTCTGCGAGTTACAACAGACTTTTGAAAATATAACTCGCACAAACTAGAATACTGTCAGCGTTCTCTCTTCGTATCAATGGCAAATCAAATACCAAAGTCTTATGCCATAGTGAACTAAGTTACAATTTGTATTAATATTATTGTATTTTGCACTATTATTTTGTTGTTACCCACTTAATATTCATCGTAGTTAAAAGATCAATATTTGTAACAAAAGATAGAAATAAAGCTATATTTTCAAGTGTTATGTAGATTTTTTGAAACAACTAAAACTTTAAGCCTCGATTTCTCGAAAAGCTGTTTTTGGCGGTTGGTTCACTTTGGAATGAGACCATCCATATGAGGACCGTTTTTTGAAAACTTAATTTGTGACAAAATGAAATTTTTCAGTAGGAACAAAAAACTGTTTTTTATGACGAGGTTAATTATAACACTCTTGGTTTTTTGTTAATTGATGTTGCATATTGAGACTATTATGTGGGTCAATGTGAAGTAAATTTATTGCTGTACTACACTTTGGACAAGCGTTTACATTTTTGCTGTTTTTTACAAAAGGTGCTTTCTACATTAAATTTTCTGACGTGCTACTCCTGGTTTTCGAGATTATTTTGTGATCTATGGTGGTTTACCATAAGGAATTAATTTTATTTGTATTACACGTATTTTACAAATTATTACTATGTTTCCGTAACAAGTACAGTCGGGATTACTTCTATAAAAGTTGACAACATATAATCAATATATAAACTCGACATGAACACGATATGAATGCTTAGGTCTTTTGTAACCTCTGTGAATAATTTTGTTAGAAAAAAAATCAGAGCAACCACAATCCCTTCAGCAATAGTATTTATGTTTTTGTGTATGTCCACTCAATTTTACCATCAGAGAATTCGATAGTAACATAGATGTTGTTGGTATAACTGTTTTCGGTACCTCTCAGCACATCTTCATAGAATTTTCTGGCGTTCTCTGGAACATCAAAGTATTGCATTAGCTTTTTAATCAGATTTCCCAGGCTTCAGTACTTCAACCTCTGTTATCGGTCCTGAGAATGTGTATGTTACTGAAAGTGTCACAGTGTCTGTCTTGTTTGCTTTGTTGTAATGTATAATTCGAGTGTTAGTAAGTTTGAATGGTAGTCTTGTTTTGAGAACCGAATTCGATTTCTCCTTCAGATCATATACGTTTCAATCCTGTCCTAATATTTTCAGAGTTCTGATCGTGTCATAATATTCATATGGAGAAAGAAAGAATTTCTTCTTTTTGTTTATATATATATATATATATATATATATATATATATATATATATATATATATATATATATATATATATATATATATATATATATATATATATATATATATAAATAGATAGATAGATAGATAGATAGATAGATAGATAGATATTCAAATTACCGAAAACTCTTATCTGGAGACATAAAAGTATGCCCTCGAACGTTGAAATAGTGCTGAACTTTAGAAAATACTCTGGATCTTTCCAAATATCTTACTACGCTGCCATCAATATGCCATTTTTATTGAAGAAAATATATTATTTTATGTAGAAAACAAGTTTTAATAAAACTATTGTGTAGTAGAATGCTAGTTTTGTAAAAAAGCTTCGACTTTTGCATGCCACAGAAACGAGAAAAATCAGATTTTGTTCAAACAAACCACATTACCATGTAGCTGTCATTTATTAAGTAGGAAAATCGATTTAAAAAAAAAGTGAATTTCGATTTTACTGCAGAAAGTAAGTTTTGAATAAACGGTCCTCAATGTAAAGATATGATAGAGCCACAAAAACTCTTAAACAGTTGAAGAGCGTTCGCCGTGAAAAAAAAAGGAGTACGATCACAAAGGTGCATACACGTATGTTCTTTTTTATATTCGTATCACAAGAAAAGTGAATGACACTCGCTTTGTTACCCCATTTTCAAGTTCCTAGATGGTCAATGAATAATCTGTAAAAGACTGCACTTCGTGCGACCTCGGTAACTGACGAGGACGGTGCTATACTATTAATAAATAAACGGATAGTACATTTAATTCCATTTATAATACATTGTGCTCCGTCATTCCTAATGCCAAAGAGAGACCATAGAAAATTAAAAAATCAATAAATTACACTTTTTCACTTGATGAAAAATTTCACGTATATAAATAATATCCAAGGATCTTATAAAATAGAGGATCTGCCCTTACAACAAAATCTTGAAGCCATACGTCACAGTTTCACCACCCTTACTCTGCCCACTCCGCCCAATAGGATCGCAATGTTTTGAGCCAACAATCATGGCGGAAACGAAAGTAGCCGATCAGACGATGGAAGAAACGAGAGTAGCCAATCAGACGTGCCGATGCTCGGTTGTTTTTTGGCTTCATCGATTTAATAGGATGAAGATACATATGGGCAGATCCTCTATTTATAACATCCTTGATAATATCACAAATTTCTTCCTCTTCTTCTTATTCAGGTGTATCGGTTAGACATGAATCGTCTAATTTTCAAACAAATTTATTAACTAAAACAAACTCATAAGTATAAATTGAAATAAAGTTAAACAACTAAGACATGAAAATAAATGAAATAAAATGGAAATTAGCAATTGAACTTGCTTATCCACATTCAATATAAAATTGAATTGATATAATAGCACCTGTACAGATTCACTTTAGTGGAGCAGTACAGAGTTCGTTATTTAACTTTATGAGAAAATTGTTTTTTTTTTTATGTGGGTACTTGTCGAGGCTTACTGTTACTATCGTGTTTTAACGTATCTATCTCTTCAACAAGAGAGAAACAATTTTGATGGATATAGAAAATGAGATGTATAATCCAAATGTATGTGAAGGCGAATATTAACCCTCGATTTCTTAATACGAAAGCAGATATAGGACACTTTAGCTCTCAGTCTTTCATATAATGATAAACTTGAAAGAGTGGTAGCGATGATCATGCAGATCAACTGAAAATGTGATTCTATAGAACCATTTACATAGTATAAATAAATGAACAATTATATACTATAAGAGTCTTATTTTTGTTGAATGCCTAGAAGTCGCGAATCGTCTATTGCTACTACTGAGCTAAATCAGGGGTTGCAAATCCGTTACACCACGTCCAATTTATACACTGTCGAATCCTACTGTATACAAAAAAGGATACACTGTCGAATCCTATACTTCAGGTGGCTCAATGTAGAGCGCCAGTCTTGGGAAGTAACGTAACACAAGTAACGCGTTACTTTTTAAGTAACGTTTCCTAGTAAAGCGTTACATTTTTTCCAAAGTAACTGTAACGGTAACGTGTTACAAATTTTTAAGTAACGTACCTACTTTGCGTTACTTTTTTCGCGTTACATTTCGGATGAATAACTACAATATATGTATATAATTTTCGGAAACAAATGTTTCTTTCTTGTAAGTGAATTTCTCAGAATGAAACAATCGAGCATGAACTACGTATGTCAGTGGCCGACAGTCATCAACACACAGAGAAACAGTTAAGTTCGTAGTAACACTTGCTGTTTTTGGAAGATGAGGACAGCCTAGGGAAATCACGTGTACTGTTTGCAAGCACCTGGAAGGTTTTGTCGTAGATTTTGACAGCTCTAAATCAATACATTCAGTGAGTGAACTAGGAGTGCAATGATACGGGTAGTCTATTTTACTTTGATTGGTCTTGTTTTTATAAAGATGGAGAATGAAAATATTTTACCGTTCGAACATCTCAACGAATATATTTTTTCTTAAGAGCTGAGGATGATGGTGGACAGAAATTAAAAATAAAGTGTCTGAAGTGCCTCGGCGGAAAATATTTATCAACAACTAGGGTGCCACAATTAACGATATAAAGTAAGGGGTTAATATGAATAAACTGTATTCTGATGAGCAGGCCTACTTTATTACTAGAAAATAGTTTGCTGATGTTATGCAATATTGGAGTTCTTTCAGATCAGTTTGCTTATCATAGAGTCCCGTTGATTATAGAGTTTGAAACTAGCTTTAAAATGTATCGATTTTAGAGTTACTGGCAAGTTTTGATTCACCCCCAGTTCATGTGCTCTCATTTTTAGAGATGCAAAAAAGCCGGCTTTTTTGAATCGATGGTCTTTTTCACATAAAAAGCCGGCTTTTTTGAAAAAAAAACGAGAATTTTGGAAATTTTGGCTTTTTTCATTTTCATGATTTTTCTATCTAAATAGCTTTCTTATAGTATATTCTATAGTTAGATAAGAATTCCATGACCTGAACGCCATATTTCGCTCTAAAATTCACCATCAAGATGGATGGAGCACATGTTTTACGAATTAAAGCTAACATGAAGAATGTAGTATTTGAGCTCAATTTTAGAGGCTATTTAACTTTATTTTAACTTTTCAGTTATCGACATTTTTGTCTTCTCGGGATCATTTCAGTTTGTCGTCTGTGTTTCATTTCTAAGAGCTTAGTACTCTAGTTTTTAGCGCAAAAGAAACTTACGTTTTTCTGTATATCCGTCAAAGCGTACGTTTTTCATTTCATACGTCTAACCGTACTTCCACACTTCTGTTATACTGTAGCTGTGCAACGATTTAGCAATGATTTTCCGGATACAACCTTGAATACTAATTTATACAATCAGTAGCGGAAATGTCTTAATTTTATTTGGGAGGAGCTTGAAGTTTATTAGTACAGGCATAACTAACACTGTATTTCGTTTCGTTTATATATTTAGCGATAATCTTCCGGATACAACCTTGAAGATCATTTTATACTGAGAATCAGTGGCGGATTTAGAAAAGTATTTTGGGAGGTTTTTTTCTTACTAATGTTTAGTTTTTCTAAACATTCGTAATTTTTATTTGACGGTAGCTTAAAGTTTATGAGTAAAGGCATAATTAATAGATATTTCGTTTGTTTTAGACATTCCGTAATTTTGGGGAACAGGCTTCAGTCCGAAAGACCGCCCCCCTAACCTTCGCAAAACCGTCACTGCTGGTAATTAGTAATAATAACGATTTAAAAACAATAAGAAATGAAGTCGGCCAACTCACAGTACACGCACTATTTCTATTTCATAGATGGAATGAAGAAAAGTTTTGTCAGAATGGTCGAATGCTGAATTGAATCCGGACTTCCCGATAGAAGCGCAAAAGCTCCACTCAGTCATGTTTGTTGTGCAGTTGTATTTATCTTAACTTAAATATATTCCGTAGTCCTTTTTTTTTGGTATTGGTGGGGTGGGGAGAGTTCCATAATGATATGAAGAGTGTGAGCCAAGAACATGGTAACTAACAAATTTTCAATTGCTGAGTTATGCAGCACCAGATAGACAGCAACGCATACCGCTTCGTTTAATCCCTGATGTATAGTCTTATGTGAAAAATCAGTTTCCCGACTTTCAAAATGGATTGTGCAGCAGAAAATTTCTAATTTCTTAAAATAGTAAAATTGTGGGTTACCATGTTCTTACCTCACACCCTTCATATGTTGAATCCCTCTTGTTAAAAATACAGAAAACCTGAGGACTGAGTAAACCGTGATGGTGCTTATATAAAACTGTAGAATTTCAAGAATATACAAAACCAAAAGCTCTAGATGTGCAGCCTTTAAGTGTCTCATATAAATCTAAGTATTTTTCTTATGTTTTATTTTAATTTTATTTTGTTCCAAAAAGAGAGTATGGAGTATTTTGAAGTAAAAATACTACATAGAATTTTGCTACTTATTTGAGTATTTTTTTAAAAGAAGTATTTACTTTTAGGGTTGGCTGGTTTACACCAGCTGTTTTTCTTGTTTTTTTGAATAAACAACTGGTTTAAAAAGAAAAAATAAAAAAGAACGAAAAATGCGAATCGTGTGAACTTCATGGTGACGTTTCCATACATCAAACCATCTGCATTAGTTTTATTTCCTTTTCACCTTTTAATCAAGGTGTCCCATGTTCAATTCTCGGTCGAACCACAACCCTTCTTTCATGCGTAAACAAAGTAGCGGTTCGGATGTCACTTTAAGCGAAAGTCTTCTCCTTGATAACCTCGGTATTACGTAAGGATGTTAAGCCTGAACATACGAAACGAAACTAAATTGTGTATTTCTGCATGCCTGAATGCCTGTTGTTTTATAAAGAAGCCAAGGTTGCTTAAATATACTGATATAAATTGACAAAATTTATTGATTGCCTACGTAGCTTCCAACATTAGCTTGGATTGTACTTTCAATGATATGTACGCACTAAATTTGTAATTTAATACCTCAGTTTTAGCGTACTGATTATGATACGTTGACCTTTAAATTTTACATGCAAAGCAATAACAGGATTTAGAGTAATGGCGGGATTTTCCCGATGGCTAGGGCGGGAGTTTCTCAATTTAAGAAATTTACTGACCGGACTTCTTTAAGCTTATGTGACCTCTTCCAGCATAACCCCGTTGTTGCATAATAACACCAAGGCGAAACAAACTTATTTCTGTCAATATGTAATATAAATACATAAAGCAAAATATCTAAACCCAAAAAAACCTGGTTTAAACCAAAAAAGCCTAGTTTAAACTCCCCCCAAAAAATGGGTTTTTGGCATTTTCAAAAACAACCATGGTTCTTGCCAACCCTGCTTACTTTTGTATGTAGGAGGTTTAAAAAAATCTTATTATATACATTGGTTAATGCTTTGGAATTCATAATGTAAATATGTTGAGAAGTAAAACTGTTTGAAATATCTTTTCGAAATTCATGGTTTATTTTTGAGGTTTTATATTATCATCTGCATCAACCACTAATTAAATGACATTCTGTGTTGTAGAGAAGCGAAACAAAATCTGGTTTATCATTTTAAAGCAGAATTTTCAAAAAAGCCCAAAATTTCCCAAGCAAAAAAGCGAAGCAGAAAAAACCGAGTTTTTTCCAAAAAAAAAAAACGGTTTTTTTCCGAGCCCTTGCATCTCTACTCATTTTATTAGTTGTAGTGTAATGTTTGTCTATATTCTGAATTTTTCATTTTACATAACAACATTGTTATTATTATATAATTAGTTTAGCAGAATAATAATAAGCAACTATTTTTTCTAACGCATAGGGATGAGCACGAGTCAAGCTAAAACTCGACTCGACTCGAATTCAAGTCGTTTCGAGTCAAGTCCAAGGTAATATTCTCGAGTCGAGTTTCAAGCCGATTCAGTTTATCGCGTCGAGTTTCAAGTCCAGTCAAGTTTGATAAATGACTCGTTCGTTTTAACTTGTCTTGAAATCATGGCCTGATTACACTGGAAAGCGAAAGCCATGAGCAATGTAAGCTAAACAGTAATATGGAATACTTTTAGTGTTGCTCACGAGAGCGGACACTGCTCACATCTCATCTCGTCTTGATAGCGAGACCACAAGAGATTTTTTTTAATAACAAGTTCAGCTCAGCTCGGCTCAACTGAGAAGTTTTCTCGAGCTGGCTCGATTGGGGTAAACATCGGCTCGAGCTGGTTTGGTAGGGATGAGCCATTTGCTCGGTTGGGCTCAACTGAGCCGGGGGCTCTACCCGAGTCGGTTGGGTGAGCTGTTGGCTCGGCTCACTTCTCGATTCGGATCGATAGTGAATGAGCTGTGAGCCGAGCTGCTCGAGTCTTTGACAATTCTAAACCCGGGTCGAGCAGTTTTGAAGATATTTGGCCAGTGCCCTATAACTTTTAAGTGTTTGGCTCGAGCCCGAATACTCAACCTAGACCCTCAAGCCAAATTCAGAAGCTCGTTAACAATGTATTTGACTCCTAGACTTCACGACTATCGAGGTTGGCTGACAATCAACTAGTTTTTTAGTATTCAAATACAAACCGCTTATGTTTATATACAGTGTTGTTATAATTAATAATAATAATAATAATAATAATAATAATAATAATAATAATAATAATAATAATAATAATAATAAGTAGTAGTAGTAGTAGTAGTTTCATTGATAATAATTATATTGTCTGTGTAATATACTTGAAGAATGTACTCGAAACCACACACCAGATTTGGCTCGACTCGACTCGGAACTCTACCCCAATTCGAGGTTAATTGGAGGAAATTTTTCGAGCCGAGCTCTCGGGTCGAGCTCAAAGATGTCTGTTTCTAGTCGAATCGAGTTTCAAAGAAAACTCGCTCGAACTCCCTCGTGCCCATCCCTACGAGTAACGCAGTATGGCATTTTTATCAATGTTACATTATATAAAAATGTTTATATATCAAGTAAAAATTTGTCCTTGCATTTACATATAGCGATTCAGAACGTGCAATAATAATAATAATAATAACAATAACAATAATAATAATAATAATAATAATAATAATAATAATAATAATAATAATAATAATAATAATAATAATTATTATTATTATTATTATTATTATTATTATTATTATTATTATTATTATTATTATTATTATTATTATTATTATTATTATTATTATTATTATTATTATTATTATAGCAGTAGTAATAGTAGTACAGAAAATTGAAGTTATAATTTTTTCACATATTTAAAGTTTCGGACCTAAAAGTAACGCTTTAGTAACGCGCTACTTTCGAAGTAAAGTAACAGTTACTTTTTTGGGACAAGTAACGCGTTACTAACGCGTTACATTTTAAGAGAAAGTAAAGTAACTTCTAAGGCCTACCGCTCACTGGCGACAAAACAGTTGCGCAACTATCTCGTCGCTGTCGCCTGCAGTCAGCAACTTCACGGAGACAAAACAGTTTTGTTGCTATACCCTCGCTCACTGGCGACGGCAACAGAAAAGTTGCCGAGCATTTGATATCACAATTTACATAATCGGCAACCGGAACAGTTCACATAATCGCTGGTTTCGGACATTTAAAAAAAGAAAAAAAACTACCGCCCATTCCAATGGTTAAATAAATAAATTTAAATAAACTTTCGAAGGTAGCGTCAACAGGTGCGTTATTTCAGACTTCACTTGAGGGGGGCAGGGGGGCAAGAGCACCACCGACATAAGACTTTCACGTTTTGTACTAGTATATTAGTAAACACTTGATTAAAGTATATGTATTCCTCAAACTCTTGTGGAGCAATTGCACCTCCTGCCCCCCCTAAATGACGTCCCTGAACATCAATGAGTGACAAAAGTAACAGCATTGTGTAAGCTAATATGAACGGGAACAATTATTCGAATCAAAGGATAACAAGAATAACGAAAATATAAAACGACAGGAAATAACTAAGAGATCGAAACTAACAAAAGCGGCAATCCGACAACACTGTACCGTAACTGTACTCTCAATGTTCTACGTATAGCCATAAAATAAAAATTGGCTTTCTTCGTTCTTCCCGCGTATTCTTCACGTTTTAAAATCGGCCATTTTTATACAGTACAGTTTTTTCTTTTTTATATTTGAAATGGAAAGAAAATTGAGAATGATAATTTTATCTGTATTTTTTTCTAGTTGTGGGAAATTAATTAAAGTAGTAGTGTGTAGTATGACAGCGATATGTCATTATCGAAAAATGTACCTACCTGTGTTGTTTTTTCTTGGCTGGAAACCTCATTCTAGTTTCTTATAACAGCGAAACACACTTCCTTCCATAGTTTCTTCTTTATATATATATATTTCATCTTTAACGCTGAGCGTTTCTCTATATCCTCAATTAATTTTTTATAGTCTTTATCACTAAAGACATGCTAGCCACTAATCAAAGAATGTATTAGTTTCCATTGCGAACACTTCTTTTCACGCGCTACACACGGAACGAACTGTTACGTGAAAAAAAAATGTAGAAAACATTTATTTTTTACCTTTCTGTTTGGAGGTACCTCGGCAACTTTTCTGTCGCCGTCGCCTCAGTAAGCGGACTCCCATAAGACTCAATGCATTTTTAGATGTTGCGCAACTGTTCCGTCGCCGAGCTGTTGCCCTGCTGTCGCCCTGCTTGGCGACACCTCGGCAACTTTTCTGTCGCTGTCGCCTCAGTGAGCGGACTCCCATAAGACTCAATGCATTTAGCCAGAGCAACAAGATAGTTGCCCGACAAAATGTTGCCAGTGAGCGGTAGGCCTAACGCGTTATATTTTTACAAGTAACTTACCCAACACTGTAGAGCGCTTACCTTGTGTGGTGACTTTCCAGGTCCTATCTAGGTTTGATCCAAGCTCTAGAGAGTAGACTTTATTGTGTGTGTGGGTTTTCTCGCTTAATCTGCTGTTTCCTCCTCCCACTTTCTTTATTCCACCATTCAATTGATTATTATTATCACATCTCCTTTAGCCTCGGTGCATAACTGTGTGACGTCAAACTAAATTTCATTTTAAAAAGTTTTAATTGTAGTTTTCTTTAATTTACCAACCAATCTCGACTTTTCCTGTGACGTGTTACTTAGGAAATGGCAAGCGTATTTTGGGTTAGTCACCAATAAGCGAGAATATGATAATAGAAACATAAACTTTAATATTCTGCAATTCTGAAATAAACAGAATACAAATAAAGTTTTATTTTTTTTTTTCAGACTTAGAAACTGTCATAGATGGACACATGTTGCTTTAACCAACTGACCTGAAATTTATGAAACCATTTACGATGTGGATTTCTTAACAATCGCATACTACCATAGTAATGATTAATAAATACAAGTAATTAAGATGGTTCTGATGCTAAATCAGTGTTGCTGTGGATGCTCGTTAAGGACTGGAAGTATCATAATTGGATCTACGTTTATGGTAAGATAATTATAAGGCAAAATCATTATCTGGTTCTTAATCGTTAAGGTAAACAAAATGTTTTGAATAAATTGAGAAAAGTTGTTTTAAAATATACTAAAAAAGATATTTATTGTCAGTGGCGTCTGAAACCCCCCTCGAAATTTTACTTATTATAGTAAAGTAAATGAAATATCTTGCAGAATTTTCACATTTCCAGGCAACCCCCCCGAAAGCTAGCAAACCCCCCGAAACATAATCGTAAATATGCCATTATTTATTGTAAAGATTTTGTCTTTTAAAGTAGAACTAAGAGATTGTACATGGGAGATTGGACTTCCCCGTCACTTTTTATTATAAAACTTTCCTCCTGTATACCTATACAATAGTGATAAATAAACAAATAAATATAAGTTACTCTAAATAACTTTGTGATTTGTTCGTGAATTATAGGTGCCCGATAACCCTGTTTATTTGAAGAACGACATAATTCAAAATTCCTAACTTTTCAGGAGAAGCGTTTGAAAGTTTCGAAACGCAATGAAAACAAATGGCCGAAAGAACGACACAAAGCACTCTCTTGCGCCCAGTTTTGGTAGCGTATCTGTGATTTTTTTAAAAACCAGAGATAGACATTAAGATTAGCTTTTGTTTCCTGCCCATAAGTCAATAAGAGTGATATTTTAGTTATATCATTCTTGAAATAAACAGGCGATGTGTTTTAGGGCATGTTGGATAGGTGACTCTCAATGACCAAGCGTCTCAGAGAGGGGAACGAGAAGGTCAGTGACCAAGCGTCTTAAAGAGTTGTTGAGTTGATATTAGTTTAGCGTCCCTTTCAGCAGCGAGGCTATATGATACGTGGAACTACTGATTAACGTGAGATCCGAACCACATGAGCTCCCGCCGGGAATCGAACCCGAATCTCCCACGCCAAAGGCGCATACGCTAAAAGCGTCTTAAAGAGTTGGTGGTTTGATCAATCAGAGGAGATTGATGGCTTCTTTGGTGTCTTGTAGCGCCTTTTTATGCGGAAATGTTGTTAAATATTTGAATCTTCGTCATTTGCCGATCGTTGGCAATAGTTGACGTGTTCCCTGAAATGTGTTTACAGTCAGCACGTGGTGTGGAGACACGTGCAACTTTACACTATTGAACTTTGAGACAGACGCAAAGTGATATATAGTATTGGGTTCATTTTCAAATATTTCTAATTGTGTCGCACTCTGCAGATTACAAACCAGAGCTTTTAAAATTAAAAATTGTTTTTATTTTGCCTGCCAAAGTTTCTTAATTTTTTTAACGCTAGCTGTTTCTAAGTAAAACACGCTAATGTTCACCTTGAGTTGATAAGGAAAATATATTTTAAAAAGAAAGCTAAAGTAGTCAGTTTGTGACTTATCACTTGATCGAAGAAACTTTAAAATGCTAAAGCATGGTTAAAACTTATGCAAAAGTAACGTTTATGTATATTTAGTTATAGGGCGATACCTTATGATAACAAATCTTGTGGCCAGACTTGTTTAAACTTGTTTCATTTATGTTGTTAAAGATATAATAAGTAAGGATACCTTAAGAGTCTTCATCCCGGCGAAATTAAAATACCGCTAATTTTACAGTAATTATGTAATATCTTCAAATAGATAAAATATAATCGAAATGTGGAACAAGAGCGCCCTAGACAATATTATTTTATATGAGGAACCGTTATCACGACTCACTTATCTGCTTTCGATTTCGAGCCATTTTGGAAAACGGCATTTATTTTCGCGTTTGTGAACAGCTGAAAACGGAAAGCCACTATGTGACTTGTGATAACGGTACCTCACGCAAAATAATATTGTCTAGGGCGCTCTTGTTCCATATTTCAATTATCTTTTATCTATTTGAAGATATCACATAATTACTGTAAAATTAGCGGTATTTTAATTTCGCCGGAATGAAGACTCTTAAGCGATTGAAGTGTATTTTTAATTTCTGCAAAATTAATGATAAGTATATGTGGTTTCAGCTGCTCTTCCCGCTTAAAACTGTGAAGTCTGTGGCGCCGCCACTCAAGGGAGTGTGGTGCCATGAACTACTAAAAGCAAGAACGAATCAAATCATTCAGAGCACGTGAGTCTGATAGAATTAGCCAATGATAGATAGACTTAGCTACTGCCAGAAGCAGACGATGCAGTCAGTTTAAACTCTAGCCGGTAGTGTCGCCGAGTCACTTTCATTGCATTGTGGGAACGATTTGAATTTCTATTAGGAGTATAGGGAGTGGTTCAACAGGGTAATCAGTGGCTGTACTTAGTTTAAGAAGAAGTCATACAATTAATATACTTGTTTAATATATAGTATTCACGTCGTTGGTTTTCAGTCCTTGTCTGTGTTGGATATCCTAGGCACAGGATATGAAATCTACAAGATTGACGATGCCGTTTCCAGAAGCAAGCAATCGGAAAATGGAGTTGTTACAGGAGAAGTCAAAGGTAATTAAACTATTGTAAAATTTTCCGGTTATACCCACGCTTCCCAAGCAGAGGAAAGGTGGTAGTAGCTACGTAACAGTCTTCATAATTGTGTACAGTCAGCGACAAAAGTTCTTTGCGTTTGATGAAATTAGTTTCGTAAATAACTTCAGAATGGAAGGAGTATATTTTCATTAAATTAGAAAGACTGTAATTTTCTGTACGTTCCAGTCTTGAAACTCGGGGAAACCGTGTACATTCCACCGTTATAAGCAAAACAAATTTTACCAAACGGAAACAACTTTTGTCGCTGGCTTTGCAAGATATGTTTTTTCTTTCGCAAGTCATTTGGACAATTAGTTGAAAGATGTTAGTCTAAAATCTTAGGTTATTTTTACGTTGTAAGGTCAACATAGGTCATATTGCCTTTGACGCCATTAATTATGCAGTAATTTCTAGTTCATAAATAACAATATACAGGGTGGCCACAAAGACCCGTTACCCCTGAAAATAAGTAACATAATTCACTAAACGTGCGTAAATAGCTACACGGAAAGAACTGAATGACATGAACAACAATGCTTTCGAGAAGTTTTATTGAGATAGGAAACATTAAGTATCAAAGGATCAGTCTGTCGACCGTCATTCTCATGACAGAGGATAGTGCGCCGCCAGATTCTGTGCGACATTTTGCGGAGCATTGCAGATGTAACTTGAGTGAAAGCTTGTTCCCCACCTTCTGTCAGTTCGGCAGGGGTATCTTAACGGTTTTGTGCAATGATGCCCTGTATGAACCCGCATAGCGCATTGTCACAGGTGGGTGAGGTGTGGACTTCGTGCTGACACCAAACAACTTGCAATGACACGTTCTTCAATACTTTAACTGGAAGTATCAGGCATCATTCACACAATCTGAAACAATGGAAAACTTTACATTAGCATTTATAAAGGGGTAACGGGAAACTTTACATTAGCATTTATTAAGGGATAACGGGAAACTTTACATTAGCATTTATTAAGGGATAACGGTACTTTGTGGCCACCCTATTTCAAAACGAAACAAACATACTACAAACTATGAAGACAAATAAAACCTAGATATGTTGTGGTTTAAAACTAGAATCAATTAGAGATGTCCAAGCAATTCTGGAAAGAATCGGACCTATTGAAACAGTCATGAGATGGGAATTAGAACATGTCAGGACAAGTCAGAATAATTAGAAGAGTGTGATGTGGTAGATTTGTGACTTCTTTAAATATGACTTTCAGGGGCGGACTGGCAACCATAGGGCCCACCCTGCTAAACTGAAATGAGGGCCTACTGTATAAAAAATGTAAAAAAAATGTACTTGGCATTCTTCATATGTATTACATATAAAAGTCCATCTTCGAACCCATAAATAGTATCTCATATATTCATACAAAAGCAAAACATTAATTACAAAAAATCTGAAGTAGGAACATTTTAATAGTAACTCATACAGTGTGTAATTGGCATTATCATTTTTTATTGTAAACACACACAATACCGGAATTGGTGCTTTCAGTTATTTATATAGTGCTATTGTTTTTTTATGTAATGAATTTAAACCATTTGTTTAAACAAATGAGTGTCATGTTTTAGAAAACCCAAAATATAAACATGTGCAATAAGTAAAAACTAATCTCAAGTCAACTTTGAAACACTAAATAATTAAAGCACTAACAGAAATAATGTAAGTTTCTTTCCTCATAAATCAGTTCTAATATAAAATTGGTTGAAATTTTCTACTGAATTGCATACTGTAACCTAATATAATATAATATTAATATTAATGCCAGAAATGTATCCTAATATTAACATCTTCATTATGCCCCAGTTACACTCACAATTTCAAATATCTACCTAATTCTTTGGAGCTAGATACAAGATCGTCACTCACTTTGTCGTAATCAAACGTATATGATCTTTCTATTATAAAAGAATAAAGTCTTCCAACAAATCTTGTCCAGGCGATGAACGCAACCGATTTTTGATCACTTTCATAATCGAGAAAATTCTTTCACATGATACTTGGGTAGACGATAGAGTTAGAACATACTTATACGATTTATACAACGATGGATATAATGGACCATAAAGATTTAATTCGTGAAGCAGGTGCAGTGCACAAACTAGACACACTTTACACTGTCTTGCAGGTTTGCATTTCCATTCATCTTCCTCCTCACTTTCAGTTTCATTATCTTTCTCTTCTTCATTTTCCTCTTTTTCACTACTATGAGCATATTGCTCGCTACCATGTTCATTTCTTAAAATATCCTGCTTTTTACATATTGGTGGATTACAGTTCCTATAATGTCCAGCGAATTGGAGCAGTTCCTCTTGAATTTGTTCCCTTTCCACTTTGCAATAATGTGGTAGAGTATTGAGAGCTGAATCAGGTAGTTCTTCTAAAGTACTTATCTCATGGAAACGGGTAGGATCCAGCCATGCAATGTCCTTCATGAGACTATCATTGCAGATAAACCGAGAATGTAATTGCTCAATTGCAGTATCGAAAATAACATTGTAAACGTTTATCTGAAACACTTTTGATGGAGAATCTAAAATTCTTGCTTCATCATGGGAAAGCTCGTCTGCTTGAAGAGTTGCTACTGGTATTCTCTTTGCAAGGAGAGAAGTTTCAACTGCAACATCGTATCCTGCATCCTTCAATTGCCTTTTCAAGTCCTTTGCAAACTCCATAGCTTTAGTTTCAATATAACAAAACACGTTCCGTTTTTGTTTTAAGTCTGATTGTAACATACGAATCATTTTTGTAGCCTTTAGATAATCCAAACCAGATTTTTGCAAATACTGCGAAGTAGGTGTACATAGGTGAAAAAGTTGGCTGAAAACAGAAACCACAAGACTGTTTTCAAATTTACACCAGTTCTGAACCAAACACTTGGCTTTAAATGTGACTTCTGCTTGAAAATCACTCATATTTGCAATAGTGAGTAGACATTGAAGCAGCGTCATGAACCTCTTCCGATCTTGCAACGGTGTCGAAAAATCATCAAAGATACTCTTTAGAGCTCGATCTTTACTCCACTACCTTGTCCGCGGTGGCTCAGTGGTAGAGCGTTCACCTCTGGTGCTTGGGGTCCTGGGTTCGATCCCAACCCCCGCCAAGTGAACCTTGTGGTGGACAAACACCGTGTGCGTGTGTTTTCTCGGGGTTCTCCCGTTTCCTCCCACTTTCTTCATTCCACCATTTCATTTATTACTCATCATCACCGTCTCCTTTAGCCTAACCGTGGGACGTAAAACTCAAAGATTTCATTTCATTTCATTTTGCAATGGTATCCAAATCCAATAACAGCCTGAAATCTACTGTGTTTCTTATATTTAAAAAAGTAGTAGTTAACGTGCTCGTTTTTAACAGCTGCTGTATCACAAACCCCGCAATGTTTTAGGGCCTGATTGTCTCATAGGCGGAACCTTTTCAAGTCGATAAACGTGAAGAAGAATAAGATCTGTTCATGAAAGTTTAACTTTACATCTTTTTTATGCAAAACACAAGTTTGCGGGAGTTACCCTGCCATATTTTTGATGCTGGTAGGTTTAATTGAGCACATCTTTTCAAAATTGGTGAAGGGGGCCCACCTGTTTGGGGGGCCCACCCTGCATTTGCAGGGTAGCAGGGTGGGCCAGTCCGCCCCTGATGACTTTCCATTTTACTTAAGGATTTGTAAATTCTCTAACACCTGAAAATGTTCACTAATAGATTTTGTGTCTAGTTGGTAGTGTTGCACATTGCGAGACGAGATTGGGGAGTATCTTGTCGCAAAAAGGTATAGTGAAAGTGTTGTCTCGTCTCGTTCCGAAACTTAGGCCTATATCTGTTTCTATCGTAGCAGAACTGTCTTGTTTCATCTCCCCGTCACAAAAATTCTGTTCCATTTCGTCTTGTGGAGAAGAATTTGGTTTTGTCAGTTTTTAACAATTTTTCGGCAGCTATCATCCAAACTTAAAACAATGGTAATTTTGCATCACTCATTTCTGATGGAAGAGTTTTTGATTCGTTTATAGGTCACATAAGATTATAGCAAATATATAAATATTGGATTTTGTGACAAAAGGTCTGAAGTTTAAAATGTGAAGAAATTCTCAACCGCATGTTGTGCCGTCCAGTCACAAGAGACTGCCTGCCAAAGGAGTTATGAAGAAGAATATGATGGGTATGAAAGTATTCCATGGTACAACGCATGGGTATCCTTTGAGGAATACTGTCATTGTAATAACCAAGAGACGTATTTCCAAACTTAGCGTTTCGAAATTAACACCTGTATATCTTATATGATTTTACGAGATCTATCGGTCGCTGAACGGATCTATAAGAATCATAGGCAACGGAGATTTCATTCTTGGAATGTAGAGTTGATGAGAAGATGGAGCAGATTTCGTAAAATCATGTAAGGTACTGGTGTTAGATCTCGTAAAATCATATAAGGTACCGGTGTTACATCTGGTAAAATCATATAAGGTATCGCTGTAATATCTCGTAAAATCATATAATGTATCGATGTTAGATCTCGTAAAATCATATAAGGTACCGGTGTTAGATCTCGTAAAATCACATAAGGTATCAGTGTTAGCTGAAAATCGCAAACTTTGAGATAGATACACCTATTGGACGTTCCAACAGCGAAATGTGGGCTTGCCTTGTTATGCAATATGAGAATACCATGTTCATTGACCATTGATGAATGCTTACCGACAAGTTTCATTAAATTCAATAATGTAAGGACCCGTAGTGATGATTTCGCCTTGACAGAGAAAGTCATAATGGATCACCTCCTCTCACCCATTCCACCACACACACATAGACAACCATACTATCAACAACACTTTCTCTATACATTATTCGGCGTAAGCTCTAAACTGCAATAAACAAAGCCACGTGAAACTAAATCTCGCTGTTTTGCTGTTGTCCTACCGACGCTTGTACTCCTCCGCAAAATAGTTCATGTGATTGGATTATTACTTTTACTATGAAGCTTCATATGAAACTGCTGTATTATTATAAATGACAAAAATATAATACGGATTATCTACTAATACTGCAACCGAGTGTGGCTAATGAAACAAAAGAAATAAACATTAAGCATACGCATGGCATGAATCCCGGTTCCGCGAGTGTTGTGGTGAAACACCAACAAGGCAAACCTTTACTCACTAAGCAACAATTGTTTGCGAACGAAATTCAAATACTTTTTTTTAATCTTTCGAGTTTCTTTTCTTTCTTTTCTGCTGCTGCTGTAAGTATCTGGACAACACGAGACAGTATTGTCAAAATGCACGTGTATAATTTGCTCCTCCCCGTGGGGAGTGGGAGTGATACATCTCTAGCCAATCGTATTTGTGACAAGCGGAAGGATAAAAATATTTTGTTTATCGGAGTTTAGAGCTTACGCTGAACAATGTATAAATAGAAGAGTGATTTTGGAAACCATCCTGGACGTTGATCACAATCCAACCACTGTCTAGACCGTTATGGTTGTTTTAGCTGACCCATTCTGCATCAGAAGTAAACTGAGAGAACTTCATATTTCCAGACAGCGATCCTTATTGTTTGCTGTTACTCCTATTTCTTCATCTTACCAATTACGCAGAAATGACAGTAATATGGTGTATGCCTAATTTGGCTGCAATTGCACGAACACTTTTCCGAGTGTCTGCTTCAACCGTGTTGTTGAGGAGGTAATCAGAACATACTGTTTATCAGCGCCCGTGGGACTCACTTTTCAATGTTGTACCACCGGCACGAAATTCCACAACCCAGCTTGCGCAAATGCACTGGTGATGTTTTCCTCTGCTAGATGTGTACAATGTCCAAGTTTGAACTCGTAAAAGATAATCATTCGCAATTGTGTATTCTTCATTGTACACTTTTACATGACCATGTTCACAGGTATATTGGTTTCGGCCTGATTTGGCACCAGAGCCTATTTTCTGGACGTGTACTCAGTTTGTGACATCATATGCATGACTTTGGTCCATCAATTTGCTGCGTTACAGAGGATGGTCTTCCACCAGATGCAAAATCCAACATTTCAATCACATAACCCAATAGTGTCTAATAATTTCCCAGAGTTCCTCTGCGTTATATAATACTTAGTTCTTGTTTGAGGGAAAGACTTTCAAAATCTTATATTTGAAAAAGAAATAATGTCATTTGATGAAATTTGTAGTGGAAATTAAAAAACAAATAAAGATCTAAGCACTTTGGCAGTTCTTGAAGTTGATAGAGAACAGCGCAAAAACTGATTTACTATTTTAGTTTGGGGCAGTAAATTCGAACTAAAGGTCCAGAACGAAAATTTATCTAGGGTTTTATAAGTTAGTCTCTCTTCTGCCGAAATATATGATAATTTATAGAATATAGTTCATACTAATTCACAGAAACTATTTACACTTTTGAAGAGTGGCGTGTTTAGAAAGCAGGTCGAAACACGGACATACAAAGACAGTAACCGAATATTGTAAATAATAATAATAATAATAATAATAATAATAATAATAATAATAATAATAATAATAATAATAATAATTATAATTATAATAACGTAAAGTACTGCAAATAAATGCCTTAAAACATTTTATTACTATCCTACAAGCTTATCTGTATTCACATATGCTTCTGTAAATAGTCGGAATAATATACTAGTCTACATAGCCATTCTAAGAAGCACAAATAAATGCTAGTGAAAATTAATGTCGATCACTATAGAAAGACTTGAAGTAACTGAAATAGGTTGTGCGTAAGTTGATTACATTTGTCTGCTGTCTACTAGCAACAATTGCAGATATTAAAGTCTTTCTCAACACTGACACAGTCTGTGTGTGCCCATGCTTCAGATAATACACCAAACTCATTCCTTTCCGCTGTTGTCTTACGAATGTGAACTTTCATCAAACATGTATGCCACATTATCAGTCTGGTGCACTGACAGTAATTCATTGTCTGCTGTTCCAAAGTGTAGGTTCTTCTTCAGTCTTGAGGTAGCTTTACGTGATGGTCCATACCTGTCTCAGATTGTCTTTTATCGCCAGAAAATATCATCCGACACTTCACTTACATTCTGTGATTGCATATATTATGTCAAAGTTAGGTATGTTTGTTTACAGAAGTAGTAGTCCCCCCGTTATATTGCGCCGAGTCAGCAAAAATTTTCTCGATTCTGATTGGCTGAGAGAGGTCACGTGACTTTAGGCCCCGCCCACGCGGGAAATTCAAATTTTCAGGTCACGTGGTATGACGTCATGTCACCCTGCGGGGAAATCCCTCACCCTGGATTTTTGAAATTTGTTCCCTTTTACAGGTAAGATGTGTGTTTCTGATTGGTTGACAGAGGTCACGTGATTTTAGACCCTGCGATATTTGAAATTCGTTCCCTTTTATGGGTAACATGAATGCTTTGGTACCACGATGCTGATTGGTTGATAGAGGTCACGTGATCTTAGGCTCTGGGATTTTTTAAAAATCGTTCCCTTTTATGGGTAAGATGAGTGCTTTGGTACCACGATGCTGATTGGTTGACAGATGTCACGTGATCTTAGACCCTGGGATATTTGAAATTTGTTCCCCTTTACGGTTAAGATGAGTATTTTGGTACCACGATGATGATTGGCTGATAGAGGTTACATGATCTTAGACCCGCTACACGGTGAACAGGTCACATGGTATGACGTTATGTTTTACCCTTGCGGGGAAATCCATCACTAATTCGTTCCCTTTTACAGGTAAGATAAGTGCTTTGGTACCTTGATTCTGATTGGATGATAGAAATCACGTGATTTTAGGTCCTAGGATTTTTGAAATTAGGGTGTCCTTTCTGATGTATACTTTGGTATCTCGATTCTGATTGGTTGATAGAGGTCACATGATTTTAGACCCACCACACGGTGAACAGATTACATGGGAAAACCCCCTCACTCATTTGTTTCCATTTTACGGGTAAGATGGTTGCTTTGGTACCACGATGTTGATTGGTTGATAGAAATCGCATAATCTTACATCCCCACCCCAATGCTAGACATTCAGAGTGCTATGACGGCGATCCTGGATTTTAGAATTTTGTTCCCTTTTATGGTTATGCGTAAAGTTCCCATGGAGGGTTCAACCTCCTCCTTAAATAACACTTTTTGGTATCATGATATTGTACTGAAGTTTACATTAAATATTATCGTTCTCTTTGACAGATAAGATGATTATCAGCTTTCTTACCTTGATGGAGATCCTGTCCTTGAATTAGTAGCCTATGTCTCTGGAAGTAACAATGGTGAAATAGGGGTGTCGCTTGTAGATTTCTTATAACACATTGTTGTGAGTTTAAGCGATTTATTGCTCAGTAAGCGCTTCATTAATGGAAACAGTGTTGCCAGATTTTTCTTACCTAAACTGCTCCTATTCTTTTCGAAACGGTTCCGCAGAGTGCAAGAAATTTAAACTAAAAATTTTTCGAACTAAAAAAAAAATTTCAAAACTAAAAATTTTCGAACCAAAAAAAAGTTTGTTACTAAAAATTTTGAAACAAAAAAGTTTCAAACAAAAAATTTTCGAACAAAAAAATTTCGAAACAAAAATTACAAATAAATTTCAAACTAAAAAAATTAAACAAAAATTTTTCGAACGAAAAAAATTTAAACAAAAAATTTTCGAACCAATTTTTAAAAACAAGTTTCGAACTAAAGTTGTAAACCACATTTGAATATTTTCAAATCAATTTTTTGAACTAAATTAAAAACCAAATTTTGGACACTAAAAAATTCATTAATTAATTTTTCGAACAAAATCATTTAAACCAAATCTTGGATATATTTTCCACCTTAAATTTTCAAGATTACCATTTATTTGAAAACAAGTGTTCAGGGTTTCAAGAAATAATAAAACATATTTTTTTTCAACTTGTTGTATTTTAACGAAAGGTATGTGCTCTTCTCATACAAGTTTATTAACATAATAAATACAGGATCTAGTTAATGAATATGTTGGACGTATCATCATCTTCGAATGTTGTAGACGTATCCTGTAAAGAAAAAGAAGAAACGACGGATTACTTTATGAATTCTCTTTTTTTTCCTGAAACAATAAAAAATGAGTAAATATTGATAAGAGAGAAATAAAACTTACTCGTAAATGATGGATCTGTTTAGGCTCATCTTCCTCCTCGGGTACGAGATAACAGCATTTCTTCTACTAATGGTGGTTTACGAACTTTTTCTGGGTACTGCATTTTTCTAGGTGTTGCTGCTTTATGGTCAAGGTTCCCCGTTGAAATATGAGATTCTGCATTTCTTCCACTGATGGTGTTGTTGATGGTTTATGAACTCTTGTGGGTACTTCATTTTCTTCTTGGTGTTGGTTTTGTGATTAAGGAGTGGAAAAAAAGGAAAAGGAAAAAAGAAATGACGGCCTTATTGGGTGTTTACAGTTTTTTCTTCATCTTCTTCTTTTTCCAGTTCCATCTTCTGTTTTTTAACATACCCGTACGGAACCGTATCGTAGGAATTGAGTTCTTTAAATAGACGTTTTGTGTATCGCATGCTGTACATTTTTTCTTCCTTTCGTGTGACGATGGTATGGTCTTTAGTCCTGCATATCTTATGGGGGATAGTGATGGTGACTTGTCCACGGCATTGATTTGTTATCATTTCTTTTAGCGTATTGAAATTTAATTGTTGTCCTGCATTGTAGTTAATGTAAATCCTCTAATTTTACATATGTAGCTGGTGACGTTGGTATCCGGATTGTATATTTCTAGGCTGTAATTTTTTGGTCCTCCACTGACAAATGTCTTGATGTATGCTCGTGGTCCGTAAGATTCCATCTCATTCGATAAGCATCCCAAGTACGTTGAAGGTTCAATGGTTGGCTCCCCGGGCTTTTCTGTAAAAATCACAGAATCCGTGTCGAAATATAAAACACGTTCCTGCAACATTTCCAGGTACTTGTACAGTTCCAGACGTGCCTGACATGTTGTAAATGCACCTAACACGACATTGGTGTTTCGGTTTTGAACAGGCACATGTTCATTGTACTCCCAGAACGCATACAACATCGTATCATTGATGGGTACAATTTGATGGAGTTTAATGTCGGGGGAAGTGAGTTTTTCATAAAATTCTTCCGGCCGATCAATAATTGTGGTCTGGCTAAAGTTTGAACGCTGGCAAAGCTTTCCCCATAGAGAGTTCACACAAAGCTTAGATAAACTTCTTCGTGCAGGATTATTTTCAATTTTGGACGGATCCAATGCAATACCTTCACGCTCCAGGACGGTTTGTATGAATTTTGATTTGTCTTCTTCGGTGACACAGGAACTGGGCCAGCCAGACGCTTCCATTTTTGATTTTAAAAATGTATTGATATATTCCGTGAACAAGCCACCTGTTTTCGTGATGGGATCATATTGTTCAATGTCATAGTCCCAAATTTCAAAAATTTCCACTGGTTGATATCCTAATTCTACTGCTTTCTGTATTTCATATGATACCCATGTTCCAGTGAGGCATCGCTCCTGGTCGTTGTGTGTACACGTTGCTGTAGCGTCTGGGTTCATTTCTTCGGCACACGCAGCACACAGTGGAAAGAGTAGTTTCTTGTTGCATCGGTAAGGCAGGAGACCATGATAAAGATGGCGACTTGGTAATATCGACATTTTGATTAGACCATTGACTTTATTTATTGGTGGTATATTTTCATCACCCTGTAGATAAATTCGTGGGTGCCCTACAGGGTATTTAGCACACTTATTTATGTAAGGATAAAGCGAGACAATATCGAAATATTTTATTACTTCTCCTGCTTTTTCGTCGACTTGGTGGTACAATTTCACGCAATTGGTCCTTCCTCCAAAAAAGCTATCTCTTGGATTTAATGGTCTGCGGTTCATGTACGGGTGATTCTTCAGATACGTCGCCATTGCAGGATTTTGTTTTAAGAACTGATTAAATTCGCACTCCCACATTTCATGTACAATGTACCCCAATTCACGCAGTCTTGCATTTTTTCGTTGCGTTCGTTCATAACGGAATTCCATGGTGTCTTCTGGATTGCTGTAGATGGGCTGATTACGGCCTGTAGTAAAACATACTTTACACCCGTGATAAAAGCAGCCGGCATGCTCGTAGACGTGCTCCTCTAACGTCTCAGGATCTTGGTAGTAGCCATCAACATGGAATCCCGCAATAAACACTTCTTTTTGTCGGGCCGCATGTAAGATTTGTTTTTCTTCGGTTTTTTCAATGTAGGCCAGCCATTGCATTGCAGCGATCGATTGGGTACTTCTCCATCGATAGCCATGTGCCGGTAGAATTCCAATAGTGTTGGGTTTAAGGAAATTCCGGCGGAATACTAAGTTGGAAGCACTGGCAATCGTGATCGTCTCCAAGAAGGGATTCACTTTGGTTTCTGTTTCAAATGACGTCACAAACGAAACGCATGCTTGTCGCAGTACATTGACATCTTGAATACAATACTTGATAATTTCTTTCTGGAAATCAAACGTGTCATTACGATGATCGTTGTACCACTGCATGAACTTGTTCCTGTCTTCGACGGCCATTTCATTTGCACCATAATACTTTGTTTCTGGAAGTGGTCCAATATACGATTGATTCTCCTTGGTGTTGAAGAAATGCGGGAAGTAGCCTTTGGTTGCGGGTAAATTGAACGCTTTTGACAATTTACTTAATGCCATAGGTAGGAAGTTCAACGAGTCAATGAACGTCAGATTATTCAACGTTAAACTCAGTATCTTGGTTCCATTTAATATGACGTCAGGTCTCCATTGGCATTGTTCTACCATGGTCTTTAGGATAAAATGTCCATCGTATCCCTTCGCGTTGTGTGCGACACAGAAAATCCTATTTATATTGGGACGACGTTCCCGCAAGTACTGGAGAAAATTATAAACTGGATCGTCTCCTTGGAAAATATGCTGGCGCTGACCACACGTACTGCAAGACTGCTGGATATTATTGTTTTCAACACATGCATAACACACTTGTTGTGCAACCAATAAATTTGGAACGTGTACATACGTATTATCGCCAATATTCGTGTCCTGCATAGATTCTATATCATAGAATATCAACAAGGCTTTCTTTGCGTGCATGAGTGAAGGAACACCATGTTTCAAGCATTGTCGATCGGGAAGCATAAAACATTGATGCGATCCCGGAACAATCTTCTTACAAACATTGCAAAAGATCTCATTGCAATCATGAAGTCGTTGTCCTGTATGCACAAAAGAATATACTCTGTAGCATCTAGTACATTGCTTCACCATTTTGCATACAGGTTCCCCACGATGATATACAATATTACGATGATTGTTAAAACATTTTTCCCCATAAAATTGACGATTGCAGTCGTTGCATAATATCGGCGTTTGATTCTTGTCGCATAGTGGTCTCTGTAGACATTTGGAGCACGTTACAGGACAATTTTTCACATGTTCATTGCGTTTACTATACTTTTTATGGCACGCTTCACAGTAGAACTTGGTTGCAAAACAAGCAGTTAAGGATTGGATGATGTCAAAATGGCCAACCAAACAAATCCAATTTATGGGAGTGCGATTTTCGTCGTTGGGCCCCTCGTACATGATATCACGACCTGTGAAACTAGTATACACTGTAATTTTATATTCTTTGAGGTATGCCTGGAATTGTCGAATTTCATTTACACTGGCACCATGATCCAAATTCACTCCTGCATTTGAACATAACGCATCGACTTCTTGGTCCACAATACATTTTCTCTGATGTTGATACTGTGTATATCGTTTCATATCTGTATTCTTGTATTTTCTCAGGCCAATAGCAATAACAAGGGCGAACGCCAGACACCTTGAATCTTGATTTTTTACTCGTACAATCCCACGCTTGCAACGTAACAATTCTTCATTTTGAAGTATTCCTTGTGCTAAACGATCTCCATATCCGTATCCTCTTGGAATATCCACACGATGAAAATGAACGGTGAATGGCTCGTGCAGGAGAAATGCATTGTTACTTTGTAACACTCTTTCGAACGAGGCCCACATCGTTTCCAGTGTCAGGTTTCGTGCTTGGCGAAAACTCACCCAAAATGGTTTATTCGTGTTGCGTGGCGATATTACCGATAAACCAACCATCGCCTCATCGTCGACATTGGCTAACAAATGGTCCAGCATTGCTTGGAAACTATTATGTACATACTGTATGATATCGGTTCCTACGGGTGGTGCGTTGAATTGAATTTCGAGCATTCTGCCCTCAATGTTAAATCGTCTATAATGACGAGTGATTTCATTGCGAACAGTAAAACCCGATTCGGCCATGGTTAATAAAAGGAGAAAACAAACAAACAGGTACGGTAAAACAAATATGTAATGTGGGGAAAAAAGGAATTGTGCAGCGTGAATTTACTACAAAAGAAAAGAAGAAAGAAAAATCTTAATCATCTGATAAACAGGAAATCATAACATTCATGATAAATTCTTAACTAAGCAATTCATGTAAAGGTCCTGAGTTTGATTCCCTGGCGGTGACGTTCAGAATCCCATTATGAAAGCACACGTACTAGAAATCAAAGTTTTTTTAAAAAAATAATTATGTTACTGAAATGAGTATTTTATTGCTGTCAAACTCGAGACCATTGCATCAGCATTTAACTGACCTACCATTCTATAGTGATAAAAAGAATGCATGAAATGAATGAATGTTTCATCAGTACTGAGATGTGATAAAGTACGCGTAAGCATTTTTTTTTCCACTCACAACGACCTTTAAATGATGCGTTTGCAAGTTGAAGAGATTCATCAAACATTAACGATACCCATGCGTAATTGTCAAAACAAAATCTGTATAGCGTATTTTTTTTTATTATTGTGACTAAGCGGTTAGCGTACATGGTTCGGACGTGGAAGTCCCTGGTTCAATCCTCGGTGGGTTTGCTTTCCACGTCGGGGCATGTCAAGCCTTTTCTGAAATTTAATATTCTCACGCGTTATCATACATTCTTTTCAAAACTAAGCTAAATGGTTGACGTGCACACCTCATAATACATAAACGTACATAAATCGTCTATAATGACGAGTGATTTCATTACAAACAGTAAAACCCGATTCGGTCATGGTTAAAAATGAAAACAACAAACAGGTACGGTAAAACAAATATGTAATGGGAAAAAAGGAATTGAGCAGCGTGAATTTACTACAAAAGAAAAGAAGAAAGAAAAATCTTAATCATCTGATAAACAGGAAATCATAACATTCATGATAAATTCTTAACTAAGCAATTCATGTAAAGGTCCTGAGTTTGATTCCCTGGCGGTGACGTTCAGAATCTCATTATGAAAGCACGTGTACTAGAAATTAAAGTTTTTTTTAAAATAATTATGTTACTGAAATGTGTATTTTATTGCTGTCAAACTCGAGACCATTACATCAGCATGTAACTGACCTATCATTCTATAGTGATAAAAAGAATGCATGAATGAATGAATGTTTCAACAGTACTGAGATGTGATAAAGCACGCGTAAGCATTTTTTTTTCTACTCACAACGACCTTTAAATGATACGTTTGCAAGTTGAAGAGATTCACCAACCATTAACGTTACACATACGTAATTGTCAAAACAAAATCTGTATAGCGTAAATCTTTTAACCAAATATTCATGCACTCTTTTTTATTTAAACGGTTAGCGTACATGATTCGGATGTGGAAGGCCCTGGTTCAATCCTCGGTGGGGTTTGCTTTTCACATCGGATCGCTGTCAAGCCTTTTTTGAAATTTAATATTCTCATGCGTTATCATACATTCTTTTCAAAACTAAGCTAAATGGTTGACGTACACACCTCTGGCCCTGGTTCAATCCCGGGTGATTGCTCGAATATCACGTTAAGCTGAAGGGTATCGAACCATATTATTCTCAGGCATAGTTTCTGAAATTTTGTAATGTATTCTTTTCAAAACTAAGCGCACACATTTTCTGGCCATGGTTCAATTCCCGACGGGTGCTCGCTAAAGGGACGCTAAACCATATCATTTATCGTGCTTAGTTTTAATGTGTGGAGGTTCCTGATTCGTACTCCCACTTTCCCATTCCACTAATTCCTTCATAGCATAAATATTTCGTACTAAAAGTAAAACAGTGTATGTGTGATCCGCCCACAAATATAAAATAAAAATGATTTTGGAATCTTGTGTGAAAAATAAAATCTCACTGAACTTACCTCAAATTCAATGAACAAAAAGTCGGTGCAGTAAAGCTTCTTAAATAAAGACACTTTTAAAAAACAGACCTTCTCACACGATAGTTGAGAGCGATGTAAGATTTGAAAAATGAAATTTAGATTTTTATTTAGGTCGTTGTGAAAACGATGTCACCGTCAACCAATCAGAAACGAGGAAATTTATAAAATGACATCACAACGAACCAATCAAAACGCTCGCTGCTTTTGTCATGAATCACGAACCAAAACGATGTGTAACAATCGATCGTGACGTCATTCACGTTTCTCAATAGTATCGCAATTCCGATGCCAATTCCCTTCTGCCAGGATCATGTCACTACCTGTCGTAACTGTGACGACATTTCATTTTCCTCATATTCCATACGAGAATGTCAATGTTTGCTTTTTTTTCCATGAATCATGCTGACACGTTCGTAGTAAAACTAAAGTAATGCGATCCGCTGACGTTTGCATTTTCAATCATATGTGCTTCTATGTCAACAAAAAAAAAAAGTCTATCAGCATTTTATTTTAATCCACGTTGCACTGTCAGATTTATTTTCTTAAAGTATATGTGTATCCTTTTCAAGAACCATGGTTCGAAACCCACCAAGATCGATTAAAAACCGAATTCATTCATAGCTAAGCGGTTAGCATACACATCTTTGGTTTGAAAGACCTGAGTTCGATTCCTGGAGAAACATTTCTTAGGGTTTTTCTAAAACTTGGTTTAAATTTCTAGTTCGAAAATTTTAAAAGTTTAGTTCGATAAAAAGTTTGATTTGAAAATTTTTAGATGTGATTTACATCTTTAGTTCGAAACTTTTGTTTTTAAAAAATGTTTTAGTTCGACAAAATTTTGTTTCAATTTTTTTTAGTTCGAAATTTTTTTTGGGTTCGAAAATTTTTTGTTTGAAACTTTTTTGTTTCAAATTTTTTAGTTCGAAATTTTTTTTGAAATTTTTGTTTCAAAATTTTTAGTTCGAAAATTTTTTGTTTGAAAATTTTTTAGTTTTGAAATTTTTTTTAGTTCGAAAAATTTTTAGTTTAAATTTTTTGCACTCTGTGGAACCGTTTCGAAAAGAACCGGAGCAGTTTAGGTAAGAAAAATCTGGCAACACTGTTTTTATTAATGAAGCGCTTACTGAGCGTTTAAAAAATCGCTTAAACTCACAACAATGTGTTATAAGAAATCTACAAGCGACACCCCTCTTTCACCATTGTTACTTCCAGAGACATAGGCTACTAATTCAAGGACAGGATCTCCATCAAGGTAAGAAAGCTGATAATCATCTTATCTGTCAAAGAGAACGATAATATTTAATGTAAACTTCAGTACAATATCATGATACCAAAAAGTGTTATTTAAGGAGGAGGTTGAACCCTCCATGGGAACTTTACGCATAACCATAAAAGGGAACAAAATTCTAAAATCCAGGATCGCCGTCATAGCACTCTGAATGTCTAGCATTGGGGTGGGGATGTAAGATTATGCGATTTCTATCAACCAATCAACATCGTGGTACCAAAGCAACCATCTTACCCGTAAAATGGAAACAAATGAGTGAGGGGGTTTTCCCATGTAATCTGTTCACCGTGTGGTGGGTCTAAAATCATGTGACCTCTATCAACCAATCAGAATCGAGATACCAAAGTATACATCAGAAAGGACACCCTAATTTCAAAAATCCTAGGACCTAAAATCACGTGATCTCTATCATCCAATCAGAATCAAGGTACCAAAGCACTTATCTTACCTGTAAAAGGGAACGAATTAGTGATGGATTTCCCCGCAAGGGTAAAACATAACGTCATACCATGTGACCTGTTCACCGTGTAGCGGGTCTAAGATCATGTAACCTCTATCAGCCAATCATCATCGTGGTACCAACATACTCATCTTAACCGTAAAAGGGAACAAATTTCAAATATCCCAGGGTCTAAGATCACGTGACATCTGTCAACCAATCAGCATCGTGGTACCAAAGCACTCATCTTACCCATAAAAGGGAACGATTTTTAAAAAATCCCAGAGCCTAAGATCACGTGACCTCTATCAACCAATCAGCATCGTGGTACCAAAGCATTCATGTTACCCATAAAAGGGAACGAATTTCAAATATCGCAGGGTCTAAAATCACGTGACCTCTGTCAACCAATCAGAAACACACATCTTACCTGTAAAAGGGAACAAATTTCAAAAATCCAGGGTGAGGGATTTCCCCGCAGGGTGACATGACGTCATACCACGTGACCTGAAAATTTGAATTTCCCGCGTGGGCGGGGCCTAAAGTCACGTGACCTCTCTCAGCCAATCAGAATCGAGAAAATTTTTGCTGACTCGGCGCAATATAACGGGGGGACTACTACTACAGACCAGTGAACATAAATATGTCGGTTGATATGACATACTATACTTATATTCCACACATGTCATTCCACCAAAGAATCGCAGTTAGTAATATTATCAAATTGATTTCAGGTCTTCAAAGTTTAAACTGTACGTGCTAACTTATTTCTCATTAGTTGTACTGCTGTTTTCGTGAAGATATGTTAACAAAATCTTTCACACATAGCAAACATACATAAAACACACAAAACTGCAGTCAATATTAATTGGTTTCAAACTTTGCTATGACTGCACATAGTAAAATATGTTTGTTATATCTCCGGCAAGGTTTAGCACCTAGCAGTTTAGAAAGAAGGGTATGTCTGCTTACCCACGCCAGTTTTGGCACTTTTCTTCTAAACTGCATCTTGGTGATGATTTTCATACGACAGACAAAGTATTCTTTAGATTATGAATAACCTTTCGCTGATTTTATATCGGCACCTCAAACTTATCTACAAGAAGAGCTCATTCGTGGCTAAGCGGTTAGCGTACGTGCCTTTAGCGTTGGAGACCAGTGTTCGATTCCCGACGGGAGCTCATGTGGTTCGGATTCCACGTTAATCAGTAGGTTCATGTCTCATATAGCCTCGCTACTGAAAGGGACGTTGAACTCAAAATGAACTCAATTATCTACAAGAAGTCATATATGATGTTTTTTTCTGTACACAATATTCAACAATGTTTAATCGAATATACTAATATATTTTCTTCTTTCCCAGTTTTAGCAATTAATATTGTCGGTTTAATCGTTGGTGTGATTGCAATACTGATCAATATTCTCATGCTGATTGGAGTACTACAGGTACGAGGTCTTTCCTTTCTTTACTTATTCTAGTTCTTACGACTAAAAACATTTTGATAATAAAACGACCGGTTTTTCTTTATTTCTTTTTCCTCTCTTCCGATTAAAACAATTTTAATAATAAAGCCAAGGATGTTATAAAATACAGAATCTGCCCTTACAATAAAATCTTGAAACCATACGTCACAGTTTCGCCACTCCTACTCTGCCCATTTCGCCCAATAAGATCGCAATGATTTGAGCCTACAATCATGGCGGAAACGAAAGTAGTCAATCAGACGATGGCGGAAACGAGAGTAGTCAATCAGAAGTGCCGATGCTCGGTTGTTTTTTTTGTTTCACTGATTTAAAAGGAAAAATATACATATGGGCAGATTCTAATTTTATACATCCTTGAATAAAGCCAGTGTTTTATTCCAAAGACGTTATAACATAGAGGATGTGCCCGTACTGCAAACTCACAAAGCCATACTTCACAGTTTACCCACGCCATCTTTGTTGACTCAACTTATAACCTATGTTCAGTAAGTTAAAGTTAGAAACTGAAATATCTTACGTGCTATTACTTAGAAATTAAGCAGTCAATCGGAAGTGAACCTTATCGTGAAACTAATTGAGGTTAATAAACCCGTGCTCGAGTGAGCGTTAGTTTCACAGCTAGTAATAAGTCTGAGGTTCATTATAGTTAATGATTCCAAGCCTGAACGAAATTATTGCGCGGAAACCCAAGTGAGAACAAGTCTAACTGAGAAGTGAGAAAAGTTCCGTTCAGGGTATTAAGTCCGAACTCAGTTGAGGGAAGTAAGCTAAAACATGAGTCCATTTGTGGCTACGGAGCTCGAGCCTGAGCGAGTGCGAGATCAAATGAAATTACTGAACGCCATCCTGAGTGAGCCCGAGCTCATTACAGGTAATGACCGGTGTTCGAACAAAATCGAGAATTAGCTCAGGTGAGAACAAGCCCCATTAATGATAGTGAGCTCGAGTCGTTGATGGAATTGAGCCAAGCGAATGAGCACAAGCCCAATTGAGATTAGTGAGCCCGAACCCGAGTGAACAGCCTCAATGAGGGATGTGAGTGCGGGCCAAATGAGTACAATATTTACTGACATCAGTGAGCTCGAGTCCCGCTGAGTGTAAGAGCTTGAGCCCAAGTAAATGCGTACCCGAAAGGAATTGAGAAGTGAGTGCGAAACTGATTGAAAAATGTGTGGCCGAGCCGAAGTAAGCGCGAACCTCAACGAGAACAGTGAGCGTTTGCCCCAATGAAGATAATGAACACAAGCACAAATGAGTGCACACCCCACTGGCGTCATAGAGCACGAGCCTATTGATGGTAGTGAGCCCCACCTCCATTGAATGTAGTGAGCCCGAGCTCCATTGAAGGTAATGAACACGACCCCGTAAGCTGCCTATGTAACCAATTTGAATGTTAAAGCGAAAATTTAAATAAAAATAAAAGCAATAAACACCACATGCTCATATACATGTTTTGAGCAAACATTAATGGCGGGAAAGAGAGAAACGAATCAAGTTTAGCGATGGTCGCTTGTTTTCTGACCATCGAGTTACGGGAGCAAGTATAGTTATGGGCAAATCCTCTATATCAGCGTTTCCCAACCGGTGTGCCGCGAATGAGGCGCTTGTGGGCCGCTAGGAAATCGAAACAAAATTATTAATTCTATAACAACCAAATTGCAAGACAGGAAAAATGTATATTTATATTTCACATTGCTATGAACTTCCACAACGGAAAAAAATACTGGAATACATTATTGTATATACACATTATTGTGTAGCAAATAGTATTTCGAAAACAGAATTTTATTTGTCGGAGCCTCATACACACCAATGTTGAGAAGTATTTTCCTATCCTTCAATTGACTTCAATTTACTGGGACTCCTTTGCGCCTTATGTCTTACAGTCAACAGAATTAAATGTACAGGAAGAAAGTGAATTGGTCGATGTGAGAAATGGCCGAGGTTTGAAGCTCAAGTACTCACAGCAAGATATGGCATCATTCTGGATTTCTCTCCAGAGAGAATATTTTTACAAAGGCTGTGAAAGTTCTCATTCCCTTTTCTACATCCTACTAAAGTAAAGCAGGATTTTCTCAATGAACACAATTAAGTGTAAGAACAGGTCACAACTGTTAACTCCGAAACACGATATAAGTTTTTTTTTCAACTATCCGTCCAGAATTGAAGAAGATTATGAAAGAACATCAAGCTCAAGTTGCACATTAATTTTGCTTCGTGCACCAACTTGTTTTACTTATTTTTGAAAAATTGTAACATTCACATATTAAACAATTGTAATTTAACTCAATTAACCATGTTACTAAATTATAAGTTTCATAATGTGTTACTTTTCTGTAGACTTTAATGTTGAAAAAAAAGTATTTGTTATCATTGTTATGATCATTATTGTCTCTTTATTGTTGCAGACTATTTCGTAGCATGAAATTTTAAAATATCATTCAGTCCTTTCGAAGAAGCAAACATCCATACAAATTACCTACATTTGTGTTTTAAAAGTACAATAGATTTGTTTGGTCGTTCGTCATTTAATGATATTCCTTCTTCGTGAAAGGTTGAATACATTTTCGAAAAAAAAATGTATTTTTAAAAACACGAGTCCTATAATTCATTGCATTTGTTTTCTGTTTTTAAATTAGAACGAAAAATAAGCATAATAATTTACCACGGGGGAAAACCAGTGATAGAGTTTTCTTCTCTGTGAGGAGACAATTAGTAATCACAAAAAAATCACGGTTTCCCATTTTTACAAATAATAATAATAATGTATTTATAAGTGTACCGAGAGAATTCAAGTTACACCCGTAGTGTGCCGCAACTAGAAAAAGGTTGGGAAACGCTGCTCTATATTATGACATCCTTGGTTTTTTCTTTCTTTACTTCTTCTTCTTCATACTAAAAACAGTTTTAACAATAAACCCCTCCTTTCTTTCTTCTAGAAGTACCAAGCCTGTATCTGTTATGTATATTTCTAATGGGGGGATCAATTTGACCACGCGTTTTACAATTGATTGTTATACTATATGTTGTACTGAAATTAAGCTAACATTTTAAACTAAACTAATAACAAAAACCTTTAATGTATTCTCGAAACAGTTACATATACAGGGTGTTTCAAAACAACACAGACAACGTTTGGGTGGTGATTCCTGCCACCAAGATGAGACAAAAAGTTTATAACAACCTGGGTGCACAAATGCTTCCTTTCGGAGTTATAGGTTACTGAAAACATGAAAAAATGAACTTTAAAGACCAATAGCTCTTAAACTATGGGACTTACTGCAGTCGGGTCAAAACTTCTCTTAGGAACTAGTATGTGTTCTATTCAACTGTACAAGTTTCAGAATCCTATGGTACTTCCGCGACAATTTTTGTAGAGGTTCTTGGTGAGTACTGCAAATTGTATGTCCGTATCCAAACTCTTTCTATAAAAAATGTTGCGTGAGTATCTTAGGATTCTGAAACATGTATTTTTGGATAGCATATATGCTAGTTCCTAACTGAAGTCTTGACCCGACTATGGTAGGTCCCATAGTTTTGGAGCTATGGACTTTTAAAGTTCATTTTTCATGTTTTCGGCAGCCTATAACTCCGAAAGGAAGCATTTGTGCACTTAGCACGAGTCGGGGGTTGTTCTATAGTTTTTCTTATCTTGGTGTCAGGAATCACGTCCTAAAAATTGTCGGTGTTGTTTTGAAACACCCTGTATATGGCATCATTCGTATAGGCTATTACATATAAAATATATAAAAAATCATCCAAGAAAAGACGAAACCAATAATATAACTAACAATAGAAGATGATCTTGTTAATATGAATTATGTAACTCTAAAACAATTTTTTAAATTTAAGTCTAGGGTAAACTAGTGTTGCTCACGAGACTTATGAAATTCCTTGTCTTCTGGGCAACACTAGTTTTGTCGTTAGTATTGAACTTTACATCCACTCTGTGTTACTAAAACCTTACATATGTTTCTAAAGTATTGTAAAGTTCCGCATTTCCCCATAACATACGATAACCATGTGTACTAAAACATGCTAATGGCAAACAAAACAACGCAGACGACGGACCCGAAGAGGAGTCGCCCACATTCGCCAGCAGTCGGCAAGACGGAGATCACCGATCGCAGCCGACACTCCAGGATAAAAGAGAGCAGCATGCACACAACCAAACATCCACAAACCGGAGGTGAACTCGTCTCACTACTAGGCACACTGGGTGAAATCCAGGACCTGCTAGCATGACTCAACCTCAATCGCTTCCTCGCCGGCTGAAAACCGGACTTCGCCAGATACCCCAAGCTACCGATCCTACCACCAAGATGATCAACCTCCTCCAAGTCGCTACTTCACTCCTGGATGATGGTACCGACTAATATGAGGCTGATTCGAGACATCCGAATTGCCTGCTTCAACGCAGAAGGACTACAAAAACAGCGAGCTTAGCTCAATGACTTCCTCACCAGAGAAAACATTGATGTGGCTCTCCTCTCGGAGACATTCCTCAAACCACCCGACCTGCTACGCATCCGGAATTATGCTGTGTGCCGCAACGACCGAGTGGGTTGAGCCAAAGGAAGAACAGCAGTGATCATCAAGCAGCACATACCACATGACAAACTCCAACTTCCTGCGCTGCAATCCATTGAGGCATCAGGGATCACAATCCATTCCCCAGATGGCCCCTTATACATCCTGTCAGTATACGGTCCATCGGATAGGCAAATTACTGCTCAAGATCTGCAGCTGTTAAGAAGACTTTGGCCATCGAGTATTCCTGGGAGGGGACTTGAACTGCAAACACCCGACGTGGAACTCGAGAGTCTCCAATCAAAACGGCCGGCGCCTCCACCAGCTCCTCAGGCAGATTGACCTCCTATCAGCAGCACAGAGGGAGCCAACGCACTTCCCAAGGAATAGGGGACTCCCTGATGTCCTTGACATGACGCTCACAGCTAACGCAGCCATCACGGAGGGCCCGGATCTGACAGACGATCTCCAATCAGACCACATTCCGGTGGTACTCACTCTAGCGACAAGGCATCACGTCTCATCCCGCAGGATTTCAACGGTCAAGGAAATAAACTGGCACGAGTACACCAGACTGCTAGCAGAGATGGTTGACCCCAGGCATCCTCTACAAACTCCCGAGGACATCGGCACCGCAGTCCAGGACATAACTGTGAAACGTCCTACTTTTACGTTACCTTAGAATTTTGGCTGGTATCGCCAGCTTGAAAAGAAAGGAAGGAAAAAAAATTGGGTCGCCGATATTATTCCTTTCTTACGCTATAATTATAGACCAGTAAACACAACGCTATTCAACTCCAGACTCTTGCACACTAATGGCATCGCCGATTACGAGGAAGAGGAGGAAAGAAAAAAATAATTCAGGACAACACCACATATCTTGCAACTCTGTTTATTTAGCTCTCCTGTAATAACGTATAATATTGAAACTCTCGTTAAAATTAATGAACATGGATAGCTAGACTCAGTTGGAAAAAAAATCATCTGTATTCAGTTAAAGGACTCTACAAACTTCTAACGCCAACACAACTCAAAGATGAGTAATAACAAGGTTTAAACAGTACCCTTAATAACAGTGAGAGAGTTGTTTACATTTTCCAATTTAATATTAGCACAAGATCCTCGGTAGGTTACTTCACAGAGAGAAAATTACCAATTACATTATTGCTCGTAAACATCTCATTGCAGAGAGAGAGTAGACCTACGGCTGTGTCGATTGACCTTCCCCCTTTTTGTACATAACATTTCCACTTCGTCCGCACCCAGCTGTTTGGAGGGCATGTCCCTCAACATAATTTACAATCAACAGCGGCGGTAATAACAATACACACTGTAGGAACATTATGGGAAGTACAAGACCAGCCAATGAAATTTAGACTCAACTCCTGACACTATCGCATCGAAGTACGAGCGGTATCGTATACCCACCGTCTTGGCGAGCCTCACTGAACTAGTGAGCAGCATTACAGCTAAACATAACACGAAAACAACTAGAGGATTTACACAAAATTTATAGTGCGGCGACTTAATACTTGAATTGTGATATATATATATATATATATTAATAGACAATATGGAATGCCCGCTACTGGACAGACATGAGCTAGCCATCACTAATCTCTCTTTACTTTATCAAACGGAGCATTTAAGAAAATAAACAATACGGAATGCCCGCTACTGGACAAACATGAGCTAGATGGTAGCGAGTAATACATTATATACCTAGGCAACTCTGGAAAATGATTTTATTCAAAGCAAGAAAGAAACGGTGTTGACATCAGACTACCCCGCCGGCGTATGGTTCGACTTACTGGATAGAGACTCACTTTCGTTTACTCGGACATGTTATTGACAAGACTCATTTTTGACAATATTATAGACATTGTGAATTCACACAGATAATATGTGAATGCACTGGAGAACCAAGAAATTTATAATGTATATTATTGTTTGCTTATAACGATCTGTAGCAATAAAATGAACACACGAAGATAATAATATTATGACATTAGATATTGTGATCAAAAGCGACTTGAACAAATGTATAAACGGTGGACAAATTTCTTTTTTAACTTCCTGGACGATATCGGTTTCTTCACAGGACGGAATAAAGAACAGTAAACATAGTTACCTGGAAACAGTGACCAATATCTCCTTACCAGACCGGTCCCAATGACTTCTCCAACATCTCACCATATAGCAGTCATAACCATAACTTCGGCGCAGGTTGACCAAAGGATGAAACCTCCTTAGTTAATGCCAAGTAAGCACATTTCACCGCTACTTTCGCCAGATAGACAGAAGTTCGCTACGAAGCCGCCACAACACTGTTGGTGAGTGAATAGGCGACGAATCACTCAAGAAACTTCAACAAAATTGGAGGAGGACCATTTGTCCATTGGCAGTCCAGGGACGTTTAAATTCCACAGAAGCAGGTATGACCAATAACCAGTAACATAGGACGGAGTCCCTTATTAAGAAATCTGATGCCACAGAATCACTACATCAAAGGACGAGGCTACGCACGACTAAATGTAGTCCTAGAGACGAACTTGGAGAGCTCGCTGAACTTCAACTCTCATCACAGCAGTGATTAACAAGTATTACACCAATCCCAGTAATACGTCAGACACGCACATGCTGAGCAGGTTTAGATGAAGTCTTTATAGTCCACTACATGTTCACTCCCCCAACACACTACTCGACCACAGCAATGCTTAAGAGGGCATTGATAATAGAAAGAACGACCGCTTACTGCACAACTCGCTGTAAATTTATGTCCAAAGACATGGACAAATTATTCTTCTCACTAAACTTCCGCCATGTTCGTTACAAGAAGCTAAGACAAAAGGAGGGAGGGCTCCGCAGCCCGCTCGCTTCCTGATTGTTCATTCCATACTGCGCATCAGAGCATAGTATGGAAACGACAACTTTAATAATAAAACACATATAACTAAGTGGGAATAAAAATTATATAAATAAACGTTTATATATGTATGTTTATAATTAATCCCTCTGTTTAAACAAACACGAAATTCAAATTATTTTTAAACAGTCAGAGCTATTCTCAAAAGCCGCTCAACGCAAAACATAGACATACAAAGAAAAGTAGCACACTATAGCTACACACACTGGCCCAATTGTCGACCATCTTGAATCCTTCATGAGAGTCGAGAATTGAGAAATATAAAAGAAATAACATTAACTAAGAGCTGATTAAACATTTCCACAAATAATCTCTTTGAGAAAATGTAACGCTCAAAGAGGAACGTTACAACTGTTGCGATGAAATCTGCCTTTACTCTGGCTACCACCACAAGGGACAGACCCCAAACCCAGCCGGATCCTGGTGACTTGAGGACCACAGCCCTCATCCATATGAAGCGCTGGGTCAGATGGAGGTGGCAAACAACTCGAAACCTACAATACAAGGCTCTCTGGAACGACCTTACCACCAGAGTCAAGAAGAGACTCCAGAGGAGAAACATGGAAAAGTGGCACCAGAAAATCCTAGAAATGGGTACGCCATTTCCAGAGTTCTGGAGACTCCTTCGCTCATTGAGCAGACCCTCAGGACCACCCCGTGCTCAGCCTCTACGCGGACCTCAAGGAATGGTGTACTCACCTCAGGAACAGGCAGACCTATTTGCAACACATTGGGAGAATATCTTCCAGGAGCACAATATACAGCCCGACCGACGCACAGTAGAAATCGTGGAAAGAAGCATACAGGAGCTAGAACAACCTACCCCGTGCCCAGCAGACCAACTAGTGACACCCAGAGAAGTCCAGAAGTTTGTCAGGAAGCTCAACACACGGTGAACATCAGGTCCTAATCGAATTCCACCAGCAACAATCAAATACGCTCCGCGCAAAGTCATGGTACTCCTGTGTCATATCACCAACGCAATACTACAAACAGGCCACTATCCTACCAGCTAGAGAGAAGCTCGCCTGATCATGATTCCGAAATGGAAAGGGACAAAAACGGGCCTCAGAAACCACCGTCCCATAAGCTTGCTTAGTCATCTCAGCAAGGTTGTGGAGCGTATCCTCCAGAAGAAACTGAGACAGTGCGTCGCAGACCAGAACATCATCCCTCACCACCAGTTCGGTTTTCGAGCTGGTCACAGTTCCACGCTGCAGCTGGTCTGAGCAGTAGAAACAATCACCCACCAATTCAACGAAGGTGGATATAGGCTAGGCTTGGTTTTGGGCGTGGAAAAAGCCTTCGACCGGGTGTGGCATGATGAACTTCTGCATAAGATGACCTCAGCTGGCATTCCGAGATACCTCACCCGAATAGTGAAGAGCTACCTCTCTAACAGGAGCTTCCGAGTTTGTCATTCCAGAGCAAACACTGATCCGAGGCTAATACGAGCAGGAGTACCACAAGGGTCATGAATTTCACCATTGCTGTAAACATCTACACAGCAGACCTGCCCACTACGACCGCAAAGATGACAGCGACGTTTGCGGACGACACTGCATTGTTGGCCAGCAACAAGAACCACAGGTACGCGGAAATAGCTCTTAGGAGACACATTACTCTCCTGGAGACATGGACGCGGAACTGGAAGATAAAGATCAATACGGACAAAACTGCCCTGGTGGACTTCAACAGGAAACGTGCCCCGAAGGAATACAACATTGGGTACCAAGGGACACCGTTCCAACTGCAGCAAAGTGCCAGATACCTGGGTACTCGACCAGAAACTCACCTTCCGGCAGCACCTGACAGATACCACAGACAGGGCGAACCGGAGATTCCGTGCCCTGCTGCCTATCTTCCTCACCAGACAACTGTCCCATGAGGCGAGAAGGAATGTGTACATAGTATACATACGCCCACTCCTGCTCTACGCCCACCAAGCATGGGAACACGTAACGCAATGCCATCATAGACCACTACAAGTTGTCCAGAATAGGGCAGCAATGGCAATAACAGGACACACGATTTATACAAGAATCGACCAGATCCACGAGGACCTCAATCTACCGCTCCTCAGCGAAACCCGACGAAAGCTTTCAGCAACCTTCTGGGCCCAAACACGACAGCACGAAAACCCTGCAGTCACCGACCTAGCGAGACCACTGCCTCCAGCCAGGAGATCCCACAGGATGCCTCAACCCCAGTAATTGAGCATATCTTCACAAGCCAAAGTCTGCGACAGCAGCAGACTCCAACATCAGAAACGCTGCAACACCATTAACAAACACACACTTCAGATGGGAGGCAAGGGCTTCGGCCCGGTACTTCTGACCTACAAGCCACAACATTGCTCATTGCTCATCGAGCATCAATCTGCCCAGGTTGATCGAACCACCTAAAACCCCTCTCACGACGCTTGGTCACCGACAGGTACCTATCCTTAAGCCCACGACACTTGGTCACCGGGTTCCTGCCCTCTCTCACGACACCTGGTCACCGAGAGAGAGACCTCATCTTAACCCCTCTCACGACGCTTGGTCATCGAGAGAAAACTCACCTGCAAAAACCCACGACGCTTGGTCACCGGGTTCCTATCTTAATTTTACCCAATATATTAGAGGAACTACTTATTATAATTTTGTATTTAAGAAAGACTTTTTGTAATAAAAGGTGAAGGGAAAGTCCAAAATCCCGACTGTGTTAATTGCTCTACCCTTATAAACTAAATGAATTTTACAATATGCAAATTAAATATTATTGTTCGTTATTGTAGCCTATATTTATGAATGATTTTTTTTTATATAGGAACTGCTATTTTTAATTCTTCCTTGGCTCGCTTGGCATTTGATGGTTGTTGTGATTGCCGATCTTCTTTTAATTATCTTGGCTGTGATTGTCTTCAATCAGGGATACAAAGCAGCAGGGGTTGTCTTTATAATCATTATGTTATTAATTGATGGTAAGTCCTATTTGATTTTACTTATTAGAATCGTATATTCTATGTAGATTGTGCTGAAGCAAAGAGCGATTGGATAGTGAGATTGGAGAGTAGCATTTGTTTCAACACCGAGGTTTTATGAGATGTTGATCTAGAGCTTAACGTGAAGTCCGAACCACGTAAACTTCCATTGGAAATTAAACCCAGGTCTCCCTATCGAAAGCACATACACTAACCACGTAGCAACGAGGAAGTTCAATAAAGAGCGAATTAAGCATGCTATACACTGAGATACATCCTAGAAAATATCTTCGGATTTATCTTCGGAAAAATGTTACGACATATCTCGTAGGAAATCCTACTCTTTTGTGAAAATTTTCCCTGTCTGAATTGTTAAATTACACTCCTCTCAAAAAAAGAAAAACAAAAAATCACAATATAAATTAGCAATACAGGGGGACAGCCCTTGTACCACTCTTCATTTTTGTTGTTTCACCCACATATGATGGCCGAGGATTATTAAAATTCTGTTTCAAATACTCCGAAGATGTGCCAGGTCACACAACGGCCAGCAATGTTTTATAGTGTCTTATGCCTTGCATGTCTGTTGTGATATAGCGTTGACTTTGTATTATATAAAAATGTGTGCTCCTCGTATGCATAAGTAAGTGCTCAAATGGCATCCTTGCTGGCGGGGAGAAAACAAATTTGTTTTAACTTTTTCTCACCTGATATCGCTTAAATCGAAATCTTCCCGAAATACAGCGTGCTATAAACAACAGAAATCTCATAAGATCGTTCAGAACATACGATTTAACATACGATCTAATGCTATACACGTTGCGATTTTGACTCTAGGAAAAATCGTAAGAGATTTCCTAGGATTCGTCTCATAGTGTATAGCATGCCTTACACTGTCTATTATCCAGAGTGAGTTCATTATTTTGTTTGCTATGATTAAAGTTTAACGTTGAATTCCAGATGTAATAAATTAAAAGACCTCTTCTTCAAACCAATTTCACAACTTACAGTATTTTTGAGAAATGCTAATTAATTGTAAAACAAAAGGGTACAAGAACATACGTAATAAGCTCATATCTGAAATCAAATCTTATAGGTTCGCTTGTCGGCCCCATTATAGGGATGTGGAAGCCAAAGTAGTAGTAATAGTATTGTAAAGTATTTAAAATCTTAACACGTATTTTGTAAAAATTTTTTGTTTATTGTAAAAAAAACAATATTTATACTATTTGTTTAAAGAAAATAAAAACAGATAACGTAGGTATCATACCACAGTTATAAAACATTTTTCTATACAAAAATAACAAAATAAAACATTTTATTTAAAAACCAGAGCTAAGCTCTACTCTGCAACTAGGAAGAATTTGGATCCCAAAAAGGGGGGTTGTGCTAGTTGATTACGGAAAGTGGACTCGAGAGTTAAAACTAAAATTGCATAGTGAAATAATAATAATAATAATAATAATAATAATAATAATAATAATAATAATAATACCTAATAATAATAATAATAATAATAATGAAAATAAAAAATAAAAAACTTATTAAAGCTAAACTACCAGTGAGTATTACATCTATTTACAATGTTAAATAGTCATAATAATTAAGTTTAGCTTTTTAGGAAGATAAATACTATTTACATACGCTATTAGTCCAGGAAATCTAGAGCAATTTTACCCTCAACCTGGGAAAAATTGCAACCTTTAATTTTACACCTGTATTTTGTTTAGGTACCTCACCTGATAAAAATATCCAAAACCCGACAAAATCGGACCACGGGAACACCCCCAAAAACGGTTTCAAAATGGCCGACCATGTTTTTTTGAAAAAATCGTAGACCTTTACGTTGGCGGCTCTAGTAGTCCTCTTAATTGACACAGAGACATGAATAATACCTCATTGGAACGCTCATAGACCACAAATTCCAACGAAGTGACTTTTGTACTCATCATGCCCAACCCGTAGAAGAAAAAGAAGAAGAAAGTTGATTTTTGTTTTTTAATTGATATTTCTTGGACCCTGGCAACACTGTACGTCCTCATACGCCGGCAGAAAAATTCCCACGCGTAGACCAGACATCGGTAACAATAATATAAAAAATGAAGGACGTAGGTTCAACAGTAAGGGAGATAAAAATTCGGAACCGCGGACAAAGAAGGGTCACTGTGTATATTTTTTACTGTGGTCTAACTTCTGTTCCTTAGATCTAGCATCCTCCCTAATTGTCACAGAGACATGAAGCATACCGCGTTGGAAAGCTTATGGAACCCCCTTGCAGTGACGTATCGTTTGTGCTCCCTGTGCCCAAGCTGTAGAAAAAGAAGAAGAAGAAATCTTTAAAAATTGGGAAAATCTACACTTTTACCTTTCTTGGGCTCTGACAACCCTGATAATCGTTGCGTATAGGTGGCACAAACGATACGTCGTTGGAAATGGGGTTCCGTAAGCTTTTCTACATATCATAGTCTTGCATGAACCTAGACACTGAAGAGCCATGGCTGATTCCCTTACACGTTTGTGTATCATCTGTTTGTGTGAACTGAAGCCTAGATCCTGACGATAACCTCATCACACTTCAAGAAAAGGGAGCTGAAGGTGTGAACAATGCCAGTAAGGCTCGCGGTAGTAACATTCTCGCCGCTACAAGTATGGTGGTTCATGTCTCTTATCGCAAACGTTACATTGATAAAAAGATATAGCGATTGCCCTAAAAAGAAAAACGTCATCGCCAATGCAAAAACGAGTTACTCGCTCGTCGGATGGGTCTTTCAACAGCAACAGTGACTGCCTGTTTTGCGGAACGCCTGTCTTATTTGATGACCGTCACGTGTTGAAATCAGAAAATGTGCGAGTGAAAACACAAGCATTGCCACACAACATTTTAAAGTGTTCCAATGAACGAAACGATACCGGGTCATAAACTGTCCGAGGTCGAATTGAGTACTTCTCATCTGATCTTCATGCTGGAGATTGTGTCTATCACAGATCATGTAGTATCAACTTTCGAACAGGTAAATCAATTCCTCAACAATACTGCACCGACAATCAGTCAGCATCAAAAAAATTTCGGGCTGGCCGACCTACAAATGATGAGAGAATCCGAGCATTTCAGCGCATCTGTAGTTATTTGGAAGAGCACGATGATGAGAAACTAACTGTGGGAGAACTTGTTACAGAAATGGGCACATTTCTTGTAGGGACTAATCACATTGCATATGACGGACGACACATGAAGCGTCAACTAATGGAGTAATTCGGTGAAAAAAATATAATTTCTATTGACAGTGGAAAAAACGACTTCATTACACTTCGAGAAACTGCCAATCACATTCTACGGGCATATCGTGATTTACCACGAGAATATGATGAAGAAAAGGAAAAAAATAGAATAATAGAAACCGTAGCTCGACTGATCAAAAGCGACATAAAATCCAAACTACATATCGTTCACCCAGCGACTTGAGCATTCAGGAATTTCTTCAGTACATTCCACCTAGCCTTAAACTATTCTATGCCATACTTTTTGCCGGAAAGGGCAATGAAACCAAAATAACATCGATTGGCCAGTGTTTGATGCAAACAGCCAGACCAAGAGATATGTTAGCTCCTCTGCAGTTAGGTGTTGCTGTGCAGCTGCACCACCACTATCGATAGAAACACCTGATTGACAGGCTGCATCACCTGGGATTTTGCTCTTCATATGCGGAAGTGCAGCGGTTTGAACGCTGTGCTGCAAGTACATTTGGTAATCGTGTGATCGAAATGCCAGCAGACCAGACTCTCCTCTTTGAAGCGGATAATGTAGACCATAATCTCCAAACGCTGAGTGGTTTAGGCACATTCCATGGTATAGAAATGTTGGCGGCCATTACTCCATCCACCACTACCAGTCTAACCATTCTTCGGAAGCCCGTCTCTGATGCTGATGTGAAGTCCCTTGCCAGTGTTCCCATTCACGCCTACACTGAAGCCAGGGCTATTCTTGAAAAGGTCAACTGTGAACTGGTAACAGCACCATCACCGAAAGAAAGCTCCCTGGATATTTTGTGGAAACTTTCCTGGCACTTTCCGTCACGCACACCAAACTGGTCAGGAATGATGCAGGCCATTCACGCAGATCCATCTCTTCATCATCTAGGGAAATCCACTGTTCTCTGCTTACCGATTCTTGACCTCCATCCATCTTATATGCCATGCATCTATTCCACTTTAGTGTACCTGAATAATCTTGCGAGAAAATATGAAGTCACACCAATCATCATCTTAGACCAACCACTGTTTAGGAAAGCTTCACGTATCCTGCATGACAGAGCACATAACACCAGTATTAAGGGCACGGTTGTCCTGTTGGGCTTATTTCATACTCTCATGAACCTTCTAGGAGCAATTGGTTCCCTGATAGATGGTTCAGGCTTATTTGAAATCTTGCATGAGGTTTTATGGAGAAAATTCGGTTGTACATATGTTAAGTGGCAAGTCCGTAGCAAGAGCCTTCCGTGCGCACATGATGGTTGACCTCGCATTAAGTGCATTGCTTGTGCAGAATGTTTTTCTGGAGACCGATAACGGAACACACAGAACTATCAACGATGCTTACTCTCTCTATCAGAGTCTGATGTCGAGTGAGATTACTGTAACTGGAGCTAGTTCTTCACATCTTCTTCAAGAAGCCCGAGAAAAAATAGAAGCACGAAAGTCAGAACTTATTAACACATCAAAAAAAGTCAGTTGTTTCTTGCATACCAGCGCATGTTGACTACAGCAAGGAAACTTGTGGCAGCAGACCTAATAGGAAGCTGGGAGGATCAGCTTGATGCTATAGCAGAGTGCATTCCCATTTTCGCTGCAGCAGGACACTTCAATTATTTGAAGTCGACTTGCTTGTACCTGCAAACAATGTTAACGCTGCCATCGCTTAATCCAACGTTCACGAAAGCTTTCAAAATGGGTTCGGAGTTATTAGAAGAAGCAACCGTTATTGGGCTGGGTTGTCCTCTGATCTAGTCAGAGAGCAGGTTCTGATGAGATCGCTAAAATCCACTGGAGGTTTATCTAACCCATGGGAGTGGAATGTCGGAGATGCAACGATCTTTGTGGATGCTCTCAATGCCAGCATGCTCCGAGTACAATCTGGCGATGCAAACTCTTACTCATACAGCATATGTCACTAGCGAACAACATAAAGGAGCCGAAATGTCAAGAATGTCACGTGATATCAAGGACACACGTCGCATGCTTGCACGACTGCAGCCCATTTCACCATTTGACGGAGACAAATCGTTGAGAAACATTGCCACTGGCGTCACACCGGATTCCTCGGTCAACGTTCATAATTTATTTTCAGTTGGGGCAGACCATGCGAAGAAACTATCTTGTAAAGACCTGTTCACTGTGAAGGGGAAACGTGCAGATAAAGTCAAAACTCTAGCATCCGCGAGCAGTGTTAAAAGCAACAGCAATATCTCCGTCGATTCGAATATTTTGTTTCAAAGACTGTTAGTTGTCGCTAATGCAGGCAGCACATCTTTAGAGGAGACCTAAGCGCATGAATTATGTGCCTACCCACCGGCTTTATTTGAGTCACCCAGCATGATGCGTAAGGCAGACAAAGCCCCACTGGCCTATGCGATACGAGAGTTCAGCAAGCAGCAGAGCGCACAGTTTGAGTGAACGGAGCCAGACAATATTCTGTATGTCTTAGACGGAGGATCTCTGTTACATAGACTACCATGGTGTAAAGGCAGTTCGTACGACAATATCGCTGCATCATTTGCTGAGTATACGGTTCGTAAATATGGCACATCAACCGTCGTGTTTGATGGGTATGGAATTTGCTCACCATTGTTCATTGCAACTGTAATTTCGGGTGTGCAAGAACGTATTATACTTGCAGAAAGCATGCCCTTCCATGTACTATTGCTAGTGGTGTGTGCAAAGAAACTGAATGTTCTAACTCTTTAAATGAATATGGTGAGGACAGTGTTAGCATAGGCGATGACGATGTAGATGTGTAATTTGCCTCCCAAAGTATTTCGTCTTCCCATTCTTTTGCCTTAGAATATTTTTGCTTTATATATAGGTGTTATGTTTCTATAAAACGAATTGCCTTGTACACTGTATTATGGTATGACCTTCTATTTGCTATTGCTTGTGGCGTATGCCAAGAAACTGAATGTCTTAACTGTTTAAATGAAAATGGTGAGGACAGTGTTAGCGTAGGCAATGACGATGTCGATGTGTAATTTGCCTCTTAAAGTCTTTCGTTATTCCCATTCTTTTCCTTAAGAATATTTTTGTTTTATGTATAGTACTTATATTAAAGCGACCTTTGATTTAAAGAAAGAAACAAGATTTTTTCATGCGTAGAACGATTATCAGGGTTGCCAGAGCCCAAGAAAGGTAAAAGTGTAGATTTTCCCAATTTTTAAAGATTTCTTCTTCTTCTTTTTCTACAGCTTGGGCACAGGGAGCAAGGGGGTTCCATAAGCTTTCCAACGCGGTATGCTTCATGTCTCTGTGACAATTAGGGAGGATGCTAGATCTAAGGAACAGAAGTTAGACCACAGTAAAAAATATACACAGTGACCCTTCTTTGTCCGCGGTTCCGAATTTTTATCTCCCTTACTGTTGAACCTACGTCCTTCATTTTTTATATTATTGTTACCGATGTCTGGTCTGCGCGTGGGAATTTTTCTGCCGGCGTATGAGGACGTACAGTGTTGCCAGGGTCCAAGAAATATCAATTAAAAAACAAAAATCAACTTTCTTCTTCTTTTTCTTCTACGGGTTTGGCACGATGAGTACAAAAGTCACTTCGTTGGAATTTGTGGTCTATGAGCGTTCCAATGAGGTATCATTCATGTCTCTGTGTCAATTAAGAGGACTACTAGAGCCGCCAACGTAAAGGTCTACGATTTTTTCAAAAAAAACATGGTCGGCCATTTTGAAACCGTTTTTGGGGGTGTTCCCGTGGTCCGATTTTGTCGGATTTTGGATATTTTCATCAGGTGAGGTACCTAAACAAAATACAGGTGTAAAATTAAAGGTTGCAATTTTGCCCAGGTCAAACCGCATTTTGATTCGACTATCTCTGAAAAGTAGTACTTATTCGCACCACAGTGGCGTATTTACGATTTTGTTTCGTGGGGGGTGGGCTTTGCCTGAAAATATGAAAATTCTGCAAGATATTTCATATACTTTACTATAGTAAGTAAGATTTCGGTGGGAGCTTAAGCCCGGAAGCTCCCCTAAATACGCCAAATACGCCACTGTCGCACCATATGGAAACTCAGGTCGCTCTAGAAGCTACCATTCATTGTTTACTATAGTGATAGCGACGACTTCTGAAGTCTGGACTCTGCACAAATCATATAGCTTATTTCTCGTAGGTGTGGTACCTCAGAAGAATTCGGGACGATTCCTGAAGCAGTCTTCCGGACGCACACTTGAGAATAAATGAAACAGGAGAAGTGCACCAGTAATGTTACCAAATTTAGAAAACATAAAAAACGAGCTTTAAACATTTACGTAACGAACTATAATAAGAACCCTTAACAATTATTCGAATTAAATGCTAACAATAATAATAGCAAACATATAAAATAATGGCAATAAGAATAAGAACAAAATGAAACTTAGCAGCATTCCTACAACACTACAATCAGATGTTCTCCGTACAGCGCGAGAAACGGCACTGGCAAAACTTCATGGTTGGTGGTTGACGACCGCGACACACTCTTGCGTTCTATTGGGTGATAAAATTAGTAAATCTAGATCAAGCTTCACGACTCTTCGTGATCACCAATACCCCCATTCCGTAACGGTTTGCGTCGGTACAACGCAAAATCTGCGTTTTAGTTTGCGATAATAGCCATAGAAGTTATAATTGAGGTTGCAAATTCTGCCTTGCATTACGTTATGCAATTTTTTTTTTTTTTTTTTTTTTGAAAGCTGGTACAGAACAAGCTGTTCAGTAGTTAGTTTATTCACTATGTACAACAATGTTTTTATTTTCTTTGTCGGGATCAATGTTTTCTTGTTTCAGTAAAAATTTGATTACAAAAGAAAAGAAAAGAAAAAAAGATTGAAACTATCGCAACTTGTAGAGAAAATCTATGATTCGATTTCTGAACGTTTGATATGGGCGATCATATCGCCCCTTCCGAGACAAAAGGGCGTATCTCATTTTCTTAACTTTTCCAGGAGACAAGCTTGAACTATTTCTTATTCTTTATTCTATCGTTCTTATTTTAAAATTTAGTTTGATGTCCTTCGTGTCAGATATGTAACTTACGAGATCAAATCACATTTTGACAGAACACGATAATCTTTAAACTTGTCTCGTGGGAAAGATGAAAAAATGAGATACGCCCCTTTGTCTCGAGAGGGACGATATGATATTCACGATCAAATCAACGTCATGTTTCCCCACAAGGATGATTGATTTCATGTTCCTGATAACACATAGTAAATTCTTCAAATTCAGTGTAAAAGTTTCGATTAGCAACTAATGTTGATGCTAATGTAAGCTAGTAATCATAAAGAATGTATTAACTTGCATTTTTGTCTGCATTTAACTTGCATGTTTTAACTTCCAAGATGACACATCTAGTTGTAACTCATTTATTTCATGTTAGTTACTATTATATTGTTAAGGGGTAAGAAATTATTATTATTATTATTATTATTATTATTATTATTATTATTATTATTATTATTATTATTATTATTATTTAGGCGGGCTTGCATAACTATCGTTATAAGATTGCATTCCTTTAAACGACTATAAAGGCTCTATTATCACCAACACATGGCATCACCGTTCTAATCGTTTAGAGCAGTGGTACTCAAACTTTCCGATAACGCGGACCCCTTGTGCATTCGGAAAGTGATCCGCGGACCCCCTGTTCATTCGGAAAGTGATCCGCGGACCCCCTTGCAATGCTATCTGAAATTTCACATGGTATTAAAAACTATACTGATTAGAATTACGACTGACAAGAAAAATATTGCAATAAATAATTTATTCTAAAGAAGATATATGATTGTTTCCTAGTGAACGAAATTCCAAATGAAAATACAGTAACTTTCAAGACTGAAAATCAATGTACTTAAAAAAAAAAAAAACTCTTGATAAACAATATTCTCAAATGTGGGGTCACTAATATGAGGAATGAAATTTTTTCTGTTTTCCCATAATTGCACTGAAATCCGGAATAAATTTTGTCATCTTAGGTCCGATTCCACATTAAGACGATTTCGCTTTCTATTCAGGCTTTAATACTGCAAAGAGCAGAAAAGGTCTGTTCACATAAGTAAGTGATAAGGAAAGGCATCAAATGTTGCAATGCTTTTTTAGACAACTCTTCATACTCACACGGCAGAAATTTAGAAAAGTAGGAAAACATTTAAATTTACAAACCTAAGTATAATTTCTAATTGTTTTTTTAGTAACTGGAAAAAAAAAAAACTTCTTGCAAAACAGCTGTGAGTTCCATTTTATTATACCATATTTCAATTTTTATGCGTCGCGGACCCCCTGGCTACGTCCCACGGACCCCACTTTGAGAACCACTGGTTTAGAGCATTGAGAAACATGCTCCCAGTAATAACTCTCTCAACTATTAATAAAATAAAAATAATAAAAATTGCACGAAATAAACTCTGAATATACTGTATATTCAAGTTATCTTTGCAAACAGTTTGAATATTTATCTCTTGAATTTGAATGAATTATTGTGAATATTTTTATTCCTTACAAAATATATTGGAAAAATAGTGGGAAACATGCTGCCATCTAGTGGTAAAGATACAAAGGTATTTGACAAGAGTTTGAGTGGAGAAAATACATTGAGACTATTAGTGACCTCTTGTGATTACATTCTGAACTAACTGGCAGCAAATTCAAGAAAAATAGTATATAAAATACACAGAAGAAAAAGATTATAACTAAGATGAAAGGGAAAGACAAAAAAAATAAAGAAGAAAATGCACAAAGGAATAAGTTACGTAGTGCTGATAACTGGTAATTTGTTTCATTATTAAAAAGTTTTCATTTTTCTTTCAAATAGAAAATAACTGGCTTATTTTTGATAGTATCAAGGACTAAGTTGTCTACCTGTATTCGTATGAAAGTATTTGCCTAGAAAAATGTTTTATATAATGTAAATTTAAAGACTCATAAAAAAAGTGTCTATTTTTAAGTGAGAGGTCCCTAAGAATTGCAATCAATTACAAAAATACTAAGGTTTGTTCACTTTCAGTCCTTTGTATAACGTAGTTCAACTCTGGTAAGACTAAATTGTTGCCAAGTTAACTTAATTAATTCCTCTAAAAAAGCAAATGATCATATGGCTTTATTATTATTAATAATAGCCCTACTAATATATATTAGCGGTGGCTCAGTGGGGAGTTCGCTACGAGCCTTCATACCGCGAGAACGTGCTTTGTCGCTGGTGCGGTTTTTGTGGTGTGAGTGTTTGAACTACGTAGTACTGGTTATTGATATACTATTAGTGCCTTTCACTATCTGTATATATATATATATATATATATATATATATATATATATATATATATATATATATATATATATATATATATAGATAGATAGATAGATAGATAGATAGATAGATAGATAGATAGATAGATAGATAAATAGAAGTGATATATAGATTTGTTTCTGTGTTGATACTGCATATACTGCATTGATATCCAGCCCCCGCCAAGTGAACTTTGTGGTGGACAAACACCGTGTGCGTGGGTTTTCTCGGGGTTCTCCCGTTTCCTCCCACTTTCTTCATTCCACCATTTCATTCATTACTCATCATCACCGTCTCCTTTAGCCTAACCGGCATAATCGTGGGACGTAAAACTCAAAGATTTCATTTTTTGCATTGATATCAATATGGCCCAGAATATTCGTACGAATACTGTGAAATTCGAATTCGATAAGAGTACAAGATCCAGGCGGCCATTAGTACTTGAGATACATAAATGGCTAAGTGAGAACTTCGCACCCTTATTAACTGAGGCAACGGCCATACAACTGCATAATGAGGAATATTGTATATATATGAAAATAGATGATGTGCATAAGTTTAACGTATTTATGTCGAATAATCCAGGAACAGTGAATTTCCGCCACAGTGATGGAATGATAAGTGAAGTACGAATTACAGACGCCGCCTCTGCTTTGACTCGTGTACGCGTTTTGGATTTGCCTATGGAATTGCCGGATGAGATGGTAGTGAATGTATTAAATGAATATGAAACTGTACATAACGTTACTCATGAAAAATGGCCTGCATATCTCCCATACTCTATTTATAATGGAGTGCGTATTATTTCCATGGAACTGAAAAAACCCGTTCCCTGCAAAGTGTTTTTTGACAACCAGAAAGCCACGGTGATGTACCAGGGGCAACAAACAACGTGTTGGATATGTGCCTCCCCCGGCAGTCCTTTTGCCCAAAGAAGAGAAATGTAAAACCACCCGCATCGCAATATGCTGAGGAACTCCGGATGACGGAAATATTTAAAGGAACACTTCCATCTACTAGGCGATATGCGAATGTGCAAGTTGCTGAGACTCTACCGCCAATGAGAACCCCGCCAAATGAACTGCCGAGAAGTGATAATAGTGTGCCTCCTCTTAATGATGAAGTTGCATTTCCGGCTTTATTCAAACCCGTTGATGCATCTCATTCGTCCCTAGCATCTCCAGCGATAGCGAGTGAAGTGACGCCTTCTGCTATCTCTAGTCCTACTCAAGAACTACCTTCGCCAGTGCGCGCTTCTGAAACAAGTGAAATGTGTGAGTCGTCTTCCCAGCGAGTAAACAAAGTAAATAGTAAAACTCACGAACAGCAATTAAGTGCCACGCATGTATTAGACGAGAAAGCTGATTCGCTGCCTTTAGGTAAGAAACGAAAGCCAAATCTTGCTGATTCCCCCATTCGAGTGATGTGTGTGTGAAACTGTAACCGAACTTTTTGTTATGATTTAGATACTTCCTCCATAACATCTAATGACCAAGTAGAAACAGTATCATCAGTGGAAACAATAGAAAAACATGCCAATCAGTTGCCTGTTGAATTTACCTACTCGACAAAATAGTCTGGGTCCAGAGTCAGTTCCATAGCATATTTCTAAGTATTGTGCATCGATATGTTGATTGGCCTTGTACTTTCTTTCCCTCAGACATTTGTCTGCCTTTATCGTTTTTTCTGCAGTTGTAGTATTATTCTTTCCAACAGTAATATGCCTCTGCCTAATGCGCGGTCATTTTGTACACTCAATTTAAATGCTATATGCTTCTTCTCGAATCAGTGCTTACTGCAACAATTTGTAACACAAATTGATGCCGATTTTCTTCTGTTTCAAGAAGTGGCATTCTCCTCATTTTCCTTTTTACCGGCATATACTGCTATTATTAATCAAGGTGAACATCAACGGGAACTGCTATTTTGTACAAGAAAGGTATACAAGTGGACGACGTAAGATGTTTACCTTCCGGGCGGGCAATTCGTTGCCGCTCAAAGGGGTTCACAATTATTAACATTTATTCAACATCTGGGACGCAAAACCGCTTACGCAGGGAACAGTTTTATAATGAAGACATAGTGCCGTTTTTACCAGTAGTACCAGACAAACTTATCATGGCAGGAGACTGGAATGCGGTGGAATCACCATTAGACACGTCAGGACAATATATACCATGTAAGGCTATGCAAACTCTTATCTCACAGCTTCACCTACGAGACGTTTGGTTATTATGTCATGCAGAACGACAAATGACGTACCGCTCCGCCCGAGTACAATCACGTTTAGATAGGATCTATATATCAGAAGAAAGCCGGCAACATATTACAGAAGCGGCCTTGCGCATCCCCTCTTTTTCTGATCATGTAGCCGTCTACATTACCTGCAAGTTCCCACAAGCTGTGAGTCGATCTGTTGGTCGCTCATATTGGAAATTGCCATCTCGACTTTTAAACCGCGCTGATATTAAAAACTTGTTCCTTCGTAAGTGGCAGTATTGGTGTAAACAACAGCGCTATTATCACAGCCTTAATCAGTGGTAGGTAGCTTACGCAAAACATAAAATTCGTTCATTCTTTCAATGGCAAGCTCGCGAAACAAAGACCGATCTTCTCCATACCCAGGAATATTATTACAAAATTCTGCATGACATATGGTCACAACCGAGCACACCGGAAAATTTTACTCTCATGAATCACATTAAAGCAAAATTACGTCAAGTGGAACATCAACTTTTTTCTAAGTTGTACAGCCACACACATCTTGGTGAACAACTGGAAAATGAAAAGACCACCTTTTATCATTATATGCGTAATGTGTACCGTAATACCTCCAAATATATAGATTGTCTTAATGTAGGTGGGGAACAAACCCTCTACAATTTTGATGATATTCAAAATGGGTTTGTTCGTTATTATCAGCAAATGTATGACACACCTCAGGATACGTTGATGGACATACAAGACTTTATAGATTTTCCTTTACCGCATGCCCCTCCCGACGCCTTGGATTCCCTCATACACCCCTTTTCGATCGAGGAATTGATGAGTGTTTTGAAGAAATCTCATAATATCTCCAGCCCTGGGCCTGATGGACTCCCGTACCTATTCTATAAGCAATATTGGGATATTGTGGGTCAGACAGTACTTGAAATAATGAATGAATTATTGCACGCCTCTAATATTCCACAAAATGATGGTATCTTAATACTCCTTCCTAAAAAATCCGGACGATTTTCTCTTGAGAACTTTCGTCCCATTACGCTTCTGAATACCGATCTTAAAATATTGACCAAAATGATTGCTAGCCGCTTAAAAGCCATCTGTAGTCAGCTCATCAGCCCCTATCAAGCTGCACTCAATCCTACGTATAATATGCAAGCAGCACTATCCAAACTGCGAGATATTATTTCATATTACCGTTTAAACGTCTCCCAGCCTGTGTAGTCTCACTTGACTTTCGGAAAGCTTTTGACAGTATGACCCATCAATATATCTACGCGGTACTTAAGGCATATGCATTTCCTCCATTCTTCATCAGCCTTGTTACTACGTTATACAACAATGCATTCTCCAAAATTCATTTAAATGGTCATTTGTCACCTGCTATAGACCTTAAACGTGGTATCAGATAAGGCTGCGCACTTTCGGTGTATTTATTCAGTCTCGGACTTGACCCTCTACTACAAAAAATTGCGAGGGATCAAGATCCACTATTACATGCTTTTCACAAGCTTAATATCCAAGCATACGCAGATGATGTTACACTACTCTGTACTGAATTTTCTCATCTTCAGAAAGCAATGCAACATATTGAGCGGTATTCCTTGCTCAGTGGACAAATGCTCAATACACATAGATCTAAGCAATTATTGTTTCATAATTGGCAATGTCCGGATTCCCCGCCGAACCCTTGGAACGTGCAGTCGGTCTCCTTTCTTAAAATTCTTGGTATTACTTTCACTAATGATGCCAAAAATCAACAGCAGCATATATGGAACCCGATCATAACCCAAATGCGTATACAAAGTCAAGCAGATAAACCACGCGCACTTCCCTTGTATCAACGGGTATGGTATGCTAACACTCAAAAATTTCATTTCATTTTCATATATATAATTGCGTACAAAACCTTTTTATATTCCGTTCTGGGGGTTTGCAGCATATCGAAACGTAAGCGCGTTTCTCATAGTTTCTAAGAACAATAGAAAGTACGGTATGCAATCAACATAATATACTGGACATGCGGGCTTAAATAACAGAAGAGAGAGAGAGATCTTTAACTTTTACGTCACACGCTTATGCCGGCTAGGCTAAAGAAAATCGAGGAAATCGAAAACGAGGGAACTTCAAGAAAATCCATGCCCCGGTGTTTGCCCACCACAAAGCTCACTTGGCGCGAGCTGGAATTGAACGTAGGATGCACCAGATGTGAATGCTATACTACTTTCTTTCTTTTTTTTTTCAAAACATATGTCAGGTTTTGTCAGACACGAAATTAACAATATTGTGTTTCTTACGCGTAGATACACATTTTTTGAGATATCTGCACCTGTCAAACTGTTGTCTTAGGTCAAGCTGCACACTTGGTATAGTATAAATAAATAGACGCTTTTGGAGAAACTATACTATGAAGTATAGTTTTCCTAATTTTTCTCAAATTTTGGTTTTTCTGACATGTGTCGTTTTACAAAAAATGATTCAAATACATAGAACGACGGATATTTGGATTAGAATTAGGAAATAAATTTCTGGACCTTCGGCGTGTCATATCTGTCGGGTAACATCCCTCGGTGATCACACTACCCGGGGAACTGGAAAAGAAGGAAGAAATAGATAAGGAGAAAGTGACCTAAGGGACCATTCTGGTACGTACCATTCCGGCATTTTCCTGATATGAATGACGAAAACCAGAAACCTCTCTCAGAATGACAAGCCTGAAAAGGCTTCCTATATTTTTCGACCGAGTGTCCCCACCGGGAATCGAACCCAGGACCATTCACACCAAAGACAAGAGCGTTAGCAATTTGACTGGTATTAGTGTCAAGTCCCATAGTTTTTGGTGACGCAGAGATGAATAGTGACATTCTCGACATCGTTCAAGTCCAAATTTAGCCCTCATGGTCACGAGGGCCAGGTAAAAAGTAATGTCCAAAATGACGGCATTAGTGTCAAATTTATACGTTTTTGGTCGTTAAGCAGATTGGTAATAGTCCCGTTGCAAGAAGGGACACGTAAGCTGGCCTGAGAATTATTTATTCTGTTGTCATTGCACTTCGTTATTTGTTTATTTAACTTATATTTATAGGAACAACACCGAAAGTGTTGCTCTTCGCTATTTATACTCTACAATAAAATATTTTTTGTAAATCTTGTCCTTCCCATACGACGAACGGGTATTGGATCTAGTGTTAAATAATATAAATTGTAACCAGTGGTTTTAAGTTCTCTGTATTCGAATCCCAAGTACTTCCGTGAAGTCTTGATAGACAGTACCGTAATAGTTAACATGAGATAAGACTACGGAAGTAACGTGTGGACTAGTGTAATGTATATGTGTCTAAATAGCATTGTTTTGAATTACTGTAGTGAATGTTAGGCTGAATAAACTTTTCTGGATATTTCTCTTATATGACCTGACAAGCTAAGATTTTGGTTAACTAATGATACCCAGATTGAATGCATTCAAATGTTACCTTATAAGTGTACGAGAGAGTTTTTCCTCCACTTTTCTCAATACATTCAAATGTTACCTTATAAGTGTACAAGAGAGTTTTTCGTCCACTTTCTCAATGCATTCAAATATTACCTTATAAATGTACGAGAGAGTTTTTCCTCCACTTTTCTCAATACATTCAAATGTTACCTTATAAGTATACGAAGGAGTTTTTTGTCCACCTTTAAAAAGGCCTAGAAGGAGCCTTGTCCCAAGAAAGACGCAAGTGAAACTTAAAAAGCCTTGTTTAATTAGTTCAATTACTATAGACCATTCTATCATTCCTTTTTGGCTACCATATTGGTTAAAGTGTCTCCCAAAACCAGTGCCACAACTTGGAACTTTGCCTGTAAGGACAAGCATTTTATATTTGTACCATCCTAGAAAAATATGAAGTTGCCCCTACTAGAAAACTATGAAATTCGGAACCCCTAGAATTTAAAATCCTAAATAAATATTTTATTACTTCTAGAGGCCTGTTAGAATTTTACTAATTTAGTGTGCAAATTACATTTATGCTACAACATAGGAAAATAGATTTTGTTCAGATAGTGGGCAGCAGTAGCAGAGCCGGATCTAGCCCGGGGCCTGGGGGGCCTTGTTTTCCCCAGTTTTTACAGTAACAAAAATAATTTAAGCTAATATTTATGTATTTTTGGAAATTTATAATAAATTCATGATATACCTATCATAGTTTGAGATCTGGCTGGTCCACCCAGTTCTTAGCTTCTGGATCCGCTTCTGAGCAATATTACATTAAATTATTTTAAGTTTTTTTATGAATTGCTATAGTGGGCCAATTCCATGCTTCACAAGTTAAATTTAGGAGTCAATATTTGATACAACTGAAAGTGTTAAGAAATATATATCTTATTTCTGGGATTCCTAATACTTGACATTTTGTTGAAAGGGCCTCAGGTTACATTTTTATTTCACTTAACCCTTTATTTGACACGTTTGCTCTCAAGCAACATCACATTCTATTGCGTTATCCGCACGAATTATAACTTTACTGATCATTTAATTGGCATTATTGCTTTCATACAATATTCATATACATGATTTACGGGTTGCTTGTTTAGATACTTCTAATCTTCGTCAACAGGGGACAGACAAACTTAATATTGTAGAAGCTTTATCTCCTACATTCCGCGAAATTTATTTTTTTTAATTTGTAGTTTCTTGCTCTGTAGGAAGATATTTCAACGAAACTGCTGCTAATTATTGAAAGTATTCTTATGGTATTTGACCATACTAGGGCAATGCTGCTCAGTAGCAACACATAAGACCTATTTTATGGCAATGTTGCTTTGAAATAAACATCCTTTATTTTGTAACCAAAGTACAAAAACACTTTAAACATTACGAAATTATGATCAGAAAGACATGGTTCAACCATAAAAGCCAACTAAATGTTTTAATGGTAATGGTATATCAATGCTTGGCAATTAAAGGGTTAATAAGTTTCTTTAGGGGAAGGGTATATATTTTCCATCCTTCATTTACACATTAACTTCGTATCTTATCGTATAGAATAAAATGTTGAAGTGGTCCCATTCGAGAGGCGTGGACTCAATTGAGGAAGTAATTTCCCCTTGCCTCAACAAGTTACAGCACTCCACATAACTATTACGTATATTGTTTTATGATTCATATGTTTTATATCCGTATATAAAAAGTTTAAATATTTAATATATTTTTTTACTAAATTATTTTTACAGTTTTCAGTACCTACTGTATATTAGTAGTCTACAGTCATTACAGGGAATTAAAAGGGCCTCTAGTGAGAACAGCGCCTCTCGATGAATAGCAGCTTTTATTTCACTTCAGAATCTACCTTACACGAATTGAAGCCTCAAGATTTTCAACGACTCACAGAGAAAGAAGACTGTATTTTAAGTGTTGATATTTTACATTTAAGTAATTTTGAAATATTGTGCTGTTTTCCTTGTTATTCACGGATTAACATTGATCACGATCAAATAATACAGCAGACAGACAAAGATGGGGTAATTGTTGTCTCTAAAGGCACTAATAGATAAAGCATGACTACATTTTTTAATTATGCAAAACATTAAACATGTAAAATGATTACAAATGATGTTGAAAGGGTTTTCATCATAGAATATAGACATTGGAGCTGTGTTCGTAGTTTGGGGGAAATTTCGCTAATCTAGGGAAATTTCCCCCAAAAGGGAAAAAGTGATTTTTTTTTATAAAACGTGAAAATTGAAGGAAATTTTTCTGCTGACTGATTGACCAATATAAATGCTTAAATTTCTCATTCGTTTTGAGAGATAATTCGTGTGTATCTGTTGAAAGTAGCATAATTATCACCCATTGGTGGTTGGATGAATTTGTATTATTTTTTAAGTGAAAAAAGTGAAGGAAATTTTTTTTAAAAAAATGGAATTGGAAGGCAAATGAATAAAACAAATGAGCTTAGCACTTCCTTTAATACATCTTAATTGATCTTATCACATAACTTCTGCCATAGGACTTGGATACTCAAGAATCTAGGGCCTTTGGTGTGGGAGACTCAGGTTCTATTCCCGGCGGGAGCTCATGTGATTCGGATTCCACATTAATCAGTAGGTCTCGTCTCATATAGCCTTGCTGCTGAAAGATAAATTAAAATGAATTCCACTCAACAATCGGGAAGATTTGATAAGAAAACGGAAATTTTCTTAAGGAAACCTATGAACACTGCATTGGAGAATTAATAATGTTATGTGACTCACTGCGACACCGTATCATGTTCTGAACAAAAACGGACATTTGCTTTTAATATAAAAAGAAAGGGACCCATTTCACCTGTACTAATAACTTTGAAAATTTGTATATACGAGTACAGCTCACACATGACGAGAACAGCCCTAGCATAAGTAGTGTGGGCTCGCCCACTTTTCGCATAGGGGTTTTAAATGACACCACAGAATAACACATACATAACTACCCGGAGTAGCAGACGACATCTAAGTATAGACCACACCTCAAAAATCGAAAATGGACTTGACCGTGTCGTTGACCTTTCCCTTCTTCCCATGTTTCAGGGTTCTTCTCGTGATCTGTGAGCTTTATGTATTGCACTTCAATGGCTCATAGGTTCAAACAACTAGAGGATTCTTCTATAACTATATATATATTAAAAATTGTTTTACCAAAGGTAAAGAAAAAATTCCAGAATATTATTAGCATTTAACAAAAAAATAAAAACCTGTCCAAAGATGTAATATATACCAATGTGGTAGATCCTATTAAACACAACAAAATGTCATTGGTGAGTATAAAAGCACATGTGTGGTTTCCGAGAAAACGGAAGAAAATACTCAATTTATTAAACGGTACGAACACTGAAGTCTACCCTCATCAAAGGCGCCGATTTCTCTGTAAATTTGGAGGGGCCCATTCAGACGCAGAAGGCATATATGAGTATTTTAAGACAAATTGCATTCAAATTAAGCCAAATATTGTATATTCTTAAATACAAAAGGGGGACGCACATCAGCTTTGGGGAGGCCCAGGCCCCCTCGGCCCGCCAGGATCGGCGCCCTTGATCCTTATCATACTGTTCTTTATGTAACAGGACAGTATACAGTATGGTTAATAAGAATGAGCCCAAAACTATCATTAGTTCTTAAATTTTCATTTCTGTTTATAGTCGATACTCCTAACGGTTACGTACATATTAAAAGGATGTTCCAAAATTCTTGCAAGAAGTAATTTTGATAGAAAACACAGGTTTATAATTAAAAATTGTAATTTCTTTTTATTGATTAATAAATTATACAGTATACAGGATATCGGGTAAATGGCCTCCACGGATTTGCTGGCACATACGCAATCTTTGGTTGAAATTTTCGGTGGCTGTTTTGCATAAATATGGCTGAATTTCGTTGATACATCACTCAATATCTTCTTCAAAATGTAGGTGGTCGTGGGCTTGTAGGCATAAACCTTAGACTTAAAAAAAAAAACAGCTAAATCATATAATCTGCTCGGCCCAATCTGATTACCATAACGGGAAATTACTTGACTCACGCAGTAACTGAATTATTTCTCGGGTTGTATGGTATATACCATCAGCATCCACTTGTTGCACCAGAGTCCATTCCCTGTACGTGGCCAATAGGCTTCAGTTCTTGAGTAAATTGAACTTTGTAAGCATCAAGAAAGCAAATTTTTCGTGAGAATACGCTGTAGAGAGTTTCTTGAAATGTCCATTTCCTGAACACGGTGCCGAATTGATATCCCTGGACTCCCAGCAACAACACCCTCACAAACTGCTTCGCTGTTTTGTGTTGAATGACTTGTTGAAAGACGGTCAGAACGTTTAAGATCACAAATTGATCCAGTCTCCCTAAATTTTAAAATTAATATCTTCAGAGTTGATTAAGGTAAATCAGTGTTTTGACTAAATTTTATACGATAATTGCAAACCGTAGCTGCTAAACCTTCATTATTTTAAAAATATTAATGAGCAATGAAGACACGTTCTTTTTTCGTGTAGTGCTTCACTTTTAATAACCCTGAGACGGTTGGTTATCATTTTAATAACCGATCAGTTAGCTGTCACGCTCTTTTGATTTTTTTCTTTGGTAATACCTTACAGCACAAATGATACAAAATTCAAATCTATTACATCTATTACATGTAAATTTAGCAAAAATTACCAATTTTCAATTAAAATTCAAATTTATGCAGAATTTGAATTTATTTTGAAATTGAATATTTGTAAACAAAATTATGAAGAATTTTCTGGAGTTTTAGATTTAGAAGTATTTATTCAGAAATGTTACAAATGAAAGGAGACTCAAAATCTTAAAAAAAACAAAAACCTTTCTAAAAGGTATTATTTTAAGAATTTAGGAATTTAGATATTAGACCTACTGAAAAATAAGAAAACCTAAAAGCATAGGAAAAAAGTTGAATGTTATAATATACATTTATGGATTATGTATTGTGCTTTGACAATTAGAGTAACGTAAAAATTAGAACTCGATATTTTGTCAGAATTCATTTACACACTTGGTTATGTTTTACATTTATTTCTATAAGAACTACGATATGTTAAGAATATGAAATTAGTTCCAAATAATGAAGAGAAATATATTAGTTAAAATCAATTAATTATTTGAAAGTGCAATTTATAGATGCTCTTAAATTTATGAGCTAGTAGTTTGGGTGTTATTTATAAAATTTAAAGAAATACCAAAGGAAAGCCATTTTTCAAAAAATCTTTCTACAAAGCAAGGCTAATTTTATTATAATAGTAATGTTTACTCTTGTAAATTTCGTAAATAACTGAACAAATTTTAAGAATGTAAGCCATCATCCAAAGTGAAATTTTACAGTTTTCGTACCTATAAAGGAAACTTTAATGGTAATTATGAAACATGAAATTTAATCTGATACTTTCAAGCTTAAGTTGGAAATTAATGTGAAAAATAATGTAAGTAAAATTAGATTAATTATGTGATTATGGTATGGTTTTATTTATTGAAATATGAATGAGTAAAATTTTCAGCATTTTAAAAGTATGCAAAAATAAATAATGCTTAGAATAATTTTATAAAAGTTAAGAATAAAATTACTTAATGCATTTAGATGCACATATTTTAGCAATAATTAGCATAAAGGGAGTTTGAATTGATACATGAAGAAAAATAAATGAACTTTTATTGAATAATTTGGATGATATTACGTCGACAGAAGTATATGCTAACTACATTCTCAAATAGGATTTGTATTAAAAGGTAATTTATAGTATCTAAAAAAAATACAATTTCATAACTTACTTAAAAATGTTACTAACACCACACACTAAGTTAACTCATGCAATAAATGTGTCAAAATTATTACAAACTTTCTACCATAAAGATGCATCAGTATTGCATTACATAATTGAAATCAATATAGGATGGACATAAAGTATCTCTCTGATAACAAACATTAATAACAAAAAAAAAAAAAAACTAAGAATGATAGAAGCATACTGTTTGCAGTAAATAATAGGAAAACTCATAACGTTTTACACCTGATTTAGAGAATTTCCACATGTGCCCCATTAGTTGCCCTCAAGACATCCAAGCAATATTCAATTTCCATTCATGTGTTACTCAACATTTCAGGAGTCACTGTATCTATTGCGACCCTTATTATGTTTTTGAGAGTTGGATTATCATGGGCAGGTGTTGCGTAAACTCTGTCTTTAACAAAATCCCACAGGAAGAAGTCAAGGGGAATTATGCCTGGGGATCGTGAAGTTGAAGCAACACAAACAGCTTCCACATATTCCTCACTAACACTCGGTCTACCGCTTCTATCATGATCTAAGACACTACCTGTTGCAATAAGCTCTCTATAACATTCCTTTATGCACTTAACATCTGGCGACTGCTGCCCATACTCCCTCCTGAATGTTCGTTGCACTGTGACGTAGATTTTTTAATGATACCACAACATACACTTCGATTTCAGCTATGCTGACGCCATTTTTAAACAAATAACTGTCGCGCTGCGGTCGGCTGCAGTAGATGGCAGCAGAGGCTGTGGCAAAATCTTAAACTATCAAACAAGCGACTTTTTCAGACCGCATGCTTCTATCATTCTTTTTTTTTTCTTGTTACTAATGTTTGTTATCAGGGAGAGAGTTTACGTGCAACCTGTATTAATCCTTAGATTTTAAATTTACTACAGATCACAAATTTAAAATTTAAAGCTTCTCACTGGCTACAAAGGAACATAAGTTGAATAATAAAATGAGTATGAAAGTAAAAGATTAATTGATTGATTACAGTTTAGTGACGACAGCAGGTACCGTTACTACTGTATAGTAAAGAATTATTTCGTAAGAGACTTTTTTAACAAATTAATAAACAACTTTATTTACACTAACAATAGGTGATATAGAGTTAATTTCTTGTGAGAAAAAAGTGTGGTAAATTGGAATTATAAAACCAGAATAATACCTAGGTATTTAAAAATCAAAATGAAATGAAATTGTTGAGTTTTACGTCCCTCGATTATGCCGGCTAGGCTAAAGCAGACGATGATGATGAGCAATGAATGAAATGATGGAATGAAGAAAGTGGGAGGAGACGGAAGAACCACCAGGGAACCTACGCACACGGTGTTTGTCCACCTCAAAGTTCACTTGGCAGGAGCAGGGTTTGAACCCGAGACCCGATGCACCAGAGACGAACGCTCTAGCACTGAGCCACCAGAATAAAATTTAATGCAAACTTGATTGCTACTTGTACGAATGAAACTAAAGTTCTCTCTACTGAACTCATTCACATTGGAATATCAATATAATATATATACACATCGAAAAGTACTATATAATATACGTTTTCACTGCAATATTCTGAAACCAAGATATACAATAATTACAAACTTGAAGTTCCTAAATAGATAACGAAACAATAATTCATTATATGAAGACTGGATATTTTGATGTAGATATGAAAAACTTATTACACGTACATTTCATACAAATGATTCTGAAGATACTAATTATTGTGTAACACCAATAAGCAATAAAGTTTTTTTTTTAAATGGAAAATAAATGTGACGGATAAATAATTGAAGAATTTGTTGTTGTAATAGGAAAAAAAATATTCATTGTGTCGATAGACAAGAAAATGAGAAAAATCAAATATGTTATGAAATTTATAATTAAGAAAATCAGATTGGAATTATAAAGACCATAAAGATTAACGTTGAAACAATATAGTTAAAACTAAAAGATAGAGTTAATACAATTTAAGTTGGGAAATTTGGATTAACTGCAAATGGTAATAAAATGAATATGTTAGAAAATGAAATAAAAGCAGTACCTTGGAAACATTATAATTTAACACGAAATTCAGAAAAAGTAAGTGTTTTAAGTGGAAATAGACTTTTAAATGTATTTTCTGTTAAAAGCATTAATTTTATTATATTTTGATGTAGTCCATCATTAAAATTTCAAGTGACAAAATGTCACAAGTTGTGAGACAACAAGAACTTGAATAAATTAACAAAACTTGCTAATTTTTAACATATTTATCGTGTAAGTATTTGTGTTTATTTGTTCTCGTGTTTGTCATATTTTTTAAAGAACAAAGGACTGAAACTTTTTGTTCGAAATGTAAGAAAATGAATTGGTTTTCAAGGAAAATAAAGAAGACTTGAATTTTTGTAAGAATATTTATTTACTTAATTAATCAATTGAACTGTAAATTATGTTTAAATGATAAGTTTATTGAAACAGCGAAAGCAAAGTCTTATTTTGAGAAGAAACTGAAAAATAATAATATGAAATAATGAAGTTGTATATTTTATTTGATTCTTTGAATCAAATGAAAGGATCGGTGCTTCCGTAATCCATTTTATATATATAAATCACGTGATTGCTATTTGTGTACAAGAGGAGTTGATTTTGAGTTTAAAGTCCCTTTCAGCAGAGAAGCTATATCAGATGAGACCTACTGATTAACGTGGAATCCGAGCCACATGAGCTCGAGCAGGGAATCGGAACCGGGTCTCCCACGCCAAAGGCGCGTAGACTAACTGTTTAGCCACAAAGGAGCTCAAGATTTGAGCTATATATTCCTTTAGTCAAAAAATATTTTTGGTGCAGAATATCGTTTCAAGTTCCTCTTAAGTAATAGTGAAGACCATGATGTGGTTACCTTTCTTTTTTCCTATATAATTCCAAATCATGAAATATTTCTTCTTTGTGTTTTTTTATTTTAAAAAATTGCCAATTAAGTGGTAAACAGAAACCGTCCTTTTTGAAAGAAGCTCTCGTAACTTTGAAATCAATTGTCAAAACCGTGATAACTTTTTTTAAATTTTAAAATCACAAGTGTGTTGGAATTTAATTTTCTGGAAGACATAAACAATGAAATGTATTACCAAACATTGCTAAAGACTAGAACATTTCAGAAAGGTTTCGAACGAAAAATTTTAATAAGCAGGGTTTTCAATAGACGAACGAACAAACAATTTTGCTGTTTACAACAATTTGAAATCTCAATCCGTTATGGATATATGATGGGTATTGGTGAAGTTTCCAACACTACATAAAAAGACGTATTTATGGAAAATGTTAAAACACGATTGTGGCTTTCCTTTGCTTTTATAATATTACAGCTATAGCTTTCGGTGGCTGTAATTACAAGTTCGCGCTATTACATAATTTTAAACAACGTTGCAAGCTTTACCAATGTTTAATGTTTACTATTTGAAACATTATTAAAGTGGATCTTTACTGCATATACCACGAATCAAACCCAAGATCTCTTGAAACAAAAGGAGGTTCCTAAACTATTTCACAAAACAAAACTTTTTTGATTAGGAATTTGAACACAGACAGTTCCACTGAAAATGATAGAAGACTGCCATTTAAACTGGTGCAACATGTTGTTTTGCAGGTGCTTAGGTAACCCAACTTTCGTCCTAGAGTGATTAATTGCGCCTGATTTTCAATTCCTTCTGTTATCCTTGCCTTGTATAAAGCAGCCTTTCTCAACTCAATGCTAGCGTGACGTAATACACTCCTTTCATAGAAAGAGAAATTCGCCTGGAGTGATTTTCTAACCGAGTGTTACAATGTGTTCACCAACACATTGAGAGACAAAACACAAAGAATTAAGGGAAAACAAAAATCGGCATCAGGCTAAAGTGCCATCCCTCTGCTAGAAATTGCGAGGAAGAGAGAGCTCACTGCAACACTACTTCTAATAATCGGCTAATATACCGTATTTCTATATACGGGAAAATAACCTACGACGGGTGCGTTTCAGAAAGTCCAAATAGCTATGAGCATAGATCAAGAAGGCATTTCGATGTATATATGAAGGGCTGACCGAGATAGGGGGCGGGGGCAACCCACACGCCGACGAAAAATGAAATTATGGTCGAAATGCATTGCTTTGTCATCTGTCTATCAGATTCCGAACTAAGTGTGTATGTGGTTTGTTCTCTGTGTCTTCAAAAATAGGAATGAAAATATGTGACGGTTTGCGGCATAACAACTAGTGTCCTGGGAGAAGGGTTCAAACCACAGTCCAGCTAGAACGGCCAATCAGAAGACAAGTCTGCTTATAAACAAAGATGGCGTAGCCTGGTAGCACGCTACCAAACACAACGGCAACAAAAGTTCGTAAACATGTATTAAATGCGGAAACGAAATGTTGCTAAAAAGGAATGAAATAGTGGATAGCAATGCAATATGAAAAATGTATACATGTGTATGTGGCTAGAAACAGTAGCATCCCCTGGTTCACTTGAAATCGGATCCTGCTTGCTGGAATTTCTTCTGAATCTGGGACATGTTCTACACAAGACAGAACTATGTTTCTTTTCAGACTGCTGTTTTGTACAAAACAAGAACTTTACCATTTTCTTGTTGTATTACATTCTGGTTCATTCACACAAGTTTGAAAAAAATATGGGTAATAGTATACATGAGAACCCCCTGTCTTCCGTGCGCGAGGATACTTCATATTATATATTTATACGTTACCAAATTAAATCACTGCGTTGTCTTCATTATATGTGCTTAACATTTTATTTTTACTTTCTAGAATAAATTTTGTTGATTTCGATTCGAAAAATGTTAAATATTTTTAAATTTATATCATGATGCAGACCAAAATCCTTGTTGCATATAATGTAATGCGCTATAGCATATAAAGTACAAGGGCAAATAGGTACGTTCTTTTTTATTTTCGTATCAGTGGATAAGTAAATGAAAGTGGGTTTGTTACCCCCTTTCTAAGTTCGTAGATACTCAATGAATAATCCCTAAAAGTATGAGCGTCCAGCTTCTTCTGGAACTCAGACGGTCTTACGTATACTATATCCAAAATATGTTCCTACTATCCGGTTCCAAGCCACACCTTTATGCCGTGTGATCTGATTTTAGGGTTATGGGGAAAAATTAGGAAAACAAGTCATAATATATACATGCCTGAACACTGGTGTGATCTTGTTGGAAAAGCCAGAGTGCAGGATCCATTTTATGTAATACGCATGTCATCTGATATGAAAGATGTACAGTCCATTTCCAAAGCGTTATAAAAAGAACACAGTGAATGGAACTGGCAGCAAGGTGAAAATGCAAAAGATGACGGCTGTCAGACTATCGGCTTAAAACGAAAACAATTGCTAATGTTCGTTTTATTTATCTGGTTCGTATTATCTAAATTAATCAAACCTCAGTTTGTAAACAGGAAACGTTTATTTTCCATCACCATCTCAACTTTCCTTTGTAATTATCTGTATAAACAAGTAAGTCATACATTATTAACTATTTCTTTTCTTTTTCTTCTTTTCTTGGGACAGTGCATACATTAAAGCACTTTCTGCCCAAATATACATGATGTTATCGTTGTATATGGTTCCCATATAAAACGAAAACAATTGCTAATGTTCGTTTTATTTACCTGGTTCGTATTATCTAAATTAATCAAACCTCATTTTGTAAACAGGAAACGTTTATTTTCCATCACCATCTCAGCTTTCCTTCGTAATTATCTGTATAAACAAGTAAGTTATACATTATTAACTATTTCTTTTTTTTTTCTTCTTTTCTTGGGACAGAGCATACATTAAAGCACTTTCTACACATTCAGCACCTGTTGGCGCAGATTGACGATTACCATCCACTTTAACATATATTTTCTCTTTATTTCTTAATAATATATAATCCGTGCTGACGGAATTTATTTAAAGAAATCACACAAAGTTATATTGGTAATCTATACTAAACTTCAGATTATCCATTTCCCGGTAATAAGGCACCATATAAAACGAAAACAATTGCTAATGTTCGTTTTATTTACCTGGTTCGTATTATCTAAATTAATCAAACCTCGTTTTGTAGACAGGAAACGTTTATTTTCCATCACCATCTCAGCTTTCCTTTGTAATTATCTGTATAAGCAAGTAAGTTATACATTATTAACTATTTCTTTTCTTTTTCTTCTTTTCTTGGGACAGTGCATACATTAAAGCACTTTCTGCCCAAATATACATGATGTTATCGTTGTAGGCTACTGAACCTGGGTTCATCTTGGTTAAGTTCATCTACTCATCTGTTGAGGTATGGAAAAATATTCATGTGTTCCAAAAACTCCAAGCACAGGACGCAAATGTATTGTATTCACTACGGATGATCTTATGGCCTCTGTTGGACAGCTTGGATGGATGAGAGATCAACTTTCCTGATGATAGGAAGATCAACGACTTGAAGTCTAGTGATCTGATAAAAATGATGACATTTGTTCCACGTGTAACAGCCATTCTACTGAAATCTGAAATCAGACCATAACATGGACAATTTGGTTAGGTTAGGTTAGAAAGCTAACCTAACCTATTGTATTAACCAAACTGTCAGATATCATCACTTCAAAATATTTCCTTTACATTAGTAATATTCGTTTATTACTGTTAATATAACACACTTTTCATCATGTATTACAGATTAAAAGTTGCAAAGATGTCTGTAGAATGGTATGCAGAAATAAAACAATTACCTTCACAAGGGAAAATTTGCAGTTATTTGTTCTCAACCTTACCTTTCGATTTCTCGGAATTTAGTTTTTGTTGCTTGGTCTCCTGGTCTGCCCTACAATCGTACATGCAAAAAGAAAAAGAACAGCAAGATGTTTAGTGGATGGCAAATAACGGAAATCAGGAAATAAGGTATATGAAACTGGTGGGGATGACGTCTAAAAGTTCTAGTTAGAAATGACGTAAAACAGTGCCAAACATCTATGGCACCGACAAATAGTATAACGATGGGCCAAAGTACCCTTCTGGGCATACCAAGTATATAGTGAATCAGATAAACAGTTATTCTCAAAAAAAAATAAGCGCGAGTAGAGAGTGGTTGATATACAAATTGAAATCATTCCGCTTGCATATAAGTAAACAAAAGTGAAGTAAAAGATAGGTGTTTATTATTCGGTGAATAAATAAGGAATTATTAGAGTAAAATGATTAATTATTATTTTTCCCGTTCTTTTCAACTACCCATACTGAAGGGTTATGTCCAAGGTATTTTCTGTATATTCCTGATTCCATGGTTTTGTATAATAGAAGATTGTTATTACACAACCGGTGAAATTGTGCTATTGCTTACCTGTTTCTATAGTAAATCGATGGTGAAATGTATTACTATGTTATGGAATTATATGAAAACGTCTAAAGTTGGACCTGTATGTTGGATACTACCCCGGCATTTGCCTGGTGTAAATGAGGAAAACCTCATTCAGAATAGCTGATCTGAAAAAGCTTTTTACAATTTTTCGACCGAGTTTCCCTCCGGGAATCGAATCCGAGACCGCTCGCACCGAAGGCGAGAGAATTAGCGATTACGCTACGCAGGCCCACAAGAACAATATTAGTATCATATTACTATATTAAAGTATAGTACTTACAAATACGAACCAGTGAATCTGCATCATGCTGTACACACAGACGTATGCGTCTCCATGCTCTGCTTGACATGTTGCGCAACATTTTTGAAGTAATCGTTCGAAAGGTTTCCTCCACCCTTTCGCACAATTCTTCGTCTGTCCTGCACCGACGATGAGAGACATGTGACTTCACTATTTCCCACAATGCCTTATCTGGTGTTGTAAGGTTCGTGCTCCGTGGGAGCCATACACTAACGGTTCCTCAACTATGTAACTGGAATCATTCACATCAGCTATGGTCTTACAACTGAAATGCTTCGGGTGATCTAGAACATAAGGGGGCCATACACGTACACACTTGCATGACCAACATGCATGAAAGATTTGTTTCATCATACATGTTGGAAGAATTTTTTGCCCACACACGTACCAACATGCTGTCCGACTTACTAGTAGTTAGAGAAATGTGGAGGACCAGAAAGAGTCGAATGGCAAGACAATATGATTCTATCAACAAGTGGTAACCATCGAGGTCTGTTAATTCTACATGCCAGTACACAGGAATAAGTGTGAAAACGTAGTTGGAATAATGATTCTCTCTCTCTCTCTCTCGCTTATAGATTGCTTCTGTGTTTCTTCCTGATCCGACAAAAATGAAAGTTCATCGCAGTACCACAGAGGTGTAGCCACGGGGAACCCATCAGGGCTAGTCCCTCAAAAAATGATTCAGTAAATGACCAGCTTTTAAAACATCGCAAGACTACCTCACTTCAGACATTTAAAACCAACTATTTGGTCTAGGAATTAATTCGTGCGGTTGGTACGCACACATTGAAGCTGTAGTACAAACACAAAATACATAAATACCTTAAGAAAAATATTGTCCATCGCTAGCCACCACTTTCGCCCATCTGTCAGGCAATGTACGGATTCCGTGGCGAAAGAAGTCCTCATCCTTGGAAGCGATCCAGTCAGAGACCCATGTTTCGATATCTTCTGAAGAAGTAAACCGCTGTCCAATCAAATCGTTGTTCATGCAATCGAACAAGTAGTAGTCCGAAGGAGCAACGTCTGGTGAATACGGCGGGTGGGGTAAAACTTCCCATCCGACATTTTCTAAATAGGTTTTGACCGGTTTTGCGACATGTGGGCGAGCGTTATCATGTTGAACAATAAGTTTATCATGTCTGTTCTCCCATTCTGGTCGTGTTCTGGCCAGAGCTTGCTTCAAACGCATTAATTGTCGTCGATAACGTTCTCCATTCATAGTTTCACCCGGTTGCAGCAGCTCATAGTACACCACACCTTTCATATCCCACCATATGCACAGCATAACCTTTGCACAGTGAATATCTCGTTTTGGTTGTGATGGACCTGGTTCACCTGGTTTCACCCAGGCCTTTTTTCGTTTAGGGTTCTCGTAATGGATCCACTTCTCATCACCCGTAATAATTCGATGCAGAAACCCCTTTCTGCTCTGTCGTTGAAGCAGCAATTCGCAAATGGTTTTTCGTCTTTCAACGTCTCTGTCTTTCAATTCATGTGGAACCCAATGTGACATCTTTTGAATCATTCCCATGGCTTTCAAGCGTTTGGAGACTGTTGTTTGATCAACGCCTAATGCTGCTGCAAGTTGTTCCTGCGTTTGACACGAATCCTGCTCGAGCAATGCTGTCAATTCTTCGTCTTGAAATTTTTTGGCTGTCCAGCTCGCTCTTGGTCTGCCAAGCCGAAATCACCACTTCTAAACCGTGCAAACCACTTCTGACACGTTCGCTCAGCTAGAGCATGGTCACCATACACTTCCACCAAAATACGATGACTTTCAGTCGCACTTTTCTTCATGTTAAAGTAATGCAGCAGGACACCCCACAAAAACACTTTATCAGGCACAAATTGCGCCATGTTCACTTAACTACAAACTGGTGTTGTTGACGCTTTAATCCACTGCCCTATACTGCGAACGATACGCGATGACAGGGGTTTGCAACACATGTGTGGATACACGGAACTGTGGGACGCTCCGTTCGTTGCGCCATCTCTTGTCCACCCGCACGAATTAATTCCTAGACCAAATAAGTTTACAATAATTAATAATTTACGGTAAATTTTTTACCTATCGAATGTGCTCTCTTACCCGTGTAAGGAATAACCAAATGTACAACCTTGCTACCACGTATGCTACAACCGATTGTTCTAGTGCTCCTGTGCGGATCATGTCCAAATTGAATTAAAAAGGTTTCGATAATGGAACTATATTATTATACACCATTTATAATATTTTGTGTGTGTGATTCTTCTTTAGATTTGTGTCAATATAAACTACATAAACAAATGGACTTCGAATTTTTAACAGCAAATTACACAATCTACTGTGATTTATATTTGTCAGTTTGAAGACAAACATTTTAACAATGTACTATAAATACTGCTACAAAACAATGGCACTAAACTGATTTGTAAGTACATTATATTTTTATATGCTGTCAAGTGTTTTTAAAAAAATACATTTTTTATCAGGTGGAAAATATGGTGAAAAAAATTTTTATTCAGTTTTTCAGTTTGGATTTCATTTGCTTTTTTTCTACTTGGTGTGAAACAGAAAGTGAGATATAGCTGTTAATAAAATAATTATGGTGTTTTTAGTCAAGAATAATAAATAAATATTTTTTGTCAGGAAATCTTAAAGAAATTGAGTGATTTTTTGTTTTTAATTTTTTTTTATTAATAATCACCAGATACAGCTCAGAGATAGTCTTTTTTTTATTTTACTTTCCACAAACATGGTAGTTCTTTGTATACCTGAATAAATTCACGCACAGAATCGCTTGTTATATAACGCAGATCATCCATCTTCAACGACCTTGTCAACGCAGACCATTCATCTTCAACGACCTTGGCATGCGACGGAGGAGAGAGTCACGTGATTTCTTCCACTGTCGTGATTGGCGGACCAAAATATAAAACCACCACCTTGCATGAGCGAGCCCATACACGGTAAACATGCATGCAGAAAGGCAAAAACATCAAGCATGTTTTCAGAAGATTTTGCAAACTTTCAACATGAATGAACGAGGCCATACACGATTAACTTGCCTGTGGTTTTATCATTTTTCATGCAAGTCGGGCTGTTTCTTCAGGCATGTGTTTACGTGTATGGGCCGCAATACGGATACTAGACAGTGCTGTCTGCATCTATGAAAGCAGTGTTACCCAAATCACAATTAAAATTAACATTGTTCCCTCAAAACTAGGGACATGGTGACTTCTCGGACAACCTGTATATGTTTATCTAGATGTCTACCGTGTGCATTACTCATATAGAGTACGTGAAAAAGAAATGTAATGCTGGACAAATTGCCTTTATGTAGAGAATAATAATAATAATCCTTTGACTTCGAAAACTTCTCTAATTATAGAATTACCCCTGATATAATTACTCATATGTCCGGTGTGTGTGACCCCAGGTTCAATTACGGGCGAAAAAAGTATCAAACTCGTGACAGTTATTCAGACTTCACTCTAAACTGTAGGTTTTGCCATATATAGTGTGTTCAATGCACAAGAGAATCAAGTTTATTTTTTAAAATTATTTTGGACATCTTTAATTTAATTTGATTTGATTTTGAGTTAGGTCTTCTACAGTAGCTAGTCTATATGAGACGTGGACTTACAGCGTAATGTGGAATCCGAACCACATGAGTTCCCGCAGGGAATCGAACCCGGGTCTCGCACACCAAAGGCGCGTAGCGACGTGGGAACTCATCTTTAAGATCTCTGATATCTTTAAAAGATTGATGTCCAGATATTATACATAACTTTTAAATGTAAAAAAAAATAATTAACTTTCCTATGGCTTAAGTACATTGTACAAATTTCATTTCTTTTTCTCACAACTCAAGTGCTGGAACTCGATTCTCTTCTGCTCTGAACGCCCTGTATACATATCTGTAGTATTGCTGACGACGACAGATGTAAATACGAGGAGTGCTATACATTTTTTGGCAAACCCTGTTTAAGAGGTAAAAGAAACAAAATAAAATCGTTTATGCCATGGTTATGCCGGCTAGGCTAAAGGAGACGGTGATGATGAGACATGGAGGAAATGAAGGAATTAATAAAGTGGAAGGAAACGGGAGAGACCCAAGAAAACCCACGCAGACGGTGTTTGTCCACCACAAAGTTCATTTGGCGGCGCGAGCTAGAATCAAACCAAGGACCTCATGCATCAGAGGTGAACGCTCTACCACTGAGCCACTATGGTCCATTAAAAGAATCGAGTTGAAACATTTGTCAAAGTGTTTTAAGAATATTGGTATACATGTGGAGCTCTCATATGAATTCTTTCCTACGTTTGATTTAAGGTCCTGATCTGTAGCAAGAACGTCATTTCAGGTTTTTGCTTATGAGTGACAACGCCATCTTTAATTTTGGGGGAAGGCAAACGGAGGAGCACATAATATTTTTGACTGACAGCTATTTTCTATATATCGTAAAGGATAATTTTATACTAGTTGCCCTTTATTACGATACCATGCGTGGAGAGACAATCAAGAAGCAGGCACAGCCACAGGGGACGTTTGTTCACTTGCCCCCATTTGGTTTCGTCACCAGGAAGAGGCAAAATCTTTCAATAACGTAAGTACAGTCATATTTTTCATTACTATTTTAATTATTGATTAAAATATAGAGGAGAGAAAGTTAATTCTCTACTTCCCTTAAATGATGCCCCTGCCATCTAGTGTAGAGCTAGTAAGGCTGGAACAAGGAAATCTAAGCATCTTTCTCTAATGGTAAAACATCTAACCATCACCACTGTTTACATGTCCTTCAATCCAACATTCGAAGTTAATGCCTTCAAAATAGAAATAGCACGTGCTGTGTATGACACGAAAACCGTTGCACTAGCATGCAACAACTAATAGCTTAGAGAATTAAAAAAATAGCACAAATTAGGATATGAAACTTGTTATTGCTTTTAGTAAACAAGGTAGGCTAGACGGTTTCCGTAGTAACGTATAAAAGTTTGAAAACAAAAATATACCAAGTGTCCTTAGTGTACATGTTCACTTCTCCATGTTATAAATAGAAATCACACACTACGCACAGTTATATCACTCACACGTGCTGGCTGCTGCTCAAAACAAATTCCAACTAGGCTATGTTTTATATACAAGGAATATAATAACTGCAAATTTTGTCAATATGAGAGGTTAGTGGTAACTTTGCTACTTTTTTTTTTTTTTTTACTTATTATAAATCTTTTTTTTAGGCTATGGAGTCACAATATAACATATGACCCAAACCATTAGTACTCGAACTGCCGGGTAAGTCCGTAGCTACGGGTGGCCAGGGATGCTCAGCCCTTTTGCAAGCAACTTCAGCTCCCTGAAACTTTGTTTATTGTTATTTTAGTTTAACGTCCCACGTTTGCGCTCCGAGGTTATGGGTTGGTGATAACGAAATGGTGAAATGGTGAAATGGTGAAATGATGACAGTGAGTGGAAACGGGAAAACCCACACACGTTTTCCAGTTACTTGTTGATAACTATTAGTGCCGCGCCGTGGGGAGCGAGTGGGGCGATGGTCCCGGGCGCCTAAGTATGCAAAATTCGGGAGGGAAAAGAAAAGATATATATATATATATATATAAAATGGAAGGAAAAAGTACTAAAAAGTGCTCAAAATCAAGAAAAAGCAGGGTTTATTTTTGAAAATTTTCTTACGCTTCGCCGCTGCTTTGTCGACCTCACTCATATGTACGGGAGCGCCGTCGTATACTCTCCCCCGGGCGCTGATTTTTTACTACACAGCACTGATAATTATGTACGAAGATTAGGTTAATTGAAGCTAACTCGCCCAAAATTATCTCGCCTTACCCTTATCTTAATGTTCTAGTTTCTAGCCTGTTGCCGGATTTCAGATATAGAAAATCACGAATACTATCTATTTAACGACTAGGAACTTCGCTGTCAACCGACTGTTTACATAATCATACAGCAGGGACGTGAAATCAAAAACTCACGTGATCTGCAATGTGATTTGCAATGCCACGCTTGGAGCAAGCTCGTAGTCCATGGAGAAAAATTCAAGTGATTGATATTTCCTGATTGACATATTCTGGCGCTAACAATTGAAGATTATGGAATCAAGATAGTAATTACTAGCTTTATACTTTTAATCGATTATTATTATTATTAGAACTAGGAGTTGTCATGACCAAATTACAAGTGAGGCAATAAATATTTTGACTCGACGATACAGCAGGGGCCGCGGTGGCACAGTGGTGGATCGTTCACCTCTGGTGCTTGAGGTTCCTGGTTCAATCCCAAATTGGATCAAGTGGACCTTGTAGTAGACAAACATCTGCATGGGTTTTCTCGCGATTCTTAGGTTTCCTCCCACTTATTCATTCCATCATTTCATTTAATTCTCATCATGACCGTCTCCTTTAGCCCAGTCGGTATAACTGTAGAAAGTAGGCCTAAACTCAAAAATCGACGATATTAACTTGAGTTGCAAACATTGGTCAGTTTGTTTATTGGTGTATAATTAACGAAAATAGAAGTGTAGACCTACAGGGTGTGTCAAAAGAGAATCAACCGATTTCGGAAAGCTATATTTTTGAAAACAAACAAAACCATAGAGTAAATCTTAAAACTTGAATTCACTTTACCCTCTTAGTTTCTTAGTAATCAGTATGCCTACTACCAGTGGCGGATCCAGGATATTATAAAGGGAGGGGCTAAACCATAATTTGCCGCTTTATCCAGTGTAAAGCAGGGTTGAAGTTCATTTTATCCAGTGTATACCTGAGCGTCAAGGGGGGCTATAGCCCCTATAGACCTGTCTACTACTATTAAGAAATACAAATTTTACTAAATAAGCTGCGTAGAAACAAGAACATTTAAAGCAAATTAAACAAGGAGCACACTTTAATGTGACTTTAGCAGGTTTTGAAAATTGAAAATTGATTTCAAAATTAATGATTAAGTCTATCAACTAAATGTAAAGCATGCTTAATTGCACAAGACAGTATCATCCGGAATTTCCATTTTTTTTTTTTAAGTAAAGTACATGAAATAAAATCTTTCAGTTTAACGTCCCATGATTTTTCCTGTTAGGCTAAGGGAGGCGGATGATTAACGCAAATTGATGATGATGATGATGATGATGGAAGAATTGGTAGAATGAAAATGTGGGAGGAAACCCGAGGACACGATGTTGTCCACCACAATCTTACTTAGCCAGGATTGAACCAGAGACCATATTCACCAGAACTAAACGCTCTACCACTTTACTACCGTGTTCTCAAAATAAAACAAAAAGATAATTAAAAAAAAAAAACTGAAGCTGTCATACTAGCAGAATGAACAAAACGTCGCTTCCGACAAAATATTTGAAATTCCGAAAACGAGAAATGACTAAATGCATCCCATTCCCTCTTTTAGTGTTGCCAAGAATCATTGTGTAAGCCAGTGTTTCTCAAAGTGTGGGTCGCGACTCATTGGTGGGTCGCGTGTTGTTTTTTTAGTGGATCGCGAGAAGTTTTTCCTTTCAATGATGAAAATCTTATTTTGATGGAGAAACATATGTTGTAAAGTACTACTTAGAAAATGATAATTGGAACTACTTGTTAATGAGTTGTAGAGTAAGTGGTTACTCAAAGCCCTGCCCTATTGTATAGTCAGTAGACATGCTGTGTTAGGATGGAAAGAAAGTGGGTGAGTCAAAATCTGTCACATGGAAGGGCATTGCGTCGGAAGTAGTGTTAGGTCTTTCCATGGAAACACTTTAACCATCTATGCGCATGAGTATAATTTCATATAATAGATAAAGTTATTGAAAAAGAAATTTACGTTACACTTGCTCTACCATCCCCGACTGATATTCTCCCACCAACATGGCCACTATATTCAAAAATTTATATTACAATATGATAAAAGAAACCAACTAAATTTTGCTTTAGTAAAATAAGCATTGATCTTAATTTTGTAACATTCGTGGTTGCTCGGGGTTTTTACAACATTCCAAAATAAATTTCATGTTAATCTTTCATACGGACTGTTATTGAACTAACTGGAATAAATACAGCTGTCTCCTTGTACCTCCTGATACGTTTCTAAAAACAAAATACTTTTAATTTTTAAAATGAGTAGTTCAATGTTCTTTAATTTCCTGGAGAAGTCTTGTGGAAGAGTAAGGTTGAAAACAACAATTACGACTGTTTCTAAACATATCAAAGATTCGTAATCAAAAAAGAAGTGAATCCAGACGATTCCGTCATTTCTGTAGTACCCGCACATTTGCAGGCATTGAAGGAAAATTTTGAATGTTACTTCCTTGAAGATATGGAAAAATGTAAGCAACAGAAGAGGATTGCAAATCCATTTGTCAGTGGCATTTCAACTTGAATATCAGTCAAGGCTGATGAGAAACTAATCGTCCTATCACAAGATAGCTCACTTCATATGAATTTCAACCCCAAGAAGCTGGCACTGTTTTGGCTGTCCGTTCGGCAAACCTATCCACAACTTTCTACTAAAGCTTTGAAAGTGCTACTCCTATTTAGTTCTTCCTATTTATTTGAAGCTGGGTCTTCAGCAATGGTGGGGATAAAGACTAAATAGAGAAACCGACTGCAAGTGTCCAATTCCTTGCGGCTGAAAGTAACTTGTATCAGCGTGCATGTCAATGCAGTTATTAATAAATATCGAAGACAAGTACATGCATCGTATGCGTCTCATGATGAACAGCAGTACAAATATTTTGCTATACAATAACTTTTTGTACATCATGTATATTTTTTTCCTGTTTTTAGAATGTGAATGTGTATTTGAATAAAAGTAGGTGGGCTATAGAATACTTTTTATTATTTAATGTGGGTCGCAGTAACAACAAGTTTGAGAACCACTGGTCTAAGCTGATAAGAACAGAAACCTCCACAATTCATCAAGTTAAAAATAAATAAATTAATAAATAAATAACCTGTCACCTTCTTTTCGAGAAACAGTGCGAGTAAAATACCAAATCGTTAAATTGAAATGTGTATATTCTGCTTAAGTATTTTTTTTTTTTTTCGTTGAGACGAAATAAATTGTTACAGATTAAGTGTTAATAATAATAAATTGGCCTGTTTTTCACACATCATGCAGGGTGAGCACGAAAACAATCCCGGATTTGAAAAGGGCATACGATAACTTTTTAATACCAAAATTTCTCTTCTGCTCAAACTTTCGCAGTAGTTACATAAACTCAAAAACGTTTTTGGTGGTGTCCATTGGAATTACAGATAGGCGATGTGTTACCGTGAGTGGTGTAACTTCAAAAATGCATAATTTTCAGTAAGGAACTTAGAAAGTTCAACATTCTCTTTATGCGATTTTTATGAGACTTTCAAGTTCCAAGTTCTCTCCTTCAAATTTTCAATTTTAGAGTTACACCAATTGGATTCCAAGTGCCGCATTTGTTTAATGTGTTTTTAATACTTTACACTTTGAGGAACTATGAAATAATTTCAATGTATGTTTTTTTTTCACCTATTAATGCATTACTGATATCTAACACTTAGGGGTGCGCGGTGGCTCAGTGATAGAGAGTTCACCTCTGGTGCTTGGGGTCCCGGGTTCGATCCCAGCCCCCGCCAAGTGAACTTTGTGGTGGACAAACACCGTGTGCGTGGGTTCTCTCGGGGTTCTCCCGTTTCCTCCCACTTTCTTCATTCCACCATTTCATTCATCACTCATCATCACCGTCTCCTTTAGCCTAACCGGCATAACCGTGGGACGTAAAACTCAAAGATTTCATTTCATTTCATTTCATCTAACACTTACTGAAAGGGGTTCGATGCCACATCTGAACTTTATTATCTAGAGTTGTCTCGAAGGTTTCATAAATAATTTGTGACTTTATTGACAGGAGGAACTTCTAAAGTACAAATAGTTACATTTTCGAACTCAGTACACTTCAGAAAGGTATTCCAGAAGGACCTCCATCGGGACCTTTAATAATATATATATTAATGAACAATTCGCCTAGATTAATAAATTATGTAGATATCCTCTTCTACTCTTATGATCTAAAATCCGACTAGGTTTTAGAAATTATAATGTTGTAGATTGCCTTCAAAGTTCCTTAGACACAGTAGTCAACTAGGCTAAGAGGAACAAAAGGAAACATTTGTTAAATTCAGTAAAATAAAACTCAAAATACTAGTTTTAGTTGTTTCGATGAGAGCTATCAATCTCCCTTTCAATTTGTTATCATAGTTTCATAAATGCTTTGTGCAAAACGAAACACATTATTTTAATAATAATGATGCAAAATTTATTAATACTTTCACAGGAATCATGCATAAGATACAAGTACTTCATATCAAGAATGTGTGATTGTAGACGGAGATGGTATGTACTGTTGGGAGATGTTGTTGCTGTCTTTTGAGAGCAGGAAGTATCACGACTGGATGCTTGTGCTTGGTACGTATATTGAAATATATTTATTTATCCACATTTGAAATTGCGTTTTTCTGATTAATTTACTCCTGTTTCGCCTGTAGTTCTACAAGCAAATTTATACATTTATCTGTTGCCATTTTAGATGTAGGCGAAACCGGAATTTCTATTTGACCTATTCCTTTTCCACTTAATCTTCCGGGAGATGTGTATCCAATATTATATGAATTATTATTTTGAATGTTTCTCCGTCGTTTACAAGCAATGACGTAATGAAAATCCAAATAACCGGATTCTTCTTAGATTTTTCGTTAGCGAAATTATTTATGTTAGATATCTATATTTAAATATTAACAATTTAGCTTTCTTGAGGTAATGGAAATGGAAGTAGGCTATTTATGCTTCTAATGAGAATATTGCCTTTTCGTATGCTTCGGTTTTAAGGTTTGACATTAAAAAATGATGCCAGTGTGTTAAACTTTTCCTAACTACTAGAGTTCACGCAAGAATGTCAATCCAGTTTCTTTTCACTCCAATTTTATTTGTACTTTAGAGCTACTATATACCAATCACCTATAAATATAGCTGTCAACATGATCCTGAACCTTCCTATATTAAAAACATTATTTAATTAGCTTAAGCCACTCTTGGCATTAGTATATTCCAAACTCTTTCATATACAAAAACAGCAACCTAATCAAGGATCTTATAAAATAGAGGATCTGCTCTTACAACAAAATCTTGAAGCCATACGTTACAGTTTCTCCACCCCTACTCTGCCCACTCCGCCCAATAATGTTGGATCGCAATGTTTTGAGCCAACAATCATGTCGGAAACGAAAGTAGCCAATCAGACGATGGGAGAAACGAGAGTAGCCAATCAGACGTGCTGATGCTCGATTGTTTTTTGGCTTCATCGATTTAATAGGATGAAGATACATATGGGCAGATCCTCTATTTATAACATCCTTGAACCTAATTATGTTCTTCATTTGTTTATATAATCGCTATACTGTTTTAACACCTTGTCCGATTATTCCACTTCCAACATCTTCCTGAGTATCACTTAAAAACGAGTTGTACAAACTGACTCCAACATCCTCCGAGGTACATCTTTAAAATAAAAAAACTGAAAAAGCTTAAGCTAACATTCAATCGGCAAACTGAAAAAGCCTAACCTAACATTCAATTGACAATAAATAACTTGGAAGTAAACAACTTCCCATAACTTACTACGATAATAACTTAACAACCTTTTTTTCTCTCTTCACCTTTAGAAATCTCTGTTCCTTTTTGACCTTTTCTTTAACTCTAATCTTCGTAATCTCTGATCTCCTTCCATCATTTTATCCCATAACTCTTGGACAATCTGTCCGCAGCACATGAATTCTCTGAACATAAAATTCTTTCATTCCACCAATTCTCGTCTTGTTTTCTTCACCAACGGTGTTTTTAATTAATAGGCGCATCAGCCTTATTGGCTAAGTATGCTATAATTGTAACTTGAATTACTTATTCGAAAATTGAATTACTTGGATTAAAAATTGTAAAGAAGTCTACAAATGACGGATACACCATTTGCATTTTTTGGGTCGACTTTCGAGTCGAATTTCCTGTAATATGTAGTAAGGAGAATGTAGTAGAGTAAAAATTGTAATTGTGCAAGTTCAAGATCAGGAAAAACAGTTTGTAAAAGTCAGCTAAAGAAATATATAGTCACAATGGGGTGTAATGATTAAAATCCGGAATTAATGGCAAAATGCCATAATGCCATTATTGCAATTTTCATGATATTTTCAAGAAAAGTGCAGTTTCACAATTTAGAAACAATTTATTGCTATTGTCACAGGTTTTCTCTTCCACTACTCTTTATTTACTCATGAATGACAGCATACCACAGATCTGAGTTGCTCTTATCTGGCCAAGCGATCTCGGTGTCTGATAATACTAACTGGTCTATTCCCATTGGAATGTGACAAGTAGAGGGTCGGGGATGCTAGTGCGTATCCAGTTCTTGGAATTTTGAAGCAGTGTTCGGTTCTTGGAATGACAAACGAAGATGCTTACTTTCAAAAAATAGCCAGGTGGGCAGTTATTATGAATCTTAGGCATGCGTGATACAGAACAGGTGTTTATGTGCGTTTCAGAATTTCAAGATGTCGAAAGTTGGTCTCCCTAGACAACAGAAGTTGGAAAAATTTGTGAGTGAGTTTGAGCGTACTGTGTTTTCAACAGACGGTTATGTACTGTTTTGTAAGTAGTTTCCGCTGAAAAGCGTTATTTTGTAACACACCATATAAGCACTATAAAACTCAATTCTGCAAGGACACGCAAATCAGTTGAGGAAAAGGATCAAAATCTTCTTGGAACAGTCACGAACCCCGCTTCACTTACAAACAATTTTGCGAATGATCTGTGTGAATCTCTAATTAACGCGGAAATTCCTTTATGGAAGTTAGAAAATGTTTCCTTTAGAAACTTTCTCGAGAAATACACAAAACAAGAAGTTCCAAGTGAATCATCTTCGAGAAAGACTTACGTTGATAGCGCGTACAGCAGAACTATTGACGATATCCATAAAAGTGTTGCTGACAAAAATATATCGATTTCAATTTATGAAACTTGCGATATTCTAGGACGTTCCATTGCCAAAGTTGTAATTGGAACTTTGGGAAAGGAAGAAGGCACACAAACATTTTTAATTGCATCAAAAGTTCTGGAAAAAGTAAATGGCACGGCAATTTCACAGGTTTTTACAAAATCGCTGAGTATTCTGTGGCCAGAATGTGTAAAATACGATAAGGTCCCTTTTTGTCACAGACGGAGCTGCACACATGAAAAGTGCAGCAAAAGCCCTTAAGGTTCTATTTCCACGTATGCTTCATGTCACCTGTCAAGCACACGCGCTACATAGAATTGCAGAAGAAGTTCGTTCTCATATTCCTGACGTTGACCTTGTGCAAATGTGAAAAAGGTATTTCTGAAAGGTCCCTCGCGAACATGTCCGTTTCGCGAATTAGCCACTGAACTTCCGCTTCCACCACAGCCTGTCTTAACGAAATGGGGTACATGGACTACAGCTGTTATCTATTATGCTAACAAGAGTTGAATCCATCAAACGAATCATTGATACTTTTGATGAGGATGATGCGTCTTCAATTAAGGTTGCTCAAAGTTTGCTTGAGAAGAATTCCTTAAAAAAGGACTTAGTCTTCATTGCAACACATTTTGCAAAGTTACCAGATCCTATTGACAATCTTGAAAAAAAGGAACAGACTCTCGCTAGTTCTCTGAAAATCCTCAAAGATACTCCCTACGATCTGAGTATTGTACCTGGTGACAAGGGCGAGTGCATTTGGCGTAAGTGTGATCGTGTTGTAAGTGCTAATCCAGATTTGGGAAACTTGAAGGACATCGCTAGTGTTATGGAAGGTGATGCTGATACAACTGTTGATAGGGACATGGATCCTTCCCAAATTACATGTTTCAAGTATGCTCCAGTGACATCTGAAGATGTGGAAAGATCATTTTCACATCTAAAGCAAATTCTTTCTGACAGGAGACAAAGTCTTTCCTTTGAAAATCTTAAAAAAAATCTTAATAATTTCAGAGGACAAAAATATGAAACACCTTTCGTAAGTGAAAAATAACTGATGGTGTAGTGTAAAATGACTTCACTTTAGTATTTCTTGTGCTTTGAATGTTTGTGCTAATGTAACCGCGTGTGAATAAAATGTGATTGTGTTTTCAAGTTATTGTTTCATTGTTACTACTGAAGAATGGCGAATGAATTGTTAGATGTCCCTTCACGATTTGCGCAAATTTTCAGAATTTTAAGTGGTAAGTACAAAGTGCAAAATGAAAGATTTTATTCGATTAGTAAACGAATTATAGCCTATTATAGCTTTTACATATTTCAGTATCTATTTTTCCCCTAAGTTTGTGATTGTTTGTTTATTTTATTTTGCCATTTTACCTGCCATTTTTGGGTGTTTATTTTGCAATTTTGCCAGCCATTTACGGACTTTTATTTTGCCATTAATTCCGGGCTTTAGTAATAATGGTCAAAATTGTGAAGGAGTTCCAACGGGAAGAAGAGGGCAAGTTACCCAGATGGTCAGGGTGTAACAGTTGGAAAAAGTGAAAAATCAATGAAATTAATACCTGTAAAGTAGTTGTAGAAGAATGCAGATGTTTTCATGAGTATTTGTAAAAGTGTATTAAAAGTGTACGATGAGAAATGTTCGATTTATCCACTTCCTGTTCTGCACCTCACTTTAAGAGATGTTGACACTAACACGTGCACCGCGGAACTCACCATCAATTCTTGTTTTAAGCTTAGCAACCTAGTTACATTCTTTATTTGTTTATATAATCGTTCTACTAACTTTTAACACCTTGTCCGATAACTTTACTTCCAACATCTTCATGGGTATCAGCTAAAATCGAACTGCACCAACTGACTCCCAAGAAGTTGCTGATTATAATATTTTGCTTTGTGTGATTGCGTTTGGTTATATTTCCACTATGCATAGACCTGTGTAGGAGCAAATTTAAGAAGACATTTGAAGAGTTGTTTTACCATAATGGTGACTCTTCGTAGCGAGTGAGACATATTGAATTTTTTTTTCTGCACAGGGAATATGTTTTATTTTTGTTTTAATCTGTGGTATCTTTCATTTGGAAACTGAGTACCAGAAGTTCAGTAAAAAAAATTAACAGAAAAAAATGAATACTGAACATTTTCTATGCCAAAGGATTAACCAAGTTACGAAAAGGGCAAACATTAATTTCCTATTTCGTCTACATCTTAGATGAGGCATAGATACTCATATAAATTACTTTCAGGACTGTGGGTCAAACAGGAATAAACTATTAAAACATTTGTATATCATCCTTGTCGGTCACTTGGAAAATACTCAAGAGTTCTATATATATATATACGAGCAAAAAGATTTACAATTTCCAAATATAAATCTTACTAAGGAAACATTCCTCTTCTGCTTCCGTTTACTGTATCAAAATGGTGTTAAACCTAGACGAATTGTTCTCGAAAAGAATTGCGAGAGAACTATTTATACTGTAGAGTAAAATTTATACATACTACCTTGATAAAGAACTTCCCGAAATCACCACCGTGTGGTGCTCTCAGTCACATGACTTGATATTTTCTTTTTCTGTGGTTGCCACATGTATCAGTGATATGCGCTCCCAATTTGAACATCGTAGTTTGCCATTTGTGTAAGCCAGGGCTGGATTAACCCATCTGGAGGTCCGGGGTAGAAAAAATATGTGGCGCCTGCTGACTTCACCTACTATATTTCTGTCAAAGTACAATAGAAAAGTTAAGGGAATATGTTTCATATTTTTGGTCATATTTTATTTTATGTTGATGATTGTATCTTCATGATTTGTTTTAGATAGACAGTCGAGATTTTGATCAGTTTGCAGGCCCCTATCCACTGGAGGCCCGGAGCTATAGCCGCCCTAAGTCCCTCCCTTAATCCGGCCCTGGTGTAAGTAACGCAGTGTTGAATACATCTGTTTGAGTGGTTGTTTCGATTTTTGCAATGGAGTTAATTTTCCCAAGAACGAGCGTGTATTAAATTTTGTGTTAAAATTTGATTCAATAGTGCAAAGAGCTTGGAAATGTTGCAAAAGTGCTTCGACAATGATGCTCTAAACAAAACAGTGTTTTACTAGTGGAGAGCACCCAATGAGCCAGGAGAAAAACTCTGTCGTAAAAGGTTATGTTCAGGGTTTTCATGAGTTACAATGGTGTTGTACGTCATAAATTCATGCCAGAACGTCAGGCAGCCATCAAGGAGTATTATTTAGGAATTATGAAGCGTTTGCATGAAGCAATCTGCCGAAAAAGAAAAGATCTCTGGAAAAATAACTCGTGGATTTTGCACCATGATAACGGAGCGTCGACAAATGCTACACTTATCCGCGAGTTTCTCACCAAAAACGTAACAAATACCATTCCGCAGGCGCGGAATTCACCGGACTGCATTTACCGTCGTACTACATTTACCGTTTGATCGACTCAAATAACCATTACGCGAAACACGCTTTTAGCAGCCGAGAGGAGATAATACGAAAATCGAAGATGGCTCTGATGGACATACCGAAAATCGACTAACACAAATGTTTTGAGAACTGGATCAAGCGCTTGCATAAGTGCGTTGCAGTCGATGGGGATTACTTCACAGGGGGCAACATCAATTTTCAGGAATACACTTGTATTTTTAATTTTGTGAGTGAATTCCGGGAACTTTTTGATCAAGGTACTATTACAATATTACTGACTTTTTACCTGTTTTGCAAGTTTCTAGACCATGGGTTAATCGATCTTTCTTCAATATCTCCAATTTATACATACACAGTCTGAATCCTTTAAGAGTACCCACATACTTTCAACGGAAGGATTTCCAGGACATAGGCAAGTTCATTTCTTTGCACAAGAACCATATTATCTGTACGAAGCAAGAATAATCTTCGTATAACGGCAAACTTGACTGATCAAGACAAAACGTGCATGATCAATGCTGCTTACACAATTATACGATATCAGTCAAAGCCGTATGAACTGACTAAATATATCTGACTGTTGATGCCAAAACTCGAGTTTCTCATACCGTGTGGACCTTGCAATGCCTAGTACAACTTTCTCTTTTAATTTCTTTCTACGCACTTTTCTTTAACTCACGATGGTTGAAGAATGTCCTCAAACCTTGCAACGTTGATTTAACTCATTTCCCGACGGTATAGAATAATGAGTCTTAGCACTGTGATAGAAATCGGATAACAATACAATATTCCATTATGACTTTCAGATACTTCTAAATATTTATATACAGGGTGTTTCAAAACAACACCGACAACGTTTCGGAGGTGATTCCTGACACTAAGATAAGACGAAAATTATAGACCAACTTGAGTGCACAAATGCTTCCTTTCGGAGTTACAGGCTGCCGAAAACATGAAAAAATGAACTTTAAAAGTCTATAGCTGCAATACTATGGAACCTACCGTAGGCGGGTCAAGACTTTATTTAGAAAGTAGTATGTGTCCTATCCAAATATTCATGTTTCAGAATCCTGAGGTACTTCCGAACCAATTTTTATAGAAGTAGTTGGTGAGCTCTTCAAATTATATGCCCGTAGCGAAACTGTTTCTATAAAAATTGTTGCATGAGTACCTTAGGGTTCAGAAACATGTATTTTTGGATAGCGCATATTAGTTCCTAAGAGAATTCTTGACTCGACTTTGATAGGTCCCGTAGTTTTGGAACTCTGGACCTTTAAACTTCATTGTTTTATGGTTTCGGCAGCCTATTACTTTGAAAGGATGCATTTGTGCACCCAGGTGTGTTTACACTTTTTCATCTTATCTTTGTGTCAGGAATCACCTCCCAAACGTTGTCGGTGTTCTTTTGAAACACCCTGCATATATTTTTAACCCTTTTACGATCTTGGCTTTTGGAGGTAAATTTTACACTTTCAGTTAAGCAGATACTGCTTATTGCTATTTCGTTGAATAGTGGTACATACCTCGTTTTTCTTTTTTCTCAATAGACCAACGTTTCCAATGCACACCTGAAACGGGAAAATCTGGAAAAAGCATGAGTTTTTCGAAAATAACTTTTTCAAAAATTTTGCGCTTTTCTGGGTCGGGCCTGGGTTGATGTATGGATCTCAAAATCACTGGAATATACGTAGTTATACACATAATACGTGTGCAAACTTTCAATGTGATATCTTTAAAGCCAAGGGCGGAGAATTATTTTTAAAATCTCAAGGTGACCAATCTTATATATATATCGGGTGTTGCAAAATAAGTGTTACAACTCTTGGGAGGTGACTCCTGCCACTGAGACAAGAAAAAAAGTTCTCTTGAACTTTCGGCTATCGGACATAGTTTCGGATCTACAAGGTGCCGAGAACGTGGGAAAATGACTTTCGGACGCCAATAGTTCGGAAACTATCCAACGTAAAGAGGGCGGGTAAAAATTCACTGAAGAAGTCATACCTGCCGTATTGAATTTTGGATGTTTCACAATCCTACCATGCACGCGCAAGGGATTCCCCAAAGGAACATAGGGACTCCCGCATAATCTGCCAAATGAAAATTGGTCTAAATGGTTATGAATTGATAGGGTTTCTACAAGCTAACAGTAATTCGTTTGTATTAAGTCCATATCTGGAACAAATACAAAATAGCGGACACCTTCATGCCCGTTGTGTGTGGTTGCACAATCGCCAGGTACGGATGCTGGCCAACAGTGACGTTTTGAGTATTAAGTGTGGCGAATTTGTACTCAAATGCTCTAGAAGGACTTCTAAAGTGTCGGTAGAGAACAACAGGTGAAGCAAGAAGTTTCACTTGTGTGGAAACACTTAACGGAAAATGCCCATAAAAATTGCACTCATACTCAGAAAACGTGAGTTCAAAGCGTCGGAAATGTAAGGAATAGCATCAAGAACAGAAAGCCATTCCCAATTCACCAATAATATTTCATCAATCCGATGCAATATGATGTGCACGATTGCATACCAATAAGGATGCAACAACTGAAGCCAAGTTGAAATTGTGCAAGGGGACTCACTAAGAAACTGGGTAAACTAAAGGAATGTCACTAGTGCGATCGCATGATCGATATTGAAATGTGGCCAATGTGTGTATTGATATCGACATGTAGCTAATGGACAAATGTCAACATGTCCCACTACTACTGGGACACCGTCTCACGTGCGAAAACTAGGAAAATAATGTTGTTTATTCTGCTGTTACATCTGGTGCACTTTTCGGTAGAACGTAACTAGAACACGATTTTATCAATGTCCCTCTTTGTTTGGGACATTGTCCCACAGTCGACACATATGAATAGAAATCTCTTAATCCATAGTTCAAATTCTGATATAGCGTGAAGGTAACAAACTTGTATCATGTCCCACGTATTCTAGGACATATTACGTACTCAAAATATAGGAAAATACCTCCAGAAATTCGTATCCTACACACAGTGCACATACCAAGACAAATACGAAAATAGAGCTCCTCCGTGGCTAAGCAGTTAGCGTACGCGATTTTGGCGTGGGAGGTCCGGGTTCGATTCCCGGCGGGAGCTCATGTGGTTCGGATTCTACGTTAATCAGTAGGTCCACGTCTTATATAGCCTGGCTGCTGAACGGGACGTTAAAATCAACTCAACTCAACAAATACGAAAATGAACCAATTTGGCACATGTAACACTACAGCTGGAAAACAATACATATGGAAAATAAAACGACATGAGAAATAGGAAAAAACGTCTTAAAGCTCTGACTGTTTACAACTGTGCATAGGAGTAACAAAATGAAACACATAAGCATGTCGGGAGGCTGTACAAGTGCGCTTGCAAAACAAAATGGGTACTCCTCAAAGAAATTAATACAGAGAAAGTGAGGATCCCTCGAGTCTCAGGGCTAGAGCGCTCGCTTTCGCTCGCGTGCTCGCAGTTTCCAATCCTACTGGGAGCCAACGGCCTCAGATTCAAGACCCGAGTATTTATTTTCCTATTTTTCGCACGTGGGACAGTGTGCAGCAGTAGTGGGACATGTTGACATTTGTCCATTGGCTACATGCCGATATCAACACACTCATTGGCCACGTTTCAATATCGATCATGCGATCCCACTAGTGATATTCCTTTAGTTTACCCAGTTTCTTAGTGATTCCAATTGCACAATTTCAACTTGGCTTCAGTTGTTGCATCCTTATTGGTATGCAACAGTGCACATCATATTACATTGGTTTGAAGGAATGTTATTGGTGAATTGGCAATGGCTTTCATGTTCTTGACGCTAATCCTTACATTTCCGACGCTTTGAACTCACGTTTACTGAGTGTGAGTGCATTTCTGGGCAATTTTCGTTAAGTGTTTCCACACATGTGAATCACCCTGCATCATCTGTTATGCTCTACCGACACTCCAGACGTCTTTCTAGAGCATTTGAGTACAAATTCGCCACACTTAATACTCAGAACGTCACTGTTGGCCAGCATCCATACCTGGCGATTATGCAACCACACACAACGGCCATGAAGGTGTCCGCCATTTTGTATTTGTTCCAGATATTGACTTAATACAAGCGAATTATTGTTACCTAGTAGAAACCTTATCAATTCATATCCATTTAGACCAATTTTTATTTGGCAGATTATGCGGGAGTCCCTACGTTCCTTTGGGGAATCCCTTGCGCGTGCATGGTAGGATTGTGAAACATCCAAAATTCAATACAGCAGGTATGACTTCTTCAGTGAATTTTTACCCGCCCTCTTTACGTTGGATAGTTTCCGAACTATTGGCGTCTGAATGTCGATTTCCCACGTTTTCGGCACCTTGTAGATCCGAAACTATATCCGATAGCCGAAAGTTCAAGAGAATTTTTTTCTTGTCTCAATGGCCGGAGTCACCTCCCAAGAGTTGTAACACTTATTTTGCAACACCCGATATATATATATATATATATATATATATATATATATATATATATATATATATATATATATATATATATATATATATATATATATATCACGTAATGTAAAATTTTCGTAAAACAAGACTATTTGTCCCTGGGTCATGGTTCGTACCCCATTCTCTTTTATTTATTTATTTATTTATTTAAGAAGAAGAACACAACAGGTTATTCTACCCAATTACAGTGTTCATATCAGAGTTACATAGAATATCTATAATATATTTGCGAAATCTATTCTGACTCATACTGTGTATATCCAGAACTTTTTTACATTTACTCAGTTTGTTGTAGACTGCACCCATCCTCCACGTTGGTGACTGTTTTGTTGCATTTGTTCGAGATTTCTTAGAATAAAAGAAATTTCCATTGCTCACACGTATGTTTCCATTGGGTACCCTGAGATGAAAGGCAGAGACCAAATCCTTACTATTTAATTTGTTATTTAATATTTTGTATAAGAATATCATGTCATTTAACACTCTTCTGTGATTGAGAGACATTGTGTTAAAATTTTCATTAAGAGAAGTACTATTTTCATATGTGGGGAAGATGCCTGTTCTCTTGTACACCAGAAACCGCAGAAATTTATTTTGAACTCTTTCTATTCTAATAGAGTCTTTCTTCGTGTGAGGGTTCCATATAATAGACGCATATTCTAATTTTGATCTAACAAATGAAAAATATAATTTCAGTAAAACATTCGACTTATTAAATTCCCTTCCCATTCTCAAAATAAATCCAAGATTTTTGTTTGCGTCATTTACAATTTGATTTATATGATGCTCAAACGATAGTTTGTTATCATATATTACACCCAAATCTTTGATAGTTTGTTCCCCCTTTAATTCTTTACCACCTATCTTATATTGAAATTTAACAACATTCCGTTTCTTAGTGAAGGACAAGGTTTTGCATTTATCTGAATTTATGTTTAACAAGTTGCTCTTGCACCATTCATTTACTCTGTCTAGATCCTCCTGCAAACTGACACAGTCCTGTGCTGTTGTAATTCTCCTATATAATTTTAAATCGTCTGCATAGAGTAGTTTATGTGATGTTTTAATACAATTAGGAAGGTCATTAATGAATATTATAAAAAGCAACGGCCCTAAATTAGATCCTTGTGGGACTCCAGAAAATTGAATATATTCAAATGATCTACAGGATTTATAAACCACATATTGTTTTCTGTCCATCAAATATGACTTCATAAGAGCAATTAACTGATCAGAAAAGTTGAGAAATTTAAGTTTATTTACTAACAACGTGTGGTTTACCTTATCAAATGCTTTCGCAATATCTGTATAAACTACATCTATTTGATTATTACTCTCCAATGTATTCACTAGATGGTCAGTGAAGACAGCGAGATTTGTTACGGTGGATCTGCCAGGAACGAATCCATGTTGATAATCCGATATTACTGGTTTAATGTGATTTTCAATACGCTTATAAATTATGCTTTCAAATATCTTTGCAAATGAGTTTAGAATACAAACCGGCCTATAATTTTGAATTTCTTTACTGTCATTATTTTTAGGAATAGGGCAAACTTTTGTAAGTTTCCATTTTGCTGGAAACGTGCTGGTTTGGAGTATTAGGTTAAATAGCATGTGTAAAGGTAATAAGAAACTCTCTTCACAACCTTTTATTACATATGATGGTACATCATCGATACCTATCGAACACTTTGATTTTAGTTTTCTGATTGCCATTCGAATCTCGTCCACTTCTATTACCGCTATTTGCAACATATCAATTTTTTCATACAATTCAACTAATGTCGAATCATCTGTTTCAACTAGCAGTGGTGCTCCGTCTGTATACACTGATTTAAAGTAGGTTGCAAATGCGTTTACTATATCTTTATCACATGCTAACTCTTTACCCTCATAACACAATACATTACCATTTAAATGTTTTGTTTTACTCTTAATAAAGTTCCAAAACGTAGATGGGTCCTCTTGTATTAAATATTCCGCTCCCTTAACGAAGTTTGTATAAGCGACTTGTATATCTTTCTTAATCCTTTTTCGAAGTTCATTAAATTCGCGTTTATGTAAATCTATATTTGACTTTCCGAGTCTTATCGCTTTGCGGTGACGAGCTTTCATTTTAATTTTATTTATAATGTCTAGCGTGAACCAGCTAGGATAGTTTCCCGTGCTCTGTTTCTTTTTCGGAATGCATTTGTCAAATATATTATATAAGGTGGAATAAAACTTTTCAACAGCGCAATCAACGTCAGTATGTTCACCCAGTACCTCCCACTCTACCTTTCCCAATTCGTGATATAGTTGATTGTAGTTTGCCTTACTGAAATTATAACCCATTACTTTACTTTAACTTTTTATCTTTACCTTATTGTTCTGTTTGATTTTAATTAATAGCGCAGGGTGGTGAATAATGCAGAAAGTCTTCAGAATAATGCAAACTTTTACAGAGCACCACTCACATTCCAATATCACACACCAGAATCTGAAAATTAGGTGAAATCCGGGAAAATTTCCTAAAATATCCCGTTTTGGAAACCTTTGAATTCCTCAGGCCCAAGCCAGGGTTGACGTAGAGATCTTAAAGAAATTGATAAATAGTTAGAGGTGTGCACTATGCGTATGCAAAATTTTAATATAATATCTTGAAAGCTAATGGCGGGAGAAAGTTTTGAAAATTCCCTCAAGAAAAAAGGTGATGTCACGTCCCTCGCTCTCTTAGGTGCCACCAAGTTGACTATCTGGTTCCAAAACGCATCTGGGGGTATTCTTTGGTCCATGTCTGACTTGACCAATAAAAGAAAACCGGCTTATATAGGACCTAAACAAGCGGATAAAGACAACACTGCAATGTGGTACGAAAAACTACCATGAATCCTAAAAGGATTAAGTAAGAATAATTTTAGTTGGACCGGATGGATCATACAGACCATGTTTTTCATCTTTTGAAACCTTGGTTTACCTTATTTCCTCATTTCCCGACGTCATACAATAATCAAATTTTCTACAGCGACAGATGTTAGATTTCAAATGTTCTTTACCATAGGCCAACTTTGTTATGAGTACAGATACGAAAAACGAGCAAAGTTGCTGTAAATGCTAAGTTTTCAATCTAAAGTGTTGGATCGTTGGATTTCCTTTTATATCAGACAACAGGTTTGGATCTACACTCGTAGTCACCCCAATAGTAATTGAAAAAGCAACATTGCCAGTTATAGTGTTATAATAGAAGCATTAGTTCACGCAATAATTGAACGGAAAATAAGCAAAAAATTATGCCGTAGGGAAAGAAACAAGAATGTTACAAATCCTGGTTGTAACAATTAGCATCTTGGGATGTAGGGGCGGGGCAGGGTTAGGGGAACAAAGTTCGTAACGAGTTAAAAGTTGGTTGTGAAAATCGTTTAAGATGCGAAATACATGATGCAGTTAAACTACATCTCATACTGTTGCTTTCAAGATTAGTGAACAGACTGACATGTTACTGAAAATAAAATTATACTACGTACCTCAAGTACACACAGTACACACTTCCAGACACAAAACTCCTGGACACTATTGCAACTTGTGTTAATTTTTTTCCCCTCCTGCTGGTAGTACATAGACACAGTGTCGTACACTACCACTTACATTCTGCAGTTTTTCAGGTGTTATTTCTCTACGCACGTGCCTGGCATTTTTCGTTAGGTGATTCATGTTTCTGGGCCTGGTTCGATACACAGCTCACTTTAGATATCTTAACAAGTAAGAATTTAGTGGCATTAGGTCAGGTGACCTGGGTGGTAATTCCAGAGAACTCCTGCGACCAATCCATTGACCAGGAAACACATCTTGTAGCTACTATCGTACTGCACGACAGTAATGTGGTGCTGCTCTATCGTGCTGGAAATAAAATAAACGACTCGACGTCAAGGGCGTCAATCAGATACGGCTGCAATGTTGTCTCCAGGTGATATAGCTATTGGTCTAATGTTAACCTGTCAAGCAGGAAACAGGGTCTAATAAAACATTACCGTATATCCCACACCACACAGTCACTCGACGATCAATTTGATAGTGAGCTTCCACAACTATATGCGGGTTATCAATAGACCAGTAGACAGCATTGCGCCTGTTGACTGCACCATTAAGATGAAAAGTAGCCTCAGCCCTGAATAGAATGTTAATCTCTAAATTAGGATGTTGTATTCGTGTCTACTGGAACCATACACAGAACTCTTCTTCTGTTTATGTCATTCCTATGTAACTCTTCTACCAAATGTATCTTCAGGTGAACGATAATGTTGTTCAGGTGATAAAATTCTGGAGACAGACATATTTATCAAGCCAACCTCTTGTGCAACCTTCCATATTGATCGTTCCGGACAAACTATCATCTGCTCAATCACATCAATACTCACGGCGCATGAAGTTGCACAACATGGTCGTCCATTACTGGTCCTGTCCGCCACGGTACCTGTGGCTTTGAATTGTGCGATGAATATTGAATTGTTTTGATGGGATGGTGCTTCCTGAATTGGATGACGCCTGTGATACCCTGCTGCTTTTTTCCGTTGACACGTTCCAGCTACATAAAGGAACACCGCTTGTCTCACATCATCCTTCTTCCAGTTTTCCTGATCATTCTTCCTTGTGTAAAATCATCCAAATGTTGTATCCGGACCATATTGTTATGAGTATCACTACCACAGTACACCTTATGAGATCAGTGACCGGCACACAACGTCTCACCCCTTTAATTCAATTGCTTCGTGCTGGGAAGCAGAACCATCCGACACTACAGTCACACTGCGTCATACTATCCAACGTTTTGCTCTCTTCGCACGTGACATCATGCTACCTGGCTCTCATTCCTTCTCTACGACTACGCAATATTTTATATTACTTTATCTATCGTATCCTTAAGGTCTGTACGCCAGTGTATATATATATATATATATATATATATATATATATATATATATATATATGGTTTTTTTTTTTTTTTAGGTTTTATCCCTAGTTGTTATTATCGGAACAGCAGCAGCACTATCAGCTACAACTAACCCTCCTGAGGAGTTGACAATTGTGTATGGTAAGTTAAGTGTATGGATTTTCCAATAGCTGTTCTACATAGGCCATGATACGAAGACGTATATACTTTGAGTGCTGAAAACGAAAATGACATTAGAAATGGGATATTTATACCTTTAAGTTGTAAGAGAAAAAATGGGGAGAAAATAGTTTTATGATTTCATCCATTTTATTGTTTATTTGTTGTAAGAAATTGAACGAAACAAAATATATTTCATTTAGGTTCTCCATCATAAACTCACATCACTGGGATTGGATCAGGAACTTCTACGTCACAATGTTTGAATGTCATAGGAAACTTTAAGAAAGTATATACAGTCTTATCTGTGCCAGAAATTAAGCCAATAAAATCGTAGATAGGCATTTTCTCATATACTTTCAAATACAATTTACATAGAATTTTAAATTTTATTTGACTGTTTCCAAATAGTCACATAAGATCATCTTCAGAAAACTGAAAATATTTTAAGGAAACGAAATAAGATCCTTATAACGTCCTCTCATTATGTCGTTTAGGGTAAAGGAAACAAATAAATATCACAGCCAAACATAGAAGAAAATGCAGAAACCTGTAGTGAAATGGTATTTATATGTTGGAAAATGCTTGACAATATTCTGTGTTGCATTGCCTTCCTTAGTGTATGTGAACGTTCTATCTCAAACATAAAACACACTTTATACCTTTAGCATGGGTCGCTACTTCTTATTAAACGAAGAATCCTTACCAAGTAACTCATTTTCTTTCAAGCATCCACATGTTTAGGTTCGCTGCTCCTGCTTCGGGACCTGAACTATTATAATTTCGACACTACAGGGCACCTTTTTTATAAATCTGAACAACAGTTATTACAATAAGAAAGAAGAATATAATAAATAACAGTCATTTCTGAAAGACAATCTAATATTCCATTTATTTATCACTACTTACGTTACAGATAAAACGGTAGAAACGGAATACCATACCTACTCTTACCATAGCTACTATCACTTTTATAAATTCGGAGCTGTGCTATTATACTTTCACTTGGAGAGAAATTTCTGGAATATTTGTGGTTTACATAAAAAAAACAAAAACACTATTACCTGTTACGTAACAACACAACGCTCTAGCACTATAGTTGTTGTACTCTCTAATTAACAATCTGCCTCCCGAATCAGACAAAAATTATAACTCCTCTTCTCCACAGTGCAGTAAGACTTAACTTAGTTTTTCACTAATAAATAATCCCTTATAGAAACTTGGATTAATAACTTTAAGAAATAACATGTGCAATGGAATGCTTTGCTGTAAGCATTGAATGAACAGGATGGAGAATTATCCTTCTCACATATTTGTTAATTTGTTAAGATCAAGAAACATCTCACTCAATTCTTTTGTTTGTTTGTAGTAAGCGTCACAAAAGAGGCGCTAAATAACTTTGCCACTGTCTTGAACAAGACTTAGTGTCCCTACATGGATTACTGCTTTTCTACCCCGCAATGTACCCTACAATTTTTTAACACTAACTAGCTGAACCTGCGTTCTCTACACAGCGCATCATTCGCATATGAGCATAAATCTCCTTCTCATTCCTCACAGCGTATATACATGCCCCTTTACAGACACAAGTGAAAGACGTCTTGTTTTAAAAAAATCGGCAAGGGGTATCATAAAGGGTAGATTTTTTCGATTATTTTTTTCTAATATCTCGCACCGTTTGCAAGATTTGAGCCTACTTCCGGTTGGAGTTTCTAATTCATGTATGGCCAGTGTTTTCTTTCTTCTTGTATGCAGTATGTAATAAGCAAATACATTACATATACAATTAATTATAATGTCAGTTATATATGGTGTTCATGGGGCAAAACACTCAAAAAATAAAGATTTATCTTAAGACTCGAGAAATGGTTCTCCTTCCTTTTTCTCTATTATTTGGCCATGGAACAAACGCCTGAGACATATACAATCCCAATATACAACACTGTGATGCTGGAATGTATAACGCATAGAGTATGATGCTTTAGTTTTTTTTTAATTTCAATGCTTCCAGCGTACTCTAAAAAATGTAATAAAAAATAATGGCTTTGTTTTTTTAAATATTCAACTAGAACTGGACAATCTACGCAAAATTTCCAATTGATCAGTGAAAACGTCATCTTTCTAGAGCCTGTAGTTTCCGAGATCTCATTGTCGAGAGGATTGACCACAAACATATAAACATAGTTTAAAAGAACTCAAAAGGTGGAAGCACAGTTTACATGCATTGATTTTAGAGAAGGCTTATTAAAATACATAGGCTTTGAACAATAATTTTATATCATAAACTTTAGGAAAAATATATACTTAACTAATTTAGACTATTTAAAGTACAAATACTTAAAATGTTTGTCTCTGTTAAACGTGAAATCACACATAACCGTAAATGAAATATTTGAAAGCCAAAGTTATAGGTTGGAGCTCAGGCGCTTATAATTGCTATTGTAGCATTTTAATAGATTGATCATTGATTCGCATACTTATCTAACGTAAAACAATGTAAATTTAATCATGAATTGTCAGTCAGTCCGCCATGTTTATTTGCTGTTTCTCACCAGAACAGAGCATGATGAAATTCTACTTAGTAACGTACATAAGCACAACAGTAGTCCTTATTTTTCATCTTCAAAGTTTTTTTTTTCTGTTTCACTTCATAAAATGATTCCATATCAGCCCAAAGTAACCCATGAGAAAAATTAACTCAATTGAATAATATGAAATGGTGTCCCAAGCGACCTCAAGTTTTGGATGCATTTACAATATACAATATGAGGCAAGTATACCTTGACCACTCTTGCATATATTACTTTCGTTATGATTGTTATCATTATAAAAGCGAACATCAAATGTTTATTGCCTATTCAATTCACACCCATCCTGCATAAACTTCTACACTTGAGAGATATCTACTTGAGTAAATGTAACAAATCGATTCACTGATGAAGAGGGAAAGATAAGAAATGGCGAAAATCTGATGCTTTTAGAGGCAAATTTTCACTTGTTACACAATGTTGACTGAAGTGACATAACTTCAATAATATGGTAACGACGCACCTAACAGATCTTATCTTGACGATCATTATTTTGGCATTACTGATAACAAGAAACCTGTAAAGTAGGAACACTTTACCACAGTTTGTATTATATATGATAAATAAATACTGCAAGCTTGTTAACATTTCGTGGAAACAGAAATTCAATATTTTTGCGAGTATCACTTGTAAGATCAGGAAAGTCAATCAGCGATGGGTCTGGTCGGAATTTGGATTTACCATTGGAGAAATATAGCAGCAGTGTTGCGTGCACCCAGGGTCGTAAGAACAGTTGGGAAACAACTTGACACATACCACTACTGATAATGTGTTGACTATACATTTTTCCATTTACAGTGGTCCGTGTGATAAAGTTTAAGAATTATCAACCTTCTCCAAGAATTTTGTTTTAGTTGTTTAACAGAACCACAAATATAAATATTTATATTTTCTTAAGTTATGCAACTCTAATAATTGACATGTATTAATTGTTTCAGGTATGTCGATAATACTTGGTATATCTGCGGTTGCAGCAGGCGTTTCGTTTGTTTGCAATATTCTTCTGCTCTGTGGTTTGTGTGAGGTAAGAAAAATAATATTACTGTAGACAGGCCTGTATGAGCGGATTTTATGTGCCTCGGCTCAAGAAAATTTGGCATTCACCTCTCCTCAATCGTTTGCATTCAGTGTAGTCTTAAACAATGTGGACTCATCTTCTTACAATTGATCCAGCGGCAACAGGGTGGGGCGTACAGATGCAAATGCATGGATTACACTAACACACAATAAGCAATAACCCAGCTCCTTCTGACGCCAGTAGCTGCATAATAAGAATACAAGATCTCTCTTGAATTTCTCTCCTATGGACAGCTTCCTTTTTCCTTAAAGTATATTTCTTTCTCGATTTTTTTTAAAGTATGCCGCTTTGAGTATATATGCCCTTGTGTCCCATGCATTAATATGGGCCTAAATATAGTTTATCATCTGTAACAAGTACTATTTAGCTTTAAATGGCGAATTTGTATGGAATTTTAAAAATGACTAGTTGAACCAGCGCTCTCTACACAGCGTATTATTCACATATGAGCATGAATCTCACTATCATTTCTCACAACATCTGTACATGTCCCTTTACAGACACAAGGGAAAGGCGTCTTCATAAAAATCGGCAAAGAGTACCACAAATGGGAGATTTTTCGATTATTTTTTTTCAATATCGCAACGTTTGCAAGATTGAGTCTACTTCCGGTTGGAGTTTCTAATTCATGTATGATCAGTGTTTTCTTTCTTGTTTGCATGCCGCATATAATAAGCAAATACATTACACACGCAATTTACTATAATGTCAATGGTATATGGTGTTCATTGGACAAAGCCTGAAGAAATGGTTATCCTTCGTATTTCGTTATCATTTGACCATAACACAAATTCCTGAGAGATATACAACCGTTGTACACAACTGCGTTGTGTTGGAAAGTATAACTCATAGGGAATGATGCTTTATTTTGTTTTAAAATTTCAACACTTCCAGTGTACCCCGAAAAAAATGTATTAAAGAAATAACGGCCACGTATTTTAAATATGCGTTGCAAACTTTACTAATGGAACGGTTTGAAAAATTAAATTGTTGTAAACATCATTATGATATTTACATCTTTGAAAAACAATCTGCGTTATGGCATGTTACTTACCTAAACAATTTTTTGAAGTAAAGATTTATGAAAAATAATAAGTATGCAGTTCCTTGTAACTTTATTAATATTGCAAGAATCCCTACATCACAACAGACGCACGTGTCAACTCAACACGTGCTATTATTTATAAACAACATAGCAGATAGCAAGCCAACGCAGAGGAACACCGAGGAACGCCGAAAGCAGACGGACCTCACGGAAGGACCCGAAGAGGACAAATAAAAGGAGGAACATCGAGGGACCCAGCATCAGTCGTCTAACTGATCAAATCATCTACACCGCCCTGAGGTCGCACTGGACTAGGGGTACACCCATTCTTCCCGAGGTCGCACTACTAGGAATCCACTCAACAACAAAGCCTTGCGAAGCTGCCTTGAGCTGAAGGGGCTATTCTTCCAAACTCGCCGAACCGGCAGGTGCCTTGGAGACTGCCTTGAGAGAAGGGGCACCGTGCAAAACACCTATACTCCTCTACTTTGACATTAACGAGGAAACAGCATTATTCTCTTTGTAATCAAAGACGTTTTGTATTTATCAAATTTTATATTAAATTGGTGAAGGGAAATCTCGGTCCATTATTGACTCTAAAAAAATCATTACAATATATATATTTGAAATAGTCATGTAGTGATCGAATCATTCAATACCAAGGAACTTTGTATGTGCATTGATCTGATAGTCTTATTTTCGTCATTACTGTTCTAAAAGGTAGTAGTATTCACCTGCCGTTGGTTGATTACTCAAAAAAAAAAAAAAAGGAAAAAAGAAAAAGAAAAAGAAAGAAGAAAGAAAGAAAAACAAAAAGCAGTAGTCTCTGACCCTGGAGCAATGGCTCAAGTTATATAGGACCGCATTATGAATTTTCAGGAACGGTGCACCAAGGTATACCTGTTATAATAAAGAAAATTGATCCATGTGTCTATCCTAGGATCAAATGATGCAATAAAATCTCATCTTAGGGAACAAATAATGAAACATGCAATCTTTCAAATTTCTATTTTGATTTTTTTTATCGATAGACGGAAACGAAATAGCCCATCCAAACTATCAGAATTTAAAAAAAAAAAAAAAAAAAAACTGGTCACTCATCTCACTTCGAAAGTCTTGTTCCTCACAGTTCGAATTAAATCAAACAAATGTGGACTTTCTTTGGCCAATTGAATCTTTGATTAAAACTAATGTATTAGAATGTCTGACGTGTTGTTGTCAGAATATCAACTTATAAAACAAGATTTGT